>NC_092745.1:88774005-89990255 GCF_047496795.1 Chiloscyllium punctatum
AAATCCTAACAACTTTCTGAGCAAGTAAGTTTCTCCTCATCTATTCCGAGCCCACTTGCTGATAATCTTGAAAGTGTGACACCCCCCCCACCACCCCCCATTTACCCTGTCAAACGTTTTCATAATTTTGAATATCTCAATAAGGTCACAGCTGTATCATCCCTGCACCAAGGAGAATAAGCCCAATTCCTCTAGACTTAATTTGTATCTAAAATCCCGTTTCTGGTATTACGCTACTAAATTTCCTTTGCACTCTCTCCAGGGCTTTAACATCCTTCCTTTAAATAAGATTCCCAGAACTGAACACAATACTCCAAATGTGATCTCATTACCGAGTTGTAGAGGTGTAGCATCACTTTCTTGCTTTTATATTCCCTATATTTATAAAGCCCCTATAAGCCTTCTTAATAACTGTTTCAATTTGTCTGGCAACCTTCAGACAATTAATGCACTTGAACCCCAAGGTCTCACTGCCCTGTATTCCCCTCAAAGTTGTGCCATTGGGCCTGTATTTTTTATTCATGTTTCTTCTATCACAATGCATCACCTCACATTTCTCTGCATTGAAATTCATCTGCCAGGTGTCTGGCCATTTGGACAACTTGTCAATATCTTTCTGAAACTATCTGTTCTAGTTTAGTATCATCTGCAAATTTAGAGATTTTAACCTCAACACTCATCTCCAAATCATTTATAAAAATCAGAAAGGGTAAAGGTCCCAACACCTTTCCCTGGGTTTTGGGACCAGTTTCAAATCATCTCCAGGCTGGGAAATGCTCATCTATGAGCATGAAGAAGGGCTTATGCCCAAAACGTTGATTTTCCTGCTCCTTTGATGCTGCCTGACCTGCTGCGCTTTTCCAGCAACACATTTTTCAAATGTTCATCTATACCTACTGTCTATTTTTTATCTTTCAGCCGATGTCTAATCCATGCTGCCAATGAGCCAGGACTCAACAGGAGGCAATGCATCCAACAGCTCACTCACTACAACTGAGAAGGGGATTGTGAAGGATCCAGCATCAAAGAACCTCTGTGATCCCCATCTCAGTTATTGTGAGTGAGCTGGCGTATTCCAGAATCCTCCTCAGTCACTTCTCATTACCTCTCTTGTATTGTCTTGAATGAAGAGATCTAGTGCCACTGCCTCTGACCTAGAAGTTCTGGACTTGAATCCCATCTGAGTACTTTCTGGCGAAGTCAAGCGTGTCCATAATGCAGTCTGACGAGTCAATAATCAACTTGCAAATCCTTTCAACATACACAAATGACAAATGGTAACAGTGATAAAGATGTCTGGTCAGCCATGTGGTGGAATGAAAGTGAGAACTTCAGGCATCACCACACCAAACCTCAAGCCTACAATATGCATGAGAAAGCACATGTTGCCACAGCAATTCAAATTTTGATGATCTGCAAAACACACCATCACCATGTGAATGTTTTCTTTTTATTTAGACTTAATTACTACAATGCTCATGAAGCCAAACTCCATGAATCATTTTAAGAAAGATCGATTTTGTGAGTTTAATGCTCTATATTCATTTGATCACTTTAAAACTGGATTAAAATGTCAACTAATACTCGTAAAATTACACTTTTTTTGAGATCATCCAACAGGAGTACAGGTGGTGGTTTTGCAGTGGCATGGTAGCACAGTGGTTAGCACTGCTGTCTCACAATGCCAAGGAACCAGGTTCATATCCAGCCATGGGTGCCTCTCTCTGTGGAGTTTGCATGTTCTCCATGTGTCTGCATGGGTTACCGCTGGGTATTCCAGTTCCTCCCACAGACTAAAGATGTGCAGGGTGGGTAGATTGGTCAAGGTAAATTGTCCCCTAAATGAGCAGGCTAGGTGGTAAATTTTGGGTTACATAGGTTTTGGATTAAGTGGGATGCCTTCGGAAGATGGATGCAGACTTACTGGCCTGAATGGCCTCTATCTGCACTGTAGGGGATTCACAACTGAAAATGGTACTAAAACACTTTGTGTAGTACAACACCCCAGGCCTAACCCACCTTTGATTATCCTCCTCAAACAGCCCAGAAAATTCTAGCCTATGCTTCTGTGCATATATATGTCCATTTGACATCTCCCACAGAAACACTTTAATTTTAAGGGGAAATAACATAGAACACTGTGTTACGGACCAGACAAAACCCTCTCAAAATATATTAAGAAGCTGGCCGAGACCCTAACATTTCTGATTTTAAAGGCAAGTGCCAGGCATGTGTTCCAGATGCAATTTAATTGGTCAAACTACCAGTCTTGAAGCAACACACACTTTATTCTTACGTTATAGTTAAGATACAACAAAAGAAATAATAAATTAGAAAAATTTAACTCTATTAGAAAATTTAACAGAATCATAGAGTATTTAACTATGAAACAGTAAATGTTCCAATATAGTAACTTCCCATAAATACACCTTTGATAAAGTCAAATTCAATAAAATAGATCATCTCATGGACAATTCTCCAATCCATGAGGAAAACCATCAACAGAAAATTCTAAGGGACAGTAGTAGAGAGTGATGTACTAAAGCTTCTGAACCCAGCTTCAAGACTCCAGCAATAATGGCTACTGAAAACCTAAAACTAAAAATCCTGATTCTGTGGGAGCGTGACTCCATCAATTTAGGCTGAAAAATGTGTTGCTGGAAAAGCGCAGCAGGTCAGGCAACATCCAAGGAGCAGGAGAATCGATGTTTCGGGCATAAGCCCTTCTTCAGGAAATTTCCTGAAGAAGGGCTTATGCCCGAAACGTCGATTCTCCTGCTCCTTGGATGCTGCCTGACCTGCTGCACTTTTCCAGCAACACATTTTTCAGCTCTCATCTCCAGCATCAGCAGTCCTCACTTTCTCCATCCATTTAGGCTACTTTGATTGTTCCAACTTTAAATTTAAAAAACCCCAAGGTCTTCACAAATTTCTGACTTTATTGGCTCTGAGTAGACCAATTGGTACCTCTGTCTCAACCTTTCTTCATTAAAAAAAAGTACAGAATGCATCTCTTAAAGCTATGGTATCATCACGATTGAGCCATCACTTGGTTATTGTGTTTGCAATCTAATCTCTAAGTTTCCCACCTTACAACAGTGACTATACGTCAAAAGTATTTAATTGACTGTAAGGCACTGTAGTTATTGCAAAAAGCACAATATTAATACAAGTCTTTCTTTACTTTTTAATAATCAGACTGCAACAGCCATTCTTTCATTTAGACATCAGAGTGAAAGTCTTACAATTCACATCATCTGTTTTTTATTTAATTTATTCGCTTGGCAAATGTACATACAAACCGTGCAATAAGTCAGTGCAATAATTAGTCACAAAGTTTTTTTTGGTTTTGTAATGTTACTATTATTGTAAGTTCACAGTAATCCCTTTTCATATACATCCCAATCACTGCATATATGCAAGTGTTTGAGTAGCTCATTTGGTCTGTGAGTAACGTCAATTCTGAGGAGAAGCTTCAGGCTTCAAACTTTTAATCAGCTTTCATTATCTCTGATCAAGGTGGATCCACAGGGGAGCAGAGTTGCTGACAGGACTATGATGAGTGAGAAGCCAGCGTAAGTATAAAACATATTAATCACTTTTCTTTCCTCCAGACACAGATACAAATCTAGATTCTGCCTGGACTCACTGACACCTGAGAAATGGATTCTCTGTCCCTTCGTTGAGGCAAATGCCTTTTAGGGAAAGTCATCAGCATAATACTTATTGGCACTGCCTAAGTTGTTGATGGGGAACTATTAGCTAAGCAAAGGATTCTGGAATAGACCATTATAGATTTTTCATGTTGAGATATGCATGCATTGGTTTGGCAGCAGTAATAACATAAGTACCCAGAAATATTCAGATATCAGCTGCTGTGACAATGGTTAATCCAGGATAAACAGCTTAGGTACCAAGGGAATCTTACTCCTCTCAGTTCCAAGCAAAAGATGCAGCCAATTAACAGCAATTGAAACAGTGACCAAGAAAACCTTTGTGATATTATGCTGTATTATGCAGAGGATGAACATCCCTAGATATAAATCTGGAAGCTGCTTTTCATTAACATCTAATTGTCCCAATCAACCTGACAATTATCAAAAATGTCTTAATTATGGTACATAGAATCCTGCAATGTGACCAAAAGAATACATACCTGTCAAATTGGCAATTTCAAAAATTAAAATATAGTATATGAAATTAAAATATATAAGAAAATAGCAGCTTTTTCCCGACTGTTATCAGACATATGAACGGTCCTCTCATACATTAGAGTTGATCTTTCACTGCACTATTCTGTAGCTCTAACACTATATTCTGCATTCTGTTCTATTAACCTGATATACTTGTGTAAGGTATAATTTGTCTGGTTAGCACACAAAACAATATCTTACACTGTATCTTGGTACATGTGAGTAACAAATCAAATCAAACAGTAAATGGTAGTGACTGAGAATGGTGAGAAGTAATGTAGTAAGACTATTACATTTTCCACTTCGGGGGATTAAAAAGCCAGTGATAATCATTTTTCATTCAAATTAAACTGAAAAAATCAAGTACTACAATTCTATTCATATTGTTTGCTTGAAGTGATAATGACGCAATAAAATCTGATGGAATATAATTTCTATTACCTTTCTTGATAACTCAGTTTAAAATTTGCAAAAGACAATTTTCACTGACATAATGCTAAGAGCTTGATAAGAGAAAAAGTTACTGAAGCAAACTAAATAACTTATCAAAATGCATTAACTTGGAATCCACATTATACTTCTCTTAGCAGCTTATCAAATGTTACTGCAAATTTACAGCAAGCAAAATCTGTCCTTGCATGAAGAATAAACTATCTGCAATTTTTAATTTTGGTTAATCAAAGTAATAATATTATATCTTCAGTTTTCAGGAAACATCTAATTAATCAGATGGCTGTATAAACCAGGTCTAATTATTCGTCCATGTCATTTTGTCCATCCTTGAAAAGATCAGCATCTTCTTTATTCCTTCCATATTGTCAGATTTCAATGTGGCACTAGTTTTCCAATCTTTTCTCATGTTATGGTCTTTATTGGCATCATAGTCCTCCGTATTTCTTTAGTTCATCTCCAGATCACTATGTCAAGGCTCTTAGTTTAGCAATTCAGGGAAACAACTATCCAATGATTGTAAGTTGGCTTCTACAACATTTATATCGTTTCCATTTTTGTCCCTGATAACATGCCTGTCAACTCAGTAAAGCTATCAAAAAGAATTTTTACATCATTAAATGTGATTGTACAAGTAGCTTTCCGTGGTTTGCTTGCAGACTATTGATTGATTATCATATGGAATACGCTGTTTTACATAGGACTTCCACATTTGATGCTCATTTTATTTTCTAGCCTGCTTTTAATTTAATGTACTTTTAGGTCTTAACACTCATTAATCATTTGCATGTTTTGTATTCTAATACGTCTTCTGCTATTTTGAACTTATAAAGTAATATGTTCTGTATCAATGTATTTCAATGCATCAAATTACTTAATGCAACAAGCCTCCCTTCATTAAGTTTGATTAACTGAAGCTTCATTTCTGAAGCATTTCATTTCCAATCACTGAAATGCAAAAACAATGTATCTATCTCATGACATACATTGTGTAGATATCTACTCAATTTATTCATTCTAATAAATGTGCTGAATTTTCCCAAAAATGGGTGAAGTGTGAATTTCAGGGATTTTCATGGAGGGTTTCTCCATAGTTTACCTCATTCAGTACGCATCATGAATCTATGGTGCCACTCTTGCCCTAGCTTGCGATCCCAACACCAGAGACACGCCATACTAGGACTCTTAGGGTTTCCTGCTGCCGATGCTGTATTTAAAGTCAAGCTATGCTCTAGTTCAAACAATGCCTGCTAGGATTGGTCTTTTCAGTAAATGTAGGAGGAGGAAAACAAAAAATGAAGGCTTTTGAGGTGCATGGGTAGCACTTCATTGTAAAGAGAATCTCATATTCATAAGTATGCTTGCACTTTAAATCACCAACTGCCTGATTGACTGTCATTGTAGCTACAGCTACAATGAAACCTACAGAATAGCATCATTCACTCACTCTGACACACACATTTTTTCTCTTTACCTTTTTGTTTTATAAATAGTTGGGTTATGTTGGCTCTCCTCCAATCTGTAGAGGTTTACAAAATCATGAGGGGCATTGATAGGGTGAATAGCCAGGGTCTTTATCCCAGGGCATTGGTTTAAGGTGATAGGGGAAAGATTTAAAAGGGACCTGAGCAGCAACTTCTTTTACACAAAGGGTTGTGTGTGTGTGGAATGAGCTGCTAGAGGAGGTGCTGGATATGGGTACATTTATAACATTTAAAAGGCATCTGGATGGGTACATGAATTGGACGGGCCTAAAGGGATATGGGTCAAATGCTAGCAAATGGGACTAGATCAGTTTAGGATATCTGGTCAGTATGGATTAGTTGGACCAAAGAGTCTATTTCCATGCTGTATAGCTCTCTGACTCATTGACTTTATGACACTATGCTTCTCTTACTGCCCATTGTAGAATAACATCATGTCATTGTTGATTATGGGAGCATTATATTTTGAAATTCCAACAAATACTTATTGACATCAACTTGTATTAACAACAGGAAAAACAAATAAAAATCACAAAAATTTTGCACTTGCTTCTGGGACTGAACAGGCTGCTTGCTTTTTGAGTAGCAGTATATTTACAGTCAATTTGATTTATTAGTAATAGGACCATTAAGTCCTGTTTAGCTTGTTCTGCCCAATGTTGCATCACACTACCATAGTGAAGATTATATTCTGTTCTTCAAAGTCCATATCTTTCTCCTCAGAACACTGCGGCCATGCTCCAAACTCTTCAGTGTCCATCAATCTCCTCTTTGCCAGTTCAATTGTGCAGGGCACAGTATGCAAGTATTGCCTGGCACACTCTGTCCACAATGTACTATAAGGCCAACCAATTCAAGCAACCAAACTTCACCTTCAAGAGGCAAACATTTGCTCCCTGATAGCCCTGATGAAAAAAATGGACTATACTCAGCCTCAATCGGTGGTTGCAACAGGCACCACTTGTCTATCAGCAGCGATCTTGTAAGGCATCTGGCCCTTGGAGTGAAGCAGGAACCTTGGATTTATAAAAGATATAGGCAACATGGCAGCTTCCAGGGTATCTGACACAGATTTCTACATTGTGGTAATGATGATCATAGATGACTTGCACCTTGACAAATGGAACCTCTTTCCACTGGTGAAGTCTAATGCACTCTTAATGCAATATATGTACAATCTATAGGGCTCTGACCTGGGGAAGGCAGCTATATTGACATCTACTATACAGACTACAGCATCGATCTCACTATGGGAAATGAAATGAGGAATGCGGTCTTCCACAAATTGCACTGGTAATAGCTCTAATATACTTGTGTGTTGAGGACTGAGAGAAACCATACAGGTTCCCAGTGGATTCTTGGACAGCAATTTGCATAAAAATTAAGTACTGCTGCTATCTTGAAGGACACCGGGATAGGTTGGGCACCTACCCATCACATCATACGTCCTCCTCTAGCAGAAGACACAGCTTTCTGATGGTGGCATAGGCCATCCTCATTCAGGCGTGTCACTGCATCTTACTCACTTGGAGGAAATAGCATCAAGGATGATAGAGTCTGGGACTCCTGTATCCCTTCACATCCTGAGGGGAACTTCTCCTGAGATTATGGAGGATTTTCAGTACATTGTGTGCCCTGAGCTTACTTATACATTTCTTCCTCCTGAATTTCTCTCTGTCTTTGCTGCACAGCAGTCACAGCAATGATAGCACCTGCTATGATGAGGTCCATTGGCAACCATTCCAATGGACTTATGTGAGGAATGTCAGAAACAAGTCAGGTACATGGTAATGTCAGCAGTCATCAGTTGTATCACACAAAAATGACAGTTTATTATTGTCCTCTAAACAATAAGACATGGGAGCTTCCAACAAGAAAGGATTTTCCTAAATTTTGGCATGGTATACAAATTTGTTGCAATGGTAAAAATAAAAGACAATACAAGTCAGTGAATAACATAATTAAAACTCATTCATGATGGGAGGATAAGTGATGCATCAGGCTGTGGAAGCTCACAGATATAATTATGTTCCAGAGCAAACATGTTTGCAATAAGTACTTGAAGCATGAGCAGCATCAGGTTAGAGGTTATGAGCTGCAGATTAAACTGAAAACACTGTGGTACATCAGGGACAGGACAAGAAATCTGGATTCTTTATACCAGGATGCAGTCACAATGTTTAGGATGGGGTCTGAAACAAAATCAACTTGCTTTTGAAATTGATTTGGTGAGTGGTCAGGGACTGGATGGTACGTCTGTGGGAAGGCAGGTAAGGCGGCTCAGAGGGCAGGGTGTCAGCCTGTCCAATTGTTTTGAGATTCTCCCAGCTTGTTTGAATTTGAATGGGGGCTGCAGGCATCATGATACAGGAGTCAATTCAAGCAACGATGAATGTTGTAATAGTATGTGATAGAACCATAAGGGGATTGACACAGTTCTCTGCTGCAAATAGCAAGGGTCTATATAGTGCACTGCATGCTTAGTGTCAGGGTTAGGATCATCTGCTCAGCAGGAAATTGCAGTAGTTGTGGGTTAGGGGCAGGGGGAGGTGGTGTTGAATCCGGTACGTACCAACATCATGGATAGAACTGGGCAAGACGTTCTGCAGAAATTATGAGCAGTAAGGCGCCAAACTGAAAAGGAGAATTTCAAAGGTTATTATCTCTGGATTAATACCTGAGCTGGGAGCAAATTGGCAAAAGTTAAAATAAATTAGTGATATGAATACCAGGGCTCAAAGACTGATGTGGGAGAAGTAGGTTCAGGTTCATTGGGTTCTGGTCTGTGCTGATCATCTTATTCAATTCTTCACTATTAAGATTGAAATTATCCATTGATCTGCATGTCTCCCATTGTCATCTACTTTGTACCAATGCACCAAACTGAATCTTTTCCAAAGTTCACCCCGCCCTAAGCATGAATCCACATCTTTCATACATTTTTTATCTCTCGGTATTCCCTTCTGAAGTTCACCTTGAAGAAGAGGTCTGTCTCTTGTTCCTTTGACCTCATTCCCATTAAGTTGTTGATTATCTGAATTCTCTTTCCAGCTCTTATTTCAAAATGGCTCACAATCCTTTCAAAACTGCAACTACCTGCATTACTCTTCACTTCTCCTCAACCCTTCTGTCCTTGCAAATTGGTATTCCATTTCCAACTATCCATTAATTAAGCCTGTTACCTCTCAAACCCAAACCTATTTTTTCCCATAAATCTTTTTTGAATCTCCCCAATTGGGCCTCCATCCATTCCAAAGCACTGAAATGATCTAATTAAATAATATCCTTGGCGACTGTGGGGAACTATCCATCTTTGCACTCAACATCTACAGCTTTTGAAGTTATTGACCACACCATCCTCCTCCATTCATTGCTGCGGCACTACCTTGTTGAGTTCCACTCTTGACTATCAAACTGTAATTAGAATATCTTCAGCAACAATTTTGTTCCAACCTGAGGAAACATTCAAGGATTGATCTCTGGTTCTTCCTCATCCTCATTTACATACCCTGGCATTGCACAACTCTATAGTTCCACCTGCTTTTATAAGTAAATGAATTTGCCAAAGCCCTGCCAGACTTAGGACTGTTCTCTCATTAGAGAGAGAGAACTGGCGTCAGAGATTGTCCAGATGAATTTGAGGTCAGGGTGGAAGATGTGGGTGAAGTTGATGAACTGTTCAAGCTCCTCATGGAAGCACAAGGCAGCACTGCTACAGTCATCAAGATAGCAGAGGGAAAGGTGTGGGATGGTGCCAGTAGCTATGGACGAAGGTCTATTCCACTTATCCTACAAAGGGGCAGACATAGCTCAGACCCATGTGGGTACCCATACCCATCCCTCTGGTTTGTAGGAAGTGGAAAAATTCAAAGGAAAAGTTGTTAAGGGTGAGGACCAGTTCCACCAAGTGAATGAGAGTGTCATTGGAGAGGAACTGGTTGGGTCTGCGGGAGAGGAAAAAATGGAGGGCTTTTAGGCTGTCCTCATGGGTTATGCAAGTGTAGGGATACTGGATAAGATGAGGTGGTGGGAGCCAAGGAATTGAAAGCCATGGAGGAGGTGCAGGGCGTGGGTGGTGTCCCAAATATAGGTATGGGGTTCCTGGACCAAAGGGTACAGGATGGAGTCAAGATAAGAGGAGATGAGTTCTTTGGGGCAGGAGCAGGCAGAGACAATCCATCAACCAGGGCAGTCAGGTTTATAAATTTTGGGTAGGATATAGAAATTGGCCGTGCAGTGTTGGAGAACTATAAGGTTGGAGAGTATGGATGAGAGATCTCCCGAGGAGATGAGATTGTGGATGGTCTTGGAGATGATGGTTTGGTGATGAGAGGTTGATCATGATCGAGGAGACAGTAGAAGAAGATGTCAGCAAGTTGGCGTCTGTCCTCAGCAAGGTAGAAGTTGGTGCGTCCATTAGAAATGCTCCAAATGAATTGACTCAGTTTACTCCATTTCAGTTGATATTCTGACACGAAGTAAGAGGGCCTTTAAAATTAATTAAGGAAAAGTTGATAGGTCTGGAGTCAGAGACCTTACAGTTGGATTATGTATCTGAGCTAAAAGGAAGAATAAATAGAGTAGGTGAATTAGCTGGTCATCATTTGAAGGAGGCACAGCATCGAATGAAGCAAGAAGCAGATAAGGTATCTAAAATTCATACGTTTCCCCATGGGGCTAAAGTATTGGTGCTATTATCAGAGGTATGAGATCACCTCAAAGTAAGGTTTAGTGGTCGCTATCAGATCGAGAAGAAGTTGAGTCAGGTGAATTATCTGGTATGTAAAAACAATGACTGCAGATGCTGGAAACCAGCGTTCAGATTAGAGTGGTGCTGGAAATGCACAGCAGTTCAGGCAGCATCCGAGGAGCAGTAAAATCGACGTTTCAGGCAAAAGCCCTTCATCAGGAATACAGTGAATTATCTGGTAAAGTTGCCAAATAGGAAAAACATTTATTGGGTATGTCATGTGAAAATGCTGAAACATTACTATGACAGGAAAAAGGATTCAGAGAAACAGGTATTAGTTACTGCCACTCAGAATCAAATCCAGATGATTTGGATTTTGATGCGCCTCGGAATAAATTGAATAATGAGAAAGTCCCTAAGGAATGGGATAGGGTAGGAACAGAGAACTGAATTGAAACACTTAGTATAATGCTATGAGGACCTGTGTAGAAATAGAATGCCTTGGTAGATGAGGTTGACTGTTTTGATAAAACACCCCTTCAGGCTTAATCTTCTCAAAGCAGCGCAGGTTCAGGAGCAAGTGGAAGTGATGTCCAAGAAGGCATCATAGAGATGAGGATTAGTGGTGCTGGAAGAGCACAGCAGTTCAGGCAGCATCCAAGTAGCTTCGAAATCGACGTTTCGGGCAAAAGCCCTTCATCAGGAATAAACCCATCATAGAGATGAGTCACAGTGAATGGTGTTTGCTGATCGTATTGGTTCCCAAACCTGATGGTACTCAACGATTCTATGTAGATTATCAGAAGGTCAACGCTGTGACCAAATCTGACTCATACCCAATTCCAAGGTTGGAGAATTATGTTGAAAAAGTAGGACAAGCCACTTATGCCACATTTTATCAACTGTTGACTTTCCAGCATCTGCAGTCCTCACTATCTCCAAGTTACTTCATAAATAAAATGCATAAATCTCATAATACTTTGTCATTAATTATGTACCTGCTGGATATTTAGTGAGTCTAACCCCTTTCTAATTACAAATGTCATGAGTAGGCTGACGGAAGTCATAATAGGCAAAAGCATGCAACCTATGACAGCTTGCATTTTTGGGAATCCAGCAATGCTCATTCTGGCTCTCTCTGCCTGGCAAACCTTATCCTTGGTGAAGATGATCAATTACTTTACATGCCTAAACATTGCACTCGTCACCACCTTTATGTAATGGTGTGCAGAAGTTTGTGAAATCCTGTAAAGGCTTATGCCTGAAAAGACTCTGAAGTATACAATTTCCAAGCCACCATTACCTTTCAAACCAGAAAGATTGAGCACCCACCTATGCAATTAGAACTAAAATCACTACCTAGTAGGAATGTCATTGTTTCATTGGAGATGAAGACTGTGCAGACACTGGCCTGTGGAAATTCATCCTCTGCTGGTAGACTCGGTGTGGGGATAATGCTTTATTCTTTAACAAGCTGGCTTCAGTTGTTTTCGTCGTCTTAAGCTCTTGGCAGAGGACCAGGTCTACCAAGCATCTGCTCTGTTCTTTTTTTGTAGCTTGCATAAGTCTGCTCTGATTTATGTCTTTTAAACATTCAGCCTCTCTAGCCAGCAGGCTCTGTTGTGTCCGAAATGTTTCCGGGATTGACTTAACCTCACCTAGGGCAACGAAGATCATGCCCCCGTACCCAGTATTATTTGACACAGGCAGATGAAGCCAGAATTTTCCAGACTCCTGCAATCTGCCTCAAGCAGAAAATCTGACCCACAAAACTGAGTTACAGTCATGGAAGAAAAGTGCAGAGCATGTATGCAATTCTCTGCTGAAATTTTCATCCAAGACGATAACTTAGGAAAAAATGTTGTTAAACAATGCAAAAGGAAGTCATATTAGATAAACAGGTAGGCCCATAATTTGTTACAGTAATACCACCAATAATACTAGGGAGTATCATCACTTCTTTTAATTTGACAAGTTTCTCTATAAATTTCCATTTATTATTTTTTGTCTCTGTTACAGTGTCCCATGTTTAACCCATCGGAGTTTGTTATTTTAAGAGGAGAGAGTTATAGTCATAGAGTCATATATCCCAATCCAATCTAGTCCTACCTGCCAGCACCCGGCCCATATCCCTCCAAACCCTTCCTATTCATATACCCATCCAGAGGCCTTTTAAATGTTGCAATCGTACTAGCCTCCACCACTTCCTCTGGCAATTCATTTCATACACATATCACCCTCTGCATGAAAAGGTTGCCCCTTTGGTCTCTTTTGTATCGTTATAGCCAATATATTGATCCCACCACAATGTAATAAAAACATAAGCATAGGCCATTCAGGCCTTTGAGGCTGCTCCACCATTCAGTATGATCATGGCTGATTATCCAACTCAGTACCCTGTTCCCACTTTCTCTGTCTACACCTCGATCCCTCTAGCTCCAAGAACTATATTTAACTCCTTCATGACAGCCATTCAGCGTATTGGCCTGAACACCTTCTGTTATAGAGAATTCCACAGGCTCACTACTTTCCAAGGGAAGAAATTTTTTCTCATCTCAGTCCTAAATGGCCTACCCTGAGTCTTTAAACTGTGACCTCTCATTCTCGACTCCCCTGTCATTGGGAATATCCTTTCTGTGAATTACTGGGATCCAAGCATCGATCCCTGCGATACCTCATCAGTCACTGCCTGACTCTCAGAAAAAAAGATCCGGTTCTTCCTATCCTTTGCTACTTGTCTGCCAACCCATTTTCTATCCTTGTCAGTAGACTACCCCAATCCTGTGTGTTTTAATTTTACAAGGTCAGAAGTCACACGACAACAGGTTATAGTCAAACAAGTTTATTTGAAATCATAAGCTTTCATAGTGCTGCTCCTTCATTAGGTGAAGTTTTCGAATGGAGGGGTGCTGGAAAAGCACAGCAGGTCAGGCAGCATCTGAGGAGCAGGAAAATCTATGTTTCGAGCAAGATCCCTTCATCAGGATGCTGCCTGACCTGCTGTGCCTTTCCAGCACCACTCTAATCTTGATTCTAATCTCCAGCATCTGCAGTACCTACTTCTGCCCTGCAAAGTCTTCAATTGATCTGTGGGTGCTGAGTTTGGACTTGTCTGACAACCTGGTGTTGTGTGACTTCCACCTCAGTCCAACACCGGCATCTCCACATCATGGTTTTTAATTTTACATGGAGAAAGTTAGGACTGCGGATGCTGGAGATCAGAGTTGAGAATGTGGTGCTGGAAAAGCACAGCAGGTCAGGCGGCATTCGAGGAGCAGGAGAATCGACATTTCGGGCATAAGCCCTTCATCAGCTTATGCCCGAAAAGTTGATTCCCCTGCTCCTTGGATGCTGCCTGACCTGCTGTGCTTTACCAGCACCACTCAACTTTCAGTTTTACATGCTAATCTCTTAAGCAAGACCTTATCAAAATCCTGCTGAAAGTCCAAATAATCTATAATCACTAGTTCCCCAATATCTTTAATTATATTCTCAAATAGCTGCCAGTAGATTTGTGAAGAATCATTTCCTTTTTATAAATCCATGCTGACTCTGACCATTTCTGTCAATGCTTTCAAAATGGTCTACTCTTAACTCTTTTATAACTCCAGCATTTTCCTCACAACCAATGTCAGGCTAATCAGTCTATAATACACATACAAAATCAGAAACTGCTAGGAAAACTCAGCAGGTCTGGTAGCATCTGTGGAGAGAGAGTAGAGTTAATATTTCAGATCCAGTGACCCTTCTTCAGAACTAAATGTAGCGAAGGTATATGGTGAAGATGGGGTGGGGGGGGGGGAGGGGCGAGGAATAAAGATAGGTGGAGATGGAGCCCAGAAAGAGAGAACAACAAAAGTAAAACCAAAGAACTGTGGCTGCTGGACATGAGTAACAAAAACAAATACTGGAAAAACTCAGCAGTTTTCAGTTCTAGTTGTTAAAGTTTTGGACTAATGCCTCCACTTCCTTCTAAACACTTGAATGCGGGCCATCAAGTTCTTGGAACTTTTCTGCCTTTAGTTTTATCAGTTTATCAAATACTTTAACCTCTGAAATATTTTAAAGGTGACTTTCCAAACTCTCCAGCTGCAATAATGTGTCCTGACTTAATTAGCCTACCAAAGGAGGCATGGAAATGACCCTCCAATCACCTCTCTGTTTTCCTACAATGTCACATTTAGCCTCGACTGCTTGCATCTGCCATCACTGCTGACATTCTCATGCAAGTCCCTTCTCTTTATGAAGCTGAATCCCTGCTCTCTCTGGTGCTGCTTCAGAAGCTGCTTTCCTGTTTTCTCTCCCAGTCCTTTAAAAACTGCAGATGATTCAGATATTCAACATAACCACCATCAAATTTGCCTTCTTCACTGCATTTTCAATTTATAAGTGAATCCTTGCAAACAGATCTATCTCATCATTCTGGGCATTACAATTTAATGCTTTATTTGAGAATTAGTAATATGCCTCCATCTTGATGTGCCCACTTTTCTCCATTCACCATGTCATTCTTAGTGGGGCTATTGGTTGTGTTTCCTTTCTGCTGCTGTGATTTACCCTCCCATAACTGGTGCCCACCCTTCTTTCTGAATTGGACTGAATTTCTGGAGGCTGTTTCTTAATTGGCCATTTCTTGGAAGATTGTGCTCTTGAACATACGCTCAATTTTCTCAGTTCCCAGCCTGAATGCATCTGCTAGCAGGATTGCCACCCTATGGAAAACTTCAATCCAAAATGTATTAGGTCTTAGAACATATAGCTGGAATTCCCCACCCTTCCAAAGGGATAACTTCTGCTTTAAAGCAAAGAAAACCAAAGAATTCCAAACACTGACTGTATGTGGCAATGTAATTTTTTTGTCCTATTTTATCTTACTTATCTCTACAGGTCCAAACTCAACTGCAGTCATGTCCAGTGCTCTTCTAAATTAACCATTCAAAAAAACATCAGATGGCATTGGTAAGGCAATAGGACTGATATTTCAGTTGCACAGCTGAGTACTTGAACTTCACTATTCATGCCATGCACCAAGTTCAATTCTAAATTTCATTGTTTCCATTCACAATGCTGTAAATACTACTATTCATTTCCACTCCAGTATGGTTAGCTTGATGGATTAGAATAGTTGACTACAACACTTCTAATCACATATCGACATTTCTAAATGTCAAAACAGTTCAACTATAACAGCATAAGATACTTTTTTACATCTCTGCTCCAGCAACTTTAATAACGTAAAAACGTTTAGATGAACAAGCTGCAAAGGAATTAAAGGGCATATCAATGTTTGTCAAAGGTCTTTACTTAATATCATCTTAACTATGTAATTAACTTTCATGTTTATTATATTACCCATATCAAGATACCATTGTATTATTTAGCAAACCAAAAACATTTTAATGTAAAAAGATCAAAATAATACTTTCTTAAAGAAATTATTCATAGTATAAATTGTTCCAATTGGGCTACCATTTAGGTTGCAAATTTCTTAAGATAAAAACAATGACTGCAGATGCTGGAAACCAGATTCTGGATTAGTGGTGCTGGAAGAGCACAGCAGTTCAGGTAGCATCCGAGGAGCCGTAAAATCGACGTTTCGGGCAAAAGCCCTTCATCAGGAATAAAGACAGAGAGCCTGAAGCATGGAGAGATAAGCTTATCTCTCCACGCTTCAGGCTCTCTGCCTTTATTCCTGATGAAGGGCTTTTGCCCAAAATGTCGATTTTACTGCTCCTCAGATGCTGCCTGAACTGCTGTGCTCTTCCAGCACCACTAATCCAGAATGCAAATTTCTTTAGTCATGTTATTTACAAAAGTCAACTTCCTAAGCAAACACACATTTAACTGAAACCTAAACTTTTGTGTGAAATATTTAAGGAGGTATAATACATTGAAATATCAATCATGTTGAATCCTAATAGCATTGCATTATATTCAACTAGAATAGAGCACTGTCTAAGACTAGTTTCTCCAACTTGATATGAAGCTACGAAACTGACAGACCATGTAGGTCTGGCTTAACCACTGACTTGAATTGAATTTATAAAGTAACATGATACATGTGAAATAATAAATCATCAAATTAGACAGCTTTACATTCTTGCATTTTCAAAGGCATATTAATATGTTTTATGAGTCCAATGTAATAATGTTTTGTTTATATATTCATCAACCATAAGCTTTAAGCCATGTGACATTATGGTTCACTACTATAAGATAACTGGTAGAATCTCATTAAATGCCCAACTAGTGAAATACTGCAGAATTTATCCATATTAGGATTAATTACATCTAAATAGGTATTAGCAGGCATTATAGAATGGTTGGGGAGAATGTAAATTAGATGCAGAGGTTTGAAAGCTCATAACAGTTGGAGCATAACAGCAAAAATACGAAAGAAAGCTTAACAACCCTCTAACCACAAGGGATGAACTCAGATTTCTCCAGTTTCGTCATTTCCCCTCCCCCCACCTTGACTCAATCCCAACCCTCGAACTCAGCACCACCTTCCTAACCTGCAATCTTCTTCCTGACCTCTCCGCCCCCACCACCACTCCGGCCTATCACCCTCACCTTAACCTCCTTCCACCTATCGCATTTCCAACGCCCCTCCCCCCAAGTCCCTCCTCCCTACCTTTTATCATAGCCTGCTTGGCACACTCTCCTCATTCCTGAAGAAGGGCTCATGCCCGAAACGTCGATTCTCCTGCTCCTTGGATGCTGCCTGACCTGCTGCGCTTTTCCAGCAACACATTTTCAGCTCTGATCTCCAGCATCTGCAGTCCTCACTTTCTCCTAACAATAGTATTGCATATTATTCTAATAGTTGGATAAATGCAAAGTGAAAATGTTAATAAAGTTTTTAAAAAAGCTAAAAAGCACTGGAGCTGCGCTTGGATGAATGTAAGAGTTCTAACAAATAAGCTCTGTAATCTACAATAACACAAGAAATAGGAGCATGAGAGAGCAGTCTGCCCTTCCGAGCTGGCTTTGCCATTCAATATGATTGTGTCTTGTCCTGGATTTCAATTCCACCATTCCATCCAGTCCTCAGATCCCTTTATTCCCTGACAGACCAAAAAAATCTTCTAATCCCACCCTTAAATGTATTCAATGAAATAGCATTCATATCTCTCTGAAGCAGACAATTCCAAAGATTCACAAAGATTTGATTGAAGGAATTTCACCTCATCTCTTAAATGATTGATCCCCTAGCCTGAGACTGTCGCCTTGTGTTTTAGATTCCCCAAACAACAGGCGTCAACCCTATCAAGCCCTGTTAGAGTCTTGTATGTTTCAATGAGATCATCAGAGGATGTAGGTGTAATCAATAAATTTCCTTAATAAGTTTTTTAGGATAGTATATAAGCATTAGCCAGCACACTACAGATTTTCTCTCTGTGGAACAGCATAAGCAATGGTACCATTTCATTTCCCAAAGGTGAGTTCAAAGCTGTAATCTGGGCTTGAGGATTTGGAAACATGGCTGGCTTCCTCAAAGATGGTTGCCATAGACCATATACATGGGACACTGAGAGGACCATTATTATATGACTGCATAAAGGTGTTCCATTTGATTAATACCAGACGACCTATGATCGCCATTTCAACTTCCTGAAGTTTTATGCACATTATGGGAGTACCCTCGTGTACCATGTGTATATGATGGTCCAGGTGCCATACAAGGCTGGATACTGAGGGTCAATGCCACCCACTGTGACCATGGCTCACAGCCCCCACATTAATGTGGAGTGCAAATATAATGCTGACCATGCTTTGACCAGGGTCACGGAGGAGCAAAGTATAAGGCTGCTGCAGTTGCAGTTCCATTGTTTGCACCAGCCTTGGGGGACTGTTAGTATAGTCTTCACAGAATGTGCGAATCACCCTAGAATGATGTGCTCTGTAGGATTGGAGAAGGCGATGTTATAGACGTCGGGGAACTGGAGAAATGGGAACAGTCTTCTGAGGAACAGGATGAAGACACTAGAGAGGAGAAAGCTGTCCCTATACATTACAGACTTCAGCTGTGTCAGGCGCTAGAAGCCAGACAGAATCTGACTAATACACAGCTCCAACAGGTGAGACCCAGGTACAGAAAAAGTAATGGAATGTAAAATAGTTGTTGGTCATCATGCCGACATTTGGTTTGCATTATGGGTCAAGCTGCAGACTCTATTCATTTTATTTGTGTTCACTTTTGGTGGCTGCAAACAAAAGCTCATTTTTGGAATTTTTCAATTGTTTGCCTAAATGTGATTTTGCCCTACTGGACAATGACATGGCACAGATTTACGTTAGACAGTGGGGACAGAATAACAGTGACCTACAGAGGGTGTTTACACAGGATGTAGCTAAGGACATGTAGCTATGTGACCTAGTGACTGAACAGTGACTAGTGTGAGAGCATGAGGTTATGTCCATGAGGGACAGTCGGCCATGCTGGCTATATGGAATGGACAGTTTGGCTTTGTGGGCTGCTGTACCATACCACAATATATACTCCCACACATGGACAAACACAAAAACATAAAACCGGATCTCAGTTTAAAATATAGATTCAAAGTGGGACCTCACACCTAAAGTACATTTGTCTAACCTGAGATATCATTCCTTGTACATTGATAAAAACTCTAACTATCTAGGGATAAAGACTTGAAAGGAATCTGGATTTTGCATTTTAATCAGCAGTCTACCTCCTAACTGATTAAAGAATTCAACAAGAGCAGCTAGTTTTCTAGGTGTTAACGTTTTGCTTATAAATACTGTGTCTTACACCTCCCTATCATATCACAACTGAGGAAGGAGCAGAGCTCCAAAAGCTTGCAAGTTCAAATAAACCTGTTGGACTATAACGTGGTGTCATTTGATTTTTGACCATTGCCAGTGTGGAGCAGCATCAGATTACTAAAGCTTGAATGTATGGATAGCACCTTTTTAAAGATGGCATGGCTACCAGTGATGCTGGACTGTTGGCAGATATCCAATATGTCAAACTCTTCTGGGAATGGTGCATTGTAAGGTGGGGCTAGTATCAGGCAAGAGGGCACCATATGAACAAAGCTGGTAGTTAATGAGGGGAGATTGATAAGATAATGGCAAAAGGTCTCATTAAACCTCATGAACAGAAACCCTGTAAAAACCTCAATAAAATATTTTGCTAAAGAAAAATATGGTCAAAGCCTATAGAGTTGTTTTTTTTCTTTCATCATGGGATGTGAGTGTCATTAGCAAAGTGGACATTGCTTGTCCATCCCTGATGCCTCTTGAGATGGTGGTGGTGAGCTGCCTTCTTAAATTTCTGCAGTCTATCAGAAATGAGTATATCCTCAGTACTGTTAGGAAGTTCAAGGATTCTGTCACACAGACAATGAAGGAGTGGCCATTTAGTTACAAAACATGTTTTGTTGTGGCTTAAAGGAGGTCTTGCAGATAGTGGTATTCCCAAGCATCTCTTGCCTCTATCCTAGGTGGTAAAGGTCATGAGTTTAGAAGATGCTGTTAAATGAAGTAACTTCAGTGAGTTGTTACAGCTTACTGGCATCATGTGCCAATGGTGGAGGGCTTGAAAGTATATGATGGTCAACAGGGTGCCAGTCAAATCAGCAACTTCACAATAACGTGTTCGATGGCATTCCACTAGAGCATTTTAAAACAAAATATAACACTGATCCACATAAAAGAGATATGGGGTTTAATGACCAAAAGCTAGATTTTAGGACTGTCTTGTGGCCAGTTACAGAGGTGTAACAATGCTAGGCGGTAATTCCAGACTTTTGTTTTAAAAGCAACACAAGCATGGGCACCAATGCTGCAGTTGTACAGATCTGAGATGCTGAAGACCCAGAATTTGATGACGCAGGTATCAAAGGATTGTGGGGTTGGAAAGGATGACAGAGATAGGGAGGGTCAAGGCATGGAGGGATGTCTGCAATCCCATGCAAATACAGGGGTGAAAGGGGAATGGGATGTAATACAAATTAAGGATACCAGTAGCACATTTGTTTATGAACGTAAGTTTATGGAGCATAGAATTTATTTGAATCACCAGGATTCTGTGGAAATTGTCAAGTTCAGAGGTAACAAAGACATAAATGAGGATTCCAGCAGCAGATGAATTGAGCTAATATAGAAAGTGGAGCTGGAAAGGCACAGCAGGTCAGGCAGCATCGGAGGAGCAAGAAAGTTGATGTTTCGGGTTGGGATCCTTCATCAGGAATTGTTAGTCCTGTTGAAGAGTCCCAACCCGAATTGTCAACATTCCTGCTCTTCCAGTGCTGCCTGACCTGCTGTGCCTTTCCAGCTCCACCTTTTATCAAATCTGACTTCCATTATCTGCAGACCTTACGATCTCCAAGTGGGTGATGTTATAGATCTGGAAAAGACAGTGTTAGTGACATCATTGTTAGGTCAAATAAAACAATAAGGCTGAAAACCACAGTAAGATTTGATAACTAGTATCTTCAGCAACTTGTGGTTAGAGGCAAAGAAGGAGTCAATACAGAATTGTTATAACATAAAAGTTTGACATCTTCCAAGAAAACAGGCAGAGACCTGTGAGATGGTTTGCTGTCGATTGCAATCCAGTTAAGCGTTAATGGAGTGGAAGACTTTTCAATTCATGAAGGCATTGAATCATCTGAAGGTTCCTGCAGGATTGTGTGAGTGCTGTTATTGAAGCCTTACTAGTCCCAAAATGCCTATAATCTATATAAGCTCCATAGCACTTTTCTGGTCATTCCAGATCATAGGATCACAGAATCCCTACATTGTGGAAAAAGGTAATTTGGCCCAACATGTTCACACCAACCCTCGAAGAGTAACCCACCCAGACCCATTCATGGGATGTCATGGGAAAAGAAACAAAAGTGTTTGTTTTCACAGATGAAACATCAGTCACCTTTATAATGCAAGAATATGCTGCTGACAGACTGATACTATTGATTTCCCCTTTCCCAGCCTGGAAAGACAACAGGAAAAGAAATTCAGTGATGCAACGGCTTTACAACTTGCAGTGTTATATTAAGTGAGGCAGTGAGCCACAGGTCTTCTTTGATTTGATTTGATTTGATTTATTGCAGTCACATGTACGTAAGTACAGTGAAAAGCTTTATTTTGCAAGCATTACAGGCAGATCATTGCAAACAATTGCGTACAGATCATAGGGTGCTTAGACAGAGTGAGGTACACAGGTTCCAACTGCACAGGAGGTGCGTAAAGCAAGATCAATATTATTTGAAGTTAGAGAATCTATTCATCAGTCTAATAGTGGCAGGAAAGAAGCTATTTTGGAATGTTTTGGTGCATGCTTTCAAGCTTCTGTATCTTCTGTCTAATGAAGAGTTTGTCAGAGAGCATTACCAGGGTGGGAAGGGGCTTTGTTGGCAGCCTTTCCACAGTAACGAGAAATGCAAACGGAGTCCATGGATGGGAGATTGGCTTCCATGATGGTCTGGGCTGTGCATGCAACCTTCTATGGCTTCTAATGATCCTGGGCAGATCAGTTTCCTTATCAGGCTGTTATGCAGCCACATAGTATGTTTTCAATGGTGCATCTGTAAAAGTTGGTGAGGGTCTTTATGGACATGCCAAATTTCCTAAGGTGCCTGAGGAAGAAGAAGCATTGTTGTGCCTTTTTAACCATCGCATCTATGTGGGAAGTTCAGGACAGGTTGTTGGTTATCATCACTTCTCGGAACTTGACGCTCTCGACCCTCTCCAGCTCAACTCCATTGATATAGATGGGGTTCTCCTCCTTTCTTTCTGAAGTTAATGATCAGTTCTTCTGTTTTGCCGACATTGGGAGAGAGGTTGTTATCATTACATCACGATACCAAGCCCTCTACCTCCTTTGTGCATTCTGATTCGGTGTTGTTTGATATCTGTCCTACCATGGTGGTGTCATCAGCAAACTTGTAATTGGTGTTCATTCGGTATTTGGCTACACAGTTGTGGGTGTACAGGGAGTACAGTAGGGGGCTGTGGAACACACCCTTCGGGGGGCTACAGTGTTGAGGATTATTGTAGAGGAGGTGCCGTTGTCTACCTTCACTGAGTGAAGGAAGCTGAGGATCCAGTGCAAAGGGCAAAGTTGAGATCAAGGTCATGGAGCTTTGAGATTAATCTGGAGGGGATTATGATGTTGAAGGTAATATGGCACTATTCCAACACTCTACCCAAAAAAGTAAATGTGTTTTATGCATTATTCCTCAGATTTACAATCATTAGTTCAAAATAAATTTAACCAAAGACCCCCACATTGTCTACAAAATACAATACTGCATCCTCATGTAGGACACCCAAGAAAATCTTTGCACATTTTTTTCCCCATGTAAAACAATATTACAATTCATGATTTGCAACACTTATTAAATTTGAGAGATTTTCTTCCTTACCAGTATTTGTTGCAAGTTACCAAGGCCAATTTGTAACCTCTTTTCACTGACATTTTCTGGAGAGTGAATGATCACTTAGATAACATTTAGTGGTTATCCTGCCTTAAGTACATTTTTGTTTAAAACATATGACAAACTGAACCCTGTATCAACTATCTGCATGAGTCAGTTTTTCTGCAAGGAGAGTACGTTTAACTATGCTTTGTTAGCTTTCCAAGCTGAAACACAACATTTTCTATTTTCACCTATCATAAATCTGTCATCAAAGTATTTATCAGAAAAAGTAACACGAGAAGAATCACTAAAAATGACAAGTTTTATGCTTTTTGGTCTTCTACGAATGGGAGTTTCTGTGCACATTTATTGGGATGCTTTTCCTTAATGTTTTATTTTCTCTGAAAATAGTCTATACTTAAGTAGTTTGGTTGTAATACTGAACTGAGACATCAAAATTAGCATCTGATCTAGTGTGGATGTACAACCACTTCAACTGACCAAGCAAACTTCCCAATTACTATCCTTCTTTTGATACAGGATCTTCTTTCTGTATAATGCAGCATGACTAACTCTGATGGCAGTAACATTCTCTAAATAGGAAGTTGCTTTAAAGTTATTCGAGTCAGATTTCATACTGAAACCACAAACGTGCCTTTCTTATTAATTTAGCCTCAACTTTATTGTTAGCCACCAAAATGCCATGATCTTGAGTTCTTTTTTTCCTAGTTTTATTCAGAGACTGATCTATGGCCTTTATTTCATTTTGTAGTTAATGTATGCAAGCTACTATCATGTTTATGTCTGGTGACACGAATACTCTCTCTCTCGAACTATTAGAGGTTCCTTCTCCAGTTTGTGATTTTCCTTGGCACAAGAAACACAAACTTGCTTTCATGAACTACACTGTACTTTCTTACTTGTTACCTATTTTGCCAGTCCATAGAGCTATTTTTTTTTACCTTTATCCTGAACATTCAATCGATGTTTAAATTTGTCAATAACCTTTCTGAACGCTGCACAATAATCACATTGCTCCATTCATTAGACCCCTTAGAATATAATTCCTGAGAATAAGCCCCAAGTATTCAGTCTAGGCAACTGGACTGTAAATGCTGTAGCTCTGTAACGTGCATTATGGTTACTCACATTACCACATTGATCTCCCATATTTGATGTCTCAAGACCATATTCACAAAACAAGTCAGCATTTGAAATACAAACTGCTTTGTTTGCTTTAATCAGTTGTTCATAACCTAAGATACTGTGATGAATTCTAAGTAATCATGAGGAATAAACTGCAACAATTTTGACTGCTATGTCTGGCAAGTACTGTCTTTCACAACTTGACCTTGCCAATGCCTTTTATTACTTATGACTGTCTTTTCTGAAACCTGTCTCATATGGGCGGCACGGTGGCACAGTGGTTAGCACTGCTGCCTCACAGCGCCAGAGACCTGAGTTCAATTCCCGACTCAGGTGACTCTCTGTGTGGAGTTTGCACATTCTCCCTGTGTCTGCGTGGATTTCCTCCTGCAGGCCAGGTGAATTGGCCATGCTAAATTGCCCCTAGTGTTAGGTAAATGTAGGGGTATGGGTGGGTTGTGCTTCAGCGGGTCAGTGTGGTCTTGTTGGGCTGTAAGTAATCTAATCTAATATGGTCTTGTGTGGTGCCTCAATGCTCTCTGAATTTTCTGTCTTCCTGCATGTAAAGCATTTAAATGTGCAAAAAAGAGGACTAAACATAGTACATTCTCAAGTAGGAGTTCTATCACACAGTGTACTTGGAACTTCACCCCTTCACCCACAGACTAATTGACAGGTATTAATTATACACCAACTATCTGGCATGAAATATTTGTACGAATTGACCATAGCAGGACAGTTGTTAAATTTCATTCCTGTTGATTTTCCAAAATTTTATGCAGCATTTTATTGATCATTGCAACATTCCTTTTACAAAGTCTTTTAGCTATGAAAGGACTTTTAGCTATGGTTTCCATGATCCTTGAATTTGTCATCAAAGATGTAGAAAACTTTCAACACAGAAGCAGGCCAGTCAGTCTGTGCCAGTCAGCAAAGAGCCTAAGTGCACATTCTATGATTAGTTTTTCAGCCCTGCAGGTCCTCATGTAAACATACATGTTTTTAAAAATGGTGAGAGTTTCTGCTTGTACAATCATCTCCGGCAGTGAATTCCAAGTCCCAACCTTGCTGTGTAAAAATAAAAACATGTCCGTGTGTCCCCTTTAAGCCATTTACCACTACTTTAAACCAAGATTCCCTAGTTTTTCAGCTCTTTGCTAAATTAAACACTTTACCCCTATTGTCTCTCATAACACTATACACTTCAATTAAGTTATTGTTTGTAATTGACAATTTTTCCTCTACTATTAGTCAGTAATTTTACTGGTATCCAAAGTCTGATCCTATCTACTTCTTCAAAATTTATCATAATAACTGTTAGGGGACAACTTGGATAAAACATGAGTGTACCTGTAAATTCACACAAAGTTCTAACTGGAATTATAATGAGGTAAGGAGTTTTAGTTAGCTTCATAAGCAATAATCATGTAAATCATTTAAGGTTTGTTTTCATTTATTCTTATTCAAGAAAGTACTCAGGTTAAAAGAAGTCATTTATACTGGATAAACACACTCAGGTCCTGATGCAGCAGGCTGAGTTTGTATGAAAATGCAATATAGCTGACCCAGCATTAACCCCGAGGGTTTTCTTTGGAAATGGAAGACTTATTGTTAAGGTAAGGCTTACAATAGGATGTGATGTAATTTTTTTGCAGATTTCACAGATTAACTAATTGCTTCTATTATCTTCGTATATTCATCAACTACACCTGCATATTTTAGTGAGACTAATCTTCAGAAGGGTGAGCAAACTGTGTAACTTTCAGAATGTTCCAGAAAGCTTTCATAAGCTTTTTGCTTATAGAGTCATATATTACTAACAAGTACGTAGTTCAAATGTTCTGCTGTTACTTCTTTTATTATAGAATCTAGCACTTACCCAACGGTAGACATTTGCTGTCTTCTTCTCTTTTTGAACAAGGGTGTTACATTGACGGTTTTCCAATCCTTTCTACTTTTCCAGATTATAAGGATTCTTGGAAAATTGCAACCAGTGGATCCACTATTTCTGTAGCTACTTCCTACGTCTTAACAGATCATACAGCTGTTCTCTGGTCAGAGACTGATGACTGATAGAGGTTTATCCTGTGGGTCACTGCACATCAAGTGAGAGGAGAGCTTGAGAAAGAGAATCCTTCATGGTAGCCTCAGCTGGTGCGTGAATTGAATGCATGCTGTTGGCATCATTCTGAGTTGCAGGCCAGCTGTCCATTCAACAGAGCTAAACCAAACACTGGGGTAATCCTATCTTTAGCCCCATTAGTTTCTCTAGTGATCATTATTGCATTTATTTCCTCTTGTTCTCATCCCCTCTTTTTAACCCCTTGATTATTTAATATTGTTAGACTGCTATTAGTGTAATCTACCATGAAGATCATTGCAAAGTATTCATTCAATTCCTTTCCCATTTTTTGGTACCACTTTATTATTTCCCTGGACTCATTCTCGAAGGGGTCTATGTTCATTTTGGTCTTTCTTCTTAGATACTTAAGAAAGCTTGCATTTTTCATTTTGATATTAATTACTACTTTATCCCAAAGTTTACTCTTCTGTGTTTTTTAGTCTTTTGTTGATTTTTAAAACTTTTCCAATTTTCTGGCTTACCACTAATCTTTGGCACATTGTATTTTTTTTTCTTTTCCCTAATTAAACCAAGAAAGCTGAAGAGGTAGTGGGTTTCTATTGGATAATTCCTAATTTCCTATTCTTTCTTAGTTCCATTTCAGTGAATGATTAAATATGGTATCATGTTGTTATCGTTCAAAATCCTTCTTCTCTTTGGTAAACGCAACATTTTTGCTACAGTATCAGTTAATCTTTCTTCTACAATAAGTACATCAGTACCTGCAGTAATCAGCTGCCTGGTTTTTCAGCATTCCTTCAAGAAGATTGATTGGGGAGGATTGGCTGGCTTAGCCATTTCTCCTCCTAGCATGTATGTCAAGGTTTGAGCTGTTTCATAGAGACAGAAAAGCACTTGTGAAGGTGCAGGTCCTTAACTAGCTTTAAAGAATGTGAAACCTTTCAGTGAAATCTTCTCAAGTTAATCCCTTATTTCGGTAAAGCCAAACTAAGTGGCTACGCAAACTGAAACCTGTAGTCATAGGTCATGCAGCATGGAAATAGAATCTTTAGTGCATGCCAATCATAATCCCAAACTAAACGAGTCCTACCTGCCTGTTCATGACCCGTATCACTCCAAACTGTTCTTATTCATGTACTTATCAAAGTGCCTTTCAAGCACTGTAACTGTGTCTGCATCCACCACTTCCTCAGGAAGTTCATTCCACACGCGAACATTCCTTTGTGTAAAAAGTTTGACTCTCATGTCTTTCTCCTCTCACCTAAAAAATATGTCCCCTAGTCTTGAAATCCCCCATCTTAGGGAAAAGACACCTACCATTAACCCTATACATGTATCTATACATGTCATGTGGGCGGCACGGTGGGGCAATGTGGTTAGCACTGCTGCCTCACAGCGCCAGAGACCTGGGTTCAATTCCCGCCTCAGGCGACTGACTGTGTGAAGTTTGCACTTCTCCCCGTGTCTGCGTGGGTTTCCTCCGGGTGCTCTGGTTTCCTCCCACAGTCCAAAAATGTGCAGTTTAGGTGAATTGGCCATGCTAAATTGCCCGTAGTGTTAGGTGAAGGGGTAAATGTAGGAATGGGTCTGGGTGGGTTGCGCTTCGGCGGGTCGGTGTGGACTTGTTGGGCCGAAGGGCCTGTTTCCACACTGTATATAATCTAGTCTACAATGTCATCTCTCAACCTCTTACACTTCAGTGAAAGAAGCCCCAGCCTTTCTTTATAGCTCAAACCTTCCATCCCCAGCAACATCTGAGTAAAACTGTTCTGAACCTTCTCTAGCTAAATATATCTTTCCTAAACTGGTTGACCAGAACTTATTACAGCACTCCAGAGGAGGCCTCCCGCAAAGAACATCAAAAATGTACATTAGATTAGATTCCCTACAGTGTGGAAACAGGTAATTTGACCCAAGAAGTCCACATTGATCTTCCAGGTAGTAACCCACCCAGACCCATTTCCCTCTGTCTAATGTACCTAACACTATAGCAATTTAGCATGGCCAATTCACCTGACCTGCACATCGTTGGACTGTGGGAGGAAACCGAAGCACCCGGAAGAAACCAACACAGAATTGGGGAGAATGTGCAAACTCCACTAAGACAGTTGCCCGAGGCTGGAATTGAAGCCAGGTCCCTGGCGCTGTGAGGCAGCAGTGCTAACCACTGAGCCACCGTGCCATAACACGACTTCCCAACTCCCACACTCAAAGGACTGAGCAATGAAGGCAAGTGTGCTAAACACCTTTTTAACCACCCTGATTATATGTGACACAAACTTCAAAGAATTATGTACCTGAATCCATAGGTTCTTCTGTTCTACAACACTACCCAAGGCCTGACCATTAATTGTAGAGGTCCTGACCCTGTTTGTTGTACCAAAATGCAATACCACACATTTATCCAAACCAAAATCATTTGCCATTTTTCAACCCATTGACTCATTTGATCAAGATCCATTTGTAATCTTTGAAAACCTTCTGCATTGTCTAAATTGTATCACCAATTTGTCCATAAACCTACTAACCAGGCCCTCAACATTCTCATCCAAATCATTATTTAGTCTTAAAAAGAGAAGACACAGTACTGGCAAACAAAACTGCACCAGTGCTTGGTCATTTTACTTTAAGTATCTCTGCAGGATGCTCTGAGTCTATGCCACTTGTAAGCGTAGGAAACCTTGGATAACTATGGAGAAGACTAAGAACATGCAATGCTAGTTTAATGAACAATGCAGGACCTGTAGTCTGAAGTGTATTTATTTTAATGCAAGGGCAACAGGTATAATCCAGGAAATTATAGGCCAGTTTTATCAGTGGAAGGGGAATTATTGGAGAAGAATGGGCTTATTAGGAATAGTCAGAATGGCCTTAGGCAGGGGAGGTCTTGTCTCACAAACTTGATTGAGTTTTTTGAGGCAGTGGACTTTAGCAAGGCCTTTCACAAGGCGTTATCAAGTCATATTACCAAGTTGAAGGAGTCTATGTTCACTTTAAGATAGAAAGTGTTTCTGAATTTTAAATTTAAAATACAGCCACAGCTGCCAAAAAAGAACAGCTAAGAGAACAGCTGTTCCAAAGTGGATACATAAAACAATCATCTGTTAAATAGATACCTGAGTTTTGGTTACTGTTTTGACAACCACTCAAATTTAACCAATTAATTTAAATTATGCCCAGGATCCTAAAACCCAATTGAGTTTGAATTTATTATATTGACAACATCAGACCAATGATAGGGAAGGATGCTGGGGGTATAAAAATGCAGGCATTTTGAAAATTAGTGAGAACAACTGCCATAGAGCAAGAGTGCAAAGGCCATCCAATGAAATAAATATCTTGTTCTCAAAGAAATTTCATAAGGCACTATCTATCAAAAGGTACCTTTTCCTGTAAAAGTACCTGCAGTAAAAAGAAAGAAGATCTCCCAGGGAGAAGGCAGTAGAATCGTAAGACCAGAAGGAAACCAGCAAAAGAGACTATGTGGACTTGAGATAATGTGATGATTATTAATTGTGTTATTGGAACAGCATATTAATAAAATTGTGGTCAGCTAACAGATAGTAATTAGTTAAGAAAAGGGGGCTCAGATTTATTAATAGTTTTTTTTGTTTAGTGTTCACTGTTGGAGTTCAGATAATAAATTGTTATTTTTCTTTAAATAGTGGAAATTAGGAGTTCTCTTTACCCTACTCACACTTTTAGCAGGTTATATGGCAAGGCAAGCTTTCCTGCGTGTTTGGTTTTAAGTACCAGAGGGTTTCGACCTCTGCATCACAACCATATATAGACCTACATTTATATGATTTCAGTGGTCTGATTGGTAAATTTGCAGATGACACAAACATTGGTGGAATTGGGGAGTGAGGTAGGATATCAAAAGATGCAATGGGATATTGATCAATTGGAAAATTGGGTGGAGAAATGTGAAATGCAGTTTAATCTGGACAAGTGTGAGATGATGCATTTTGGGAGGTTAAGGAAAGTGTACTGTAAATACTCTGTGTGAGCATTGACACACAGAGGGATCTTTGGGTCCAAGTCCATAGCTCACTGAAATTGGAAACACAAGGTGGTAAGGACAGCATATGGCATGCTTGCCACCATCAATCTGGGCATTTATTATAAAAGTTGGCAGGTCAGGTTGCAATTGCATAAGAATTTGGTCAGACAAAATACTGTGTGCAGTTCTGGTTGTCACCTTTTTGAAGAGATGTGGAGGCTTTGGAGAGGTTGCATAAGAAGCTTACCAGGATGCTGCTTGGATTGGAGTGCAGTTGCAATAAGGAGAAGTTGAACAAACTTGTGTTGTTTTCATGAGAGCATTGGAAGCTGAGGAGTTGAGGAGAAGTTGAACAAATTTGTGTTGTTTTCATGAGAGCATTGGAAGCTGAGGGAAAACTTGACATAAGTATATAAAATTATAAGAGGATTTTAAAAAATATTCTCTATAATGAAGAGAGAGAAGCAAAATATTTGTTCATTTCAACTGCCATTTATGTATTATCTACTGTCAATAGCTCACTTAACTGGTACCACATCAACAAACATACACTCCCTCCATCACTGACGCTCAGTAACACAGTGTATACAATCTATCAGATGCACTGCAAAAATACACTAAAGATCCTCAGACAGCACCCTCCAAACACATGATCACTTCCAGCTAGAAGGATAAAGGTAGCTGATACATGATTCCCTCACTGTTGCTGGGTCAAAACCCTGAAATTCTCTTCCTAATGCCATTGTGGGTCAACCCATAGCAGTTGGACTACTGCAGTTCAAGAAGGTAGCTGTTTTGGTTACTGTTTTGACAACCACTCACATTTAACTAATTAATTTAAATTATGCCCAGGATCCTAAAACCCAATTGAGTTTGAATTCTCAAGCACAACTAGGAACCAGCAATAAATGCTGGCCAGTCAGTGATGCCCACATTCCACGAATGAATAATAAAACAAAAACTATTAACCCTCCATTCTCAATCCAAAAGAACATATCTCATTTTATTTACTCTTTTCTTTTTAAGCACCCATAGAAACTCTTGCTATCTGTTGTATATTTCGAGCTAGCTTCTACTCTTATTTACTTTCATCTTCGTGACCAATTTGTTAAGCACTCTATTCTATACTTTATATTCTGATCAATCATGATCTGATTTGCCACTCACCTTTACAATTATATTTTTTCCTTAAATTTGATACTTTACCCAAGTTCTTTCATTAACTATGGACAGTGGATCTCTTTCTTGATAATAGGAAGGTATCTATTCTGACTATTTTTAAATATCCAATTAAATGTCTGTCATTGTGTCTCTATTGATTTATTCCTAGCCTAGCAGCTCACTTCAATGAGCTCAGCTTTCATGCACACAAGGTTCCCTTATGTAAGTTGAAAAGATTAGTTTAGATCCAAACCTCTCCTGTTCAAGCTTGATGTAAAATTAAATTGTATTTTAATTTCTTCTGCCTGAGAGGCTTTTACTTTGAGGCTATTAATTCAACTCGTCAAATTTGACAATATCAGGGCTAATCTAATCTAACCTGCTCTTTGCCTGGTTCCAGAACAGGTTGCTCTGAAGAAAAAACTGTCTCAAAGGCTTTCTACAAATTCCTCATCCAGGCTACGATTGCAAATCTGAGTTTTCCTGTTCATACGTAGATTAAAGTCACAAGTACACAGTATTTCTTCTTGTATATATTTTCCCATATTGTATTGAAGGCCTTGTAGACAACTTTCACTGATTTATTTTCACTAATATTTCACATCATCACCTAAAATGATACAACATTATGATCTACATTACTAAGTTCATCTCCAGCCATGGCATCAATGCCATCCTTGATTATCAGAGTAATCCCTTCACCTTCACCTGGACTCCTATTTTTCTTGAATGGCAGATATCACTCAATATTCAGCTCCCAATTCTTGCCATTCTGCAAATATGCCTCTGTCATAGTTTTAACATTCATATTTTATTAGATTATATTCACTACAGTGTGGAAACAGGCCCTTCAGCCCAACAAGTCCACACCAACCCCCCCGAAGAGTAACCCACCCATACCCATTTCCCTCTGACTAATGCACCTAACACTATGGGCAATTCAGCATGGCCAATTCACCTGACCTGCACATTTTTGGATTGTGGGAGGAAACCGGAGCACCCAGAGGAAACCCACGCAGATGCATGGGTTATTCACTTCCTGAAATGTGCTCTTATAGAGTCATAGAGAACTACAGCATGGAAACAGACCCTTCGGTCCAACCCGTCCATGCCGACCAGATATCCCAACTCAATGTGGTCCCACTTGCCAGCATCCAGCCCATATCCCTCCAAACCCTTCCTATTCATATACCCATTCAAATGCCTCTTAAATGTTGCAGTTGTACCAACCTCCACCACATCCTCTGGCAGCTCATTCCATATACGTTCCACCCTCTGCGTGAAAACGTTGACCCTTAGGTCTCTTTTATATCTTTCCCCTCTCACCCTAAACCTTTGCCCTCTAGTTCAGGACTCCCCCACCCCAGGAAAAAGACTTTGTCTATTTACACTATCTATGCCCCTCATAATTTTGTAAACCTCTATAAGGTCACCCCCTCAGCCTCCGACGCTCCAGGGAAAACAGCCCCAGCCTGTTCAGCCTCTCCCTATAGCTCAAATCCTCCAACCCTGGCAACATCCTTGTAAATCTTTTCTGAACCCTTTCAAGTTTCACAACATCTTTCCAATAGGAAGGAAACCAGGATTGCACGCAATATTCCAACAGTGGCCTATCCAATGTCCTGCACAGCCGCAACATGACCTCCCAACTCCTGTACTCAATACTCTGACCAATAAAGGAAAGCATGCCAAACGCCTTCTTCACTATCCTATCTACCTGCAACTCCACTTTCAAGGAGCTATGAACCTGCACTCCAAGGTCTCTTTGTTCAGCAACACTCCCTAGGACCTTACCATTAAGTGAATAAGTCCTGCTAAGATTTGCTTTCCCAAAATGCAGCACCTCGATTTATCTGAATTAAACTCCATCTGCCACTTCTCAGCCCATTGGCGCATCTGGTCAAGATCCTGTTGTAATCTGAGGTCACCCTCTTCGCTGTCCACTACACCTCCAATTTTGGTGTCATCTGCAAACTTACGAATTGTACCTCTTATGCTCACATCCAAATCATTTATGTAAATGACAAAAAGTAGAGGACCCAGCACCAATCCTTGTGGCACTCCACTGGTCACAGGCCTCGAGTCTGAAAAACAACCCTCCATCACCACCCTCTGTCTTCTACCTTTGAGCCAGTTCTGTATCCAAATGGCTAGTTCTCCTTGTATTCCATGAGATGTAACCTTGCTAATCAGTCTCCCATGGGGAACCTTGTCGAACGCCTTACTGAAGTCCATTTAGATCACATCTACCGCTCTGCCTCATCAATCCTCTTTGTTACTTCCTCAAAAAACTCTATCATGTTTGTGAGACATGATTCCCCATGCACAAAACTATGTTGACTATCCCTAATCAGGCCTTGCCTTTCCAAATACATGTACATCCTGTCTCTCAGGATTCCTCCAACAATGTGCCCACCAGCGACTTCAGGCTCACTGGTCTATAGTTCCCTGGCTTGTCTTTACCACCCTTCTTAAACAGTGGGCACCAGCCAACCTCCAGTCTTCCGGCACCTTACCTTTGACTATTGATGATACAAATATCTCAGCAAGAGTCTTAATTTGTTTACTTTGTTATGAATGCTACACAGATTCAGAGACTTTAGTTTCGTCCTTCAGTTGTCGTTGTAATATCTAGTCTTGATTGACAATGTACTGCTAAATTTATTTTGCTCTGTCCCTTTCTGTTATTCTTTGATTTAAATTTCCTATATTTTTATTTTTCTATCATATTTCAACTCTTTGGTATACATCTTGCCACATTTGATTTCTTGCTTCCACAATTTAGTTTGAAACTCTCTTTACTTTTCTAGTTATGCAGTTCACAAGAACACTGGTCATGCCACAATTCAGGTTTAGATTGACTCAACTGTATCACCTAATGCTAATGTTGGAGATTCAAAACCCACTTCTCCTATACCAGTCTTTAAGCCGCATATTTAGCTCTCTAATTTTATGTATCCTATTCTCATTTGCATATGGCTCATTTAATAATCTAGAGATTATAACCTTTGAGGTTCTATTTTCCAATTCAGTGCCTCACTCCTCATTCTCTCTATACAAAACCTCTTTCAAAGAACTAACTATGTCGTTGATATCTACGCGAACCACGATACTTAGATCCAACCTGTTCTGCTGCAAGTTCATTTCTAATAATGAATAGATGCCCTTAATCCTGGCATGGGACAGGAAATACAATCACTAGAATCTTGCTCTTTTCTGCACAGGATTGTATTAATCCTGCGCACTACCATTAACTCCTACTACCATTTATATTCCTGTTGCTACCCATGGGGATTTGAATTGCTTCCTGAGCCATGGACTATCATTCATCACTCCTGCTCTCTTATCCAAACAAGCTGAGAGTACATCAAAATATTTGGACAATTGCAGTGGCTTACACTACTGCACTCCTGCCTTCTGGGTCCACTTCGTTGCCTCACTCATGACAAACACAAAAGACCCTCTCCTTAGTGCTGTGACTGACTCCTAACACACAGAATCCAGGAACCATCCCTTTCTATAATGGGTTGCAGTCTATAGTTCAGGCTACAGTGCATATACTCTGAGATAAAGCCGTTCAAATTTAAATACTTACTGAAGATGTGTTTGACCTGGAACAGAATGGTATCCAGGATCTCCCTAATGCTACAGATTTCACACATCACCTGCCCTGCCATCCTTAATTAGTTTTAGTTAACTATTTAATAGTATTATAAATATGATGCTTTTTAACTTTTATTAACTTTATTACCAATTTGGATGCTATGTTAAAACTTAATAGAATATAGCTTAACTACTTCACACAAACTGAGTAAACAGCTTCAACCTATTCTGACATAGTGAGAGGATGCAAAAAGAAACAAACACCTCCTTCACCCCTCATTGAACTCCCCAGTTTACACCCAATTTCCTTAGTTGCACTAATTTGCTGTGGGAAATGTTCTTAGAGGATTTAAGTTTGAAGCATTATGGAAAACTGGATTAATTTTAACTTTTGTCAAAATAATTGGAGTTTTACCTTTAAAAGAGAGAGTTGAAAGTTCATTGTGAACATTGAAGATTTTTTTCAACAAGATTTCCTAGAAATTACATGGGTGACAATTGCTGCTTACCATAAGACATAGGATCAAAAGTAGGCCTTTCAAACCCTGGAAACTGCTCCACCATTCAATGAGATCACAGTTGATCTGATAATTTTCAACTCCACTATCTTGCCTTTTCCCCGTAATCCCTGATCCCTTCAATGGTTAAAAATCTACTTTTCTCAGCTTGGAATATACTTAATGACCCAGCCTCTGCAGCACTATACAGTAAATGGAAAAGCCCTGGGGAAAATGAAGGCACAGAGATCTGGGTGTTCAGGTCTATTGTTCCCTGAGGTGGCAATGCAGGTCAATAGAGTGGTCAAGAAGGCATGAGGCATGCTTTCCTTCAATGGACAGGGTACTAAATACAAGAGTTGGCAGGTCATGTTACAGTTGTGTAAGGCTTTGTTTCTCCCACATTTGGAATATTGTGTACAGTTCTGGTCACCATATTACCAAAAGGATGTGGATGCTTTGGAGAGGGTGCAGAGGAGGTTCACCAGGATGTTGCCTATTATGGAGAGTGCTAGCTATGAAGGCAGATTGAGTAGATTAGGATTATTTTCATTCGAAAGACGGAGGTTAAGGAGGGACCTGATTGAGGTCTACAAAATCATGAAAGGTATAGACAGGCTGGATAGCAAGAAGTTTCTTCCCAGAGTGGGAATCTCAATTACTAGGGGTCATGAGTACAAAGTGAGAGGGGGAAAGTTTAGGGGAGATATGTGAGGAAAGGTCTTTACACAGAGGGTGATGGGTGCCTGGAATGTATTGACAGCTGAGGTGGTAGAGGCTGGCGCAATAGCATCATTTAAGATGTATCCACACAGATATATAAATGTGCAGAAACATAGACCCTTAGAAAATAGGCAACAGGTTTAGATAGAGGATCTGGATCTGCGCAGGCTTGGAGGGCCGAAGCACCTGTTCTTGTGCTGTAATTTTCTTTGTTCTTTGTTTAGCACTCTGCCATAAAGAATTCCACGGATTCACAACCCGCCAAGAAAAGAAATACTGCCTCATTTCTGTCTCAAATGGATGATCCTTACTTTGTCTTTACTTGGGAATATGTCCTCTGGTCCTAGACTCTCTTACAAGGGGAAACAGCCTCTTCTCAGAGGCAAGTTGACCGTCCTTGGCTTTAGCTTCCAAAGATTGGAGGGGGACAGGCAGCACAGAAGTGGTTAGACCAGCCACCCCTGGAGTGTCCTGAGACGTGACTTCTGAGGGAACCTCTCTGGTTGGGTACCTCCTGATGCTGCCCTGTCTCCTTATGAAGAACGGTCAGCTGGAGTGCCTTTGAGTGCCAGTAGCCTGAGGTGTTTCTTCCCTGGCCAGCTGCAATGCTGTCACAGTGAGGTACTCATCAAAGTTTGCTCTCAAACCTTCTAAGGCAAATGTTCCCTTTGAGGTATCAGTATCTCAGCTGGTGAGGTGCAGGAGGCAACCTTGTTGATGCTTCCTCTAAGGCCTAGGTAGTCTCGTCCTCAAATGTTAAGCAACTGGCCATTTCATCATAGTCATGTTGGACATGCTAACTATACTTGCAAGACAAAAGAGATATAAGGTGTTGTAACCAGCATTTAGAGGAGCAATGAACAAGACTGAAAACATGGTTACTATGAGAGTTACAATGGAATGAAGAGTGACATTTAGTCACTCAGAGGACAAGAATGTCTGCAAGGGCTACAATTTCTTCCTTGTGGCACCCATTCACTCATCTGAGCTCTTTTTTTGCTACTGTGCATTGACTTCTCTGTAATGAGAGAAAGGGAATGAGGTTGGATTGGGTAACAAGGCTGTTAGTGCTGCTGCAGGTTGTGGAAAGATGTTTACAAGGGAGTGAAACATAGAAAAGATAGAAACAGGTGAAGGAAGATCTTGCAGGTTAATAGTGAGAATGGAGTCAGTAACAGAGATAGAGTGAATGTGAGGTAGCACTTAGCCTGGAGGAGCAGAGAAGGTCATTGACCTCCTTGTGATATGACTGGTTGTTCCTCCTTACCATCGAGATGGCAATGACCTGTGTGGTGGCCTTGGACCAGGCTGTCAGGGTTTGGTGGCATTGCCTCCTGAGCTAAATTTAACAAGGCCTTTGACAAGGTTCCACATAATAGACTGGTCAGTAAGGTTAGATCATATGGGACCCAGGGTCGGCTAGCCTATTGGATATAATATTGGCATGACGGAAGGAGACAGAGTGTGGTGGTAGAGGCTTCTTGTTCAAACTGGAGGCCTGTGACCAGCAGTGTGCTGCAAGGGTCCACAGTTGTTCATCATTTAAATAAGCAATTTGGATTAGAATATTGGAGGCATGGTTAGTAAGTTTGCAGATGACACCAAAATTAATGGTATAATGGACAGTGAATAAGGTTATCTAAGAGTACAACAGGATCTTGTTGGGCCAGGGAATGGCAGATAGTGCTTAACTTAGATAAATCAGAGCTGTTGCATTTTTTTAAGACAAACGAAGGCATGACTTAAGAGAAAGTGAGGACTGCAGATGCTGGAGATCAGAGCTGAAAAACGTGTTGCTGGAAAGGCACAGCAGGTCAGGCAGTATCCAAGGAGCAGGGGAATCGACATTTCGGGCATAAGCCCTTCTTCAGGAATCTGAAGGCATGACTTACTCAATTAATGGTAGGTCCTTGGGGAATGTTGGCGAATAGAGAGATCTAGGAGTGCAGGTACATAGTTCTTGAAAGTGGCATCACGGATTGACAAAGTGGTGAAGAAGGTGTTTGGCATGCTTGCCTTCATCTGTCAGAGCATTGAATACAGGAGTTGGGATGTCATGTTGCAGCTGTACAAGACATTGATAAAGCCACATTTGGAGTACTGAATGGTCACATTGCTAATGGGAAGGATGTTATGGGAAGGCACAGTGATTAGCCCGGCTGCCTCACAGCACCAGGCATCTGGATTCGATTCCAGCTTTGGACAACTGTCTGCGTGGAGCTTGCACATTCTCCCCATGTCTGCATGGGTTTCCTCCAGGAACTCCAGTTTCCTCCCACAGTCCAAAGATGTGCAGGTGGATTGGCCATGCTAAATTGCCCATATTGTGTAGGCACAGACAGGCTAGGTGGATTGGCGATAGAATAGGCCATGATGGACGCATAAAAGGCGGAGTAGAATCAACGAGCCACATTTGGTAATATCCAATGAGAAATCTCATTGGGCCATGTGGTGAGAATCACTCCAAACAACCCAAGCAATTTGCACTTAGCCAACAAAAACCTTAAGCTTTAGCCCTAAAGTTCTATTACTTATATGTACATTGTAGATTATATTCAGTTAAGAAAAGCACCCTCATTCATCAATACCCATTTTGACATTTACAAACACTCTTGACGGCTCTTACAAAATGAATAGTTCTAAGGGGTTATGCACAATTTATTCACAATCATTTCCATAGTTAACAATTCCAAAGGGCACTTGACACCAACAATCCCACAAAGGATTCCTAACTCTTACTCCCAAAGGATATGAGACAAGGGCACTCACTCCCCTGCCATGGATATCTTGACCTCTAAACTCAAGGTATCCTAGGACTAGTGCTTTGAGGGTGCCTCTGCTCTTCCAAGGGATACCACAGCTGGTTAAAAGAAATGCATTGAGATCAGATCTGCTGTTACCTGGTCTAATCTCTGCTCTCTGAGAGACTCCAAATCTTATTTCAGTGGTCACAGCTGATCACTTAAACCATCAGCTACATCCGACAACTGCCTCTGCTTCATCCCCAATAAATTAAGAAGTCACAGATATCAGGGATGGGATTTGTGATTCCTGATTTCTTCCAGTATTTTCACCAAGGTAGAGATGCTGTCTGTCATGATGAAAATCAAGCTGCCATCTTAAACTATCATTTACCTGAGCGAACCTCTCCTGCCCGTCATGGAGGGAGATCGTCATTAAGGTCTTTGTATCACAATGGTTCATTATAAAATGCATAAAGAGTAGGCTGAACTTAAAAAAAAATTCCACGATAAACTTTGTGCATTACAGCTGTATGGTTGACTTTATTTGTCATAACATCCTTCCCATTAGCAGTGCGACCATAATTGTATGCAGTATTCCAAAGCACATATTTGTTGACTTTCAGCAGGTAATTTATACAATTTCAAGTCTAAACTGTATTACTATTTCAATACAGGTCATGAACAATGCAGCAATGTTCTTTTAATTAATCAGCAAATGCCATTATAAATATCAAGTGCATTACTGGTTTCCTAGTCTGTAAGTACTTTTGTAGATCATTAGACATCACCATTTACAAGAACTGCACTTTGACAATATACAACTTCCAACGCACAAACAATAAGTTTCATCAAGAGAAAAGAGAGTCAGAAAGTTTTAATAACTGATGCTATAGTGAAGAACCTCTCACCATTTTTCCTAAACTGGCAATACAAAAAGATGGATTAACCACCTTGGCAGTGTTCTTTTTAATAGTAAATTACATTCCACACCACACGATATTGTCGTTAGTCCTTAGTTGATAGGCTGTTCACACCATTTACAAAAGGCAAAACTTTTTCAACATCATAATTATAATTTCACAGCCTGGAAGAGGCTGGGAATGAAACAGTGTGGACAACACTTCACTCAAAAAAATGAAAACAGTCCTATGCAAATTGGTTATATTGGTAATTTGGCATTCTCCATAAACAATTGAATAATGACAAAATAATAAAACTTTCGTAGGAGGAAGGTATGCTGACTGTTGGATTTTTGGAACCGTCCAGTACAGTGATTATTGTTTCATAGTGTGAAGGTATTCTTTCACGGAGCTTTGAAATAAGTTATATTAACAGACAGTTCAGGGATACCTGCTGTAAGGACACTGAATAACTGGCACAAAACTTAACAAGTGATTGGTGAAAATACTGGAAGAAATCAGGAATCACAAGTCCTTTGGGTTTATTGGAATATTTGGACTTTCAGAATGCTTTTGATAAGGTCCTACATAAAAGGTTTTTGGGCAAAATTAAGGCACATTGGACAGACAATATTTTGGCATAATTGAAAGTTGGTGGACAGACAGGAAACAAAGAGTGTCAATAAATAGATACTTTTCCAAGTGACAGGCAGTGAGTAATATGACCCTCAAGGATCAATGTTTAAGCCCCAGCTAGTCACCATGTATATAAATGGCTTGGATGAGGAAACCAAAATTCCATGTTTGCTGACAACAGAAAACTGAGCAGAATTGTGAGCAGCCCATAAGCATGCTTCAAGACGCTTTTGACACATTAAGTGGGCAAAGACATGGCATATGCAATACAGTGTGGCTAAATAAATCATACACTTCAGAGTGAAAAACAGAATTGTAGAATATTATTTAAATAGTAACGTGATAGGAAATGGGGATGTAGATGGAAATCTAGGTGTACATCATGATTTGGTGTACATCAGTCAATGAAGGTGGACAGGCAGATACAGCAAGAAGTTCAGAAGGCAATTGCTGTGTTGGCTTCATAGCATGATAATCTGAGTTCAGAAGTTGGAATGCTTTACTATTAGTGAGTTTTGAGAAAGTTTGTAGCTCAGGATGAGGTTCTGGAGTTAGGTTTGCTCATTCAGCTGGGAGGATCATTTCCAGACATTTTATCACTCGATGAGGTAACACCTTCAGTGGGCCTCTGTCGAAGCAGTGTACATGATTCCGGCTTTCTATTTATATGTTTGGGTTTCTTTGGGTTGGCGATGTTATTCCCAGTGATGATGTTATTTCCTGTTGTGCTGTCATTTCCTATGGTGGTGTCATTTCGTGTTCTTTTTCGCACGGGGTGGTGGATGGGATCTAACTCGATATGTTTGTTGATAGAGTTCTGGTTGGAATGCCATGCTTCTAGGAATTCTCGTGCGTGTCTCTGCTTATCTTGTCCTAAGATGGATGTGTTGTCCCAATCAATGTGGTGTCCTTCCTTATCTGTATGTTAAAGATACGAGTGAGAGAAGGTCATGTTGTTTTGTGGCTAATTGATGTTCATGTATCCATGTGGCTAGTTTTCTGCCTGTTTGTCCAATGTAGTGTTTGTTACAGTTCTTGCATGATATTTTGTAAATGAAATTAGTTTTGTTGGTTGTCGATATAGAGTCTTTCAAGTTCATTAGCTGCTGTTTGAACATGATGGTGGATTTGGGGGCTACCATGATGCCAAGGGGTCTGAATAGTCTGGCAGTCATTTCTGAAATGTCTTTGATGTAGGGGAGAGTGGCTGGGGTTTCTGGACGTGTTTCGTCTGCTTATTTGGGTTTGTTGCTGAGAAATCAGCGAACTGTGTTCATTTGGTATGCATTCTTTTTGAATACGCTGTATAGGTGATTTTCCTCTGCGCTGCATAGTTCTTCTGTGCTGCAGTGTGTGTTGGCTCATTGAAGTAATGTTCTGATGCAGCTTCGTTTGTGGATATTGCGATAATTGCTTCTGTAGTTCAATATTTGGTCCGTATGCGTTGTTTTCCTGTAGACGCTGGTTTGAAGTTGCCCATTGGCTGTTTGCTCTACTGTGACAGCCTTACTCAAATAACTTCAGAAATCTGGAGGAACAAATAAGACCGACTTCCAAAAAATTGAAACCAGACGGATCCAACACACTATGCTTCTAAGGATTACCCAAAATTCACAAACCAGGAGCCCCCCTCAGACCCACAGTCTCACTACCTGGAACACCCACTTACAGATTGGCCAAGGAGCTACACTAAAACAGTTAGTAGAATACTCACGCCATTCCATCCACTCCACCCAAGAATTCCTGAAGACCATCAGGCACTAAGATAGAAGAGGATGAAATAATGGTCTCCATTAATGTAACAGCACTGTTTACATCAATCAACATTAACCTGGCCAAGGAAACACTGACTACCCTATTAGAAGACCCAAAGATACATACACCTAACACCACTAACTTCATCAGCAAGGACAGTATCGTCAAGCTACTGAATCTATGCCTTACCACACACTTCACCTTCAGCAACAAAACCTACAGACAAACTAATGGAACACCCATGGGTCTCTGATATCAGGGTTCTTAGCAGAGGCAGTAATGCAGAGACTTGAACAAACAGCTCTGCCAACCATCCAACCCAAGCTTTGGGTCTGCCACATGGATGACACCTTTGTCATCACTAAACAAAACAAATTAGAGGAAACCTTCAAGACCATCAATAATACCCTTACTGGCATAAAATTCACTAAAGTGGAGGAAAGTAACAAACTGCCATTCCTAGATGTCACAGTAGAGTGAACAGCCAATGGGCAACTTCAAACCAGCGTCTACAGGAAAACAACACATATGGACCAAATATTGAACTACAGAAGCAATCATCCTAACATCCACAAATGAAGCTGCATCAGAACATTATTTCAATGAGCAAACACACACTGCAGCACAGAGGAACTATGCAGAGCAGAGGAAAATCATCTATACTGTGTATTCAAAAAGAATGAGTACCCAAAGAACACAGTCCGTTGATTTCTCAGCAACAAACCCAAATAAGCAGACGAAACGCATCCAGAAACCACTCTCCCCTTCATCAAAGACATCTCAGAAATGACTGCCAGACTACTCAGACCCCTTGGCATCACGGTATCCCACAAACCCACCAACACACTAGAACTTGAAAGACCCTATACAGACAACAAGCAAAACTAATGTCATTTAAAAAATATCATGCAAGAACTGTAACAAACACTACATTGGACAAACAGGCAGAAAACTAGCCACATGGATACATGAACACCAACTAACCGCAAAATGACATGACCCTCTCTCACTAGGATCCTTACATACAGATAAGGAAGAACACCACTTCGACTGGGAAAACATATCTGTTTTAGGACCAGCCAAGCAGTGACATGCACGAGAATTCCTAAAAGCATGGCATTCAGCAAACACATCGAGTTAGACCCCATCTACCACCCCCTGCTAAAAAAGAACAGGAAATGACATCACCACAGGAAACAACATCACCTACCCAAAGAAATCCAAACATATAAATAGAAAGCAAGAATCATGTACATTGCTTCGCCTGAGGTCCACTGAAGATTTACCTAGTAGGGTGACAAAACGTCTGGAAATGAACCTTCCAGCTCAGCAAGCAAACCTACATCCATGCCTTACTGTAGTTATACAGGGCTTTGGTAAGACCACAGCTGAAGTGTTAGATACAGTCTTGATCTCCTGACCTAATAAATGACATACTTGCCCTGGAGGGAGTGCAGTGGAGTCTCACTAGGCTGATACACGGATGGCAGGTTTGTCCTATGAGGAGAGACTGGCTCAACTGGGCCTGTATTCACCAGAGTTTAGAAGGATGAGAGAGATTCTGATTGAAACACATAAAATTTGAACAGAGATGAACAGACTAAATGCAGGGAGTAAAATTTTGATACTTCAGATTCTGAAAATCTGAAACAAAAACGGAGGATGCTGGAAATGTTCAGCAGGTCTGGCAGAATTTGTGGGGAAAGAGACTGATGTGAGTCTTCTTCAGAAACATGAACTGTGTTTCTCTCTGCAAAGATGCTGCCAGACCTGATGAGTTTCTCGATGCAGGGAGGATGTTTTCCTTGGTTGATGAGTCTCAAACTAGGTGTCAGAGTCTCAGTATATCGGGTATGCCATTTAGAACTGAGACTCAAACAGTCGTGACCTGTGAATTCTCTAATATAGAAGGCTATGGAGGCCAAGTCACTTAATATATTCAAGAAAGACATAATAACTTTTTAAAAACTGAAAGAACCATGAGCGCTATAAATCAGAAACAAAAACAAACATTGCTGGAACAGCACTGCAGATCTGGCAGTATTTATGAAGAGAAATCAGAGTTAATGTTTCAGGTCCAGTGACCCTCAGAATTGATGGTAGCTAGGAAAATGTCGGTTATATGCAAAAGATGGGGGGTGCATGGTGTCGGGGTGGGGCGGGAAGGTGGGGTGTGTGTATAAGGAGTAAATGATAAATAAGGATAGAACCCAAGGACAGAGAAGAACAGTTGGGCAGAGAAAGCAGTCGATAATGATCTGGCTGGGAGGATGAATGGCTGTTAATGGAGACGGTTCGTAGCTAATAATAGGTAGTGTGTAATGGCAAATTATGTGATAACAAAGCCTGGTGTGTGCGGTAGGGAGCTCAGACATAGGGGAGTTCAGGCCCTAAAATTAGTGATCTCAATACGGAGTCCAGAGGGCTGCAGGGTCCCCAAGTGGAAAATGAAGTATTACTCTTCCAGCTTGCACTGAGCTTAGCTGGAGCACTGCAACAAGCTTGAGACAGAGATGTTGGCCAGGAAACATGGTGGTGTGTTAAAGTGGCAGGCACCTCGAAGGTCAGGGTCTTTTTTGCAGTCAGAACATAGATGTTCTACGAAGCAGTCACCCAGTCTACAATTCATTTCCCCATTGTAGAAGAGACTACATTGTGAGCAGCAAATGCAGTAGACTAGATTGTGAAAAGTGCAGGTAAACTGCCACTTCACCTGGAAGGTATCTTTGGGTCCCTGGTTAGTGAGGTGAGGAGGTACTACACCTTCAGCGATTGCAGGGGAAGGTACAATGGGTCCATGGGGTGTTGGGAGTGAAGGAAGAGTGGACCAGAGTGTCCAGAGGAAAGGTCCCAGTGGAAGGAGGACAAGAGAGATGAGGGGAATATGAGTCTGGTGGTGTTTAAAGTGGGCTGAAGCGTGGCAGATGGAGTTTAATTTGGATAAATGCGAGGTATTGCATTTTGGTGCAAGAAACAAATGCAGAGTCTATACAATTAAAAGTAGGACCTTGTGTATGTTGTAGAACAGAAATACCTAGAATTTTGAGCAACGGCATCAGAAACGTTAACTCTGATTTCTCTTCATAGGCGCTGGCAGACTTGCTGAACTTTTCCAGCAGCTTCTGTTTTTGTTCCTAATTTACAGCATCTGCACTTCTTTCAACTTTTATTTAGAGAGACCTAAGGGTTCAGGTGCATAATTCTTTGAAGTTTGCATCACATTTAGATAGAGTGGTTAAGAAGGCATTTAGCATGCTTGCCTTCTTTGCTCAGACCTTTAAGTATTGGCGTTGAGGGTTATGAGGGTTATAGATAAGGTGAATGGCAGATGTCTTTTGCCTAGAATGAAGGATTTCAAGACTCGGGGGGCATATTTTTAAAGTGAGAAGAGAAAGATTTCAAAAAGACATGACGGTCATATATTTGATACGTGAGTGCTTCACGTGTAGAATGAACTTCAGAAGTAAGTGGTAGATGCAGGTACAGTTATAATGTTTAGAAGACATTTAGATAAGTACATGAGTAAGAAATGTTTGAAGGGGTATAAGGCAAGCATAACAGATGAGACTAGTTTAGTTTGGGATTATTGTTGGCATGGAGTGGTTGGACTGAAGGTAATGTTTCTGTGCTTTACAAATCCATGACTCACTGATTCTGAATGTTGAAACCAATATCTAGCAGGGAGACAATCTCTTGAGGAATGTATTTAAAATCACATGCTTATTTCAGTTAGAGTATTTGTAAATTTTGTGAAATAAATTTAAGATCTGAATTTGTAACTTAAGGTTTAATTTCTGGATAGTTTTTGGAAAATTTGACACAGCTAAATAATGCAGAGTACAAATGTCTGTGAAAGGCCAAAATAGTGGCAACATAAATTTAAACAAAACTGAGCTTCAATTCAACATTTACAATAAAGGTGAAGTAATATGAAACTGGGTGCTTATAACGACAAAGAAAAACGCTTCCCATTTCTTTGATAAATCTTGACAGCCTACGTTTTTTTCAAAAATCCAATTACAACAACTTACATTAATCTGGCATTAGTATAGTAACACTTTCCAAGACAATGGACAAAACTGACTCCGGTCTCAAAACCGAGTTGATAGAATTGGTAACTACAAGCTGGGTTAAAAGGGATATATTATAATGAATATTTATAGAAGTAGAAGTGGAGAAGTGATGTAGTTTATGGAAAGACTTTCAGACATTCAGATTCAGGTGACTGAAGACTTGGCTGGCAATGCCAGCACAGGATATCTGGTGCCTTGAAGGTCTGGAGAAAACCCCTAAGTCATGGAGACTGTTAAAGGATTTGAACACTTGGATAAAAATTTTAAAATCAAAATATTTGTAGACTGAAATGTAATTAGTGAGTACATGATTGATAGGTCAATAGAATTTTTACTACATTAAGTTTGAATTGCAGAGCGTTGAAGCAGGTCAGTTAATGTAAGTCAAAGATGGAAGACCAATAAGGAGGAAGTTTTAGTAGAAGATAAATTTCAAAGTTAATTAGCACACAGAGGTGCAAATAAACTGAAATTAAAACAGCAATAGGAGGAATTCAGTAAGTCTTGCAGCATCTTTGGAGAGAAAACAGAGTTAACATTTTGATTCCAGTGACCCCTCTTTAAAACTGATCGTGGTTTCGAAAAAATGGTATTCATGCTGATGACAGGGGTTGGGGGTGGAGAGGGAGTATGCAGATAAGAATCTGTTTTTGTTTTGGATCTTCAGCATCTGCAGTTCTTTGTTTTACTTGCAAAAAAATCTATTTCAGATTTTTCTGAAGCATAGAAGAACTGTCTAACAGAATTTGTGTTGACACTAATGACAATGGTTCCGGTCTTCTTAATGTTTGACTGAAGGAAGTAACAGTTAATTCACGACTCTATGTCAGACAAACAGACTGTCAACTCAGAGAGAGTGGAGGTGTTGGCATAGTGAGATTTGATTGAGAGAGAAGTTGGTGCTGTACACCTGGAATCTGCTCTTTGTCTTTACTTCATGTTACCAACAATCAGCACGTCGTTGGGACGTGGAGGGGAACGATCGAAGAGGGGATGACACAGGTGTACGGTTTAGATTTTTGGATCAGCAATGGGAAGATGAGCCATTACAGAAGTTTCTCCATTTATGACTAGATAGGTAAGAGTAGAACCAGGTGAAGGGCTTTTGCCCGAAACGTCTATTTTCCTGCTCCTCGGATGCTGTCTGACCTGCTGTGCTTTTCCAGCACCACTCTGATCTAAACTCTGGTTTCCAGCAACTACAGTCCACACTTTTGCCTAGAACCAGGTGAAGGCAATCCCATTCATGTATACAAGCAATAAAAAGTTTTGAAGAAATATGGCACACAGGGTCTTGGATTTACCAATGATTTACAAAATCTTGCACTTATAATGCAACCCCATAGAGGAGCATAATTTTAAACATCCAACATACAAACCTTATCTGTACTTAAGAATGGCAGCATTATATTGTCCTGTATTGTGTTCTGACTTGAGTACAAATTGACTTGCGAATGGAATCTGGGGCTGCATATATTGTTGATCTTGACAAAGACGCCAGATAAGTCAATAAAGGTAAAGAGGAATAGTGTACCATTGTAGCAGCAATCAGTAATTTGTAACTTTAATTAGGGACACTTTAGTACAATGACAGGCACAGAGAGCTGATTGAGAGGTTTAAACATAGAACTGCTAGAAAATGTTCATGGACATTCATGTACAAGAAAGAAAGGTCAACGATAGTTTGGTAGTCAGCAATGAAGAAGCCAAAGTTGGGTCTCTTCAGAAGGTGATAATGGCAGATCTGAAAGGAAATACTTTCTACTTACAATATCAGCAGGCATGGGGACAAGTAAGAAAGGTTGGGTGGTTAGTGTTTAGTGGACATAGCATCAAAACAGCAAGAGTCCTACAGACAAGATTAGCCAAGGAGAGAAACTAGAAAAAGTTAAAAATTAAAGGATCTTAATACTGTGGATGACAGGACTTACTGTATGAAGCAATTTCTTAAAATAAATGTTTTCTGGGTTGTTGTATAGAATTTAAACTGATGACAAGGAAAATAGGTCCTTTCTGTCATGCAGTAAGAAAATTTCTCAACCAGTAGAAAAACATCCCAGATCTACATATATCACATGTGTCCAATACAGAATAATTTGTCCAACCAATGATTTGCTATTCAGGTTGATGACAATTGAAGGGATCAGGAGGAACAGAAAAAAAACATAGAAATGTGTTTGTCCAAGGAAGCAAACACATTTATATTTAAAACTTCCATGTTTCTTCATGGTTCTGGCAAAAAAAATTGGAAGTCAATTGCTGCTTGTGAAAGTTAAATGGTCTATTCCTGGATGCTTCCAAATATAAAATATTTGCCTAAGGATCACGGAGTGAATTTTCTACACAAGGATGAACATTCTAGTGACTGAGTGCAACTACAGTTTGTTATGTACCCCTGTCAAATCTGGAGCAATAGGATGCTTATTTCTCGTGGAAACTTCAACGAATTAAGCAAAGTTTAGGACTGATACTGCACTAATTAGTACTGAACTACGATGGTGTTATCAATTCAAATATATGCTGACTTTCCTTAAACTGATTAGTAGATGTGAGAGAGAACTGGTTCTATGCCCTTGAATTCTAAGGTACTAAAATGCCATTTAGATAAAATGTAGAATTAACTACCTTGAATTCAAATTGATGGATTCCACTGAGGGAGAACATAAAATGATTCATGATACTAATCTTACAAAATAAATATGTCAGATGAATAAGTAGAAATATCTAAACTCTGCAACTGAAAGTGAGATAATGAAATGTTGTGAAATTAAGCAATAGTTTGCGGTATTTTGAACTAAATAAACAACTGCTGAAGCTTTTCAAATTTTCCAGCACTCTTTGAGAAGCTGAGAGTCATACTACTAGGAAAACCTCTTTAAAACTTGCTGAATTAACACATTTACTTTGTTATTTTGAATTGCTGGCAAAAATATAATCAGGCTGAACAGGGCTATGTGTTACAAATTAGATCTCTATAGCTGGAAAAAGATGGCACACTTCAAGACTTTTGTAAGATAGAACATTAGTAAACAAGTTTTTGTGCATGTGCACAGTGAGCCTCTCATACAACAATGATCTTTAGGTGTGATGAAACCAGCAAATAGTTAAGATTGCTAGGTTAGTGAATTCAAGCCAAATATCATAAAAACATCCTTTGTAATAACAATTATTTCTATTGCAAATTGACTAAAGCTTAAAGGTTGACCAAATTGTAAGTTACAAAAACTTTAGTAGACAAGAAGACTTTTCCAAATAACATAACTGCAGCAATGTGCCTTCCAGAAATAAGAAAACAAATCAGTCTATGACAGAAAAAGCCTCACATTACATAGTTGCACAAAGAATACACCTTTTAAAAGGAACATAATGCTTGATTTACAAAGTTATCTTTGAAGATCTTGTTTACTTAATGATTCTCAATGATCAGCAGTTTCTTTAAATATTGCTCAGAAAGTTTCCTTAGAAGGAAGATGACCTAATTCCAAAGTAATCAAAGCAAATTGTAAAACTCAATTATACATTTGTGGGGCAAGCAATTTCTGATTCCAGTAGTATATACTGGGATCCTGCTGCAGAACTATCTTGGGATAAATTCAATTTAGTTTCTGAATATGCTAAAGAAGCACCTTTTATTCGTTGAAGCCATATGTAATTGGCTCAACCTGGATCTTAATCTTTCCCTCTCCCTGTTGCCATTAGGAATGTGCCAGGATCCATGCACCAAGACAAAAAAAACTTAGTGAAAGGTAAACACTGATCCAGTGAGATTGCTTATGGAGGTTTGGGGACATAATTTGGGACTCATTGTAGGTATTAGGGGAAAACATCACTGCCATTTTGAGGAAGCCTCCTTGAAATATTGCTGACCCCTGGATATTGTTCCATTTCAAGAAAACAGGTGGGATATGATACTTGTCAGCCCAAACTTGGATATTGACCAGGTCTTGCTGCATTTGGACATGGATTGCTTCAATATCTCAGAATTTGTAAATGGTGCTGATCCGTGTGCACCCATCAGAGAAGCCCTCACCTCTGATTGTATGATGAAGGGAAGATCATTGACGAAAGAGCTGAAGATGGTTGGGTCTAGGACACTGGAGGGTTTGATTTATAAAGAGAGGCTGGATAGACTGGGACTTTTTTCACTGGATGAGGTTCATGGGTGACCCTATAGACATCTATAAAATCATAAGAGGTATAGACAAGGTGATGGCTCAGTGGTTAGCACTTCTGCTTCACAGTGCCAGGGACCTAGGTTTGATTGCAACCTGAGGCAACTGTCTGTGTGAAATGTGCACATTTTCCACCATGTCTATGTGGAATTTCTCCGGATGCTCTGGTTTCCTCTCCCACAGTCCAAAGATGTTCCAAAGATTGGCCTGTTAAATTACCCAGAGTATCCAGGATGTGCAGACTAGCTGGGTTAGCCACGGGGAGTGCAGGGCTAAAGGTTGCGGGGTGGGTGTAGGTGGGATGTTCTTCAGAGGGTTGGCGTGGACTCGATGGGCCAAATGGCCTGTTTCTACAATGTAGGGATTCTATGAATAGCAAAGGACTTTTCCATGAGTAGGAGAGTTCAAAACTGGAGGGCATTTTTAAGGTGAGAGGAGGAAGATTTAAAAGGGGCAACCTTTTCACAGAGGGTGATTTGTATGTATAATGAGCTGACAGAGAAAGTAATAGATGCAAATACAGTTACAACATTTAAACGACATTTGGATAGGTACATGAATAGGAAAGGTTTGGAAGGATATGGGCCAAACGCAAGACTAGTTTAGTTTGAGAAACTTGGTTATCACAGCTGAGTTAGACGGTATGGTGGCTCAGTGGCTAGCACTGCTGCTTCACAGCACCAGGGAATTCCCACCTCAGGTGACAGTCTGTGTGGAGTTTGCGTAATCTTGCTGTGTCTGTGTGGGTTTCCTCCCACAATCCAAAGATGTGCAGGTCGGGTGAATTGGCAATGCTAAATTGCCCATCGTGTTAGGTGCATTTGTCAGGGGTAAATATACGGTTGGGGAATGGGGCTGGGTGGGTTACTCTTCAGAGGGTCGGTGTGGATTTGTTGGCCCAAAGGGCCTGTTTCCACACTGTCAGTAATCTAATCTGAACAAAATGGTCTGTTTTCATGCTGTCTGACTCTCAATGTTTTGTGCAGTTATCATTACCCCGATTTTTGAATTCAGTGTTCCTATACATGGGCGGCACGGTGGCACAGTGGTTAGCACTGCTGCCTCACAGCGCCAGAGATCCGGGTTCAATTCCCGCCTCAGGTGACTAACTGTGTGGAGTTTGCACGTTCTCCCCGTGTCTGCGTGGGTTTCCTCCGGGTGCTCCGGTTTCCTCCCACAGTCCAAAGATGTGCAGGTCAGGTGAATTGGCCATGCTAAATTGCCCGTAGTGTTAGGTAAGGGGTAAAGGTAGGGGTATGGGTGGGTTGCGCTTTGGCGGGGCGGTGTGGACTTGTTGGGCCGAAGGGCCTGTTTCCACACTGTAAATAATCTAATCTAATCTAATCCAATAAAAAAATAACTATCTACAACCTGTTTTACATCCAACTTGAAAAAGATGATGTTTGTATATTATCAGAATAACATCATCCTTCAGTATTGTCCTGAAGTAACAATTTAGATCAAATTAATAAATCCCTGAATGGGGCAGGAACTCACAACCTTAAAGAATTAAGTCCTAAAATGTGAAAACCTGGACAGCAAAAATATTTATTTGAGAAAAGCATGTGAGGGAAAATTATGGTTGTCCAATTACTACTAGCAGGGGAAAAATGTTTGAATTTTATGTGCAGTACTAAATGAACATCTGTGTTGAAGAACTCATGATTGTTGAACCATTCACACAAATTCCACCCGTGTAAGTGTTTTTACTGGTAAGGAATACCAGGTAAAGATGTCATTCAAATTACGAGAATATTTTCTTACAATTTCAACCAATTAGGTGTTAGAGAACAGGGATCATCATCTGAATATGTCACTATTAAGTCTGAACACATTGCATACACAGATTAAACAGTACAGATTTTGCAAGATCAGCTCATTGAAATAAGTACCCAGAAGTTTGCACATACTCCCGTGTCTGCGTGGCTTTCCTCTGGGGGTTCCAGTTTCCTCCCACAGTACAAAGATGTGCAGGCTAGGTGGATTGGCCATGCTAAATTGTCCATTGTGTCCAGCAATGTGTAGGTGCACTAGTCAGGGGTAAAATGTCGAGTAATAGGGTAGGTACAGGATACTCTTTGGAGGGTCAGTGTGGACTTGTTGGGCCAAATGGCCCATTTCCACACTTTAGGGATTCTATTTACATACTATTTACAAGTGCAGTTAGTATAGAACCTTTCTTGTTAGTATTCAATCCTGCTGTCCTAAGTTTTACACCCTCGTATAAGTAACTCACCAAGGAATGACAGCTACAGTCTCACCTCTAAACTGGTGCCAGAATTGAAATAAATTGAACCAAAATCAGAAATTGCTAGAGAAACTCAACAGGTTTGGGAGCATCTATGGAATTAACAAAATTAATAGAATTGGGGCGGCATAGTGGCTCAGTGGTTAGCACTGCTGCCGCACAGCACTAGGGTCCCAGGTTCAATTCCAGCCTTGGGTGACTGTCTGTGTGGAGTTTGCACATTCTCCCCGTATCTGCATGGGTTTCCTTCTGGTACTCTGGTTTCCTCCCACAGAAGAACAAAGAAAATTTACAGCCCAGGAACAGGCCCTTCGGCCCTCCAAGCATGAGCCGATCCAAATGTAATGTCTAAACCTGTCGGTCAATTCCTAAACATCTGTATCCCTCTGCTTCCCACCTACTCATGCATTTATCCAGATGCATCTTAAATGAATTTACCGTGCCTGCCTCTACCACCTCTGCTGGCAACGCATTCCAAACGCCCACCACCCTCTGTGTGAAGTACTTGCCGCGTGTATCCCCCTTAAACTGTCCACCTCTCACCTTGAAAGTGTGACCTCTTGTTATTGAATCCTTCACCCTGGGAAAAAGCTTATCTCTATCCACCCTGTCTATACCCTTCATAATTTTGTAAACCTCAGTCAGGTCCACCCTCAATCTCCTTTTTTCTAATGAAAATAAACCTAACCTACTCAACCTTTCCTCATAGCTAGCACCTTCCATACCAGGCAACATCCTCCTAAACCTTCTCTGCAACCTCTCCAAAGCGTCCATATCCTTTTGGTAATGTGGCGACTAGAACTGTACACAGTGTTCTAATTGCGGCCAAACCAATGTCTTGTACAATTTTAACATGACTTGCCAGCTCTTATACGCAATACCCCGCCCAATGAAGGCAAGCATACTATATGCCTTCTTGACCACTCTATCCACCTGTGCAGCAACCTTCAGGGTACAATGGACCTGCACTCCCAGATCTCTCTGCCCATCAACTTTTCCCAAGGCTCTTCCGTCCATTGTATAATTCGCTCTAGAATTAGTCTTGCCTAAATGCATCACCTCACATCTGTCTGGATGTCCAAAGATGTGCAAGTCAGGTGAATTGGCCATGCTAGATTGTCCATAGTGTTAGGTGCATTAGTCAGAGGGAAATAAGTATGGGTGGGTTACTCTTCGGAGGGTCAGTGTAGACTTGTTGGGCCAAAAGGCCTGTTTCCACATTGTAGGGAATCTAATCTAATTTTTTTAAAAAACATTTGGATCCAACAAACCTTATTCAGAACTAGTATTGATAGGAAAAGGTAGTATTTATGCTGATGGGAGGGGATAATGGAATAAGTGATAGGGTTAAAGCCTCTCATATTTGTGGAGAGAATGTAGGTATTCCACAAAGCAGGTGCCAAGTCTGTGTTTTGCTTCCCCAATGTAGTCAAGTGACCACGTCGCCAAACACCTACGTTCTGTCCACAAAATTGCACGAAGCTTCCATTTGCCTGCCACATCAACAAACCATAATGTTTCCTGGCTAATATCTCTGTCTCGGATCTGCTGCACGCACCTGCAAGACTCAACGCAAGCTGGAAGAACAGCACCTCATTTTCTGCGTTGGGACTCTGCAGCCCTTAGAACTCAATATCGAGTTCAATAATTTAAAGATATGAACACTTTCTTCCATGTCCTTTAACTACCTGCACATGCCAGGTCCTGTCATCACATGGGTTGCTTTCAGCATAGCCTACCCATTTTCACCTTCTTATGGCCCCCATTAGCACTTTTCTTTCTCCCTGGCTCACTATGATCCATGTCTTTGTCGATCTTTATTTCCCTCTGCACTCTGTTTCCACCTATCACTTACTCCTTTAACACCTCACAACTGCTGTCTTCAGTTTATATATAGTACATATATATTGTATTCACAGATGCTGAGTCAAACCTGCTGGGTTTTGTTTAGATTTCCAGCATCCACAGTTCTTTGTTTATTTTTGTAATACTGAATTAGATTAAATCAAAGAACACAGAAGAATGAAGAGCAGGAATGAGGTATTCAGCTCCCTGAGTCTGTTCCACCATTTGATAAGATCATGATTTATCTGATTATGGCTACAACCTAGCTTATCTGTTTGCACTCATAACCCTCAAACCCCTTATGGATCAAGTTTATCTAACTCAGCTTCGAATACATTTAATTGACCAGTTTCCACATTTCTCCAGGGAATATAATTCCACAGAATAATGACCCTTTTGAGAAATAAGTATCTCTCTACCTCAATGTTAAATGGCAGACCCTTATTTTTCAAGCCATGTCCCCTAATTATATACTCCACCCAGAAGAAAGTTTTTTTAGCATCCACCTTTCAAACCCCCACAGGGTCTTACATGTTTCAATAAGATCACGTCACATTCTTTTTACCTTCAGTGAGTATGTGCCCAATCTGCTCAACATTTCTTCTGTGGATTTCTTGTTACTTTAAGTTGATTTATTGCCTTTATTGCAAGATTAGATTGCTTCTAAACTATTGCCCCTTCACAAGGCACAGTGACTCACCCATCATAATTGGCAATTCCTCAAAAATCTGCTCTCAAAAATCCTTTCTCATATTGTTCAAGTCATCAGTTATGAATAAGTGGAGGATATAATTGTTCAGAATATGAACAGGAAAGTGATAAAGGAGGATATGAGTCCATGAAAGGCAGATGCAGAAATAAATGTAATGGATAATAAGGAAATAAGAAACTTGTTAGATGAATATTTTGTATTCACTCCACTATGCAACAAAAGTACAAGGTATCAGTGGTTCAGAAGAAACTACAAATAAAACAGAGAGTAGCTTTTGTAAGAATCATATTGGAATAAATATTCTATACAGACTTAAGACTCTTTTCTTTAGAAAACATGATTTGGAGATGCCGTTGTTGTACAAAGTTAAAAATCACACAACACCAGGTTATAGTCCAACAGGTTTAATTGGAAGCACACTAGCTTTCGGAGCAACGCTTCAGAGTGTGTTTCCAACTAAACCTGTTGGACTATAACCTGGTGTTGTGTGATTTTTAACTTCTTTAGAAAAGGGTGACTTAATATAAGTACTTAAAATTATAAGGCAGTCTGATATGGTAAATATAAAGAAGAATCAATTTATGATCAAATCTGAAACTACTGTTAATAAATACAAGATACCTACAGACAGATGACTGAATCTTGAAATATTGACATCCTGGGGTTACAATTGACCAGAAACTAAATGGCACCATCTTTATAATTAACGTGGTAATGTCCCAAAGCCTTTCCACCATCTATTAGGGATAAGTCAGGAGTGTAATGGAAGATTTTCTACTCAGTCACAGAGTCATAGAGATCTACAGCACAAAAAAGGTCCTTCAGCAAATTGTATCCGTGCTGGTGAAAAACAACCACCTAACTATTATAAATTCACTTTTTTAGCTCTTGGCCCATAGCCTTGTATGGCTTGACACTGCAATCAGACTCCTTAAATGTTATGAGGGTTTCAGCCTTTATCACTTTACAAATAGATGAGTGCATGTCCAACAACACTCAACAGGCTTGATACCATCCAGGACAAAGCATTCCGTTTGAATGGCCACCTACCTTCGAAATTCATTCTCTCCACCAATGTCTCACAGTGGCGACAGTGTGTACCAGCTGTAAGATGCCATGCAGCAAGTCAACATGGCTCCTTTGACAGTACCTTCCAAAACTGCAACCTCAGCCACCTTGAAGAACAAGATCAGTGGATTCATGGGTACACTAGAACCTGAACCTCCCTCCAAGCTCACATCATCCCAGCTTTGAACGTCATTGCAATTCCTTCATTGTTGCAAGGTCACAACCTTCCCATTCTCTTCCTAGCAGCACTGTGGGTGTACTTACACTACATGGACTGCAGTGATTCAAGAAAGTAGCTTATCATCATGGTCTCAAGGACAATTAGGGCAAGGCAATAAATGCTAGCCCAGCCATCATTGCCCACATCTAGTGAGCAAATAAAGAGAAGAAAATTACAGTCACCAGTAAATCTGAAGAGGAATTTAGAATAAACCTCTTTCACTATACAGCAATTAGAATGTTAAATTTGTTATCATATAGGTATAATAGCATAGAAATAATTAAAGGGAAGCTGGGAAAGTATAGATGGGATAGAAAGACTCACTGAAAAACACAAATTGTGCATAAACACAAGCATATGCAGTATATGCCAAGTGAGCTGAATTACTTGTTTCTGTGCCCTAAATTTTCTATATGTTATAACTTAAATGAACATATTTAATATGATTGATTTTTCTCCAAAGTAATGGAGAAAAAATATAAATTAAAGACATAAAGATCCATGACTGTCAGGCAGACATTGAAAGAAATTTGGATTTAATCAAAGTGGCTTAGAGAGGGGTAGAATGATTTCCTAACACCTATGCTTATGAGGTTTTCAGATGAGATAGAAAGGGGGATTAATAAAACAAGTGGATGGCAATTGCAATTAAGGAAACAATCACAGCTGTGAAAAGGGGTGTTATGCCAGAGGGATCAAATCAAGCTACATGGTTTGAACTAAGGATCAGGAAAGGAGGAATCACATCGTGGTGAGTATATGAAACACCTCCAAGTTGTCAGAGCAAGCTAGAAGATCAAATATGTAGTCAAATTCCAGACAAAATAATAAGACAATAGCTGTGATGTATTTCAATTATCCTAAAATCAACTGAGATATGCGTAGTGCAAAATTTACAGAGGCCACATAATTCCTAAATTATATTCAGGAGCACTTTTTTGGTAAAATGTGTCAAATAGAAGGCGGAGGGGTTCCATTTTCAGATTTAGTTTTAGGGAGTGAAGCTGGGCAAGTGGATGGAAAGACCTTCTGTGGTAGCGATCATAATTCAGTTAGATTTAACATAGTTGTACAAAAGGAAAACAATAAAAATGAGTAAATGTTCTAAATTTGGAAAAGGCTAATTTTATCGGGATGAGAAGCAATTCAGCAAAAGTGGACTAGAAACAATTACTTGAAGATTAGTCAATATTAATGCATTAAGTAAACTGACTTCTAATTACTCAGATTCTTATGATTATTTAGATTATCCCTTCTTCCCTTTTTAAACAGTGGCAAAAAATTGGCAGTTCGCCAATTCCTCTGCACCACATCTGTAGCCAGGGAGAATTGAAATATGATGTGAAAGTTGTGAAAGCCTTCACAACTTTCACTTTTGGATGAGTCAAAATTTGCAGCTAGTTCTGGATTTGAACAATTCTAGTTTGTCAAGATACCCACTGAATGGGGAAGTCAAGGAATAGGGGTCAGAGCAGTTAAGTTACTCTTGAAGAATACCAACTTTTATACATCACTGCTAATTATAGTGTTAGTGGTCTAACACTATCAAAGTTGCTGGTGAGCAGGAAGCTGAAGTTTAAGCTCCCCATCCCACCAAAGAAGTTGACTTCTCAATTACCTGTACAGAACCATCAAGCCATATCTAATCAGGAGCATTTTCATAATGTTCAACAGGCTACATGCTACAATAACAAAAACAAAAATTGCTCAGTTCTGAGGAACAGTCACTCGACCCAAAACATTAACTCTGATTTCTCTCCACAGATGCTGCCAGACCTGCTGAGCTTTTCCAGCAATTTCTGCTTTTGTTTCTGATTTACAGCATCCGCAGTTTTTTTGGCATATATTACAATAGGCATCAGTATGCAAGATGGTTGTCCCATTTAGGACAGATATGGAACAGGGATCTGAACTAATAAGATACAGTCATCCAAGGAGTTACAGACCAGCTGAGATCATATGTCATTGGTATTGCTGTATCAAGAAACTATAGGAACCTTATCACATGCGGGGTTAACCACCACCACTGCTTGATTGGGTCAAACCCAATGAGGAATTTCACTATGCAAGAGCCCAATAGTGCTTAGATGTCAGGAAGAGAATCAGTCAACCATCTTTAACCCAGTAAATTACAAGCCTTCGAAGGCTGAAGAAAATACATTCTGAAAGAATAGTAAAACATGCAGATTACGTGAATTTCTAAAGTCCAAGATTCAGGGAGATGGCTAACAGCAAGTGCAATTATATTGTGTAATAATATGTGTATAATATTGATAATATTAAGAAAGAAAAAAATGTGGAGATTTTTAATATAGGTCTGAAAGTGTTAAAACTGAGGAGTGGCATAAACACTATGCCACTCACTATGATGGTTGACATATGGACTTGAGGGTCGAACAGCCTAGGATCTCAGAGAAGTAAGACTTAACATCTGGTCTGCCTCAATGTCTCTGTAACAATATCTATCATATCGATATAACCTGTTACTAGTCAACCCTTAATGTCTTAAGGGTTGAACAGCTAGGTGACAAACATGCTGGTGAGTAATGAGAAGTCTATTTGAATGCATCGTATTATTACTTAACCTCACCTCATTTTTAATGTAGGGTGCTATTCCCCTGGTACTGGCGAGAAACTAGATGTACAATTCCTGACTTGAAAGTCAGAGCAGTTACCTGGTGGCTGTAGCCCACAAGCAACTCCTCTGGGCTTCCATGGTTGGCAGCATTCCCCAACTTCTCAGGGCAAGCTCCATGGATAGCAACCACCCTCACTCCCTGTCCATGGAAGTCAGCAGTAGCAAAGTGAGAAACAGTTTGGGACTGAGGGCAATAATCTGGGCAGGCTACAAGCTGCATAGTACTAGCCCATCATTTTTGAATATAGCAGCAGAATAGCATAAATTCCTGGTTTTCAAAGTAGTGCCTGGTTTTGGAAACAACAGTTTTGAAAAGGGGATGTTATGTATATGTACCTGTTGGTTGTTTCGGATAAGGGCAGCACGGTTGGCAAGGTGATTAACACTGCAGCCTCACAGTGCCAGTACCTGGGTACGATTCCACCCTTGGGCAACTGTCTGTGTGAAGTCAGACAGTTGAGGCTTGTCACAAAATCAGGAGGGATGATTTTAGGGGAAAAAAAATAAGTCAGTTGCCTCATTTGCTATGGCACTCCAATGTATTCTGATGGGAGGACAGTGATAGAGCAAGGAAGTCAATTGAGGTTGTTAGTTTCTAATCAGCCTGTTTAGAGATATTATTACACACCTCTGAAGCAGATGGGTCTTGGCTCCTGGCTCAAACGTAGGGACACTACCACTGCACAATAAGTTAGGTATAACTTTGTTTCTCTCTCCACATTTGCTGGCAGACCTGCAGTGTTACTGTTGCACTTCCTTCTTTTTAATTTAAATTTCATCATCTACTTTATGCTTTTAGATATTTTCTAATCATCCTGTTCGGAGATGTTATTACAGGCCTCTGAACAGGTTAGACTCACACCAGGGTGTCCTAGCTCAGAGTTAGAGACATTACTAGTGCACCACAAGAGTCGCTGTCAAGTGGAATTAGGAATGTGTAATAACTAGAATCAGTGATGGGTAAGAATTGGAGTCAACAAAGCACAGTAATTGCAGTCAGGGAACTATACTTGTTCATGGTTCCACAGGAACATTTGAGAGGCTCTCCCTTTTCTTGATTGCTGCAGAAGCAAGACTCTTTCGAGAAGAAGACCAGTACTTAATCTCAATGTTTTCTTCGCTCAGTGCATGAGATTTGCAATCTCAGAGTCGTGCATCAAAGTCTATTTGAGGGTTCTTGTGGTGGAGTGGTAATGTTCACACCTGGGCTAATAGATCTGGGTTCAAGTTCCACCCCTGTATCCAGAGGTGTGTCATAATATATCCAAAAAGATTAATTTAAAAGTACTTACAAATTCAGCAGTTGGCCAACGTCAATGCAAGTTCTGTGCAGGACATCACACTGCTGAATATTATGCTTGTACTAATTTTATACTGCAAATTTGGGTGTAATACAAACCAGTTTCTACTCCCAATCATTTTGTAGCAATACCACAGCTCTACATTTTTGATGTTTTTAATTAAAATATACTTTTGCTGTAGCAATTGCAGATTCATGTTTAAATTTATCCAGTAACAAAAGGAAATCCACCAGCTTTTCATTCCACAAAAGTTTATATCAAGCTTTCAGTTGTTTTACCATTTTGGTCTGCTTGTAGATTTCACAACTGGTGTCATTCCATCTCTGTAGAGGCTCTTCGTTTTGCTGAAGTTGACAATATTAAAAATTACTCTCTGCAAATAATTAAATAAAAATAAGTTGATTAAAATCCAAACAATTATAATCTAAAATATTTTCTTAAGATACATTTATTGTCTGTGTAAAAACATACCTTGTTAAAAATATTCCCTTTTCAACATGCCTTCTACAGAAAGTTCAACAACTGGAAATTGCATTGCAAATTACTTTTCTCTTCAATATTGTATGACCTCACAGCCAAGATTTTAAAAAGTAGCAGTGTTCAGATTAAAATGGATGATGGAAAATCAATGAAGGTGGTGGTAATTGCAGGCATAAATTGAAAATTGGTTAGCAAACAGGAAACGGTGTGGGAATAAATGGATGTTTTTCAGGCTGGAAGGCAAAGACTAGCAGGCCATCTCAGGAATCTATGCTTGGCTGCTAGTTACTCATAACATATATCAAAGACATTTTGAGGGAATCAAATGTAATATTTCCAAATTTGCTGACAATGGTGAGAATAATAGAGTATTACTTAAACAGTGTTAGATTGATGTAGATTAGATTCCTTACAGTATGGAAACAGGCCCTTTGGCCCAACAAGTCCATACTGACCCATTCCCTTACCCTGTATACTTTACCCCTGACTAATGCACCTAACACTATGGGCAATTTAGCATGGCCAATTCACCTGACCTGCACATCTTTGAATTGTGGGAGGAAACCGGAGCACCCAGAAAAAAACCCACAGGGAGAATGGAATGGAATGGAATGGAATCAAATCAAACCCAGGTCCCTGGTGCTGTGAGGCAGCAGTGCTAACCACTGACCCAGAGTGCAACATGTACGAGGGGGCATAAAAATGTCTTTGTATTCAAGTCCCTGAAAGAAAGCAAACAGTTAGGAAAGCAAATGGTGTGTTGACTTTAACTGGAAGGGGATTTGAGAACAAGAGAATGGAGTTTTGCTGAAGCTTTGCAGGACCTGGCTAAGACCATACCAGGAGTACTGTATGCAGTTTTGGTCTCTTTACCTAAGATATACTAGCCATAGAGGGAGTTCAGTGAAAGTTCATCAGGCTGATCCCTGGATGACAGAAATGTCTTTTGGGGAGTGATTGGATTTACCATGTCTGTATTTACTGGAGTAGAGATAAGAGGGGAATCTCATTGAAACTTATAAAAGTTTGACTGGGCTGAAAAGAATTGATGAGGGATGATGCTGTCTATGGTTTGGGAGTCCAGAGCAAGGGATCACAGTCTCAGGATACAGAGCAGACCATTCAGGACTGAGACGAGGAGAAATTTCTTCCCTCACGGAGGATGATAACCGTGTGGAATTCTCTACCATATAAGGTGATAGAGGGCAAGTCACTGAATATATTTACAAAAGAAACAGATTTCTACAGACTAAAGGCATAAAAGGAGATGGGGAATGAATTTCAGTATGGCATTGAGTTAGAGGATCAATTATTGCCATATTTAATAGCAGAACAGGCTCGAAGGGCCAAAAGGCCTATAACTGGTTTTTGTTTTGTTCCATATGACTTGTAGACATTGCACAGTTGAACTTGAGGCATGTAATGTGATGGAATGTAACTGTTTTTGCCCCTGTTACAATAGTTGCTGAATCTGCCTGCTGTACAATTCTGCGATATATCTTCAAATAAAGAGAACATATGGCCAGTTAACTAGCCCTGGTGTGAAATTGGTAAATTTGTGTCAGCAAACACAGAACAATCAAGGCTACTGGCTATGCCACAGCATCAACTGCAGTATAAGCCATAGTCTGTGTATTATCTACCTCCTTGTTAAAGACAGATGAAAAGTGTTTACTACCTCAGCCATGCTCACTGTTTCCATTTGTTAATCTGCTTTTTGAAAAGCTAATCTTCTTATCACTATTATTTTACTATATTTATGCCTACAGAAAAATTTGGCATTCCCCTTTAAGTTGATTGCAGTCTTTACTCATAATTCCTCATTGCTTCTCTAATATGCTTTCTCCCCTCCCCATATTCCTCTTGGTTTTGAATTGTATTTCAAACACAAAGAAAGAGAAAATAAGAGCTGAAGTAGGTCATTCAGCCTTTCGAGTCTGCACACTATTCATTATGATCATGGCTGATCATTAATCTCAAGAACCTGTTCTCACCTTTTCCTTATGTCCTTTGATCCCTTTAACCCCAACTGCAATGTCCAACTTCTTCTTGAAATCAGACAATGTTTTGGCCTTGACTTTCTGTGCAGGCAAATTCCACAGGCTATGGAGGCCAAGTTATTGAGTGTATTTAAGACAGATTCTTTATTAGTAAGGGGATCAAAGCTTACAGGAGAATGGGGTTGAGAAACATATCAGCCATGCTCAAGTTGGGGCAGGGGGTGGCAAATGTCTTAATTCTGCTGCTATATCTTATCATCTTATGGTTTCAGTTTATCCCACCCATCTCCATTCTTGCCACATTTTAAATCAGTTCTCTGCCAATTGACCTTTCTTATTCTGGTTTGACTATTGTCTTTGTCCTCTATTATGATACACCTTTGTGTATAATGAACACTATGCCCTCAATACTCTCCCACTGGCACTTGAGCTACTTCACCCATCTCAGTTCCAAGAATCAGGTCCAACTGTGCAACCTTTCTTGTTGAATCGGGCACATACTGTTGTAGGAAATTCTCCTGAACACAATCAAGGAACATTTGTCTTATTTTCCCTGGCACTACCATAGTCTATATTTAGGTGATTAAAGCATTGTATGATGGTACTATCTGTCTGTAATTTTCCCGCAGATCTCTTCCTGTGCATCTTCAATCATTGGTGACCTACAGACTACACTGAATAGACTAATTTTACTCTTTTTCTTGGACAGCTCTAGCCAAATAAATTCCATTCCAGCGCCCTCTGGGAAAGCCTCTCTCCAACACTAAAATGCTGTCCTGCATAGTGTTCATTATACACAAAGATGTGCGATAATAGAGAACAAAGACAATAGTCAAACCAGAATAAGAAAGGTCAATTGGCAAGAACTGATTTAAAACGTGGCAAGAATGGAGAAAGGTGGGATAACCTGAAACCATAAGATGATAAGATATAGCAGCAGAATTAATACTGCTACCCCTCCTTTCCTTCCTTTTCTATCTTTGTAACACCTTTTATCCAGGAATATTTAACATTCAGCTCTGCCCTTCCTTAAGCCTGGTCTCAGTTATCACTAAAATATCATATTTCTACACGGCAGTGTGTGCCTTTAACTCCCCAGTATAGTTTACTATATTCTGTGCATTCACTGACTTCAATTTCATTGTTTTCTCTCTTACTCTGATTTCACAGTTTAACTTACTATTCTCTACCTGGTTATATCTAGCTAAGTAGTTTAAAGTCCTTCCAATAGCATTAGCAAAACAACTCATAAGGAACTCGATCCCAGTTTTGATCAGGGGCAATCCATCTGGCTTGTACAAGTCCTATCTTCCCTACAGCAATTTCCAATGTCACAGAAATTTAAAGACCTCCCTGTGCACCATCTTTCAGGGCCCCACATTCATCTGCCTAATCCTACTATTTCTGGACTCATTTGCATATGAGGCTGGCAGTAATCCAAAGGTCCTGCTTGCTAATTTTCTATCTAAATTCTGATTGCAGGACCATACCTTCCTTCCTGCTGAAGTAGGTTAGTATCAACGTAGGCCATGATCTCGGTCTGTTCACACTCTCTCAGAAGAGAGTTCTGCAGCTGCTCTGTGATGTCCTTGATCATGGCACCATTAACTTCCAAAATGGAAAATTGATTTTTGATGGTACCCCAGAAGACTCCTGCACTACTTTGCAGGTTCTCTTGGCCTGTCTGGTGATTTCTCAATTCCTTTTCTGCCTCCAGACCCATGAGCTGCAGTGTGACCATCTCTCAGAATGTGTTATCAAATAACTCTCAACCTCATGGATGCACTATAGAGACTCTTTCAGATGCCTGTGCTCTGAAATTCGGATTTCAAGTTTCTGAACTGGCATCACTTTCTGCACACAAGGTCATTTATGACACTTGTAGGCTCCATGATTTCTACACTTCACAGGCCATGTTTTCAAGTTGAATCAGTTGCACTGGCACATCTTAACTATACTTCCCTTACATTAACTTTATTCTTACCTGGATTACTTATAGTACTTTACTGTATTGGCCCTAACTTTCCCTTATCCCTGCTGTCCCTCATATATCTGAAAATTCTGAATTCCCCAAGTCTGTTATATAGTGGCACACATTTCTACTATCTAATAATATTGTCCTGGGGCATCAGGAATACAGCAGGAAAGGAAGAATCCACTTGCATTTGCCAGTATTGAACCCAAATGCCAAGTTTATGGTGATGTGAATAATAGGCGTAGATATTTATAAAATTTGTGTGAGCTGCTTTTGGGTGAGAATGTCTAAATTTTTATTTAGTACAAATTTAATTTAGTTTGTAATTGGCATTAAACTGAAAACTATTGTTGAAATTACACAGTGCAATCTGATGGGGATGTGAATATAGGGAGTAGATACATATCTATAATATTAGTATGTGCTGTTTTTGGGTAAGAATGTCTAAATTTTTATTTTGTGCAAATTTAATCTAGTTTGTAATTGGCACTAAACTCAAAACTATGGTTTAAATTATGTAGTGGCCAACCTTAAGCACTTTTTTTTTGCCTTTCAAGGAGAGTGACTTAATTAAGAATCAAATTAAACATGAATTAACTGTATCAGGTTGATATTTTATGTTAGGAGCATATAAATTAACCAAATTAGTGTGACTCAGCACTTATGTGCCACATCTATCAGACTGTTAGAGTTAACTGACTCAGGAAATTAAGTGGAGAAAGGGAAAAGGACATTTTGATGCCATTGCCTTTGTCTAAACTTTTCCAATCTCCAGAAATTGATACTTACTCTTATACAGGAAAAGGAGTGGTTAATTAGTAAGTATTTGATTAATGATTAAGGTTTATTCTATTCCTAACATTTAAAATTGCATATCAGATGGTGGTAACGCTAATAAAATGTATAAAAAAAACATAATTAAATATAAAGTTGAATACAATAATCAGTAGTTTCTTAAAAAAAACATCAAGGATAGCAAGATGTTTCACAGTTGCAGCATGCAAGAGTTCCTGGATATTAGTTTGGTCCAGAGCAAACACATTTGTGACACACATTTGAAGTTTGAGTAGGCTTGGGGCAGATTTTATGGGTCGGAGGCTGGACTACAGACATGGCGTTGCATCAGTGAAGGGGAAAGCTAACTTTTGAACCAGAGACAGTCAGATCTCTTGGGGTGGGATCGTCAGATTTGGTCAGTCTTCAGGGAGTGGAGATTATGACTGCGAGGGAGGCAGGCAAGGACCCAGCTGGCAGGAGCACAAGAGTCTTGGTGGATGAAATAGAACCAGACAATGTATGTACTTTGATTTCCAGAAGACATTTTATAAGGTACCACATCAAAGGTAATACTGGAAAATAAAAACCAATAATGTAGCAGGTAGCATATTGGCATGGATTGCAGATTGGCTGGCTAACAGGAAGCAGTAAGCAGGTGTAAGTAGATCTTTCCAGGTTGACAAGATGTGACACGTGGTGTGCCACAGTGATTGATGCTAAACTGCTGAGAATTTAAATGAAGGGAAGGAATTTAAGTTACAAATGGATTATAATGTAGAAAAATTTTAAAATATCTATATTGGCATGAAGAATAAAAAAAATTATGATTAGATTAGAAATGATTCCCTACAGTAAGGAAACAGGCCCTTTGGCCCAACAAGTCCACACTGACCCTCCGATGAGTAACCCACCCAGATCCATCCTCCTACCCCATATTTACCCCTGACTAATGCACTTAACACTATGGGCAATTTTAGCATTGCCAATTCACCTGACCTGCATGTCTTTGGATTGTGTGAGGAAACCGGAGCATCCGGAGGAAACCCACGCAGACACAGGGAGAATGTGCAAACTCCACACAGACAGTTGCCTGAGGAAGGAATCGAACCCGGGTCCCTGGCACTGTGAGGCAGTAGTGCAAACCACTGAAACACCGTGCCGCCCTACTGAGCTACCGTGTCACCCAGTGGTCGACTCTCCTGTTCCTCAGATGCTGCCTGAGCGGCTGTGCTTTTCCAGCACCACACTTTTTGACTCTGATCTCCAGCATCTGCATTCTTCACATTCTCCAAGAAAATAGGGCCCCTCAAAGATCAGCAAGGCAGCCTATGTGTGGAATTGGAGAGATGAGGGAGATACTAAATGAATATTTTGCATCAGTGTTTACTATGGAGAAAGACTTGGAAGATAAAGAATGTGAGGAAATAGATGGTGACATCCTAAAAAACGTCTATATTGCAGAGGAGGTGGTGCTGGGCATCTTAAAATGTACAAAGGTGAAAAGAAAACCAGGATCTGATCAGGAGTACTCTAAAACTCTGTGGGAATCTAGGGAAGTGATTGCTGGGCCCCTTGCTAAGACATTTGGACCATCAATAGTCACAGGTGAGGTGCGGAAGACTGGAGGTTGGCTACCATGGTACCACTATTTAAGAAAGGTGGTAACGAAAAGCCAGCAGCTATAGACTGGTGAGCCTGACATCGGTGGTGGGAAAATTGTTGGAGGGATTCCTGAGGGGCAGGATTTATATGTTATTCAGAAAGGCAAGGACTGATTAGGGATAGTCAACATGACTTTGTGCTTGGGAAATCATGTCTCATGAACTTGATTGAATTTTTTGAAGAAGTAATGAAGAGGATTGACGAGGGCGGAGTGATGGACATGATCTATATGGACTTCAGCAAGGCATTCGACAAGGTTCCCCATGGTATACTGGTTAGCAAGGTTAGATCTCATAGAATACAGTGAAGTTGGATACAGAACTGGCTCAAAGGTAGAAGACAGAGGGTGGTGGTGGAGGATTGCTTTTCAAACTGGAGGCATGTGACTAGTGGAGTGCCACAAGAATCGGTGCTGGGTCCACTGCTTTTTGTCATTTATATAAAGTTTGTAAGTTTGCAGATAACACCAATTGGAGGTGTAGTGGACAGCAAAGAAGAGTACCTCAGAGTACAATGGGATCTTGATAAAATGGGCCGAAGAGTGGCTGATGGAGTTTAATTTAGATAAATGTGAGGTAATGCATTTTGGGAAGGCAAATCAGAACAGGACTTATACACTTAATGGTAAGGTCCTAGGAGTGTTGCTGACCAAAGAGACCTTGGAGTATATGTTTATAGTTCCTTGAAAGTGGAGTCGTTGGGAGAAAGGATAATGAAGGAATTTGGGACGCTTTCCTTTATTGGTCAGAGCACTGAGTATAGGAGTTGGGAGGTGAAGTTGCAGTGCCACAGGATATTAGTTAGGCCACTTTTGGAATACTGTTTGCAATTCTGGTCTCCCTCCTATCGGAAGGATAATGTGAAATTTGAAAGGGTTCAGAAAAAAATCTACAAGGATGTTGCCAGGGTTGGATGGTTTGAGCTGCAGGGAGAGGCTGAATAGCCTGGGGCTTTTTTCCCTGGAGTGTCGAGGCTGAGGGGTGACCTTATGGAGATTTATGAGATCATGAGGGGCATGGATAGGGCAAATAGACAAGGTGTTTCCCCTGGGGTGCAGGAGTCTAGGACTTGAGGGCATAGGTTTATGGTGTAGGGGAAAGATTTATCTTTTTCACACAGAGGGTGGTGCATATGTGGAATGAGCTGCCAGAGGAAGTTGTGGAGGCTGATACAACTGCAACATTTAGAATGCATTGGGATGGCTATATAAATTGGAAGGGTTTAGAGGGATATGAGCCAAGTGCTGGCAACTGGGACTAGATCAGGTTACAATATCTGGTCAGCATGTTTGAGTTGGACGGTTTCCATGCTGTACATCTCAATGATTCTGTGACTCCAATTAACAGGAGCTGGGCAAAACGCATCACCACCTGTTATTTAAATGGAAAAGAAGATAACGAATAAAAATTGGAAATGCAATAGACAGGATGGGGGTCAATAAAAATAATTTAATTTGCCTCTTCTTCTTGTTAGTGACAACATGCAATTCTAAACAGGTACAGTAGGAAAATGATCTGGAGTGCAGTGCATTATGTACATATCATTAAATTTGGCAGAGTTGACTCAGAACTTGCTAAACAAGATATATTGGATCCTGGGCTTTAGGACTTGAGGCTTACATTACAAAAGTGAGGAGATCGATGAACGCTCATTATGGATTGATCTATAGGGCCCCTGTGGGTATGCTTTCAGTACTGGGGCGGAAGGAGGGGGAAGAGGTATGCTTAGAAAATTTATGTTGGTAGCTTCAGCCCTACCCCACAACATCCCCATGCCCAACATCCCTGACGAACATTTTTCCAGATCCATGTTGTCTTTTTCCTGGGGATTACTTGCAGTTCTTGTGGTGCCCACTGCTAAATTAAATGGTGCTTGTCTTGAAAAACATGATGGCCAACCAGATTGGTCAGCAATCTCAAGGCTGCAATTTCCTTCCACTGAGAGGTACAAGTCTGCTTAATTCCACCAGCAGTATGATACTGTCACTGAACGGTTTCAACTGGATCAAAGAGTCTCAATATATCCCCAATCTGTGCCACAGAATATTCAAATCTGGTGTACAACTCCGAACATCACATTTAATGAGAATATGAAGGCATTTTCAAGGGTGCAGAAAAAATATTAAAGACTGGTTCTAGGGATCAGAGATAAACTGGAGATAGCAAGTTTTGAGAAGATTTGTAACTGGTTGAGGTTCTGGATGTAGGTTTAGTTGCTGAGCTGGAAGGTTCATTTTCAGATGTTTCGTTACCATACTAGGTAACATCTTTAGTGAGCCGACGAAGCATTGCTCGTGTTTCCTGCTTTCTATTTATATGTTTGGGTTTCCTTGAGTTGGTGATGTCATTTCCTATGGTGACATCCTTTCCTATGGCGATGCCATTTCCTGTTCTTTTTCTCAGGGGTAGTAGATGGGGTACAAGTCAATGTGTTTGTTGATAGAGTTCCAGTTGAAATGCCATGCTTCCAGGAATTCTTGTGCGTGCCTCTGGCTTGTCCTAGGATGGATGTGTTGTCCCAGTTGAAGTGGTGTCCTTCCTTATCTGTATGTAAGGGTACTAGTGAGAGAGGGTTATGTCGTTTTGTGGCCAATTTATGTTCATGTATTCATGTGGCTAGTTTTCTGCCTGTTTGTCCAATGTAGTGTTTGTTACAGTTCTTGCACAGCATTTTGTAAATGACATTAGTTTTGCTTGTTGTCTGTATAGGGTCTTTCAAGTTCATTAGCTCCTCTTTTAGTGTGTTGGTGGGTTTGTGGGCTACCATGATGCCAAGGGGTCTGAGTAGTCTGGCAGTCATTTCTGAGATGTCTTTGATGGAGTGGAGAGTGGCTAGGGTTTCTGGATGCATTTTGTCTGCTTGTTTGGGTTTGTTGCTGAGAAATCGGAGGACTGTGTTCATTGGGTACGCATACTTTTTGAATACACTGTATAGGTGATCTTCCTCTGCTCTGCGTAGTTCCTCTGTGCTGCAGTGTGTGTTTGCTCATTGAAATAATATTCTGATGTAGCTTCGTTTGTGGGTGTTAGGATGATTGCTTTTGTAGTTCAATATGTGGTCCATATGTGTTGTTTTCCTGTTTGAAGTTCCCCATTTGCTGTTCGCTCTACTGTGACATCTAGGAATGGCAGTTTGTTGTTGTTTTCCTCCTCTTTAGTGAACTTTATGCCAGTAAGGGTATTATTGATGGTCTTAAAGGTTTCCTCTAATTTGTTTTGTTTAATGATGACAAAGGTGTCATCCACATAGTGGACCCAGAGTTTGGGTTGGATGGTTGGCAGAGTTATTTGTTCGAGTCTCTGCATTACTGTCTCTGCTAAGAATCCTGACAGCGGAGATCTCATGGGTGTTCTGTTGGTTTGTCTGTAGGTTTTGTTGTTGATGGTGAAGTGGGTGGTAAGGCATAGATTCCATTAGCTTGATGATACTGTCCTTGCTGATGAAGCTGGTGTTTGGTGTGTGTGTCTTTGGGTCTTCTTGTAGTGTAGCCAGTGTTTCCTTCGTTAGGTTGATGTTGATTGATGTGAACACTGCTGTTACATCAAAGGACACCATTATTTCATCCTCTTCTTTCTTAGTGTCTTTGATGGTCTTCAAAAGACCATCTTCGTCCGGAGGCTCACTGAATATATAACCTAATGTGGTGATGAAACATCTGAAAATGAATCTTTCAGCTCAGCGAGCAAACCTACATCCAGAACCTCAACCTGAGCTGCAAGTCTTCTCAAAGCTTGCTAACACCTCGGGCCGCAATACGCTAAAACTGGTCTGAAAATTGGAAATGAATACCATCTGACAGAGCGCCACCCGCGAACTGCTGTACATCCTGCACGAATGCCTAAGAAAACAGGTATTACCTAAACATCTTAAATACAAGCCTCCCCCTAACACCCCACTAGCCAAAAGAATAACAAAGCAAAATGGCCTGCAGAATGCTTAGAGAAATGATTAATGATGCCCACAACAGACTCCGTAAATACCACCAGGAAACTTTGCACCAAAAATCTTTACCCACTCATGCAACAGACCATGAATAGACAGATACGGTACAACAAGCCATAGATATTAGACACAACAAACATGGAAAATGAAAACACTAGACCTGCAGAAAAAACTAGACAAACTCACACAAAATAACAACACTGACAACACAGAAGTGTGGATAAAAAACTTATCTGACCGACCCTTAACAGACAATGAAAAAGCCGTCTTAGTAAGAGGATTAAATTATAGCTTCCAGGATGCGGATAAGAACGATTTCTTAGCAGCATTAGAAACAACACTGAAAAACAACCAACTCACTGAAGAAACCCAGCAAACTATCAGACAGGTGGTTGCACCAACATTAAGCAGGAAAAAGAAAGGAAACACACTCAATACACAAGAAAGGAAAACACTAAAAAAAGCTAAAAACATTGTTATCCTACCTGCAGACAAAGGATGTTTGACAGTCATTTAAATCAAAGAGACTACATTGAAAAAGCAAACGCACTACTTGCAGATACCAACACTTACCAACAAGTGGCAGTAGACCCAACCCCACAAATAGAGAACCGAATCACAGCCCTACTCAAAAAAACTTAAGAAATCTGGAGAAACAAATAAGACCGAATTCCAAAAAATGAAACCAGACAGATCCAACACACCATGCTTCTTCGGACTATGCACAATTCACAAACTAGAAGCCCCCCTCAGACCCACAGTCTCGCTACCTGGAACACCAACTTACAGATTGGCCAAGGAGCTACACCAAGGACTGAAACACTTAGTAGAAGACTCACACCACTCCATTCTCTCCACCCAAGAATTCCTGAAGACCATTAAAGACACTAACAGAGAAGAGGATGAAATAATGGTCTCCTTTGATGTAAAAGCGGTGTTCATATCAATCATCAACATAGCCAAAAAAACACTGACTACACTATTAGAAGACCTAAAGGCACATACACCAAGCACCACCAACTTCATCAGCAAGGACCATATCGGCAAACTAGTGGACCTATGCGTTACCACTCACTTCACCTTCAGCAACAAATCCTACAGACAAACCAACAGGACACCCATGGGATCTCTGATATCAGGGTTCTTAGCAGAGACAGTAATGCAGAGACTCGAACGAACAGCTCTGCCAACCATCCAACCCAAACTTCGGGTCCATTATGTGGATGACACAGAAGAACTATGCAGAGCAGAGGAAAATCACCTATACAGTGTATTCAAAAAGAATGGGTACCCAATGAACACAGTTCGCTGATTTCTCAGCAACAAACCCAAACAAGCAGACAAATTGCGTCCAGAAACCCTAGCCACTCTCCCCTACATCTAAGACATTTCAGAAAGGACTGCAGGACTACTCAGATCCCTTGGCATCATGGTAACCACAAACCTACCAACACACTAAAACAGTAGCTAATGAACTTGAAAGACCCTATGCAGACAACAAGCAAAACTAATGTTATTTACAAAATACCGTGCAAGAACCCATCCATGCTGACCAGATATCCCAACCCAATCTAGTCCCACCTGCCAGCACCCGGCCTATATCCCTCCAAACCTTTCCTATTCATATATCCATCCAAATGCCTTTTAAATGTTGCAATTGTTGTGCTGTACATCCCTATGACTCTATAACTGTAACAAGCACTACATTGGACAAACAGGCAGAAAACTAGCCACATGGATACATGAATATCAATTAGCCACAAAACGACATGGCCCTCTCTCACTAGTATCCTTACCTATGGATAAGGAAGGACACCGCTTCGACTGGGACAACACATCCATCCTCGGACGAGCCAAAGAGTGACACGCACAAGAATTCCTAGAAGCATGGCATTTCAGCTGGAACTCTATCAACATACACATTGACTTGGACCCCATTTACTACCCCCTGAGAAAAAGAACAGGAAATGACATCACCATAGGAAAGGACATCACCGCAGGAAATGACATCACCAACCCAAGGAAACCAAAACATATAAACAGAAAGCAGAAAACACCAGCACTGCTTTGTCCTGAGGCTCACTGAAGACGTTACCTAGTCTGGTGACGAAACGTCTGAAAACGAACCTTCCAGCTCAGCAAGCAAACCTACATCCAGATAAACTGGAGATGTTGGTTGTTCTTCTTAAAGATGTCAAGGTTAAAAGGCCATGACATGGCAGCACCACTGATGAACTGGGATGAACAAAGTCAGAAGTCACACAGCACCAGGTTGTAGTCCAACAGATTTATTTGAAATCACAAGTTTTTGGAGCTCTGTCACTTATCAGGTGGAGTGATAGGCACTCAGGCACAGAATTTACAATCAGACAGATTAAAAGACCATACAAATGGTGTGAGTGGAGTGTTGACAGGCTGAATAATAAATCTCTGCAGGTGATCAAGAGTGTCAGACAGTGTGAGCGAAGTGTTAACAGCTGAATAGCAAGTGAAGGAATGACCTATAATCCAATTAATTAAGGCAGAGAGATAATGACAAAATATTAAAAATAATGTGTGCTGGAGACAAACCAAATAACTGGAATAATATGAGAGGTATAAGAGTTGCTTGCTGAGGGTCTATCTAAACATAGAACATAGAACATAGAAAAATACAGCGCAGTACAGGCCCTTCGGCCCTCGATGTTGCGCCGACCGAAGCCTACCTAACCTACTCTAGCCCAATAACCTCCATATGCTTGTCCAATGCCCGCTTAAATGACCATAAAGAGGGAGAGTCCACCACTGCTACTGGCAGGGCATTCCATGAACTCACAACCCGTTGAGTAAAAAATCTACCCCTAACATCTGTCCTATATCTACCACCCCTTAATTTAAAGCTGTGTCCCCTAGTAACAGCTGACTCCATACGCGGAAAAAGGTTCTCACTGTCAATCCTATCTAAACCCCTAATCATCTTGTACACCTCTATCAAATCTCCCCTAAACCCTCTTTTCTCCAATGAGAAAAGTCCCAAGTGCCTCAGCCTTTTCTCATACGATCTTCCTACCATGCCAGGCAACATCCTGGTAAACCTTCTCTGCACTCGTTCCAATGCCTCCACATCCTTTCTATAGTATGGCAACCAAAACTGCACACAATACTCCAGATGAGGACGCACCAGAGTCTTATACAACTGCAACATGACCTCAGGACTCCGGAACTCAATTCCTCTACCAATAAAGCCCAATACACCATATGCTTTCTTCACAGCACTATTTACCTGGGTGGCAACTTTCAAAGATCTGTGTACATGGACACCAAGATCCCTCTGATCATCCACACTACCAAGTAGTCTACCATTAGCCCAGTAATCCATCTTCTTGTTACTCCTACCAAAGTGAATGACTTCACACTTAGCTACATTGAATTCCATTTGCCACCTTACTGCCCAGCTCTGCAACTTATCTATATCGCGCTGTAACCTGCCAAATCCTTCTTCGCTGTCCACAACTCCACCGACTTTCGTGTCATCCGCAAACTTGCTCACCCAGCCTTCAAGCCCCTCCTCCAGGTCATTTATACAAATGACAAACAGCAATGGTCCCAAAACAGATCCTTGTGGAACACCGCTAGTAACTGCGCTCCAAGATGAACCTATACCATCAACTACTACCCTCTGTCTTCTTCCAGCCAGCCAATTCCTAATCCAAACCTCTAATGCACCCTCAATGCCATACCTCCGTAGTTTTTGCATTAACCTGCCATGGGCTACCTTATCGAACGCCTTGCTAAAATCCATATACACCACATCTACTGCTTTACCCTCGTCCACTTCCTTGGTCACCTTCTCAAAGAATTGAATAAGGTTTGTGAGGCACAACCTGCCCTTCACAAAACCATGCTGACTATCCTTGATCACATTATTCCTATCCAGATGTTCATAAATCCTATCCCTTACAATTCTCTCTAAGACTTTGCCCACAACAGAAGTGATACTCACTGGCCTATAGTTAATCGGGCTATCCCTGCTCCCCTTCTTGAACAAGGGGACCACATTTGCTATCCTCCAGTCTTCTGGCACTATTCCCGTAGACAGCGACAACATAAAAATCAAGGCCAATGGCTCCGCTATCTCCTCCCTAGCTTCCCAGAGGATCCTAGGATAAATGCCATCAGGCCCAGGGGACTTATCTATTTTCATCCTTTCCAGTATTCCCCAGACCTCTTCCCTATGTACCTCAAGGCCATCCATTCTAATCACTTGTGACTCAATATTCACATCAGCAACAGTGTCCTGTTCCTGAGTGAAGACTGACGAAAAGTATTGATTTAGTGTCTCACCAATCTCCTCCGCCTCCACACACAACTTCCCACTACTATCCTTGACTGGACCGATACCTACCCTAGTCATCCTTTTATTCCTGACATACCTATAGAAAGCCTTTGGGTTTTCCTTAATCCTACCAACTAAGGACGTTTCATGTCCCCTTCTCGCTGCTCTTAGCTCTCTCTTTAGATCCTTCCTGGCTACCTTATAACTCTCAATCGCCCCAACTGAACCTTCACGCCTCATCTTTACATAGGCCGCCCTCTTCCCTTTCACAAGAGATTCCAATTCCTTATTAAACCACGGCTCCCTCACAAGACCCTTTACTCCCTGCCTGACTGGTACATACTTATCAAGGACACCCATTAGCTGTTCCTTGAACAATCTCCACATATCATTTGTGTTCTTCTCTTGAAGCCTATTTTTCCAATCCATGCATCCTAAGTCATGCCTCACCGCATCATAATTTCCCTGCCCCCAGCTATAACTCTTGCCCTGCAGTGCACACTTATCCCTCTCCATCACTAGAGTAAAAGTCACCGAGTTGTGGTCACTGCCCCCGAAGTGCTCACCTACCTCCAAGTCTAACACCTGGCCTGGTTCATTACCTAGAACCAAATCCAGTATAGCCTCACCTCTTGTTGGCCTGTCTACATATTGTGTCAGGAAACCCTCCTGCACACATTGGACAAACACCGACCCATCTAACGAACTCGAGCTATAGCTTTCCCAGTCAATATCTGGGAAGTTAAAGTCCCCCCCCCACAACAACCACCCTGCTACTTTCACTCTTCTCCTGAATCATCCTCGCAATACTTTCCTCTAATTCTCTCGGACTATTAGGAGGCCTGTAGAAAACTCCTAACAGGGTGACCTCACCTTTCCTATTTCTAACCTCCGCCCACACTACCTCAGATGGCAAGTCTTCCTCCATCACCCTTTCTACTGCTGTAATACTATCCTTGACAAGCAATGCCACACCTCCCCCTCTTTTACCCCCATCTCTGACCCTACTAAAACATTTAAACCCTGGAACCTGCAACAGCCATTCCTGTCCCTGTTCTACCCACGTCTCTGTAATGGCCACAACATCGAAGTCCCAGGTACCAACCCATGCTGCAAGCTCACCTACCTTATTTCTTATACTTCTGGCATTGAAGTATACACACTTCAAGCCACCTTCCTGTTTACAGGCACCCTCCTGCGAGATCGATGCCATGTTCCTAACCTCCCTACACTCAAGGTCCTGTACCCTAAAGCTACAGTCCAGGTTCCCATGCCCCTGCAGAGTTAGTTTAAACCCTCCCAAAGAGCACTAGCAAACCTCCCCCCAAGGATACTGGTGCCCCTCAGGTTCAGGTGTAGACCATCCTGTTTATAGAGGTCCCACCTTCCCCAGAAAGAACCCCAAAGTAACAAGTTATCTAAAACTATACAAAATAATTAAGGTAGAAAGATCATAATGGGTTGTCAAGGAGATGGTATCAAAACAGGACAATAGGAAAGTTTTACAGATACAGAACAGTATGGTGAGGTCACATGTAGCATGACATGAACCCAAGATCACGGTTGAGGCCATTTTCATGGATATGGAACTTGGCTATCTGTTTCTGTTTGGCAATTCTGTGTTGTTATCTCGAAGGCCACCTCGGAGGCCACTTACCTGAAGATCGGAGACTGAATAGCCTTGACCGCTGAAGTGTGCCCCAACTGAGAGGGAACATTCCTGTCTGGTGATTCTTGCATGGTGTCTATTCATCCGCTGTTGTAGTGTCTGCATGGTCTTGCCAATATACCATGCCTGCAGCAGATGAGGAAGACAACATTGGCCGAGTCACATGAGTATCTGCCATGTACATGGTGGATGGTGCTCCTTCGTGTGATGGTAGTATCCATGTCAAAGATCTGGCATATCTGGCAGAGATTGCTGTGACAGGGTTGTATGATGTTGTGATCGATATGGTCCTGAAGGCTGGATAGTCTGTTGTGAACGATAGTCTGTTTAAGGTTTGGCAGTTGTTTAAAGGCAAGAAGTGAAGATGTAGCGATGATCTTGGACAGGTGTTCTCTCTGATTACAAATTCTGTGCTTGAGTGCCTCTCTTCACTTTACCTGATGAAGGGGCAGTGCTCGAAATGTTTGAAATTTCAGATAAACCTGTTGGACTATAGCCTGGTGTCATGTGGTTTCTGACCTTAAGGTTGAAAGGAGTTTTGGTAAAGATGTTGAAAATAATGAGAGTTCTGAACAGAATATCTGTTGAAAAATTGTTCCACTTGGCAGAAGGATCCAGCACTAGACTCGATGATTTAAGTGAATTGCAGAAAAACCAAAGTATATCACAAATAAAACGTTTTCTCAGGGAAAAGATAGTATGTAAAGTCTTAAATTGAGCACCGTCTGCTATTAGGAAATAGGTAAAGTCAACAATTGTAGGCAACACTAAAATTAAACATTCCTAAACAGATATATAAGGTTAAAGCTTCTTATTTTGCACCCATCACAACTACCTGAAATCAGATAGCACAGGAAGAGGATGTTGATTGATTGGACCATGGCTTGCAAGGATATACAGTAGGGCCAGTTAACTGTCAATGTGACTTAGCTAAAGAATATCAGATCAAATAGGCAGATTCAGAGTATTGCTGTGAGAAATGCAGCAGGGATTAGCATTATCCATAACTTTTTTCCCCAGGCAAATCTGCAGTGTACTATAACTTACTGTTTGACAATATTACAAATGCAAGTCCCTTAAAGGTAAATCAGGAAGTTTTTTTAATCAACTTGTTCAGGCATGTTGTGATACACCTCAAAGCATGTGACACTTAAACCCAAGTGTCCTGGCCGAGGAACAGGGACACTTCCATGTGCCACAAGAACCTGTTGTTTGAATTTTTTTTACTGAAGATAAACCAGGATAGCTTCAGAGTTAATCAACAACAGTGGATACTCATTGGAGTTTGTGCTTAATAGCTAGGGTTGCATCTGTGTGTAAAAGCACTTCTAGATATCAAAATGGGAGAATAAGAACAGCTGGGAGATCCTTTCCTTTTTCCCACTTCTCTCTTATTTGGGGTGATTGCAATGTCCTTAACGGGCTTTGCCTGTTAATTAATCTGTTTAAACATGGGTGATTTATTAGTTGTAGTTAACAGATGAAAACTACCATGGATGATTTCATAGTGAGGAAAAAGCAACTCAACTCTGTGTGATAATACTTTCAGGTATTAATAAAAATAAAAAAGGAAAGAACAGCTGAGGTTTTTGACCAGAAGACCTGAATCAAATTCCACCTGCTTAGACGTGTGTTACCAAATACCTGACTAGGTTGATAAAAAAGATCAACAGCTGGGGAAGTCTGCCCCTTTTGGATCGTGCTTGTTAATTCTTAAATTATTCAAATGGGAGGTATATACAAAAGCATATGGAGGTTCTCCCCCTTCCCTTTATTTTTGTTATTGTTGCTCCAAATAACATCCAAATAACAGAATAGTCGACATTTTGGGCATAATCCCTTCATCAGGCGTATGCCTGAAACATCGACTCTCCTGCTCCTTGGATGCTGCATGACCTTATGTGCTTTTGCAGTGCCACTCTTTTCGACTCTGACTCTCAAGCATCTGCAGTCCTCACTTCTCGTATTGAACCATAACATCAACCTCCAGGAACAGCAGAGCAGGGATTAAACCCACACTGTTATTCCATTAAGCAGCATCCAAGGAGCAAGAGTTGATACTTCGAGCATAAACTCTTCATCAAGAATGTCCAGCATCTGCAGTCCTCTCTTTCTCCTTTTATTCCATCCCTCGATTCTGGGGATGTGCCTGAGATTTGTTTGATTGGTGATTTGGTTTGGTCTCCCTGCTGGATGAAAGATGTTGTGAAACTTGAAAGGATTCAGAAAAGATTAACAAAGATGTTGCCAGTGTTGGAGGCTTTGAACTATAAGGAGAGGCTTAATAGGCTGCAGCCATCTTCCCTGGACTGTCAGAGGCTGAGGGGTGACCCTATAGATATTTATAAAATTATGAGGGGCATGGATCGGGTGAATATTCCGTGTCTTTTCTTCAGGGCAGGGGAGACCAAAGTTAGAGGGCATAGATGTAAGGTGAGAAGGGAAAGATTTACAAGGCACCTAAGAACTAATCTTTCCATGTAAAGGGTGGTGCATATGCAAAACGGTGGAGCTTTATCCTCTCCACTGCCCAGTTAACAAACCTTCCAATCATTAATTACAGTAAACACTGCTCAGTGGGACAGGGTAGCAATAATAAAACATTAAAAATGGGAGGAATCAAGGGAGGAATTACATGAAAACAGTGTTGGAGGGTGAGATAATGTATTCCAACTCCAATGGTACCACAAACAAGAACTTTTTTTTTCCTAAACCCACGACAAAATCACCCAATAGCCCCTCTGTTCTTTTTTCCTCATAGATGTACCTTTGGTTCAACTCATCCATGCAGACTAGATATCCTAAATAAAGCTAGTTTTATTTGTTAGCACATGGCCCATATCCCTCTCAACCCTTCCTATTCACGTACCCATCCACACGCCTTTTAAATGTTATAATTGTACTAGCCTCCACCACTTCCTCTGGCAGCTCATTCCATGCACGCATCAGAATTTGCTTAAAAAAGGTGCCAGTTAGGAAAAGTTTTTTTCCACTTTTATGTGTTTCAAGACATCCAGCACCTCCTCCTCTGTAATGCAGACAATTTTCAGGATACCACCATCTATTTCCCCACATTCTATATCTTCCACGTCCTTCTCCACAGTAAACACTGATGCAAAATACTCATTTAAAATCTTCCCCAAGCCCTGCGGTTCCACACATAGGCTGCCTTGCTGCTCTTTGAGGGGTCTTCTTCCCTCCCTCATTATCCTTTTGTCTTCAATGCATTTATACAATCCCTTTGGATAAATGGAAAATATAAAAAGGAAGCTGTTTTTATTCAAGGCCACAGGTTTATTCTGTGGTGTCTATGAACCACATTAAATAAGTTGTGGGTAGTTGCACTCCGGTTCATTTTCTTAAAAACATTTTTTTTGGTTGCACATTGGCTCCACGCTCCTCATCTTTGGGCATCGGGTGCAGAGGAGTGAGCGGGTAGCTCAGAGGTCCTCTTTGTGCATCTGCTTCTGGGCCTGGAAAAAGCAGCCATCAACAGGTCAAGACAGTGGGGAGGGGTAATCCCTGATTGTCTGCTTCTCTTCTACAGCTACTTAAATGCCTGAGTGTACCTTGAGAGGGAATACATGATGTCCACTAGCAGCCTTGAAGTTTTCAGAAATGTGTGAGCACTGACGGGGTGGGGAACATTATTTCCCCAACAAACACCACATTGATTTAGTGTCCTTGGTCCTTCGTCATCCCTTCCACACACCCCCATGTCCTTTTTGTTTTCATTGTTGTTAAATTATCTTTCGTGAGCAGAGTTTGTAATTTGTTATTGGATATCTTTGTCAATTCAGTGGTGGGTTTATTTTATTTTTAAAATGCTATATTTTCTCACAAACTGTCTTGTTTATTCTGTGGTGCTGTGGAGTCTGTATACATTTACAAAAGTTGTGAGGTTGTGCAACCCCTGTTTGATTATTATTCTTTTGGTTGCATTTCAGTCCCACAGTCCTGATCTTTTGGCACCCAGCACAGAGGGGGTGCAGGCAGGTCAGAAGTACTCCACAAGGATGTTCTTCTGGGCTTGGCTAAAGTAGGCATTAGCAGGTCCAAACTTTAGGCTGTGGAGGGGGGTCATAATTCCCAACTGCCTGCCTCTCCTCCATATCCCCAATAACATGTTTTCATGAGTCCCCTCCATTGTTTGTCCCCACAAATACTGTTATTGTTACATTGCCCCTGGTGGGTGGTGTTGGTGACTTCTTAGTTGGGTGTTTTGGTTAATTTGGTGGAGGATCTATATTTTTTTAAAAACTTGCCTTTTCCCAGGCTGTTGTATTTTTTTGCAGGTATTATGAAATCTGTGGTCCATGTTTCCAGAGTTTGTGGGCAGTTGCACCCCCGTTTTATGATTTTTAAAAAACTAACTGGCTTTTCTTGTTGTGGTTCAGCCCATGCTCCTGATGTTTGACCACCCAGCAGGGAAGCATTGGTCTGCTCCCAGAGTTGGCTACAGTAGTTATCAACAGGCACATGCAGCATGCCATGGAGGAGGTTATAATTCCTGATTGGATGTTTCTCTTCCATGGTTACATCTGTGTCCAGGTGTCCTCAGAGAGGGAGCATGCACTGAAGCTTTTCAAACTAAGGTGCATTATTTGTCCCCCTCACACTACTTTGAAGTACATCTCTTAGTTATTCTTTAGTTTTTGCTTCTTGTTACGATATCTGGAATAGGCAGTTTCTATTTTTCTTAAAAAAAACGGAATTTTCAGTTCCAATCATCTCATGTTGGCTCATTCTAGATCACATAATCAATCCCAACCAGATCTACTTGATTATGGGCTGGAGAATCCATGAAAACATTCATTTGATCTGGGACCTGATCCATTTTTCCCAGAGGACAAGTCTGTCAATCACCATCTGTCAATCAGTCAGGAGGAGGCATTCTCTGAAAGTGGACTGTAATTATCTACTTGGGATTCTGCAAGTACTCGGGTTCAGGATATAGTTTATCAGTGAGATTGAATTTATGTAGTCCACTGCAGAATGTCTAATTAAGATTAAAGGGTTCCTGATGGTGCTCGCTCGCTCCGGGAGAGGAATGCGAATGGTCCTACCTTGTCTGGCTAATTGTATTCCCTTTGCATGGACCCTATCCTGTGACTTTTTGGAGAGGAGATCAACAGGAAAGGCTCTGTGTGGGCTGGGTTTGAGAATCATTGGCTTACGCCAATGGCATATCCATGTTCACCAAATTGCCTAATCTGTACAGGAAGTACCAGTACCAGGAAATGTTCTCTGCCAGAATCAACTGGACAAAATATTCTAGCAACCTAGTCAATCAGTGGCAGGTAGACTCCCTGCCAGAGGGGTTCACAGTATTTGCCTGAAGCACCACTCATCCAATCTATCTGGAATCTACCATAACTCAGGTGAGGAATTCTGGCTAACAAACCGTTAAGAGTTGGAAGCCAGAGTCCCTGTTCACATAAGGCATTGGATAAGACTCTTCTGATTGATATTCTACATAGTTTGAGGGTTAGTTATAAACTAGTTGCTTGACTCGTATTGGAAGTTTCTTCTGAACCCACCCCTGGCTTCGTCGAGAATGCAAAGATGCTGATAGCAACCTTGGTTCAAAAAGATGCTTCAATTCTCTGTTAACATTCTGAGTCCCCTGATTAAGGAAGGCAAACATTCAACAATAAAACTGTTGTAAATCACAGAATGTCTTCCATTTCCTGATTCACTGTATCAACATTTGCCCACTTAACTCTGCTTGTTCATCAATGCAGCTTCCAGTATGCGCAATATTCTGCAACCACAACAGATAATTTTTAATTGATTTCCACTGTAAATCTTAACAGTCAAGGCTGTACAATAGCAGAATCACATCTAATATTGGGAACTTGTGTTCTGTGGTTTGCAAGCATGGACTGGTTTAGCATGATTTGCAAATGCTACTACGGCAGTTGATCAAAGGATCATGTTGCTTCATATGAGTCGACAGACAGTGGAATGTATGGCCAATATACCAGGTATCATACTGGCACGGACATACATAAACAACATTATTCATTAGTGTAGGCAGAAAGGCTCTTTGGTCTGATGGCAACATCCTTAGTGGAGAAAAATACTTAAATGTTCACTGAGTAACATACTAAGATAGCTAGTTTCACCTCCTAAGATGGCGCTGTAAGTGGCAACTTGTAAACTTTTCACTGTACTCATTTGAATAAGCTAATTGAATTCAATTCAATAATGGGAGAGAGGGTAACCCGGTTCTTCATTGAACACAATTTACGATGGTTTTCAAGTCTGCTGTGGCCTGACAAAGTCAGATTCACAGAATCATACCTTACAGGCAATGTCCTAGACACTACTATCACCATCCCTGGACATGTCCTGCCTTACCAGTGGACAGACCATGTAAAGGTGGCAGCACAGTGGTATACAGTCTGGAGGAGTTGCCATGGAGGTTATCAACATTGGCTCTGAACATCATGATGTTTCATGGCTTCAAGTTAAACATAGACAAAGAAGCCTCCTGCAGATTACCACACACTGTCCTCCTCAGCTGATGCATCAGTACTCCTCCATGTTGAACGAAATTTGGAGGAGGGACTGAGAGTGGCAAGTGCACAAAACAGGCTGAGAGGGCGATTTCAATATCCTTCACCAAGAGTGACTTGGGAGCAGTACCATTGATTGAGCTGATCAGGGCCAAAAAGACATAGCTGCTAGACTCATCACAAGGTCAGAAGTGGGGATATTCACTAATGATTGCATAATGTTCACCACCATTTGCAACTCCTCAGGTACTGAAGCAGTCCAACTTCAAATGCAACAAAATCTAGACAATATCCAGGCTTGTGCTGATAACTGAGGTAAAAACAATAACTGCAGATGCTGGAAACCAAATTCTGGATTAGTGGTACTGGAAGAGCACAGCAGTTCAGGCAGCATCCAACGAGCAGCGAAATTGACGTGTCGGGCAAAAGCCCTTCATCAGGAATAAAGGCCTGAAGCGTGGAGAGATAAGCAAGAGGAGGGTGGGGGTGGGGAGAGAGTAGCATAGAGTACAATGGGTGAGTGGGGGAGGAGATGAAGGTGATAGGTCAAGGAGGGGAGGGTGGAGTGGATAGGTGGAAAAGGAGCTAGGCAGGTCGGACAAGTCAAGGGGACAGTGCTGAACTGGAAGTTTGAAACTAGGATAAGGTGGGGGAAGGGGAAATGAGGAAGCTGTTGAAGTCCACATTGATGCCCTGGGGTTGAAGTGTTCAGAGGCGGAAGATGAGGTGTTCTTCCTCCAGACATCTGGTGGTGAGGGAGCGGCGGTGAAGGAGGCCCAGGACCTCCATGTCCTCGGCAGAGTAGGAGGGGGAGTTGAAATGTTGGGCCACAGGGCGGTTTGGTTGATTGACGTGGGTGTCTCGGAGATGTTCCCTAAAGCGCTCTGCTAGGAGGCACCCAGTCTCCCCAATGTAGAGGAGACCACATCAGGAGCAACGGCTTGTCCGGACTTGTCCGACCTGCTTAGCTCCTTTTCCACCTATCCACTCCACCCTCCCCTCCCTGACCTATCACCTTCATCTCCTCCCCCACTCACCCATTGTACTCTATGCTACTCTCTCCCCATCCCCACCCTCCTCTAGCTTATCTCTCCACGCTTCAGGCTCACTGTCTTTATTCCTGATGAAATGTCGATTTCGCTGCTCGTTGGATGCTGCCTGAACTGCTGTGCTCTTCCAGCACCACTAATCCAGAATTGTGCTGATAAATGGCAAGAAACATTCACACCACACAAATGCCAGTCAATGACCATCTTCAATAAGAGACCACCTAACCACCACCTCTTGATATTCAATGGTGTTACTGTTGCGGAATCCCCCTCTATCAACATCTTTAGGGTTACCACTGACCAGAAATTCAAATGGATTCACCACAGTAGCTGCAAGAGCAAGTCAGAGGCTAGGAGTGCTGTGGTGAGTAACTTGCCTTTGGACTCACCAAAGCCTGCCCTTCATCTACAGGGAACATATCAGGAGTGTGATAGATTATGCCTCACTTGCATGGATGCATAGAGCACTAACAACAGTCAAGAAACTTGACACCACTCAGGATAAAGCAACACATGAGACTGGTATCCATAAGCATCCACTCCCGCCACCACTGACGCTCAGCAGCAGCAGCGTGTACTATCTACAAAATGCACTGCAAAAATTCTCTAAAGCCTAACATCCATGTCAATAAGGTACTCGAGATAATTCTGAGAGATAAGATGTACATGTATTTGGAAAGAGAGGGTTTGTCTCGGAATAGTCAGTGTGGCTTTGTGTGTGAGAGTTCATGCTTCACAAATTTGTTAGAATTCTTTGATAAAGTGACCAGGAAGATTGACAAGGGCAGGGCAATAGATGCAATCTACATGCACTTCAGTAAGGCCTTTGATAAGGTTCTACATGGTAGGCTGCTCTGGAAGATTAGATCGCATTGAATGCAGGGGGAGCTGGCAAATTGAATAAACAATTGGCTTGATAGTAGGAAGCAAAGAGTAATAGTGGAAGGATGCTTGTCGGACTGGAGGTCTGTGACTAGTCGAGTGCTTCAGGGGTTGGTGCTGGGCCCATTGCTGTTTGTTATCTATATCAATGGTTTGGAATGACAACATACAAGTACATCCAGTACAAGGCATGATTAGTAAATTTACAGATAACACTAAAATAGGCAGTATTGTGGAAAGTTATCAGAAATTACAGCAGGACCTTGATCAGCTGGGGAAGTGGGTCAAGAAATGGCAAATGAAGTTTAATATAGATAATTGTGAGGTCTTGCATTTTCGAAAGTCAAATCAAGGTAGGAGTTTCATGGTGAATGGTAGGGCCTTAAGGAGTGTAGTGGGACCTTGGGGTTCAGGTGCACGGCTCATTGAAAATGGAATCGTAAGTATTAAATTGAATTGAATTTACTGTCACATGTACCGAGGCACAGTGAAAAGCTTTGTCTTGTGAGCAATACAGGCAAATCACATAGTTAAATAGCATAGACAGGGCAGTGAAGAAGGCTTTTGGCACACTGGCTTTCATCTTTTAGGGTACTGAGTCTAGAAGTTGGCAAGTTATGTTGCAGTTATATAGGACATAGGTGAGGCTGCAATTGGAGTACTGCATTCAGTTTTGGTCATCTTGCTATAGGAAGGATGTTATTAAACTAGAAAGAGTGCAGGAGAAATTTACAAGGAATTTGCCAGGGCTCAACGGTCTGAGTCATAGGGAGAGGTTGGACAAGCCATGACATATTTCTTTAGAGCGTAGGAGACTGAAGGTGGTGGGGGAAGAGTCTTATATCAGTGTATAAGATCATGAGAGGTATGGATAGGGTGAGTGCACTCGTTTTTTTTTCCCCATGGTTAGGGAATCGCAGACTAGAGGGCATCAGTTTAAGTTTAGAGGGGAAAGAATAAAAGGGAACCTGGGTGGCAACTTTTTACACAGAGAGTGTTATGCAAATGGAATGACCTGTCACTGGAAATAGTTGAAGTGGATATATTAAGAACATTTAAAAGGCATTTAGACAAATACATGGATAGAAAGGGTTTAGAAGGTTATGAGCCAAGTGCAGGGAAATGGGGTTAGTGTGGATAGACATTTTGTCGGCATGGACCAATTTGGGCCAAAGGGCCTGTGTCTGTACTATAGGATTCTATGACTCCAAGATTCTATACCTAGACAGCACCTTCCAAACCCATGAGACAATTTCCATCTGGAAGGAAAAGGCAACACATAGATTGGAAAACCACCACTTTCAAATTCCCCTTCAAGCCACACATCATCCTGACTTGGAAATATATCACCGTTCCTTCAATGTTGCTGGGTCAAAACCCTGGAATTCCTTTTCTAAGGGCATTGTGGGTCAATCTACAGCATACGGACAACAATGGTTCACGAAGGCAGCTCACCACCACCTTCTCAAGGGCAAATAGGGATAGGCAATGAATGGTGGCCGGCCAGCAACATCCATTTCCCACAAGTAAATTTAAAAAAATTATGGTTCCTATATCATTTAAAAAATTTTTCAAGTATTTATAACAGTCTATATATAAAGTAACGCAGTTAAAATCTTCAGTATACCACCCACACACAGGAGTTTTAGGAAAGTACCATGAAATAGCATTTTTATTACTTAGGTCCAACTCAGGTAAAAGCAGAAATATAGGAGCAAATTACCGTGGATGCTGGAATCTGTACTGAAAATAACAAATCTTAGAATCCCTACAGTGTGGAAACAGGCCCTTCAGCCCAACAAGTCCACACAGGCCTTACAAAGAGTGTCCCACCCAAACCCATTACTCTGTATTTACCCCTGACTAATATACCTAACCTACACATCCCTGAACAGTATGGGCAATTTAGTATGACCAATTCACCTAACCTGCATAGGTTTGGATTGTGGGGGAAACTGGAGCACCTGGAAGAAACCCATGTAGACATGGGGAGAACGTGCAAGCTCCACACAGATAGTCGCTCAAGGTTGGAATCGAACCTGGGTCCTTGGCGCTGTGAGACAGCAGAACCATCATGCCGCCCAACCACTGCCACACTGTGCCGCCCAGATGCTGCAGATCTTAGCAGGTCAGACAGCATCCATGGACAGAGAGACAGCTAATGTTTCCAGTCTACATGATTCTTCATCAGAGCTGAGAGAGCAAGCTAACATTGAGTCTAGATGACTTTTCATCAGAGCTGAAGATATAAAGCAAAAATATTATTGGAAAAGTACCTAAATCAAACACTGTCAAATCAGCTGGAATTCCCTCATTGTGTTCGTGCCTAAACCTGATGCTTAAAACAAATTCTTCATGGATTGCAGAAAAATCAATGCTACAACAAAGGCAGATTCCGACCTAATCCCACATGTAGAAGACAGTATTGATAGAGTGGCAGTGTCAGTTTTCTTACCAAAATAGATTTGTTAATGGAGTACTGACATGCTCCTTAAACACCCACAACACCTCAAAGAAATATCAGTCTTTGCCACACCTGAGGTTTTTGAATGCTGAGTGATGGGTATTGGGTTATAAATGCCCCACCAACTTTTCAAATACTGATGAACCAAATGGTAGCCAGTATATATTTTACCCTAATGTTGTACTTCAAATCAAATTTCACGACCACAGTTGATCCACTGATGGATTTTCTCCAAAAGGAAGTCACGACAATGTGGTCAGGCAAGTGTCAGGCATCTTTTGAGAAGTTGAAAGCTATTTTGATCAATTAAGCAGAGTTGACTGCACCAAATTGCACAAAGTCCCTCAAGGTAACAATCTATGTTTATGATGAGGGTGTGGGTACACTTTTGCTACAAGCAGATAGGCCAAGGACAGAGGAGCCTGGAGGTCACTTTTCTGAAAAGCTACATTGATACCTAAAGAGTTACTCTACAGGGGCAAAGGCAATGAATGGAATTGCTACTACCTGTATTGGTAAATCATTTCATAACCCTCTAGCCTTTGACAAAAAATTCAAAAACCAAAATGCCAGACAATTTTAATGGAGTTTTCTATTTCTGTTTTATATCTTAAAAATTGTCCTTGTTGCAGAGTATAATGTAATTGGCAATGCTTTGTCAAGAATGCAACTTTGAATTGTCTAAGTACAAAGAAGATATTAGAGATAATTATATATGCTATAGGTAAAGAGCAAATGAGAATGAATATGCAAAAATTATCTGAATTTTTTTGTATATTTTCCTTTGTTCACATCTTGTAATGAAATAAATTTTAAAATATTTCAATTTTCAAGAAGTGCAGGAATTATGGACATGCTTCATATTTAATATTTTCTGGGTGACTTAAGTTTTGAAGATACATGGCAAAGTGGATTAATTCCAAGTATTGTGAAAACACCTGGAGTGAGTTCATTAAATGAGGTTATTGATAGGTCATTATGGACACTGGAACATTTTTTAAGAAATCACATGACTAGGACATCAGCCTACTTTGTTATATTTTGCTGTGGCTGTTTGAATAGTAACTGGCTTGGAAAGTTTGTTTTTATATTTTATATGGACTTCAGTTGAGGGCTGAATGGTCAGTGAGGAAGGACTGGCAAGCCAATTTTTCCCACTTTTGTGAAAAACATCCCTCTTAGGTTGAATTCAGGTTGAAACCTATGTGTTCTTCTGAAGTAGTGATTGAAGGAGCATCTCTGTTATATTTTCTGAGTAAGTTCTGTCTGCAAAGACTCCAGAGACAACATTGTCAATTAGTGACCTGACCACACATGCTAGGATATCAGAATGACAGATGTCAAAAACTTTACTCTTTTGCTTGCAAGAATAACCTATTGGCAATTGTTTTTTTTTGAAAGTTGTGTGTGTGTTTGTGAGAGAGAGATAATGAGGAAACGGGGGATATTTGGACGGATAAGCATTAATAATGCGATAAGATCAACTGTATGTTAATCAACTATTGAATTTTCATTGAGTACTGCTTTGATAATAAACCAATAATTCTGGTTATAATGAGATCTAGTTGATAGATCTTTCATTTAAAGCCAAGTAAATACCATTTCTATATCAGGTTATCTCAGTAACTGAAAAATATTTTTATTTGATGTTGTGAGCTGTGGAGTAATGGGACTGGAGCCATTGGCTCCAAAAGAGATTGTGGGCACAGTCTCTGACAGTCATAGAGTCACAGAGATGGACAGCATGAAAACAGACCCTTTGGTCCAACCCGTCCATACCGACCAGATATCCCAAAGCAATCTAGTCCCACCTGCCAGCACCTGGCCCATATACCCCCAAACCCTTCCTATTCATATACCCATCCAGATGCCTTTTAAATGTTGCAATTGTACCAGCCTCCATCACTTCCTCTGGCAGCTCATTCCATACACCATACTCTGCGTGAAAAAGTTGCCCCTTAGGTCTCTTTTATATCTTTCCCCTCTCACCCTAAACCTGGACTCCCCAACCCCAGGAAAAAGACTTTATCTATTTATCCTATCCATGCCCCCCATAGTTTTGTAAACCTCTATAAGGTCACCCCTCAACTTCCGACGCTCCAGGGAAAACAGCCCCAGCCTATTCAGCCTCTCCCTATAGCTCAAATCCTCCAACCCTGGCAACAGCCTTCTAAATCTTTTCTGAACCCTTTCAAGTTTCACAACATCTTTCCAATAGGAAGGAGACCAGAATTGCACGCAATATTCCAACAGTGGCCTAACCAATGTCCTGTACAGCCACAACATGACCTCCCAACTCCTGTACTCAATACTCTGACCAATAAAAGAAAGCATACCAAACGCCTTCTTCACTATCCTATCTACCTGCAACTCCACTTTCAAGGAGCTATGAACCTGCACTCCAAGGCCTCTTTGTTCAGCAACACTCCCTCGGACCTTACCATTAAGTGTATAAGTCCTGCTAAGATTTGCTTTCCCAAAGTGCACCACATCGCATTTATCCGAATTAAACTCCATCTGCCACTTCTCAGCCCATTGGCCTATCTGGTCAAGATCCTGTTGTAACCTGAGGTAACCCTCTTCGCTGTCCACTACACCTCCAAATTTGGTGTCATCTGCAAACTTACTAACTGTACCTCTTATGCTCACATCCAAATCATTTATGTAAATGACAAAAAGTAGAAGACTCAGCACCGATCCTTGTGGCACTCCACTGGTCACAGGCCTCCAGTCTGAAAAATAACCTTCCACCACCACCCTCTGTCTTCTACCTTTGAGCCAGTTCTGTATCCAAATGGCTAGTTCTCCCTGTATTCCGTGAGATCTAACCTTGCTAGTCGATCTCACTGCCTCAACCTGTCGACCCCCCTCCCCCACTCCAACCTCTCACCCTCACAACGCGCAGCCCTCCAATCCCTCTGCTCTAATCCCAACCTCACCATTAAGCCAGTGGATAAAGGGGGCGCAGTGGTAGTCTGGCGCACTGACCTCTACACCGCTGAAGCTAAAAGCCAACTCGAGGACACCTCTTCCTACTGCTCCCTCGACCATGACCCCACCCCCCATCACCAAACCATCATCTCCCAGACCATACAGAACCTCATTACCTCAGGAGATCTCCCACCCACAGCTTCCAACCTCATTGTGCGGGAACCCCGCACTGCCCGGTTCTACCTCCTTCCCAAGATCCACAAGCCTGACCACCCTGGCCAACCCATTGTCTCAGCATGCTCCTGCCCCACTGAACTCATCTCTACCTACCTTGACACTGTCCTATCCCCCCTAGTCCAGGAACTCCCCACATACGTTCGAGACACCACCCACGCCCTCCACCTCCTCCAAGACTTCCGTTTCCCCGGCCCCCAGCGCCTCATCTTCACCATGGATACCCAATCCCTCTACACCTCCATCCGCCATGACCAGGGCCTCCAAGCCCTCCATTTTTCCTCTCCAGACGTCCCCAACAGTACCCTTCCACTGACACTCTCATTCGTTTGGCTGAACTCGTCCTCACCCTTAATAATTTCTCCTTTGAAAGCTCCCACTTCCTCCAGACCAAAGGCGTAGCCATGGGCACACTTATGGGCCCCAGCTATGCTGGTCTCTTTGTTGGCTATGTAGAACAGTTGATCTTCCGTAATTACACCGGCACCACTCCCCACCTCTTCCTCCGCTACATTGGTGACTGCATTGGCGCCACCTCGTGCTCCAGCGAGGAGGTTGAGCAATTCATCAACTTCACCAACACATTCCACCCTGACCTTAAATTTACCTGGACCATCTCTGACACCTCCCTCCCCTTCCTGGACCTCTCCATCTCCATTAGTGACGACCGACTTGATACTGACATTTTTTACAAACCCACCGACTCCCATAGCTACCTGGATTACACCTCTTCCCACCCTATCTCTTGCAAAAATGCCATCCCGTATTCCCAATTTCTCCGCCTCCGCCGTATCTGCTCCCAGGAGGACCAGTTCCACCACAGAACACACCAGATGGCCTCCTTCTTTAGAGACCGCAATTTCCCTTCCCATGTGGTTAAAGATGCCCTCCAACGCATCTCGTCCACATCCCGCACCTCCGCCCTCAGACCCCACCCCTCCAACCGTAACAAGGACAGAACGCCCCTGGTGCTCACCTTCCACCCTATAAACCTTTGCATAAACCAAATCATCCACCGACATTTCCGCCACCTCCAAAAAGACCCCACCACAAGGGATATATTTCCCTCCCCACCCCTTTCCGCCTTCTGCAAAGACCGTTCCCTCCGTGACTACCTGGTCAAGTCCACACCCCCCTACGACCCACCCTCCCATTCTGGCACTTTCCCCTGCCACCGCAGGAACTGTAAAACCTGTGCCCACACCTCCTCCCTCACCTCTATCCAAGGCCCTAAAGGAGCCTTCCACATCCATCAAAGTTTTACCTGCACATCCACTAATATCATTTATTGTATCCGTTGCTCCCGATGTGGTCTCCTCTACATTGGGGAGACTGGGCGCCTCCTAGCAGAGCGCTTTAGGGAACATCTCCGAGACACACGCACCAATCAACCAAACCGCCCCGTGGCCCAACATTTCAACTCCCCCTCCCACTCTGCCGAGGTCATGGAGGTCCTGGGCCTCCTTCACCGCCGCTCCCTCACCACCAGACGCCTGGAGGAAGAACACCTCATCTTCCGCCTCGGAACACTTCAACCCCAGGGCATCAATGTGGACTTCAACAGCTTCCTCATTTCCCCTTCCCCCACCTCATCCCAGTTTCAAACTTCCAGCTCAGCACTGTCGCCTTGACTTGTCCGGACTTGTCCGACCTGCCTATCTTCTTTTCCACCTATCCACTCCACCCTCTCCTCCTTGACCTATCACCTTCATCTCCTCCCCCACTCACCCATTGTACTCTATGCTACTCTCTCCCCACCCCCACCCTCCTCTAGCTTATTCTCCACACTTCAGGCTCACTGCCTTTATTCATGATGAAGGGCATTTGTCTGAAACGTCGATTTCGCTGCTCGTTGGATGCTGCCTGAACTGCTGTGCTCTTCCACCACCACTAATCCAGTATTTGGTTTTCAGCATCTGCTGTCATTGTTTTTACCTTGATCTCACTGCCAGCCTGTTTCCTCACTATGCACATTTTAGGCAATAGATCTCACTGCCTACCTGTGTACCCTCGCCAAGCAAATCTCTGACAACTGATCTGACCACCTACCCTCATTCCTTCATCATGTGCACTTCTGGAAGCTGCACAGCTAGAGAAAAGTGCTTATTCCGAATAAACTTTACCCGCTTGTTGCATCATGCTTCAGTTTGGTCCATATGGACTATCATTGCAGGGTAAAGAAAGTATTAGAGTGACAATGCAAACAATTGGATGAGAAATATAGTCAGAACTGATGTTTGAGATGTTACAGTATTAAAAACATAGGTGACTATTCAACCCATTTGTCCATGAGGGCTCTCAACAAAAGCAACTCATGGCCTCTGCCCATTCTCTATAGACTCATGGTTTTCAATTCTTCAGCTGCTTATCTAACCAATCCTTACAAGACCAAGAAAAATTATGCAGAATACTTGAATATCCGAGCAGCTCAAGCTGACCAAGGGTCCCAGAAACAAATCACAGCCAAAGTGACCCCAGTCCTCCATACATTAAAGCATCCGAGGAGCAAGAAAAGCAACGTTTCAGGAATTCCTGATGAAGGGCTTTTGCCCGAAACGTCAAATTTCCTGCTTCTTTGACGCTGCCTGACCTGCTGTGCTTTTCCAGCACCACACTATCGACTCTAATCTCCAGCATCTGTAGTCCTCACTTTCGCATACTTGAAAACAGCCAGCAACATGCCAGATGTTCCAGACGTGCAAACCCACATGTGATGAAACTATTGCTATAAAAGGAGCAGTTTGTCCTTTTTTTTTATAAATTGGGGTTGAGACAGAGGTGTGAAGTGGTCTGCTTCAAGCCAATAAAATAATTTGAGGCTTTAGGTTTTTTTTCAAGTTGGAACAACAAAAACAGCCTGAATATGTAGAGTCAAGCTCCCACATAAAAGGATTTTAGTTTTTAGTTTTCAGTAGCTGTTGGGCTTGTGAAAGCTGATAAATCCTTCTTTCTTTTTCTACAACTAAGAGTTTGAGTTCTCTTCCTGCTGCTAGACTTGTATATGAGACAATCAATTTTACGAACTTTGCCTTTGCGAAGCATATGCTTATGGGATGATACTGTATTGGAACAGTTGCTGTTTAGTCGTTAAAAAATCTATTATTTTGTTAAGTTTTCCAATAGCGTTATTCCAATAGCCTTTCTTTTGTTGTATTTTAACTATAATGTATCAAAGAAGTGCGTTTTGCTTCAAGCTTCATAGTTTGACCAATCGAATTGCATCCAAAGCACAATGCCCATCACTTGCCTGTAAAATACTAAAAGGTTAGGGCCTAGGCTATCTCCTTGATGTGTTTACAAGGGGTTTAGTCTGGTCCATAACAACAGGTGTACCTGCAGTGTGAACAACAGCAGAGTGACATCATGAACTACAGGTGAAGGAATAATGATAAGTGATGAACTTGAACCATCGAAAAATAAACCAAAAATGTACAACTCACACATGGAATGGGAAAATGAATTTCTGTTCACAACTGTAAAAGATAAGAGCATTTGCCTTATATGTTGCCAAAGTATAACAATAAGTGAAAAGCAGAATTTAGAATTACACCACACAATGATGTGAATTTGCAAACAGTTTTCCTATGAACAGCATGCTTCAGACAAATGAAGCTGATAAGCTGAAGGCTCAATAGCCATTTTATTCTAATCGAGCAGCAAAAGGTAAACTTACACTGAAGCGTCATTTTGCATCAGGCAAAGCATAAAAAATCATTCACAAATGGTGAATAAATGGAAGAAACAATAACTGCGACTGTTGACTCTTTATTCAAAGACAATAAGAACAAAGAAGAAATAATAATATCAATCTTGCGCATGTCAACTGGTTTTTCCAGTAACAAAACAAGGATATAATCTTTCTCTGAAGATATCTTTTAGCAACAAAACAGCACCTAAAGGTTAGTGATGTTCCTTACTGCAGTGCAATGAATCCATCAACATGACCAACACAGCCCAGCTGACTGCTTTTTTGTCTACAGCTTTAAGGACATAACAACTAAAGCAGAAATTCCCCACCTTTTTCTTCCTTAAAGAAAGAACAATGGGTAAGGATAGCTGCAACAAAATTCAAACAGTGGATGCTTGGGAAAACATTCCAATCAAGGAGCGAGATTCCATTATAACTGATGGTGCACCACTTATGCTTGCCGAAAATGCAGGTTTTGTTACACTTTGCTGAAATGATTTCCCCTCTTTTTATCAATTACCACAGTAAATTACACCAGCAGGCATTAGTGAGTAAAATTATGGACTTTCTAATATAATAAAAGTTGTTGTTCAAATTGTAAATATGATTCAAGCACCACTTGTTTAAATCCTTACTCGATGAACTTGATGCTATCCACAGTGAACTAATTTTCCATGCTGGTGTGAGGTGTTTAAGTTAAGACAAGGGCCTGCAAAGATTTAAAAATCTGGTGCTTGAGATCATCATTTTCTGAAATCAAGGGATGAACTGTATATTGAGCCGTCAGTGTGTTTTTGCTTAACTTCAGGTTCTGTATGGATATAATGTCAAAACCGAAGAAGCTGAACTGCAGAAATACAACAGAGACTTAGCACATAGGATCAGTGCTTTGAATGCATTAAAATTGAAACTGAATCTGTGGTTTTCCCAATTAAAAATTAAGATGATGCAACACATCTCAAGTCTGCAGAAAATACCAAAAAAAAGACAAAAGAAAATTAGTTCCAGCTAGAAAGCCACTGAGTACACCTTAGTAAGTTAGCAGAGGAATTCAACAGTCCATAACTTATTCGCTAATGCTTGCTGGTGGTAATTGATGAAAAAGGGGAAATAAGAATCATTTCTGCAAAATTCAGATTTCAGGAATGAGATGTAATAAAACAAATCATCATGTTTGCCTCAATCCGTTCCTTCATGTCGACATTGGTGGGTTGGTTATCAAAGTCTATCAGGTATTTGATTTACAAAGCAGTGGAGTTGATTTGGAGATAATTATCATGCAAAATGATTCTGATCTGATAGTCCAATAAAGGGACAGTGATTTCTGTATTGCTAAAAGTGAGGTTTTCCATTTTAGTTGGAGAATAAAAAGGCAACTTATTATCTAAATGGAGATAAACTTAAAAGTATCTCAGTGCAGAGGGATCTGAGCGTCCTCATGCATGAATTGCAGAAAACTAGTGTGCAAATACGGCAAGTATTTGAAGGAAAATGGAATTTTGGCATTTACTGTGAAAGGAACAGAGTACACAAGTAGGAAAATATTGTTGCAACTGTCCAATGCATTGGTGAGACTATATCTAGAGTACTGTATGCAGTTTTGATTCCCTAACTTGAGAAAGGACAAAATTGCATTGGAAGCAGATCTGAGAATGTTCACTTGATTAATTCCACTGATGCAAGGCTTGTCTTATGAGCAGAGTTTGAGCAGTTTAGGCCTGTACTCACTCGAGTTTAGAAGAATGAGAGGAGATCTAATTGAGGAGTATAAGATCATACAGTCAGAGAATCCCTACAGTGGGGAAGCAGGCCATTCAGCCCATCAAGTACACACCAACACTCTGGACAGCATCCCACCCTGACCCACCCCATCTCTGTAACCCTGCATTTCCAATGGCTAACCCACCTAGCCTCCATATCCCTGGACACTACGGGCAATTTTTAAAAGTTAATTCATGGGATGAGGGTGTCACTGGTTAGGCAGTATTTAATGCCCATCCCTAGTTGCCCAAAGCTCATTTGAATCAACTATATTGCTGTTGGTTGGGAGTTGTTGTGGTTCTGTTCGCTGAGCTGGGAATTTGTGTTGCAGACGTTTTGTCCCCTGTCTAGGTGACATCCTCAGTGCTTGGGAGCCTCCTGTGAAGCACTTCTGTGATGTTTCCTCCGGCATCTATAGTGAATCACTATAGATGCCGGAGGAAACATCATAGAAGCGCTTCACAGGAGGCTCCCAAACACTGAGGATGTCACCTAGACAGGGGATGAAACGTCTGCAGCACAAATTCCCAGCTCGGCAAACAGAACCACAACAACATTTTAAGTATTTTGCATGTGTCAATAAAATTACTCGTCACTCTTTAAAGGTCTAGAGAATATAGACCCAGTTTGTTCAACCTCTCTTCATAGGTGCCAAACAATGACCATCTCCAATGAGAGAGAATCGAACCATCTCTGTTTGATCTTCAATGGCATTGTGTTCACTCAATTTCCCTGCAATGTCCAACCAGAATATTTGTTGGATAAAATAAGATAAAATTAATTAACTCTATCTTAGAGTCATAGAAGTGTACAGAACGGAAATGACCCTTTGGTCCAACTTGTTGAAGCCAACCATAGAGTCATAGAGATGTACAACATGGAAACAGACCTTTTGGAGTTGAGTGGAGTTGAGGCTGATATGCAATCAGCCTTGATCATATTAAATGGCATTGCAGGCACAAGGGGCTGAATTGCCCACTCCTCGTAGTTCTTATATTTTAGGGGTTCACAAACAGAGAAAAATACCTGCTTCTATCAAACTGTGCTTTAAAGTGAAAGCTAACTTCAGCTCCATGTGAGACAGTGCTCTCCCAAATGAAGATGATCAATTTCAAACATCACAGCAGCCCTGCAATATGTGCATTAGAATTATTTATTTTGATTATAATATTTTCTGAACATTAACTTTGCTATGTTTATAAGAAATTACTGTTAAGGTAACACGTAACATTATTCTGGAACTATCTCGAGAAATAATGAAACAAAATTTGAAAATTTACTTTATCATGATTTTGCAATGTGATGACTTTGAGTGTCAGACAGCCATTATAAATTAAAATTAGAAAAAATATGATTTTATTCAGTTACTGTACTGGCCTTTAACACCACAATTCTGCTAAACTGACTTACATAATCAACAAAAGTTGATCAGTGAAACTGCGCAGTAGGCATTGAGACAATGCAATGAAGTGGTAAAAATGCTTCTTTTAACATAACTTTATTAGAAAGAGTGTCATTTAATTTAATATTTTTAAAATATGATTTGTGTTGAAATATGGCTTCAAGCCTAGCAATTTTGGAAAATAATTATAAACAAAAGCCACAATGGATTTATGACTTAGAGGTACTATGTATAATTGAACTACAACTTTCAGTTGTAGCACTTAATTGTCGGAAATGAGATAGTATTTAATAGCTCCCGGATCTTAATTAAACTTGTAATATGTATGAACAAAAAGAAGATAAAGCAGTGGGATATCTGATGGAAACAGAAAATATGACTTAAAATGAGATAAGAGTAAGAAATTAAAATACTGTTTGGAAAAAGTACTAAAAGCACAGTCTATGTTTTTGAGTGTGTTTAATAAAATTAGAGTTGGAATTTTGGTTCTTCAATATTGATATAAATTAAGTGACAAATTTTAACTAATTTTACAGTATACTGTCACAAAGTAAGAACAGACTATTCTGTTTAATTAAATATTAAGCTAGTCTGCTGATCAAAAAATATAAATCAGAATCATGGGAGACCCAGAGACACTTACCACCTACCCCCACACTCTCACATGCACCCTCTCACGGACTTTTATCCCCTTACACTCACACTCACACACATACACACTCTCTCACAGACGCCCATACCTCCTAGGATGCACACAAGCACATATAAGTTTGTGGGATGAATTTGTACTTGCAGACTTATATTTTATTTTGCTCAAAAACTGCATGAATCAGTGTAAGATTCTGTAAATCCCTCTTTTAGATTAGAATCAGTCTGAACTTTGGTGCACAGGCAGCCTCACACAGGGCACCTTCAATGCATTAACTGGGCCAACATGTCACGTATTGTTAAAGTTCACTTGACAATGTAACTTTAAGAAAGTTCTGGATTTACATAATGAAAGAACTGAAACCAACATGTCCATTCTAAAAGATGAGAGACTTCACAAACAATTGGTAGCGTGAGGCATGTATTCATCAGGCAATGAAAGAAGCTTGAAGTATGGTCAACATAGTAATCATGGGTGATCAATCTGCACATAGAATATAAATGAGCACTAAAACAGTGAATGAGGACCTACTGGAGTGTGTTCGGATTAGTTTTCTGAGCAGTATATTGCCTACAGGACAGGATATTTATAGATTCTGTATCATGGAATGGAAAAGGGCTAATTCATAATGTTTTTGTAAAAAGGCCTTTTAGGGATGAGTAACCTCAATATTTTAGAATTTCACAGAATGTTTAAAAATGAATCTGAAGTAAGGATGTTTAAACTGAATTTGGGAAATTATGAAAACATGAGGTGGAAATAGGACAGTAATGCAATCCAACAAGAACATGCAAAGTATGTGAATAATACAAAGCTAGGCAGGAATATATATTGTGAGGAAGATGTAAAGTGGCTTCTGTAAAGTGGCTTCTGGAGCATTTGGGCAGCTTCGTGAGTGTGAAGAACATGGCAGATGATATGTAATGTGGAAAAATGAGAGATATCATTTCAGTAGGAGGACATATGTGCATTGTATTTCTCAAGTTATAAGAGGATGAAAACTGAACACATAGAAAGCAACCTAGGTGTCCTTGTCAATAAGTCACTGAAGTCTAATATGCAGGCTTAGCAAGCTATTAGGTGGGCAAATGAAATGTTAGGCTTTTTCATATCAAGATTTGAGTACAAGGGTGGTGACAACCTCTTGTCACAACAGGAAGGATTTGAAAATCTGTGGGAACCCCACCAGGTACGTCATCTTGTGGGAGAAAGCTGCTTCGGAGTCAGGAATCTTTTGACAATGAACATTAAGCTATTGTCAATTACCTCTTGTATCTCCAATATCATGAACCCCCCATATCTTCCATGCCCTCTCGCATCTCTCCTATTCACTCACATTACCTATGACTCTTTCGTGCCTAATTATATCCCCTTCATTACTCCACGTCCCACATGAATCCTCCATATCTATTCACCCAGCATGCACATGTACAGACCTGCTGAGCTATTGGAAAGTCTGACAAGTCTTCGACATGTTGCTGAGTCTGACACAATAAGAAAACAGCCTTTGAAATAAACACTGCACATGGTACAATCTCACAGAAGTGAGTTGGGCAGACAAGAGATGAATTGTATCAATAATTAAAGCATTAATTCTCTTAACATTTTATAATCATGTCAAAACAAACAAACTGGTAATGGAACAACCACAAAGAAAGAAACTATATAATTGCAAGATACAAATGTAAGATTATTACTTGCATTCATTGGTTTACATATTAACACTAGTAGGTTTGGATCAGCTTTAGAAAACAATACGATATAGAGTTATTCCCATCTGGTTAATTATACAAGATCTTCACAGAAGGATGATGTCGTAACTAAAGAATATACTGCAATTGTGAAGCTTCATTGGTCAGCTGAACTCTTTGAATGCAGGCAAGTCTAGCTCTAAATTTTGATCTATCGGAGTGAAGAGCAGCAATGAAAAATATGAAATCAAGAACATAAAAATATAAATCTACAGAAAGGCACACACACATTCCCTTTGTTAGATAACCTTAGAAGCATGAAACCAGAGTCAGCTAACAATATTTTGGTTTTTAGTGATACTATACATACTAATCTTCTTGCAGTTGGATTTTAAATATTTCTTTGGGGATTGGGAAATAAGATATTATGTCCCTAAGCTTGGGAAGCTATGCAAATAAAAATATAAGAAATAGAACATCGAACATAGAACAGTACAGCACAGTACAGGCCTTTCGGCCCACCATGTTGTGCTAAGCATTTATCTTAATCTAAGATCAACCAAACCTACGCACCCCTCAATTTACTGTCATCCATGTGCTTGTTTAGCAGTCGCTTAAATATCCTTGATGTCTCTGACTCTCCTACCACCACTGGCAGTGCATTCCACACACCCACCACTCTCTGCGTAATGAACCTACCTCTGACATCTCCCTTATACCTTCCTCCAAGTACCTTAAAATTATGACCCTTCATGACAGCAATTTCTGCCCTGGGGAAACATCTCTGGCTATCTACTCTATCTATGCCTCTCATTACTTGTACATCTCTATGAAGTCACCTCTTTTCCTCCTTCTCTCCAGTGTAAAAAGCCCTAGTTCACCCAACCTCTCTTCATAAGACAAGCCCTCCAATCCAGGCAGCATCCTGGTAAATCTCTTCTGCATCCTCTCTAAAGCATCTACATCCTTCCTATAATGAGGCGAACAAAACTGGGCACAATATTCCAAGTGTGGTCGAACCAGGGTTTCGCAGAGCTGCAGCAAAACTTCACTGCTCTTAAATTCAGTCCCCCTGTTAAATGAAAGCCAAAACAATATGCCTTCTCGACAATCCTATCAACATGGGTGGCAACTTTGAGGGATCTATGGACCTGGACTCCAAGATCCCGCTGTTCCTCCACCCCGCCAAGAATGCTGTCTTTAACCCTGTAGCCGGCATACAAATTTGACCTTCCAAAATGAATCACTTCGCATTTATCCATTGAACTCCATCTGCCACTTCTTAACCCAGCTCTGCATCCTGTCAATGTCCTGTTGTAGCCTGCAACAGCCATCAATACTACCTACCACATCACCGACCTTTGTGTCATTGGCAAACTTACTAACCCACCCTTCCACTTCTTCATCCAAGTCATTTATAAAAATTACAAAGAGCAGAGGCCCAAGAACAGACGCCTATGGGACACCACTGGTCACCGACCTCCAGGCGGAATACTTTCAATCCACTACCACTCGCTGTCTTCTTTCAGCCTGCCAATTCTGTATCCAGACCACCAAATTTCCCTGTTTCCCATACCTCCTAACTTTCTGAATGAACCTACCGTGGGGAACCTTAAGAAATGCCTTACTGAAATCTACATACACCACATCCACTGCTCAACCTTCATCAACTTGTCTCGTTACATCTTCAAAGAACTCAATCAGGCTTGTGAGGAATGATCTGCCCCTCACAAAGCCATGCTGACTATCTTTAATCAAACTATGTTTTTCCAAATTGTTATAAATCCTCTCTCTCAGAATCCTTTCCAGTATGAGAATGACGAGAACGAGGGTAGGTCCAATCAAGGACAGTGGTGGGAGACTGTGTATTGAGTAGAAAGAGATAGGAGAGGTCTTGAATGAGTACTTTTCTTCAGTATTTACAAATGAGAGGGACCGTATTGTTGAAGAGGAGAGTATGAAACAGGCTGGTAAGCTAGAGGAGATATTTGTTAGGAAGGAAGATGTGTTCAGCATTTTGAAAAACTTGAGGATAGGCAAGTCCCCCGGGCCTGACGGGATATATCCTGGGAAGCAAGAGAGGAAATTGCAGAGCCATTGGCAATGATCTTTTCGTCTTCACTCTCAACGGGGGTGGTAACAGGGGACTGGAGAGTGACAAATGTTGTGCCCCTGTTCAAAAAAGGGAATAGGGATAACCCTGGGAATTACAGGCCAGTCAGTCTTACTTCAGTGGTAGGCAAAGTAATGGAAAGGGTACTGAGGGATAGGATTTATGAGTATCTGGAAATACACTGCTTGATTAGGGACAGCCAGCATGGATTTGTGAGAGGTAGGTCTTGCCTTACAAGTCTTATTGAACTCTTTGAGGAGGTGACCAAGCATGTGGATGAGGGTAGAGCAGTGGATGTAGTGTACATGGATTTTAGTAAGGCATTTGATAAGGTTCCCCATGGTAGGCTTATGCGGAAAGTCAGGAGGCATGGGATAGTGGGAAATTTGGCCAGTTGGATAGAGAACTGGCTAACCGGTCGAAGTCAGAGAGTGGTGGTAGATGGTAAATATTCAGCCTGGAGCCCAGTTACAAGTGGAGTTCCACAGGGATCAGTTCTGGGTCCTCTGCTGTTTGTAATTTTTATTAATGACTTGGAAGGGGGAGTCGAAGGGTGGGTCAGTAAATTTGTAGACGATACAAAGATTGGTGGAGTTGTGGATAGTGAGGAGGGCTGTTGTCGGCTGCAAAGGGACTTAGATATGATGCAGAGCTGGGCTGAGGACTGGCAGATGGAGTTCAACCCTGTCAAGTGTGAGGTTGTCCATTTTGGAAGGCCAAATAAGAATGCGGAATACAGGGTTAACGGGAGGGTTCTTAGTAAGGTGGAGGAGCACAGGGATCTTGGGGTCTATGTTCATAGCTCTTTGAAAGTTGCCACTCAGGTGGATAGAGCTTGTAAGGAGGCCTATGGTGTATTAGCGTTCATTAGCAGAGGGATTGAATTCAAGAGTCATGAGGTGATGTTGCAGCTGTACAGGACCTTGGTAAGGCCACATTTGGAGTACTGTGTGCAGTTCTGGTTGCCTCACTTTAGGAAAGATGTGGAAGCTTTGGAGAAGATGCAGAGAAGACTTACCAGGATGTTGCCTGGAATGGAGAATAGGTCGTACGAGGATAGGTTGAGAGTGCTAGGCCTTTTCTCATTGGAATGGCGAAGGATGAGGGGTGACTTGATAGAGGTTTATAAGATGATCAGAGGAATAGATAGAGTAGACAGTCAGAGACTTTTTCCCCGGGTACAACAGAGTGTTACAAGGGGACATAAATTTAAGGTGAAGGGCGGAAGGTATGGGGGGATGTCAGGGGTAGGTCCTTTACCCAGAGAGTGGTGAGGGCATGGAATGCGCTGCCTGTGAGAGTGGCAGAGGCAGAATCATTGGTGACCTTTAAGCAGCAATTGGATCGGTACATGGATAGGTGCTTAAGCTAGGACAAATGTTCGGCACAACATCATGGGCCGAAGGGTCTGTTCTGTGCTGTATTGTTCTATGTACCTTGCTTACCACGATGTAAGACTGACTCATCTGTAATTCCCAGAGGTTTCCCGATTCCTTTTCATGAACTAAGGAACAACATTCGCCTCCCTCCGATCACCCAGTACGACTCCCATGGAGAGTGAGGATGCAAAGATCATTGCCAGAGGCACAGCAATCTCATCCTTCGCTTCCATAGTAACCCTGGATATATTTGGTCCGGCCCAGCGAACTTATCTACCTTGATGCTTCCCAGAATTCCCAGCATATCCACTTTCTTAATATCAATCTGTTCAAGCCTATTAACCTGGTCCACGGTGTTCTCACTATCAACAAGGTCCCTTTTCTCCAGTAAAAACTGAAGCAAAAAAAACCATTTAGGACCTCCCCTACCTCTTCAGGCTCTAGGCGCAAGTTCCCTCCACTCTCCCTGATTTGCCCTATCCTCTCTCTAATCATTCTCCTATTCCTCACATAAGTGTAGAATGCATTTAGGTTTTCCCTAGTCCTTCCCGCCAAGGTTTTGTCGTGTCCCCTCCTAGCTCTCCTCAGTCCATTTTGGAGTTCTTTCCTAGCTACCCTGTAATCCTCTAAAGCTGTGCCAGATCCTTGCTTCCACAACCTTAAGTAAGTTTCATTCTTCCTCTTGATGGGAAGCTCCTCTTCTCTTGTCATCCAAGGTTCTTTCACCTTACCATTCCTTGCATGTCTCAGTGGGACAGTTACCCAACACTCAACAGGTGCTCCTTAAAAAGCGTCCACATTTCTGCTACGCATTTCCTGTAGAACAATTGTCTGCAATTTATACTCCACAGCTTCTGTCTAATAGTAGTATAATTTCCACCCCTCCAATTAAATACCTTCCCTTACTGCCTGTTCCTCTCCCTCTCCATGGCTCTAGTAAAGGTGAGGCAGTTGTGGTCACTGTCACTAAAATGCTCTCCCACCAAGAGTTCTGACACATGACCTGGTTCGTTGCCAAGCACCAAATCCTATATAGCCTGCCCCTAGTCGGCCTATCTATATATTGAGACAGGAATCCTTCCTGGACACATCTGACAAAATCAGCTCCAACCAGACCACCTGCACTAAGGGGGTTCCAATCAATATTGGGGAAGTTGAAGTCACCCATAACAATAACTCTGTTACATCTACACCTTTTCAAGATCTGCTGTCCAATGTGTTCTTCCATCCCTCTGCTGCTATTGGGGGTTCTATAGAAAATAGTGACTGATCCTTTACTGTCACTGACTTCCGCCCATAACGAAATAGACAAATCCTCCTCAACAACCTCCGTTTCTGCAGCTGTGATGCACTCTCTAATTAACAATGCTACTCTCCCTCCTCTTTTATGCCCCTCCCTGTTCTTTTTAAAAGATCTAAACTCTGGAACATCCAGCAACCATTCCTGCCCCTGTCAAAACAATATCTCCCTTATGGCCACAACATCATAGTTCCAAGTACTGATCCATGCTCTGAGTTCATCACTCCTATTCCTGACACTCCTTGCATTGAAGCAGATACATTTCAACCCATCCTTGCCCTATAGACTGTGTATTCTTCCTGAGAGACTCTCTGCATTCTATTTCTGCCTGTTCAACAACTACTATCTCCTCTAATCTGTAGCTCTGATGCCCATCCCCCTACCAAACTAGTTTAAACCATCTCAAAGTGTCTCGTAAATCTTCTGCCCAGGACACTGGTGCTCCTCTAGCCTGCTCTGCTATTCAATAAGATCATGGCTCATCCAATTGCAACCTTAATTAATTCACTTTCCTGCCTCACTGCCATAAGTTTGAATTCTGTTTTGTCAATCAAAAATATGTCAATTCAATTTTGTATATATTAAATGATCCAATCTTCACTGCTCGCTGGAGAAGAAAATTCCAAACACCAATAACCCTCTGACAGAATAAATTCCTTCATGTCTCTGATTTTAATGAGAGATCATTTGGTTTTAAACTGTCGCCTATTTCGAAATTCCCCCTCAAGAGAAGCATCTTCTCAGCATCCACCCGCCCAAATCCTTCAGAATCTCATCTTTCATAAGGTCACCTCATTTTTCTCAGCTCCAGTTGACACAGACCCTACCTTTTCAAACATTCCTCATAGGGCAATTCGTCATCGCAGGAATCAGCCTTATACAACCTCTCTGAATTGGATTCCAGTACAATTACTGATAAATAAGGTGAACAAATGGCACACAGTACTATAGGTGTGTGATCTCATTGATGTCCCATACAGTTGTAGCATGACTTCCTGACTTTTATCTTCTATCCTGCTTGCAATGAAGGGCAGCATTCTATTCCACTTCCTAATTAATTTCCAGACCTGCATTCTGACATTTTTTTAACAAGGACATCTGGATCCTTCCATAATGCAGCATCTAATCTCTTTCCATTCAAATAATAAACTGCATTTCTACTTTTCCTGTCAAATTGGACAACTATACATTTTCTAATATTATGCTCCATCTACTAAATTTTTATCTAATCACTGAACCTATCCAGATCCTGTTTCAGGCTCTTCGTATCCCCACAGCATCCTTTCCTATCTATCTTTGTAGCATCAGCAAATGTGATGCTGATATGGTAACAATATAGTTGGTCCCTTAATCCATAGCATTAAGTTCGATGGTTAATTGTTGATACTCCAACAATGATTCCAATGGCACTCCACTACTGATTTGCTGCCTGAACTGCTGTGCTCTTCCAGCACCACTAATCCAGTATTTGATTTTCAGCATCTGCAGTCATTGTTTTTACCTTACTGATAGGTTACCATTCTGCAAATGACTTGTTTTTCCAAACTCTCTGTTTCCTATAAGCTAGCCAGTGCTGTATCTATACTAATGTATCACCCCAAATCAGTAACTGTTATCTTGTCCAGGAACCTCTTATGTAGTGCCTATTCAAATGACTTTTGGAAAACCAAATACATAAAATCTACTGGTTCTCCTTTATCCACTCTGCTTATTCCATACTCAAGAAGCTGAAAGTATTTGTCAAACATTATTTCCATTTTGTAAACTCATATTGGTTCTGTCAGATTGTACTTTGATTTTTCAAATATCCAGCTACGAACTCTTTAAAAATGCATTCTAGAATTTTGCCCTTTACTGATGTTAGACTAACTGCCCTATTTTCCTACTGCTTCCTTTCTGGAATAGAAGTGCTAAACATGCAGATTTCAAATCTGCCACAACTTTTCCAGAATCTGGGGGATTTTGGAAGATTGTAACCAATGTATCTACTATCTCTGCAGCCACTTCTTTAAAGAACGTAGAATGCAGACATTAGATTCAGATTTACCAGCTTTTAGTTCCAACAATTTTTCTCTCGTGATACTGATTCTTTTAAGTTCTTCCCACTCTTTTGTCTCTTGATTTTCTGCTATCCTTGATTTTTATGTTTTCTACTGTGAATATAAATACAAAGTACATTTCAAATCTCTGTCATTTCTTTGGTTCGTATTGTTAATTCCCCACACTCTGTAGGCCAATGTTCACTTTAGCTCCTTGCTTCCATTCAATGTAGTTGTAGTTGCTTGTACACTGTTTTACATTTCTTGTTTGTGTGCTCTAATGCTCAATTTCTTTCATTATTTTTGAAGAAAATAAAAGGAATTGCATCAGTACTGGGAGAAGAGAGAACTGCTCATTGGAATTGGATCCCAGCAAGGGTATTTTGCAATCTAATGCATTGCACAGAATATGGAGGCTTTGATTTAATTTGTTTTCAAATCTTATTTGTACATAAAGAGCAGGGATTCTGTTAATTGATGTGTTGAATTGTAGGTATTAACATAAGAACCACTTGTGCCCTATCAAACAGTTTCATCCTTCATCTTTGACAACTGAGCAGTATGGGGCAGGGCAGATTAGAGGTTCCTTCACTGGGCTACTCCTGGACCTAGCCAAAAGGGTTGTTAACAGATTTGGCAGTGGACAGTCAAGGGAATCATTTAAATTAATTGCCTGCCTCTACTCTGCAGTTACATCTGTCCCCAGATGTCTTTGAGCAAGCTATCAGACTACCGTTAGAACATAGAACATAGAACATAGAACAATACAGCACAGAACAGGCCCTTCGGCCCACGATGTTGTGCCGAACTTCTATCCTAGATTAAGCACCCATCCATGTACCTATCCAAATGCCGCTTAAAGGTCGCCAATGAATCTGACTCTACCACTCCCACGGGCAGCGCATTCCATGCCCCCACCACTCTCTGGGTGAAGAACCCACCCCTGACATCTCCCCTATACCATCCACCCTTCACCTTAAATTTATGTCCCCTTGTAACACTCTGTTGTACCCGGGGAAAAAGTTTCTGACTGTCTACTCTATCTATTCCTCTGATCATCTTATAAACCTCTATCAAGTCACCCCTCATCCTTCGCCGTTCCAACGAGAAAAGGCCGAGAACTCTCAACCTATCCTCGTACGACCTACTCTCCATTCCAGGCAACATCCTGGTAAATCTTCTCTGCACCCTCTCCAAAGCTTCCACATCTTTCCTAAAGTGAGGCGACCAGAACTGCACACAGTACTCCAAATGTGGCCTAACCAAAGTCCTGTACAGCTGCAACATCACCTCACGACTCTTGAATTCAATCCCTCTGCTAATGAACGATAATACTCCATAGGCCTTCTTACAAACTCTATCCACCTGAGTGGCAACCTTCAAAGATCTATGTACATAGACCCCTTTTTTTTTTTAATAAAATTGTTTTTATTGCATATATTACATTTCACATAAAAAAATTCAAGAACCACAAGTGCATGACTACCTGAAATTCACTTGGTAAGTTTTTTTATGGCACCAGAATGAGGTAGTCATAGGATTGCATTCTTAGTCACCAATACAAGCATGCAGTTTGAGGTTAAAGATGACAGCACACATTGCAAGGTTGAAACACTTCACTGAAGTCAGAGTTATAGTCCTATATTAGAATCACAGGTCACAATTCTTTCACAAGACATACATAGGTATAGCATAGAGTTGAGAGAGCAAGCAGCTCAATTTAAATTGTATCTAGTTTGCCAGAACCAGAGAAAGGGGCTTTCTATTTATGGTCAATGCACTCAGGTGACATAAACAAGTGTTGGGAACTTACTATTCAAAAAAAAGGAGCTTTGCAATCATTACATGCATGATGTTTCCTTTTAGTGTGCCAACAACAATTAAAATTGCATGCTGTGAGGAAAGTACAGGTATTGTGTAATCCATGCATTAAGTACCATTGTAAGTGAGTTTATAAAATAGTGATATGATCACTTCTTCCTGTTATTCTAGTTTGTCAATTAACATTTGGTACATAGTCTCATCCAAAAACAGGTAATCATTTCAAATGTGCATTCAAAACCAATTGGATTCATAATTTGGAATATGAATTTCCATTTCCAAAATCAACTTTAAAGCTACCATAAAAATGTTTAATTATTCAGAACACTCAGTTATTAACTAGCAAATTGCAGAAAGTTTTACAGCTGATCAAACTGTGCATTATGCAATATTTCCCCAATGTCACTATTTCCACACAAATTATAGTCTGGAGATTTCTGGACACAAAGCATAAATATTGTTACTGGAGAATTTGCTTGCAACCAGCCTCAAAATTACAGAATGTCATTTCGTAAAAGACCTGAAAGGCAATCCTATGCTCACTGACAGTGCAAGGATGGAGGAAATTTAAACATTGGAAACAATTCACTAAGATCGTAATTACAACACAAAATTAAAGGATTTCAAAATACAAATAGACATTGCTCAAAAGTTACAAAATAAAAGGCAATAAAAACTTACTTAATTTACCTGAGAATTCAGATTTCTTTTCAATAAAGAAAAACCCAATTCAAGTTTTGCCAAATTCCTAAACTGGTATCAAGCCTAGGAACTACAGCATGCAAAATAACTGGTTTATACAGTGGTACAAAAAGAGTGACATTGTCAGCATGTGATTGGTAATTCATTCTCAAGAGTTGCATTTTAGGGGATAAAGGCCAATAACAATTTTTAATACACTATTGGTCTAAAGGAGTATTTCTGGATTGAATATTTATGTTCACAAAAGTGAATTTCAGGAAATCTGCAAACAAATAGTCATAGAAAATGAAAACTCCTGTAAGCCTTATGTCATTGTTGCCTAGACAATTACTAATTTGACACTTTCCAGAAGTAGTGAACAGAAATTATATATTGCCATGTTAATAAAACCATTAACACAAAATCAAATGGTTTCTAGATTCCCTAGGATTTGCCAAATGTCTGTTGAGAAATGTTTGCAATACAATTGATATATTACTTTTAATGCAAAGCGTGTCATTACAGGATACCCCATACAACAGCAAAAGGAATTGTGCAGAATGTAATACTGAACAAACCAAAAAAGGGAACAGAAGCATTGGCAGAAGTAAACATTTGTGACACAAACAGTTCATCACCAAAACACAAATCTTACAGTTTACACTTTTCCCTCTTAGTGACCTTTGATCATAAAGATGAGTTTGCACATTAATATCAAATGTACACTATTTAAGACAAGTTTGTGATAGTCGATACATTTAACAATTTCTATTGGAAGTGAACTAACCAGTTGTATTTTTATTCCTACATAAAGGAAGGAAGAACTAATTTAGCGTAGAATTAGGGCACTAACCAATTTAAAAAGCTTCTGATCAAAATCTGTTCATTTAATATTCAAAAAATGTAGGTATTAAACTTACATGAATGAGAACCACAATAGTGCAATGACTCCTCCAGAATTTGTCTGGTAAAATCTAGTTAACTTAAATGCATTTGAAGACAGATCATACAAAGTCCACTGTAGTGCATTATTTTTCAACAGCATGCTGAATTCCAATGACGTTCACTTTTTGAAGTATCTTGCATATTCTACAGGTAGAAGATGTGTTCTTTGAAGGACTTGGGTGGATATGGTCTATTGCTCAGAGATTTCCTCTTTCAGCAAGAAAGATAGCATGTCTTCTCCATAATCCTGTGATGCTGCATTTCAATGGTGGCTGGAACTACACCCCTCTCTCTTGTGTGGTATCATCATGTAAAATGCCTTTAAAATATTCTGCACCACTCCCTCTGACTTATAGAACTTACAGAGTAATAGAATCATAGAGATGTAGAGCATGGAAACAGACCCTTCGGTCCAACCCGTCCATGCCGACCAGATATCCCAACCCAATCTAGTCCCACCTGCCAGCACCCGGTCCATATCCCTTCAAACCCTTCCTATTCATATACCCATCCAAATGCCTCTTAAATGTTGCAATTGTACCAGCCTCCACCACTTCCTCTGGCAGCTCATTCCATACACGTACCACCCTCTGTGTGAAAACTTGCCCCTTAGGTCTCTTTTATATCTTTCCCCTCTCACCCTAAACTTATGCCCTCTAGTTCTGGACACCCTGACCCCAGGGAAATGACTTTGTCTATTTATCCTATCTATGCCCCTCATAATTTTGTAAACCTCTATAAGGTCACCCCTCAGCTCCCGATGCTCCAGGGAAAACACCCCCAGCCTATTCAGCCTCTCTCTGTAGCACAGATCCTCCAACCCTGGCAACATCCCTGTAGATCTTTTCTGAACCCTTTCAAGTTTCACAACATCTTTCCGATAGGAAGGAGACCAGAATTGCACGTAGTATTCCAACAGTGGCCTAACCAATGTCCTGCACAGCCGCAACATGACCTCCCAACTCCTGTACTCAATACTCTGACCAATAAAGGAAAGCATACCAAACGCCTTCTTCACTATCCTATCTACCTGCAACTCCACTTTCAAGGAGCTATGAACCTGCACTCCAAGGTCTCTTTGTTCAGCAACACTCCTTAGGACCTTACCATTAAGTGTATAAGTGCTGCTAAGATTTGCTTTCCCAAAATGCAGCAGCTCGCATTTATCTGAATTAAACTCCATCTGCCACTTCTCAGCCCATTGGCCCATCTGGTCCAGATCCTGGTGTAATCTGAGGTAACCCTCTTCTCTGTCCACTACACCTCCAATTTTGGTGTCATCTGCAAACTTACTAACTGTACCTCTTATGCTCGCATCCAAATAATTTATGTAAATGACAAAAAGTAGAGGGCCCAGCACCGATCCTTGTGGCACTCCACTGGTCACAGGCCTCCAGTCTGTGCATATATATGATTTCTACGTACAATGTTGATTAAAACTCCCAGGAAGTTTTAAGAACTGGTAAGAAGAATCATTTGATACTTTGTTGCAGAGACCAGTAAACTATATCAGCAAAATGTTCATACTTTTTCTCTCAACACCATCACTGGCATCAATAGGCTTCTCTGTAGCACATTTGGAGAAAAAGTAGATTTAAGCAAATAGCAGACAGGCCAGACTGAATGAAAGGTGTTCCGTGCACATTCTCTAATAACCACAGGGAATGATTGGGTCAGCAAAAAGCTGTCCAAAGCTGTGTTGTCAGCTGGATGACAGCCAAATGCTCGCATCTTAAACAGACAGCGCAATCAATGAGAGTACCAATCAGCTGTAGCGTCAAATCAGTATGTGGTGCAATGTAGACATTCAAAGATATGTGCGATGTAGTAACACTTAAACGTATCACCTCTTCGAGCACTCATCAAACAGGGCTCAATTGCTTAAATTCTTGCCTATAGACTTAAGACTGCACCTATGAAATGAACTGGATGAAAATCAAACAGATTCATTAAGGGACAGACAATGCAGTCAGCAAGAATATCATTCACATGAAGGAGATAAAAATTATCCTTAGTTTTCTTTCTTTCATTGTATCACTTCTTTATCTTTTGCTCCATCAAACCTGCTCAAGGTTCAGATACCTTTTGAAGCTTTCCAAGTCTTTTCAGAATTTAAATTGACCTCTAACATTTGAGTACAATTCATATTTGATGTTCTGGAGGGATTGGTAACAGTTGTTAAGCGTTTTGATCTGACTTACACAGCAGATAAAAACCAGTTCCAATAACTGTTTGGGAATGTAGGACAATAATTCACTGAAGTACTGATTTTATTTCATTGATAATTTAAACCAAATTCAACAATGGAAACTTAAGTAATTGTAAGTTAATTAAATTGCTTAAACTGACAGTGCTTTTTTTTAAACATCCAAGCCCTTTTTCTCTATCCCAAAATTCTGACGAATCAAAACAATTTCATTTCATCAAAATGTTGTTTGAAAACAACATTAAACTGTTTGTCACAAAATAAAAAGAGCAGAAATGTACTGAAGAGCCTGAGGTTGAGCTGAGCTTTTGTTACCATAGCTACTGGGAAGGTGTTCCATTGCTATACCTTCTAGTTGATAGAAAGCTTCTGACAGCATTTACACCTGAATAAAAGCAGTATTGCACCTTCAGTTTATTTTACATTAATAGGCTATCAACTCTTTCAAGTTATCTTCAAACAATGAGAAAAGGATGATTATAATTCACAGGGTAGTGATCTCTGCATTCTGTTCATTTTATTCTTCCATCTTATGGGATATTATAAGGCAACTGGGACTTCATCAGAAAAGCGAAATGCACTGAGCAATGTGGCATTTCACAGCCAAGCTTTTGCTTACTTGCTGTATTTTTCTTCACAGCTTTCAGAAGATTTAAAGAAATCTGATAACTACTGCTGACACCTCTTTCAATTTAAAAATTTCATTTCTGTAACCTCTCGTTTTAAAGGTAAAGTGCAAATATGTTTGCTTTCCCATGTAATATTTATTTATAAAGTGAAAACAGGAGAAACTGGCAAATGAAGTTAAAATACCTTTTCCTAACACAAAGCATATATAATAGCCACAATGATCCATCAGTATCCCCCAGTCTGACCCAAATGGAATTTGCGGAGTCAATGGGAATGCACCTTATTTGTATGCAGCAATAAGGCGCAAACTTTCCACTGGAGAGGCAAAGCAGCGGGAGGTTACTCAGTGCCACAGATGTAGTAACATCCTTTGAGCAACATTTCCCTCTAACATAATTACAAAGTGAAATCTTGTCCCAAACTATCATTAACTTCATCCACTGAGGCAATATGGGCAGACCTCAAAGGTAAGATGGGTGCAATCACTCTAATAGGATTACACTATAGGCCCTTCAACAAGCACCAAGACTGAGGAACAAATATGTAGGCAGATTATGGAAAGATGTAATAAAAATAGAGTTGTTAGAGTGGTTGACTTTAATTTTCCCAATATTGACTGGCCTCCCTTAGAGCAAGGGGTTGAGATGGGGCAGAATTTGTTAAGTGCATCCAAGAAGGTTTCTTGAAAAAGTATGTGGATAGTCCAACTAGAGGAGGCGCCATACTGGACCTTGTACTGGCTAATGGGCCCGGCCAGGTAATTGACCTTTCAAAGGGAGAACATTTTGGAAACAGTGATCATAACTCCTTAAGTTTTAAGACGGCAATGAATAAGGATAAGTCATAACCTAGTGGCAAGGTACTAAATTGGGGGAGGGCAAATTATGTCAGTATTAGGCAGGAGATAGGGAGTGTTAGTTGGGAGGAGCTGTTATCAGGCAAGTCCACGTTTGACATGTGGGAGTTGTATAAAGACCTGCTGATGACAGTTCAGGACCAGCATGTTCCAGTAAGGAAGAAGAGCAAGGATGGCAAAGTAAGGGACCCTTTGATAATGAAAGAGGTTACAAATGTAGTCAAAAGGTAAAAAGAAGCATATTTAAGTTTAGGAAGCTAAAATTGGACATGGCCCATAACGAATAGAAAGAAAGCAGAAAAGAACTCATGCAGGGAATTAGAAGAGCAAGAAGGGGCCATGAAATTACCTTGACAAGTAGGGTTAAAGACAATCCCAAGGCATTCTATACATATAGTAAAAACAAATGGATAACTGGGGAGAAGGTAGGATCATTCAAGGATAAAGGAGGGAACTTGTGATTGGAAGCAGAGGATATGGGTGAAATCCTAAATGATCAGTACTCACTGAGAAGAAGGACATGGAGGACTGTGAGATTTGTGTGGAGCATGCTAATATGCTACGGCATTTTGAGATCAAGAAAGAAGTGGTGTTGGCTCTCTTGAAGAGCATTTAGGTGGATAAGTCCCCAGGCCCAATGGTATCTACCATAGGTTTATAAGAGAGATGACACAGGAGACTGCTGTGGCCTTGGCCAAGATCTTTGTATCCTCATTAGCCACAGGAGAGGTCCTGGGGGATTGGCGAGGAGCTAATGTTATTCCCTTATTTAAGAAGGAAAATAGGAATAATCCAGGAAGTTATAGACCAGTGAGTCTTACATTGGTGGTTGGAAAGAATTCTTAGCGATAGGGGATGAATGTACATTGGAAAAGAATGGCCTAATTAGGGACAGTTAGCATGGCTTTTCATAGGGCAGGTTATGTCTTACTAACTAAGTCAACTATGTGCAACTAAGTCAATCCGGGTGTTCTCCAACAGGAAACTCTGGATGAATCAGGACATACAGATCCTGCTAAAAACTAGGCGTCATGCCTTCAGATCAGGAGACCCACTCAAATATAAGGAATCCAGGTATGACCTTCGCAGATCCATTAAGACAGCCAAGGATCAATGCCAATCCAAACTAGAGACCCAGACAGACACCTGGCAACTATGGCAAAGACTGAATGACATCACAGGTTCTAAAAAGAGACAGTGCAAGATAGCAGACAATGACACATCCCTCCCAAATCGTCTCAATGCCTTCAATGCTCATTTTGAGCAGAATTTCGGTGGACAGGTAACACCTATTCAGACAAGTTCTGACGAACCTATCCCAACAGTCACTGCATCAGAGGTCAGATCAGTTTTCCTTCGTGTGAAGCCTAGGAAAGCAACGGGACCAGACAGAGTACCAGGCCATGCACAGATGTGCAGATCAACTGGCAGTGGTGTTCTCAGATATCTTCAACCTCTCCCTGCAGCAGGACACAGTCCCTGCCTGTTTCAAGAGGGCCAACATCATCCCTGTGCCTAACAAGGTTCAAGCATGTCTCAATGACTAATGCCCAATGGTCCAGTGGTCCGAACTTCATTTGGTCATGAAGTGCTTTGAAAGGCTGGTCATGGCATTAATCAACTCCAGCCTCCCCACTACTCTTGACCCATTTCAATTTGCCTATCAGACCAACAGATCCACGTCAGATACCATATCACTTGCCCTTCACTCCTCCCTAGAACATCTTGACACCAAGAACAGCTACGAAAGAAGCTACTTTGTGACTATAGTTCAGCCTTCAACACTATTATCCCCTCGAGACTGATTACCAAACTTAGTGATCTCGGAATAAGCCCCACTCTCTGTAACCGGATCCTCAGTTTCTTGACCCACAGGCCACAATCAGTGAAGATTGGGGACAATATTTCACCCTCACTAACACTCAACACCGGAACCCCCCCAGGGGTGCATACTCAGCCCCCTACTGTACTCACTGTATACCCATGATTGCGTCATCAAATACCATACTAATGCCATTTACAAGTTCGCTGATGACGCCACCAGTCCGTCGAATCTCAGATGGTGACAAAACAAACTACAGATGGGAGGTGGATGACCTGGAAAAATGGTGCACTGAAAATAACCTAGCCCTCAATGCCAACAAAACCAAGGAACACATTATTGACTTTCAGCGGCATGTTACTCATGCGCCCCCCTACACATTAACAACACAGAGGTAAAACGAGTGGAGAGTGGAGAGTGTCAAGCTCCTGGGAGTGGTCATCCACAACAAGCTTTCTTGGACTCTTCATGTGGATGCACTGGGTACAAAGGCAGCTGAGGAAATTTGGCATGATGGTGAATATCCTTGCGAACGTTTATAGGTGTGCCATCAAGAGCATTCTGTCTGAATGTATCACTACTTGGTATGGCAACTGTCCCATTCAAGGTCGGAGATGGTTACAAAGAGCGGTGAACTCGGGCCAGACAATCACAAAGGCCAACCTCCCATCTACAGAATCCATCGACCAGGCTCGCTGTCAAGGAAAGGCCGCCAGCATTTTCAAAGATCCATCCCATCCTGGCAATGTTTTTCTACAACCTCTACCATCGGGGAGAAGGTACAGAAGCCTAAACACACGCACCAGCTGGTTTTGTAACAGTTTCTACCCTACTGTTGTTAGAATACTGAATGGACTCACAAACTCTTAAAATTTGCCTGCATCTGTGTTTTTTTTTTGCCGCTGTTTCCTATCATTTACTTATCTATACTACTTAACTCTGTGATCTGCCTGTATTGCCAGCAAGACAAAGCTTTTCACTGTGCCTCGGTACACGTGACAATAAATTCAATTCAATTCAATTCAATTCTTAAGAGTCATAGAGATGTACAGCATGGAAATAGACCCTTCAGTCCAACTTGTCCATGCCGATCAGATATCCTAACCTAATCTAGTCCCAGTTGACAGCACTTGGCCCATATTCCCCTAAACCCTTCCTATTTATATAACCTTCCCGATACCTTTTATACGTTGTAATTGTACCAGCCACCATCATTTCCTAACTTGATTCAATTTTTCAAGGAGATGATGGAGGTAATCGATGAGGGCAAAGCAGAAGATATTGCCTACATGGATTTTAGTCAGACTTTCAACAAGGTCCCTCATGGTAAGCTCATCCAGAAGGTTAAGATGCATGGGATCCATGGTGATTTGGCTGTGTGGATTCAGAATTAGTTTGCCCATAGAAGGCAGAGGATGGTGGCGGAAGGCTGTTTTTCAGGCTAGAGATCTTGACTAGAAGTGTTCCACAGGGATTTGAACTGGGACCTCTGCTGTTTGTGATATACATAAATTACTTGGATGAAAATGTAGATGGGTAGATGAGTAAGTTTACAGACAATACAAAGATCAATGGAGTTGTGGACAGCGTAGAAGGTTGTCAAAGAATACAGCAGGATATAGATCTGTTGCAGCTATGGGCAGAGAAATGGCATATGTAATTTAATCTGTGTAACTATGAGGTGCTGCACTTTGGGAGATCAAATGCTAAGGAAAAGTAAGCATTTAATGGCAGGACAGCGTTGATATACACAGGAATCTTGAGGTTGAACTCCATAGCTCACTGAAAGCGGCCACACAAGTAGATGGAGTGGTGAAGAAGACATATGACATGGTTACCTTTATTGGTCGGAGAATTCAATACAAGAGTTAGGATGTCATGGTGCAGCTTTATAGGACTTTGGTAGGCCACACTTAGAATACTGCATTCAATTCTGGTCACCACATAACAGGAAGGATGTGGAGGCTTTGGAGAGGTTTACCAAGATGCTGTTTGGTTTAGAAGGTATGAACTATAAGGTCAGTCTAAAAAAACTTGGGTTGTTTCCTTTGGAGCAGTGGAGGCCAAGGTGAGATTTGATGGAAGTCTATAAAATTATGAGATCCTTAGATAGGGCTGACGGTCAGAATCTTTTTCCCCAGAGTTGAAATGCCTAAAACTAGGGGACATGCACTTAAGATGAGAGGGGGAAAAGTTCAAAGGAGATGTGAGGGGCAAGTTTTTTACAAAGTGTGGTAGGAGTGTGGAATGTGCTGCTAGGGATAGTGGTGGAAACAGATACGATAGAGTCAGTTAAGAGACTTTTAGATAAGCACATAAACATGCAAGTAATGGAGGGATATGTCACAAGGGCAAGCAGATTGGCATAACGTTCAGCACAACATTGTGGGCCAAAGGGCCCATTCCTGTGCTGTACTGTTACATATTCTAAGTTACTTGCTTATTTAACAGTATTCATCAAATTATTCTAAACAACTGTCTTTTGGTTGTGAAATTACTGTCCAATATATGGGAAGAATGCAATCAACTTATTGAGTAAACCAATAACTGATAGCATATTTCCTTAATTTGAGTAATCAGTATTTCTTACTGCATTTTTTCAGCACCAAGGTCATAAAAAAGTATACAGCAGTAAATATTAGTTGATGAGTTCAAACATTCAACAAAATTGAGAGTATAAAAGAAAGATGGACCATTTTGTGGTACAGATGTAGTATCCCTATCCAAAGATCAGAAGGCCCAGGTTCAAGTTCTACCTGCTCCAGAGGTGTATAATGATGTCTCTGAATAGGTCAATTTGAAAAATAGGTGGAATAAAGAAAGAAGATAATTTCATTTATATTGTGTATCCCATAACATGGGGGTATCCCAAAGTACTTTGCAATCAATTAATTAATTTACGAGGTGTAGTAACTGTGGTAATGTGGGGTAATACAGCAATTAATTTGCCGACAGCAAAACCCAACTAATAGCACAGAAATAAAACCAATAATCCATTGGTTGAAGGACGTATTGGTCAGTATTTAAAGAGAATTTACTCTCTCTGCTTTCAACAGTGCACCTGAAAAACCAGAAAAGAACTTTGTTTAGTTTTACAACTGAAAATGGTACCTTTGACAGGGAAACACCCCCTCAGTAATGCCCTGAAGTGGCTTTTGTACTCAAATCTTTGAAATTTGATTTGAATTTCTTATCCAGAAGTGTGTAAATGTTATACTTCTGAGGTTTCCATCAATGGTTTAATGAATGATCAAGCTTACTAGAGGTACACAATCCTTCATCTGAAATTCTGAAATCCAAAAAGCTCCGAAATGTTTTCGTGGAGTGCAGAGCATCACTTTGGCATGCGAACAAGTGGCCCAACTCCACACCCACTCGAACCACATCACTCAGATGTGACGTGGAGACGTGGCCCAGTGTTGGCAGGCGTCAATTGTGTATCAGCGCTCGTACTATTCACACATGCATCTGCTGTTAGGTTTTGTTTTATTTTGCTGTGAAAATGTCATTTATTCCGAAACCTGAAAAATTCCAAATTCCTGAGAACAACTGGCCCCAAGGCTTTCGGATAAAGGATTGTGTACCTGTATTAAAATTCACCTCTTATACACCCAAATCTAGAGTTGAACTTGAACCCATTACAGTATCTCCTAATGCCAAATAAGTGTTACCAATTAAGCCAGGGTAAAGGAAGGAAAGCTGGATTTTCATTTCCTCATCAGTTTTACAGGTATACTTTGCCTATTTCCATCAGGTCAGAAAAATGTACCTCCATCATATGTGTTCAAGAATGTTTTTGCTCAGTTATCACCAATTAACTGTAGGGATTTGGTTTCCAATTAATTACCTTTCTGACCTTCAAACAGTTTGAATCACTCCTTACCTTGGCTCTGAACACTGAACTCATTACTCAGGATGTAATAAAGAATAGTGGACAGGTGTTTAAGTACGAAAGAATCTGTATTTATTTATGTACAAAAAGATAATAACAATACAAGAAATATGTAATTCAATAATAAGTGGAAAATTAACACAATTAATGTACAGGAAACAGTAGAACTTAAAATACACTATTAATTAGATTATCACTACTGGAGTCACAACTATTTAGTATTACACAGAAAATACACCACTGAGTCATTGTCATAGAGATATCGGTAACCCAATAAGCGCAGTCTGCTAATCCCTACACAACAGACCTAAACAAGAAGACACAACTTACCCAGAGTCTCTAGCCACCCTGCCATACATTAAAGACATCTTGGAGTTGACAACCAGACTACTCCAACCCCTAGGCATCATGTTAGCCCATAAAACTACTACATCACTGAAACAGCTCCAGATGAATTGAAAGGACGCCATACCAACAAACAGCAGAACAAATGTGCTGTACAAAATACTCTGCAAGGACTGCAACAAACATTACATTGGACAAACCAGCAGGAAAGTAGCTACCAGGATGCATGAGCACCAACTAGCCAGCAAAAGACATGACTATCACTAGTATCCATACGCACAGATGAAGAGGGACACCAGTTCACCTAGGGTAATACATTCATTCTGGGAGAGGCTAAACAAAGGCATGTGTGGGAATTCCAAGAGGCCTGACATTCAAACCAGAACTCCATTAACAAACACATTGATTTGCACCATATTTACCAAACTCTCAGAAAAAAAAGAACTGGAAGTGATATCACCCTCCACAATAGACCAAAACACATAAGTAGCAAGCGGGACGGAACACCAGCGCTTCATCGGAGGCTCACTGATGATGTTACCAACCATGGTGACGAAACATCTGAGAACAAATCTACCAGCTCAGCGAGCAAAGTTACAATCTGAGTCAATGTTGTAATTGTACCAGTGTCCACCACTTCCTCTAGCAGCTCATTCCATACATGCACTACCATCTGTGTGAAAAAGTTGCCCCTTAGGTCCCTTTTATATCTTTCCCCTCTCACCCTAAACTTATGCCCTCTAGTTCCGGACTTCTATTTATCCTGCCCATGCCCTTCATGACTTTATAAACCTCTACAAGCTCACCCTCAGCTTCTGGCGCTCCAGGGAAAACAGCCCTAGCCTATTCAGCCTCCCCCTATAGCTCAAACCCTCCAACCCTGGCAACATGCTTGTAAATCTTTTCTGAACCCTTGCAAGTTTCACAACATCCTTCCGCTAGGAAGGAGATCAGAACACATGCAATATCCCAAAAGTGACCTAACCAAGATCCTGTACAGCCACAATATGACCACCCAACTCCTATACTCAATGCTCTGACCAACAAAGGAAAGCATACGAAACGCCTTCTTCAATATACTATCTACCTGCAATCTACTTTTAAAGAACTATGATTCTACACTCCAAGGTCTCTTTGTTCAGCAACACTCCCTGACCATTAAGTATATAAGTCCTGTTCTGATTTGCTCTTTCAAAATGTAGCACCTGACATTTATCTAAATTAAACTCTATCTGCCACTCTTCAGCCCATTGGCACATCTGATCAAGATCTTGTTGTGCTCTGAGGTAACCTTCTTCACTGTCCACTACACCTCCAAGTTTGGTGTCATTAGATTAGATTACATTACAGTGTGGAAACAGGCCCTTCAGTCCAACAAGTCCACACCGACCTGCCAAAGTGCAACCCACCCATACCCCTACATTTACCCCTTACCTAACACTATGGGCAATTTAGCATGGCCAATTCACCTGACTTGCACATCTTTGGACTGTGAGAGGAAACCGGAGCACCTGGAGGAAACCCACGCAGACACATGGAGAACATGCAAACTCCACACAGTCATTTGCCTGAGGCAGGAATTGAACCCGGGTCTCCGGCGCTGTGAGGCAGCAGTGCTAACCACTGTGCCACCATGCCGCCCACAAATTTACTAAATATACCTCCTATATTCATATCCAAATCACTTATGAAAATGACAAAAAGCAGCAGACCCAGCACCTATCATTGTGGCACACCACTGGTCACAGGCCTCCAGTCTGAAAAGCAACCTCCAGCACCACCCTTTGTCTTCCACCTTTGAGCCAATTCTTATCCAAACTGCTAGTTGTCCCTGTATTCCATGAGATCTAACCTTGCTAACCAGTCTCCCGTGGAGAACCTTGTCGAATGCCTGACTGAAGTCCATATAAATCACATCCACTGCTCCGACCTCATCAATCCTCTTTGTTACTTCTTCAAAAAACTCAATCAAGTTTGTGAGACATGATTTCCCATGCTCAAAGCCATGGTGACTATCTCAAATCAGCCCTTGCCTTTCCAAATACACGTAAATCCTGTCCTGCAGGATTCCCTCCAACAACTTGCCCACCATCAATGTCAGGCTCAATGGTCTATAGTCCCTGGCTTTTCCTTACCACCTTTCTTAAATAGTGGGGGCATGTTAATATTTAATAGTTTGAAGCCACTATTAATCAGAATTCTTACCAGTAGCGTCCAAAATGCACTGATATCTGTTATGGACCAGGCCAGACCCCTCAGAACATTTTAAGAAGGTTGCCCAGAACTTAACTTTTCTAGCTGTTAGTGATTTTTGAGAAGATTTGTAGCTCACGTTGATGTTAAGAATGTAAAAAATCGCTGAGCTTGAAGGTTTGTTTTTGGACGTTTCATCTGTCCTTGGAAACTTGCCACCAGGATACATGAACACCAACTAGCCACCAAAAGACACAACCCACTATCACTAGTTTCTATACATATAGACAAAGAAGGACACCACTTTGATTGGGACAACACGCACATCTTAGGACCGGCAAAACAAAGACACGCACGAGGATTCTTAGAGGCATGGCATTCAAACCAGAGCTCCATCAATAAACACATCAGTTCAGATCCTACCTACTTTCCCTTGACAAAACGAACCAGAAATAATATCACCCACCTTAAGAAACCAAGATCTATAAGTAGAGAGGTGGGACATACCACCAGAGACTCTCACTAACGATGTTACCTAGTATGGTGATGAAACATCTGAAAACAAACCTTCAAGCTCAGCGAACTAGCGTACATACTTTTTTGCTGTTTAAGCAGATGTAAGGTGAATATTCCAGGAGTGACACAGCTAGGCAAACCAATCGGTTTTAAACAAAACAGAATTTATTTACACACGATCGAAAGAAAACCAAATTTAGAATAACATAACTATTTAAAAATCCTACCGAACACAAAAACGCAACTTAATAAGGAGCTGTTCCGATTTCCTGCAACATCCCATAACACCCCCTTGTCAAATTCAAACACAGGTTCTTACAGGAGAGAGAGAGAGAGAGAGAGAGTCAGCCAGAAAACTTTTGTTGAATCAGAGAACTTTCTCCCCCCCCCCGCAGCTTTCTTTCACTAGCAGCTTTAAACAGATTGATTGCTGAAACCAAACCAGAAAAAAAGCCAGAACTGGGAGAACTGGCCACTCCCCTTTCATTATACAAGTGTTTTCTAACAAAAATTAAAAGCCTTTGCAAGTAGATATTTCCAGACATATCACAACCTCTCCCTTTACAGCCCCTCTTGAAAAATAAATGAGGACAACATAATCTTGATAAAGGAGCTGCATCAGGGTTTGTGCTCACCACTTAGAACACGGTTTTGAAATTCACCTGGCTGTTCTGGCTTGCTGTACCCAGAGCGTGATTGAGGACTTCGAACTGCGCAACCCTTTCAGTTTGTGTTGTGTCTGCCGATGTGGTAGGTGCAAATTGGATCTATCGAGTAAGTATCTACTTTTTTTTACTATTTAAAAACCAAAAGTCACTTGACGCAAAACATTAACTGACTTCTCTCCACAGATGCTGTTAGACCTGCTGAGCTCTTCCAGCTGTTTCTAGTTTTGTCATTTCTTTATTTATTGCTGGTTGGCGAGCCCGGTTTTCACTGCAGGTTGTGTCTGAGAACTTGTGGTATCAGTTGAGTCAGTTATTGCTTCAAGTTGTTGGTCATTAATTCTGATGGCCATGGTCGGTTGTTGAGGTTCTTGCCATCGGTGTTCTCAGTTTGGAAAGGCCCGTGTTCATAAGCTCTTTGTTTAGAAGTTGGTTAAGCCTGTTCTGTTGTGGACCTCTTTATTGGTTTGCCCCTCTCGGACGTCCTTTGTTCCAATGATGCTCTTAATTTGGCTTCCCTGTTCAGCCTCCTGATCCAGCTTCTCACAGATCTTGGTTAGGAAGCTCCCCAGGTGAGATTGGGGCTAACAGTTATACTGACTGTGGGAGCCAAATCTGTTGTCTCATTGTTAGCTTGATGTTCTCTTTGATGTTAACTCTGATTGTTAGGTAGAGTGTGATGGTCTTTAATTGATGTTGAGTGACAAAGCCTTTCACATCATCTCTCTAGGCTCCGCACTGCCTGAGCTGTGTAGTCAAGGTGTAAAAGCCTTCTCAGGGCTAGAGTCTGTTGGTTTTGGGTTGATTGTTTCAGAAGCATAGCATCATAGTGATGTACAGCATGGAAACAGACCCATTAGTCCAACTCATCCATGTTGACTAGATAGCTTAAATAATTCTAGACCCATTTGCCAGCACTTAGCCCATATCCCTCTAAATCCTTCCTATTCATATACCCATCCAGATACCTTTTAAACGTTGTAACTGTACCAGTCTCCACCACTTCCTTTGGCAGCTTATTCCATACACACATCCACCCTCGGTGTGAAAAAGTTGCCCCTCAGGTCCCTTTTAAATCTTTCCCTTCTCACCCTAAACATATGCACTCTAGTTCTGGACTTGCCCAATTCAGGGAAAAGAGCTTGTCTATTACCCTATCCATGCCCCTTATGACTTTATAAACCTCAATAAGCTCATCCTTCAGCCTCCAACACTCCAGGGAAAACAGCCGCAGCCTATCCAACCTCTCCCAATAGCTCAAACCCTCCAACCCTGGCAACATGCTTGAAAATCCTATCTGAACCTTTTCAAGTTTCAGAACTTCAGTCCCGATAGGACGAAGACCAGAAGTGCACACAATATTCCAAAAGTGGCCTTACCAATGTCCTGTATAGCCACAACATGACTTCCCAACTCCTATACTCAATGCTCTGATCAACAAAGGAAAGCAAACCAAACTTTCAAGGAACTATGAACCTGCAGTCCAACATCTCTTTGTTAAGCAATACTCCCCAGGACCTTACCGCTAAGTGTATAAGTCCCACCCTGATTTGCCTTTCCAAAATGCAGTACCTGACACTTATCTAAATTAAACTGCATCTGCCATTCTTCAGCCCATGTGAATTAGAAATACCAGCTGAACAATGTTCCCAGGTCTGCTAGTAGTTTTGTTCACTCCTTGCAGGCTTAGCACTAGGATTCTACCCATATGTTTTAATACTGGGGGTTTCTGCACAATATTATGTAACACAACTGGAGGCAGAAAAATAAACTGGACTCCTCAATAAAAGAAATAAAATGACAATGCTTTCTTTAAACTTTTGCCCTAAGTGAACCAAAATTAAACTTAATAAACATAACAAAGTCACACTGGTTGATCTTTGTGATGGGCATTAACAACTAATAAATTATAGATGTTATGCTATTGTGGAAATAGTCTAAATTACATTTGTAAATGGATCTAATAGACATACTTACTATGCTATTTATAATCCCAAAATAAATACATCCTCCAAGTCTCATCAAGTGTTTCTTATCCAAAATATGCAAATATATTTTTCTGTTTATTTGCATTATAGGAATATATAATTTATAATGAACAAATGTGAAATTATAGCTAATCCTTGTTACTCATTACGCCTAGTTTTAAATTTATTCAATTTATTTTCTAAATTAGTTGGCAAAAATTTCTAAATGCAAATAAAATCTACTAAGTATAATTTTTGATGTTATCCCTTACAACTCAATATTTTTTTCCTTTTCAACTTAAAGACTGATTTTAAATCAAAGTGTTATCATTGATAGAAAATAATTAGTGCAACCAATTGCCAAAACATGCACTTCTATTTGGTAAGTTAGTGTAAATAAGATATGGACATTAGATTGTACGTTAAAAACCAAAAGAAATAAAAATAGAAGCTGCTGGAAAAGCTCAGCAGGTCTGGCAGCATCTGTGAAGAGAAATCAAAGTTAACATTTCTCAGATGGTACGCTATATTAAATCTATTTGGGAACCATTTGCTTTCTAAGTTATACCTAATAGAACAATAAATACATAATCAGCAAGCGGGACAGAACACCAGCGCTTCATCGGAGGCTCACTGATGATGTTACCTATCATGGCGATGAAATGACTGAGAGCAAATCTACCAGCTCATTGAGCAAACTTACAACATAATAAATACATTTTCAAGTTTGATCAAATATGTGATTTAAGGTGTTGGAAGTGCAAATTTTACAACTTGCAAATTATTAGTAGATAATTTCAGATCATATAATTCATTACTATTTTATTGCTATTAACATTTTAAAAACAGCTTCCAAGCTATAGTTTGGATTTAATAAAGATACTGAAAAGTTGTAATTCTCCCCATATTCTTCAGCTTATCATGTAGTCCATGAGAAATCAAATGAGTACAATCAGATCAAATTGAAACAATCAATTAGAAAACATAACAATGGGCTGGAGATACAGTGTGCCGTGATCCCACTCCCCAAATAAAACACTGTTCGGGAACCTGTCCATAAAATCAAGGCGGCCACACAATTATTTTACATGTGATGGACAATAACTGGCTCAGGACAAGTCATCCATCATTCATCTGATAATGCTAAATCATTTCTCTTTTTATATCTCATCCATCTGCAATTTTGTTTTCAAACTTTGTGTCTATCACCATCCACAGTTTCCTCTGCCCATTTGACTCAATTGAATATTTTACTTTTTACTGTATATTTTGATTTTTAATTTCCCAAAATGTATCATTTACATTTGCAATTCTCAATAACCTTGTCAATATATATATATATATATATATATATATAGTCCCCCAAATTATCTAGGTTATAATGCATTCATCCTCAGTTTGCCATGTACTTTGGTAAAATCATCAAATTTTGTTTCTCTGTTCAAATGATTTGTATAAAAGAAGAACAAAGGACGCACCAGCACAAAACTGCAAGCCATGGTACCATGTACATCTTGTCACAATTGGCATATCTGCTATCTATTCCTGATGAAGGGCTCCAGCCCAAAACATCGATTTTCCTGCTCCACGGATGCTGCCCGACCTGCTGTGCTTTGCCAGCAACACACGCTCAAATCTGCTTTCATGCCATATCCATATGAAGCATATCTGACACATTGCCATTAATGGAATGCTCTTACAAATACGTAATAAGGACCATTTTGGTTGCTCAGCAATTGATTCTGACGAGACAGTGAAGGACGCAGAGAAGAACTTTGTTAATATATGCATATGAGAATAATTTTATCAGTAGAAATCGAAGTGCAAAGTATTATGTACTGAAAAATAATGGAAGCAGAGATTTTAAAAATCTTGGGAAAATTACAGCTTAATGTTCAGCATATTCAGTTTTTGCAGAACAGCATTGACCCTACATTCCCAACAAGAAGCTAATTTGGAAATAAATGTGTTTGGAGATAAGGCAACAAAAGTGCATGGGGAAGGGAGTAGTAAAACTAAACACTTGTGTAAATATTTACAATGCACAAATAACCGCAAAGCGAGCACATGTTTACAATGTTGCCAGTCATTAAACAAATGAAATATGTGTATGCTACGGCATAGACAGTTGTTAAATCTGCATTTTTTTCCACTCCACTCATTGCTTTCCTCAATGGTGGAGGGACTTTTTCCATACCAATAAGAATGGAATGTCTTTGAATATTATAGCAAGGCAAGTGTGAGTGAAGGGAAATTTCTAGACCACAAAAACTTGTTAAAAGACTGAATTCATCCCCTTCATATTGTTGCGCAAACTCATTATAACTCTGAAAAGAAATTATTTCTAAATTTTCAAGGGCAGCAAATTAGATTAGATTCCTTACAGTATGAAAACAGGCCCTTTTGGCCCAAAAAGTACACATTGACCCTTCGAAGAGTAATCGAGAGACCCATTTCCCTCTGACGAATACACCTAACACTATGGGCAATTTAGCATGGTGAATTCCCCTGACCTGCACATCTTTGGACTGTGAGAGGAAACCAGAGCACCCAGAGGAAACCCGCACAGACATGGGGAGAATGTGCAAACTCCACACAGACAGTCGCCTGAGGCTGGAATCAAACTTGGTCCTTGATGCTGTGAGGCAGCAGTGCTAACTACTGAGCCACCGTGCCACCCCAAATGATAGCTATATTTGCCTGCAATGATGTTATTAAATGTATGGAGAAAGGAAATGGTGCTACCTCATTTGGATAACAATGTGAGGAACCATGGATCATAGCCAATTTATAGATAGGCTTAAATATTGGTTAATTTTTGAGTGCAGGGTGGCAGTTGTTAACCTGGTGTGCTGGTTGCGATTCTCACCATATTCTTCAGCTTATCATAGAGTTCATGAGAGATCAAATGAGTACAGTTCAGCCAAGTTGAAACAATCAATTAGAAGACATAAAAATGGGCTGGATTTATAGTGTGCTATGATCCCCACTCCCCAATTCAAGCAGGCAGCAGGTGCTGCTTCATTTACCCAATTGTACTGTTGTTTCAAGCAGGGCCCTCGATGCCAATTGTGTGAACATTCACCTCTGGTCAAGCAGCTTAAGCTGAAAGCAAGGTACAGTCAGCCTGCTTCTCTTAAAGGTTGCCTTTCCCTCTGAAAGGAGAGCTGCACTCAATGGAAGGAAGATGCCACAAGTTGTTTGCAGTTGCAAGTTGGAGTTGCACAAATAAAGCATCAGAAAAGAGAGAAGTCTCTTAGTTTACATGCTGGAGATCAAAGTAGAGGTGGGTAGGAGGAGAGAGCTAAGGTTTCTGTGGAGGATGAGGATCAAAGAGAATACGAGCTGATGATTAGAAAGCTAATGCAAGGAGTTTGATTTAAGGGCCTTGCAGTAGTGTCACAACAGGTTTAATGATCTCACATAAGGGATCAAAGATAGGAAATGCAACTTTTCTCATTCTCTGGTCCCCTTACTTGAAAAAGAATGTACTGGCGCCAGATGAGTTGCAGAGGCGGTTCATTGGGTTGATTTCAGAGATGAGAGGATTGGCTTATGAGGAGAAAATGAATAGACTGGGACTACAGTCATTGGAATACAGAAAAATGAGGGGGGTCTTATAGAAAGATATAAAATTATAGTGAATATAAATAAGATAGAAGCAGGGAGGTTGTTTCTACTGTCAGGTGAAACTAGAACTAGGGGGCATTGCCTCAAAATAAGGAGGGTGGGCAGATTTAGGACTGAGTAAAAACAATGACTGCAGATGCTGGAAACCAGATTCTGGATTAGTGGTGCTGGAAGAGCACAGCAGTTCAGGCAGCATCCAAGGAGCAGTAAAATCGACGTTTCGGGCAAAAGCCCTTCATCAGGAATATTTTACTGCTCCTCCGAGTAGATTGGAGGTGTAGTGGACAGCGAAGAGGGTTACCTCAGATTACAACAGGATCTGGACTAGATGGACCAATGGGCTGAGAAGTGGCAGATGGAGTTTAATTCAGATAAATGTGAGGTGCTGCATTTTGGCAAAGCAAATCTTAGCAGGACTTATACACTTAATGGTCAGGTCCTAGGGAGTGTTGCTGAACAAAGAGACCTTGGAGTGCAGGTTCATAGCTCCTTGAAAGTGGAGTCGCAGGTAGATAGGATAGTGAAGAAGGCATTTGATATGCTTTCCTTTATTGGTCAGAGTATTGAGTACAGGAGTTGGGAGGTCATGTTGCGGCTGTACAGAGCATTGGTTAGGCCACTGTTGGAATATTGCGTGCAATTCTGGTTTCCTTCCTATCGGAAAGATGTTGTGAAACTTGAAAGGGTTCAGAAAAGATTTACAAGGATGTTGCCAGGGTTGGAGGATTTGAGCTATAGGGAAAGGCTGAACGGCTGGGGGTGTTTTCCCTGGAGCATCGGAGGCTGAGGGGGTGACCTTATAGAGGTTTACAAAATTATGAGGGGCATGGATAGGATAAATCGGCAAAGTCTTTTTCCTGGGGTCGGGGTGTCCAGAACTAGAGGGCATAGGTTTAGGGTGAGAGGGGAAAGATAGAAAAGAGACTTACAGGGCAACTTTTTCACACAGAGGTGGTATGTGTATGGAATGAGCTGCCAGAGGAAGTGGTGGAGGTTGGTACAATTGCAACATTTAAGAGGCATTTGGATGGGTATATGAATAGGAAGGGTTTGAAGGGATATGGGCTGGGTGCTGGCAGGTGGGACGAGATTGGGTTGGGATATCTGGTTGGCATGGACGGGTTGGACCAAAGGGTCTGTTTCCATGCTGTACATCTCTATGACTCTATGACTCTTGTTGGAGCTGTACTCATCCGGTCAATGGGGGATATTTCATAACACTCCTGATTTGTGCATTGTAAAGTCAGGAGGTGAATAGCTGCTGCAGAATTCTTCACGTCTGACCTCCTCTTGTAGCCACAGTTTTTATATGGTTGTTTCTGGTCAATAGCAACATGCATGGTGTTGATAATGGAGGTATTTAGCTATGCTAAAGTAATTGAATGTCAAGAGGCAATGATTGCATTTTCTCTTATTCAAACTGTTCATTGCTTAACACTTGTGTGGTCAAAATATTACTCACCTCATCTCAGCCAAGCTTGATTGTTATACAGGTCTTGCTGCATTTGGACACAGATTGCACCAATATCTCAGGAATCACAAATGGTGTGAAACATTGTACGAATATCAGCAAACATCTATACTTATGATCTCATGAAAGACCATTGATCAAGAAGATAGTTGGGCCCAGGATATTATCCTCAAGTCATATCTTGTGACTGAGAAGACTGACCTTCAACAATGTGCAAACATTTTATTTTGTGCTTGGTATGACTTCAATCAGCAGAGAGCTTTCTTTTTAGTGACTCAATCTCTGCCAGGGGTGTTTGATGCCACACTCAGTCATTATTTCTTTGTTTCCAAATGCAATCGCGCTCACTTCCTCTCAAGTCAGCTCTTTTATTCATATTTGAACTAAGACTGTTATGAGATCACATTATGATTACACATTCAATAACTTTGTTGATAACTGTATGTAGACTGATGAGGTGATAGTTGTTTGGGTTAGATATGTCCTGCTTTTGAAGATAAGACATATCTGTGCAATTTTCCAAATTACTGGTAGATGCTTACATTGTAACTCTGCTGGAAAAACTTATCTCGTGGCATGGCTAGTTCTACAGCACACACCTTCAGTGCTATTGTCGGAATGTTATCAATGTCATTTGTCTTTGCAGTATCCAGTGCCTTCACCTGTTTGTTGATATCATGTGGAATAAATTGGCTGAACACTGGCACCTATAATGCTGGGAACTTCAGGAGGACACCAGGATGGATCATCCACTCCTCATTTCTCTGTGAAGATGCATGCAAATGAGTCAGCCTGCTTTCTGCACTGATGTGCTGGATACCCCCATCAATGAAAATGGGGATATTTGTGGATTCTCCTCCTCCAGTGAGTTGTTTAATTATTCATCATCATTTGCGACTACATGTGGCAGCACTAAGCTCAGATCTGATTCAGTTTTTATGAGATGACTTAGCTTACTTGCTTGGCAAAAGTAGTTCATTGCTGTGGCTTCACCAAGATGAAACCTCACTTTCGGTAAGCCTAGTACTGCTCCTAGCATGCTTTCCTACATTCTTTATTGAAAGAAAGTTGATCACTTTAATGATTGTAAGAATGGGGTGGGGGATATGCTGGGGGCCATAAAGTTATAGATTGTGATTGAATACAATACAGGAGATGCTGGCCCCATCATCTCATGAATGTCCAGTTTTGAGTTTGCTCCAAAATCCATCCCATTCAGCACAGCTGAAACTTCATCTCCACAAGGAATGTACAGTGGGCTTGACTGCTGATACAGCCACAGACAGATACATCTGCTGCACATAGATGATAAAAAAAGGGATAAAGTACATTTTTTCTCTCTTGTTAACAAGAGGAAATAGGTGATACCATCACCATCTACTGTAGGCTGGTCTAGCAATTATGGCCAGTAGGGCTGCCAAGCCATTCTTGGTGATGGAAATTGAAGTCCACTCACCCAAACTAAATTCTATGTCCTTTCTATTTTCAGTGCATCCTCCAAATGATGCGCAGGAGGAGGACAAATGATGCATCAACTGAGGGCGAGCAGTTGGTGGTAAGAAGGAGGAACTTTATTTCCTATGTTTGACCGGGTGCTATGAGACTTTGTGGGCATTGAAGTCAATGTTGAGGACACTTAAGGCAGCTTCTTTTCAATTGTATACCATTGTGCCTCTACTTTTGGTGGTTATGTCCTCTCAGTGAGACACAGTATGCACAGAAACAAGAAAAGCTCAACAGGTCTGGCAGCATCTATGAAGAAAAATCAAAGTTAACATTTCGGAGCTGGTTAGCCTTCCTCAGAACTGTATACACAGAGATGCTGATGATGCTGTCTGGGACCTGTTGCTGAATTAATCTGCAGCATAGTTCTTCCAAGTTTGGCACAAGCCCTCAGATGATACAAATAAAAACCCTTCAGGGTCAAAAGGGCTGTATATGCCATTGTCATTTCCTTGATTGACGTCAGGTATTCCATCAAGTTTCATTCCTTTTTTCAAACTTTGTAGTGCTTAGATTCAACTGGGTGCCTTCCAAGATAATTTCAGAGGGCATTTAAGAGTCAACTGCATTGATGAAGATCTAGAATCAGATGTAAGCCAGACCAAGTGAGGATGGTAGATTCCTTCCTTGAATGACATTAGTGTATAGCATGAGTTTTTATGGAAACTGACAATGGTTTCATGGTCACCACTAGACTAACTTCACATGACATCTCCTACCCACCATATAACCTATATTCTATTCTGCTTAATGCATCGATCACACAGGTATTAGCAGTTTCTGGCATTCAGGGCTCATGGCTATATTCCATCTCACTCTCACAGCTTTGAAGAAAAGCCCAACTCCCAATGCTTTCACATGCATCAAGCTATTCAACTATGGTAAGCACATCACCCAAACATATTGTATCACTCACTCATGTTCCTTCCTCACTGTTGCAGGACAATTTTGCATAAATTACAAGGGAACAGAGCAGATGCACTTGGAGACAAAGACACTCATATCTCCTGAGCCCTTTACAGGATTTGATTTTATGCATTATTGGGTCAGTGGCAACCTGAATGCCGAAGAATTTTGAATATGTTGGTATTTCCTGCCTTAATCCTTTCTTATCTCTGAATTCATCCTGATGCGACCATTCTTGCTTTCCACCCTGTCTCTTCCTTTCTGATTTTCTACTTTTGGACACTGAAGATTGAGGACCAACGCATGCAGAAGGAAGAGAAACAAACAACATAAACTTAGCAGCACTGATTCTTCATAACACAGCTTGCACAGTTTTACAGTGTAGGTGCTCGTTACCTTCACAGCTCAACTGCCACTTAGATTTAGCCTTGAAAATGCCTTCGTAAATCCTTTCAGTATTTGTAAATAAACCAAAAGTTAGAAAAATATATGACTATCAGCTGTTGACAGCCTTAAGTATTTGCCCACTGTCAATGTACCTGCGACTGATACATCCCTTTGCTCACATCTGGTAATTTGGTCAGCTGTAGAATGAACTTGGGGAGCCAGCCTGACATGCACCCACAACACAGTTCTGCCATAATGCCCTACCCCCTCCCAAACTATTCCATTCCCACCAAGACAGGACTGGTACAATCTTGCTCATTGTTTTAACTAAAAATCACGAGGAGGATCAGCAGTCAGACTTCTAAGTTACACAATGGCAGAACAAGATTAAATGTTAGGAAGACCTTCCCAAAGAATAGAAGAGTTATGGAACACACGATTTCCCTCAAGCAGGAACTAGAGCTGTTTCTGGCTGGGATAGAAATTTCATACATGAGGTAGGAACTGCAAAACATGAATCAAGATAGGAGTACTCACCTAAGTGGTCAAAGAAAATTTTCCTGATTCTTTCCATTCATTGGCCTGGCTTTTTAAAGTTTGGTTTCCCATAGCAAACATGTTAACAGTACATGTTAGATGTTTGAGTAGCTTTGATTCAAAGATTATGAGCTGATTACAATGCATTAGGGAGGGAAAATTATCTGGATTCTTTGTATCAGGAGACACTTATATTACCGCAAAGGTGGTCTTCTGATTTTGTCCATGGTGAAGGACAGAAGGGTGTTTTTGTGAGTGATGCAGATCAGGGACCCAGACAGCACTAGTGCAAGAAATCAGCAACTGTAATTGTCCAATAGGTTTGAGACTCCTCAGCTTGTTCAAATGAGATCAGGGTTATTGTATGACCAAGCAAATTGATGATGGTACTGTGGTACAGGAAGCCATTCAAGTTGGAAGGGAACAACAAAGAATGTAAGGCAATAATAGTGAGTGGGACTGATACCATCCTGGATAGCAAGAAACAAGAGTTCAGCTTGCCATGTTGCTTGCCCAGTAATAGAACTGAGGACATCTACACAGGACTAGGAAGGCACTTGCAGTAGGAGACAGAAGGTCCAGTTGTTGTGTTACCAACGATTTAGGTATAATTAAGGAAAGAGATTCACCTCGGAGAGTATGACGAGCTAGGGACTAAATTAAACAGCAGAACCTCAGAGGTTATAATTGCTGTCTCATTACTTGAGTTGCATGCAAACTGGCTTAGGATACATGAAATTACAATGATGAATAGGTGGTTTAAAGACTGTTAGAGAAAGAAATTCAAGTATGAGAGGAAGCTATCTGGTAATGTGAAAACAGATAGCAAGAGTATCTATGGGTATCCAAATAGGAAAAGAATAAGTGAGTGTTCGTCTTCCAGAGAATGACAATGGACAGTTTCTGGTAGATAATAAGGAAATCATGGACAAAATTAACAGAGATACAGACAGAATAAAGCAAACATGGGCATTACAGATGAAGGGAAACTGGGAGGGCAATTCAGGGACTGTCTGTTAACAGGATATGCTGAGATGGCTCTTATGCTGATCAGAACTTCTCAGTCTTTCTTCTCCAGATGCCTTCACTAAGTTGCAGGAGACACAGGGTGACTAGTTCACACTTATAAAACAGCTTTACCCTATTAATTAAATGCCACAGCTTACAACTACTACTGAAGGTAAGACAAATGGATTTTCTCAGGGTTAAAGTGACTTTCACTACTGAGGACAGGTAGAGCTCCTGAGCTGGCAGACAGAAGACCTTTGTCATTGATAATTGGTCACTACTCCACAAATAAATCAGTTATTTTTTGCCAAGCAAAGCCCCACTTTCATACAAGCCTTCCACTCCAGTTCTTTTAGAACTAAAGTTTGATTGCACTCTTGGGTGATTGTCAATGTGGAATTTCAATGTTCTCCAAGTGGCTGCATGGGTTTCCTCCGGGTACTATGGTTTCCTCCCACAATTCAAAGATGTGCAGGTTAGGTGGAATGGCCATGCTAAATTGCCCTGTAGTGTCCAGAGATGTGTAGGCTCGGTGGATTAGGCATGGTAAATGTGTTAACATCTGAAAGAACGGTGGATGCTGAAAATCGGAAACACAAACAGCAATTGCTGGAAAAGCTCAGGTCTGGCAGTATCTGTGGAGAGAAATCAGACTTAACATTTTGGGTCGAGTGACCCTTCCTCAGAACTGTGTTTCAGGGCTAAGGTGAGTCTGGGTGGGATGCTGTTCAGAGGGTTAATGCAGACTCGATGGGCCAAAGGGCCCCAACATTCACTGTAGGGATTCTACTATTCTACGACTGCTGGAACCAGCAACTGTGTAAAGTGTGTTTACACTGAATGTCAGGTTAGCTGCTTTCAAAAACACAGTTATCCTCCAGTAATCCCTGGTTTTAAAACATTTCTTTTCCCATTCTTTCCATAACTGCAAATAAAGAAATAAACTGAAAAGATGTGGTCTTTACAGCATCAAGAAAACTTCAGTAATTGCTGTAAATCAGAACATGGAAGACAGAGAGGAACCTGGTAAAATTACAAAATTACAACCACCATTAATATGTTAACAAATGGAGCTGCAGATTATCAATTCTCTACTCCAGATGTATTCTATCCTAAGGACTTAAAAGAGATGGCTAATGGTGTAGAAGAAGCTTTGACGCTAATCTTCCAAAGTTTCTCAGATCCAGAAGAGATTCCACTAAACTGGTAAGCTGCAAACATAACATCCCAATTCAAGAAGGAGGGAGGCAGAAAATAGGAAACAAAAGCTTGATTTAGTTGTAGGGAAGGTTTGCGCGTTCAAGTGGTTCTACCTGCACACCTAGAAAGCCTCAGGACAAGCAGGAAGAATCAGCATGGTTTAGTTAAGGAAAATCATATTTAATCAACTTATTAGACTTCTTTGAAGCAGTAACATGCTGTGGATAAAGTGGAGGTGGTAGACTTTTTTTAATTCATTCCAGGAAGAGGGTGCCATCAGCTAGACCAGCATTTATTACCTAATTACCTAAAGGATAGTTAAGATTCAACCACACTGCTGTGGGTCTGGAGTCACAAGTAGGCAAATCAGGTAAGGATGGCAGCTTCCTCTTCTAAAGGACATTAGTGAATCAAACAGGTTTTTCTGACAAGTGATAATGGATCCATGTTCATCATTAGACTCCTAATTTCAGATTTTTATTGAATTCAAATTTCACCATCTACCATGGCGGAAGTCAAACCAGAACAGAATCACCTGGGTCTTGGGATAAACAGTCCAGCGATAATACCACTAGACCGTCATCTCTCCATTAATATACAATTATGTCATACTGTAATTTGATTTCCACCATTCACTTGTTAAGGTGGCACAAAGGTTATTAGTGAAAGTAAAGGTTTATGGTACAGAAGGTAATATAGTGGCATGGATAGAAAATTGGCTAGCTTGGAGAAAACAGGGCATAAATGAGTATTTCCTGATTTGCTGTATTCAACAAGTAGAATGCTGCAGAGATCTGTGCTGGGGCCTCAACTTTTTCATCAATAACTTAGCTGAGGGAAGTGAAGGCATGGTAGCTAAATTTCTGGAAGTAAGTATTTTGTGAAGAAGACATAAGAAGGTTGCAAGGATATAATTAGGTTGAGAGAGTGGACAAAAATCAGGCAGATGGCACTTGATGTAGGAAAATATGAAGTTGTTCACTTTGCAGCAAGAAAGAACCAGCAAATAATTACTTAAACAGAGGATTATAATTGAAATCTGATTTGCAAAAGGATTTCTAATGCATGAATCACAAAAAAAAAATCAAAAGGACTAATGGGATGCTATTCTTTATTATGAGTGGAATTGGACACAAAAGGATGTCATGCTTCAGTTACACAAGGTATTGGTGAGACCACATCTTGAACAATGCACAGTTTTTGTCCCTTAGTTAAGTATATATATGAGCATTTAAGGCAGTTCAGAGGAGATTAACTAAATCGATACCGAGAATGAATGGGATGTCTTATGAGGAGAGGTTGGACAAACTGAGCTTGTTTCCAGTGGATTTCAGAGGAGTGAGGGATGATTTGACTGAAGCTTCTACATGATATTGGCAAAGTAGATATGGAAAGAATGCCTCAACTTCTGCAAAAATCTAGATCTAAGGGCCATTGTTTTAAAATGATAGGTCAAGTTTTTAAGAGGTTATCGGGTTTGATGGGATTAAGGAATTCAAAACCAACAGATCAGCCATGATCTTACTGAGTGTTGAAGTAGGTTCGAGAGGACAATCCCTACTCATGCTTCTATTTGATATGTTTATACATTGGCATTCCCATATCATAACCTCCCAACTTATTACAATTGGTGCAAAATATCATAGGTATCTATCAGAACTTCTGCTTCTCACATCTTTGATAGTTGAAGCTTATCTAGATAAGTTTTACGGTTCACAGGAATGATATTTTGGAATTCTTCCATAATCTAGATTTTCCTCATGTTCTCAAAAAGTTTTGTCTAACTTCAGTGATTGAAACCACTAACTCTGTAGCATTTCTTTCTTGCTTGCAAATTCTACAATCGTCTAATTAGGTTTCTTTCTTGTAATCCTAAATTTTAACTGACTAGCTTCAGAGATAAGCTTATAAATATTCAGTTTCACTTTTTTAACAGTTTCAAGTTTGTTATTCAAACTTCCATTGCTGTACCAGTTAAAACACTCTGTAACATTAATGTCCAAATATCTTTTGGCTATTTTGCCTGGCCAGCTACCTTTTCAAATACCTTTTGACTCCATCATTAGTAAATTTAAGCATGAATCGTAGATTTTTAATTAAATCAAACTTCTCACATGAATCAGAATCATCCTCTGAGCTACTAAACTTCTTTCTTTTTTTCTCTCTGGCCAAGTCATGTTGTCTGATGCCCTCATCTCTTTAGAACTTATGCCTTTTAAATTCTATTTCCCTTTCCTTTGTTTTCTCCACTCTTTCCATTTTAAATCTTTTTAAATTTGTTCCTTTTCATAATTCTTTACTTCTTTTTCTTTTCCCTTCCCATTGCTCTTTGTTTATCTTTTGCTTCCCTTTCTATTCTTCTTTTCTTTTTTTCTTCCAATTCAAATCTTTTCGTTTCTAACAGAACTTTAACTAAGACATCTCAATTTCAGGTTTCGTTCCATCTATTTTTATTTGTTTGGTAATCACTTTGAGTATCTCAACATTAAGGTAGTCTGTCTTTTGTTTTTGCATTCAATGTTTCGCTCTCTTAGTTTAACCTTAGTCAAACATTTCAATAACAGAATCCACTGTTATGTCTTCTACTCCCAAAAAATTGAAAACCAAAACTATACAAAAAAACCTTTCTAATTATGAAGTGAGTTAACCCATTAATATCTTTATATTATGCTGTCAGTATGCTCTCTGCCGATGCCATATTTTAATAAATAATATTAGGATAATAGAAAATCAGTGCATACATTTTCTTTTCTATCGTTAATTTTTTTAATGTTTATACATTCATTGCTAGTTATTAATTATTTGACCATTTTTGTCTCAATTCATAATGTATTTATTTGCAATATCTGAACAAATTAGGCTTTTATATTTAAAAGATGTGTCAAATCATCTTTTTATCAACATTGTACTTTATGTCATGATTTTTAATGCTTAAAGAATTTAGAATACAAAAACAAAATTTGGTCAATGTCAAGACAAAAACAAACAGATTGGCGTTTTTAACTCCCTCACATCAAGTTAGACTATTTGCACAAGAACTGAGGCATGAAAATGGAATTTTCAACATAGGCGCTTTACAGTCCTTGGCTGGATACAAATATACAAGGTAAAAATGTTTCACAATCAGTAATTTCCCAGCACATTTGGCCAAGTAATTAGAAACCAAGACTTTTATTTATCGCTTTAGGAAAGTTTTTTTAAGCAACAGAGCCTTTGCATGCACCTCCCTGAAAATACTAAATCTGAAGAAATAAATGACTTGGATTTAAACAAAATGACCTTGGACATGCAAAAGAGGCAACGTCACAATTGCTAGGAATCCACCATTAATATTTCACCCTGACAACTAGGAAATAAACACATCAGCTGGATGTACATTATGGACTAAAATATTACTTCTGAGTTTGATTAAATTGCAATAAATATGATCTTAACACTGTTAGTGGTATCAAAACCCAGTGTTAAATGTATTCAAATTAACCACATAGTGATTGAATCTGCAAGTCTGCTTCTGAACTACAGAAAACTACAGGTCCTACATAACCGCATACGGTGTTCATGCAAGCAGGCTTCCACATTTGATTTAAAGACATGGAGAAATGGCTGATCAGTTAGAACAGGTTGGAAAGAAACCAAATATTTCTCAAAAGGCATTTTGTATTTCTTTAATCTCTGACTTTTGCAGAATCATGTTGATGGCTGCCTTGACATTCCTCAGCGGAATCTGATGATTTCCTGCCATAACCAATGAATCAAATCATTAAACTAACGATAAAGTTTATTACTTAACATTAGTAATGCCTGTAAACCATTTCACACAGACCTACTTTTCCCTTGTTTGCATCATACTAATGTGGAACTGTAATAAATATGTTTTTAGAAATCTCTACCTCAAAAGGGGTGGAAGCAGGGTTTTTGAATACTTTTAAGACAGAGGTGTTTACATCTTGGTAAGCAAGGAGTGAAAGGTTACTGGAGCTAGGTGGGAATGTGGATTTCTGCTTACAATTAGATCAATAACGACCTTTTTAAATAGCAGAGCAGGCTCAAGAGTGCAAATGGTCTACTTCAGTTCATAATTGGTATGTTCAGATGGAAATGTGAATTCTAATGGTTGAGAAGTGTTTAAAAATGATATATTTTCTTTTAATACCTTTCAAAAATGCTCCTGCCTTGATGCATGTCTCTCAAGTCCCCAAGCACAGCACAGATTTATGAAAGAAAAGGGGCTACTTGAAGCATTTAAAACAAAATGTATTCTAAAAGCTTTGGAAGAATGTTACAGATTGCAGGGGGACTTGGATAAACTGCAGAATTGGGCTGAGAGGTGGCAAATGGAGTTCAATGCAGCTAAATGTGAGGTGATGCACTTTGGGAAGAATAACAGGAAGGCAGGGTACTGGGTCAATGGAAAGATTCTTGGTAGTGTGGATGTGCAGAGGGATCTTGGTATCCATGTCTATAGATCCCTGAAAGTTGCCACCCAGGTGGATAGTGCTGTGAAGAAGACATACAGTGTGTTAGGTTTCATTGGTAGAGAGATTGAGTTCCTGAAACATAATATCATTCTGCAACTATACAAAATGCTGTGCGGCCACACTTGGAATACTGTGTACAGTTCTGGTCGCCCATTACAGGAAGGATGTTGAAGCATAAGACTGAGAGGGGATCTGATTGAGACATATAAGATTATGAAAGGATTGGACACTCTGGCAGCAGGAAACATGTTTCCGCTGATGAGTGAGTGCCGAACCAGAGGACACAGCTTAAAAATACGAGGTAGACCATTTAAGACAGAGATGAGGAGAAACTTCTTCACCCAGAGAGTGGTGGCTGTGTGGAATGCTCTGCCCCAGAGGGCAGTGGAGGCCCAGTCTCTGGATTCGTTTAAGAAAGAGTTGGATAGAGCTCTCAAAGATAATGGAATCAAGGGTTATGGAGATAAGGCAGGAAGAGGATACTGATTAGGAATGATAAGCCATGACCATATTGAATGGTGGTGCAGGCTCGAAGGGCAGAATGGCCTACTCCTGCACCTATTGTCTATTGTCATTGGAAAAGGTGCAGAGGAAATGTACCAGGATGTTGCCTGGTCTGGAGGGAAGGTCTTAGGAGGAAAGGCTGAGGGACTTGGGTCTGTTCTCATTGGAAAGAAGAAGGCTAAGGGGAGATTTGATAGAGACATACAAGATGATCAGAGGATTAGACAGGGTAGACGGTGAAATATTTTTTCCTAGGATGATGATGTCAGCTTGTACGAGAGGGCATAACTACAAATTGAATGGTGATAGATTTAAGACAGATGTCAGAGGAAAGTTCTTTACTCAGAGAGTGGTAAGGGCGTGGAATGCCCTACCTGCTAATGTAGTCAACTCTGCCACATTAGGGAGATTTAAACAATCCTTAGATAAGCACATGGATAATTTTGGGATAGTGTAGGGGGACGAGCTGAGAATAATTCACAGTTCAGCGCAACATCGTAGGCCGAAGGGCCTGTTCTGCGCTGTATTGTTCTATGTTCTATGTTCGAAGCCCTGAAGCACTTCTGTATCATCAAGATTTGTACTTTCACAAAATCAGAGCTCCAGCATCAGACTAAATTATAAACTTGAATGGAAAGTTAATTCCAGGAGAGGGCAGCAGCAAGAAAGTTGGTCAGTACAGAACTTGATGCCACAACTCAAGTATCAAAAAACTGACAGAAACAAAATCAGAAATTGCTGCAAAACCTCAGCAGGTCTGGCAGAATCTGTGGAGAGAGATCAGAGTTCTGAGGAAGGGCCACTGAACCCGAACCATTAATTTTGATTTCTCTCCACAGATGCTGCGACACCTGCTTGAGGTTTTCCAGTAATTTCTGTTTTTGTGTCTGATTTATAGCACCTGCAGTTCTTTCGGTTTCAATAAACTGGCAGGTTCTGCACCAACCAGGTGGCTTGGGGAGCAGGAGGTATAGGAACCAGTGAGAAGGAGCTATTGTCAGTGGCAATCAACATTTTCTTTGTGCATATTATTGCACTTTTTTTTGAAGTTATTTCTTTTATCAATGTAGAAATTTAGAAATGTAAACATTTCATCTTAGAAAGCATAATGTTTTAACACTGGCCTTTTTGCTGATAAGGAAGGCCTTATAGAACTTAACTACAATTTTAACATCACTTCCGAGAGCAGAATCCTGCGGGCCTGAGTGACATGGACTATGGCAAGAAATGTGGCAAGATCGCATGAGAAGTCCAGCAGGATCTATAACATCAAAAGTAACATCAAAAATAACATGGAAGTCAGAACATGCACTTCACAACTTCAGTTTGCCACTTGCTGTGAGGAACCTTCGCGTTGCTCACCACATAACAGCATATCAGGGCACGATCCATGGGCATCAGCAACATGCACTACATGTCTATGAACATTAGCACCCAATATTTTTCAGCCCCTCAGTGTCCGCATAGTACCCTTCTGATCCATTTGCACAATACTTAGGAAGTATAGACCTGCAAAGTATGGGACATCATCTACTAGCATTTAAAGGCTGCTACAAGGACACTTTGTGGGCAGAGACAGGCACACACAGGCAATGAACCAGGTTGCACCTCAGCCCTGCTCACTTGTCTTTATAATGATCACTCACTCAGCTCCTACCTGCATGTATGCATTCATGCTAAGACCTGCCTTGCTTTGCTATGCCCAGCAAGCCTGGCTCCTCAGCCAAAATATAACATCTATTGACATGCGCTTTTACACAGACACACTGGAAGGCTGCTTGACATACTTGTACTAATAGGGACCTGTCTAGTGGAGAGGAAAGACGTGTTGCTGTCCTGTATACCAAGACGTCAATCTAACATTTACAATATGAAGAAGGATCACTAGACTCAAAACGTTAATTCTGCTTTCTCTCCATAGATGCTGCCAGACCTGCTGTGTTTCTCCAGCAGTTTCTGTTTTTCTTTATTTCATATCTCCAGCATCCAAAGTTCTTTGTTTTATTATCGACATATGCTAGCTGCCTTCACGGCAAACACACTGCCCATCTATTCCAAATAGCCATGCCAGCAAGTGAGTGTGGCTAGTCTTCAGTCCAGTCAAAGCGATACTGCTGTTGGTTGGGGATGCTGGTACCATCAGTCATGGGCACAGTCAGCACACAGTATCAGGGCTCAATAAATAGATGAAGCATGCACTTACAAACTGCAACTACATTTAATTTGCAATCATTTCATCATTCATTTGCAATGCATGGAAAGTAAATATGTAAAGAGTTAAAATGCTGATGATCAAAGGTGATTTGCACCATGCTAAGGTCCAGACCATGCAAATTGAACACTGGCACCTTAATTATACAGAGGTTAGTAGAAATGACGTAAAAAAAAGGTGAATGCTGGCCAAAAACAGCCATAACATGTGAAACTTGCAAGTGCTGAAGGTGATCTAGATGATCACTTGTCATATAAGGTTTGCAATGGACTCTGCTGAATGCAATGATCAGTTTCATGGTTGATGTGGGTTAGGGAATGGGAAACAAGTCAGAGTACAGCCGGGATTAATGTTTTCATGCAATATGTTGGTTTCATCCGTTAGCACCTTCACCAAGTTGGTGCACCAAGTTGCTAACGCTGTAGCTGAATGAAGATGGAGACATAGCCCTCATCTAAGTGCAGCATGTCCTGCTGAATGGAGGAATATGTGCAGCTCACACCTGCAGGACATGCTACTACTGACTGTTCTGAACGCTAAGAACCTGCTTGACTCTTTATTTTTCCAATAGAGATTAGTTCCAGCAATAGTTATGTGCCCAACTACTACAGGGTTATTGCTTGCTCTGGCTACCTTGCGAAGAAGAGGAAGGCAGATGCAGGAGGACCAAGGCCTATGGAAGTCAAGGATCACCTAGATCAGGCAAAGGGTGCAGCTGCAGGACCCCTCAAGATATACTGGATCTACAGGAGTATCAAAGCTCTTTGACCCCAACTTCATTTCCTCGGGATGAACAAGGCACAATGTCAACACATGTACTATATGCTGTGATACAGTAATAGACGCTAGAGTGGAGCTTGAGGGCTGCAATAAAGGGAAGCTATCCTGTCTCATCCTCAATAGGAGGCTGTGAAAGTGACAGTTAGATTGGACAAACTGTGCCATATTATCCTTGTGAGTTATGCTAAACATAATTGGAGCAGGCAATGAAGTGATGGGCTGGATGCTGAGAAACTCGACCAGTTTTCTCAAGGAAAGAGGATGCTCTCCTTGTCCATGACAGAGTTTAGCTGCATCAGGCACTATAAGCCAGACAGGACCTGACTGACACCAAGTTCCAGTGAATAAGAGCAGGGTGTAGCAGACAATCATGGAATGTAAAATAGTCATTGGTCATCACAGTTGGCAATTGATTTGCATTGTGGGGCCAGCTGCAGCATTATTTTGCTTTATTTGTATTTGCTTTTGCTGGCTGTAAATAAATGGTTGTCTTTAGAATTATCTGATTACTGGTCAGAATGTGAATTCCCCTACCGGACAACACTAAGATGCGAATGTACAGAAAGCATTAAAGAAACAGTAGTGATAACTTAAAAGAGGGTATTTAGGTGAGATGTAGCTATGGACAGGTAAACGGTGTTGCACGGTGGTAAAACTTTATCCAGGCTGGAAGAATGGGATGTATGTGCATGGGAGTGTCAGCCATGTGCAGTTGGGTAGCATAGCTTGGTAACTGTTATGCCATTACATTACCAGTGAGGGTAACGCTGGATTGTCAATGTTTGTCTGGGTGCACAGCAGCCTTTTAACAGTGGCACAGGCAGCAGGGTTTTTTTTTGGTGGACATCTCCTGAGTGATGGGTTGATCTGAGAATACCAATTGATAAGATGGGCCCAGAATCAAGCAAGAGGAGTGCCATGGGGGTGGAGTAGGCAATTAATGAGCTGGTTTGGTAAGTTATACCAAGAGATCTCAATATGCCTCATGCAGAGAAATGCTGTGAAACTCGATGAAACTGATACATACTCAAAAAAATAATAAAATTCAGCCCGAGGTTTTACTTAAAGTCTTCATTTTCTGGAAAAGCCACATCTTTAAGTGAGGATATACATTGATGCACTCCTGAATCTACTGCCAGTGGGTATAGACATAAGAGGATAAAGCAGATAAATACATGGCTGGAAAGATGCTGCAGAAGGGAAGACTTTACCTTCCTGAGAAATTGGGGCCAACTCGAGCTAAATGGAGCCAGAGTAGGTCAGACAATTTGCATATTAATAAGCTGAAATTGATTTCTTTGCAGGGTGACCTGCTAGTGTTATTGGGGAGGATTTAAACTAATTTGGCAGGATGTTGAGAATCAACAGATTATATCAGTGAAGAATACCAAGGTGCACAGAATACTGGGAGAGACATATTTCATTAACTAGGAAATAGGATGGTATCAGATGGGTTCAGAGTATGGATGAGAAGCCCAAAGAAACACTAAATTGGGGTTACTCTGCGAATATGTGAATGCACAGGGTGGGACAAATACGATGTAATGGCATAACAGTTACCAAGCTATGCTACCCAACTGCACATGGCTGACACTCCCATGCACATTGCCAGCTAAAAATATGATATTTTGCCTTTACTGAAGAACTGGCTCAAAGTTGGATAGGACTTAGTATAAAATGTCCCTGAATACAAGGTATTCAGGAAAGTTAGGAACGAAAGAGTGTAGTGAGACTGACAGCATGGATGAAGGAGAATGTTGCAGTGCTAGAGAGAGGTAATTCAGACACTTGGAAGGTTTAAAATTACTAAGGAGAATGCATTGGATTGGGTGTCCATTAATTAAAACTGATAATGTAGCAGGACTGAATGAGCTGCATCAAAGAAGAGGAATGTGAGAGGAAATTGTAGGTGCACCGGCAAATATGTCTTCCTTAAACTCAGGGATGTTGCCAGCAAATTTGAGAATTGTAAATTTTACACCCTTGTTGAATAAAAATCTGTAAAGATAAACTCAGCAACTGCAGGCCATGCAGTGTAAACTGTGATGGGGAAGCTTCTAGAAATGACAAAGTTAATTGTTACCTTGGGAAAATGCAGGTTAATAAAGAAACAAATTAAGGATAAATTGCATTGAACAACACTGCCACAGTTGTTTGACAAACTAACAGAGAGGGTTGATGAAGGTAATACTATTGGTGTAGTGCACACTGACTTCCCAAAAGTGAGCAGACGTGTGAGCAAAGTTATAACTCATAAAATAAAATGGACAGAAATGGCATGGAAATGAAGTTGGTTGAATGACAAGAAACAGAGAGCCATGGTTATTAATGATTTTTGACTAGGGGAAAGTTTATTGTGAAATTTCCCAGGGGGTCAGAGTTAGGAAACTTACTCTTCCTGAGGAAAGCAAAACAAGGCACTCAAAAAGGTTCCACATGGTAGACTGGTTTACAAAGTTAGATGCCATGGAATCCAGGGAGAGCCAGCAATTTGAATACAAAAGTGTCTTGAAGGTAGGTGGGTTGGAATGTTGTTTTTCGGACTGGAAGCCTGTGATCAGCAGAGTGCCACAAGGATCAGTGCAGGGTCCACAGCTTTTTATCATTTGTATGAATGATTTGGATGTAAATATAGGAGGAATGGTTGGTAAGTTTGCAGATGACACAGGTCGACATGGTATTTTGTACATTTGCTTTTATTGGTCAGTACATTGAATATAGGAGTTGGAATGTCATGTTGCAGCTTTACACTACATTAGTTAGGCCACTTTCGGAAGACTACATTCAATTCTGGTCTCCATGCTATAGGCAATGTTGTTAAACTTGAAAATGTTCAGAAAAGATTTACAACAATGTTGGTAAGGTTGGAGGTTTTGAGCTTTAGAGAGGCTGAATAGGCTGTGACTATTTTCCATGGAGCGTGGAAAGCTGAGGGGTGACCTTATAGAGGTTTATAAAATCATGAGGGGCATGGATAGGGTAAATAGATAAGATCTTTTTCCCAGGGCAGGGAAATCCAAAAGTGGAGGGCATAGGTTTAAGATGGCAGGGAAAACATATAAACGGGACCTAACATGCAATTCTTTTCTCATAGAGGGTAGTGTGTGTATTGAAAGAGCTGCCAAAGAAAGTGGTGGATGTTGGTACAATTACAACATTTAAAAGGCATCTGGATGCCTTTTCATAAATAGGATGGGATTAGAGGGATAAGAGCCAAATGCTGGCAAATGGGAATTGATTAAGTTAGGATATCTGATTGACATGGACAAGTTGTTTTTGTGCTTTACAACTCTATGACTATATATGATAATGATCTCGACCTTCGTGTGTGGAGCAATGTTAAAATAAAGAGCACAATTCTAAAATGAGTGCAGTAGCAGAAGGATCCGGGTCTAATACTGTTGTGAATATTTAGTTTACAGTTCGTGTTTTAGTATGTCATTTTCAGTTTCAGAAATTAAAATTAAACAGTAGAAAATGTATCAATTCGATTGAAGCACACTAAAGTTCATACACTACAAAGGTTATGGTCATATTGCCTTGTCAGGCTAACAACCAGGAAGATTAATTAAAATGCTGAAATTTCCTGGTTGTGAAAACAAATAGCAGTTCAGAAAATTAGGCATTGTTATTTAATAGAATCAGTATAGAAGAGTTGGAGCTTTGAAAACTGCAAGTATTTTACTTAGGTGGTGCATGCAAAACTTGAATTGGAGGTGCCAGTTTTGGACTGAAATGGACAAAGTTAAAAATCACACAACATCAGGTTACAGTCCAGCGGGTTTATTTGGAAACACTAGCTTTTGAAGTGCTGCTTCTTCCTCAGATGGTTGTGGAGAATAAGATCATAAGACACAGAATTTATACCCAAATGAGTACAGTGTCGTGGAGATGTAATGGTACGTTAAACAATTTTTGATCAAGTCTTTCATCTTTTAGAATGGGATGTGTTGGCTTCTGTTCTTTAATATGTAAATCCCAGAACTTCTTTTAAATTACATTCTCAAGAAAGGTCTAGCTTTTCTAACAATTGGTGCCATCTCAGCTCAGACAATGCATTAAGGTGTGAGGTCCGTCTGTGTCCCAATGTTGAGTTAGTCAGGCACAGCTGTGCTCCATTGTATACATATAGAATCATAGAATCCCTACAGTTTAGAAGCAGACCATTCAGCCCATCGAGTCTGCGCCATCCCTCTGAAGAGCATCATATTTATTTTACTCTTTTAACTTTATATATACAGTCACACTTAACAATCCCAGAACACCGACATACTAAATTATAGATTACTTACAGTGTGGAAACAGGCCTTTCGACCCAACAAGTCCACACCACCCCGCCGAAGCGCAACCCACCCATACATGTACCCCTCACCTAACACTACGGGCAATTTACATGGCCAATTCACCTAATCTGCACATCTTTGGACTGTGGGAGGAAACCGGAGCACCCGGAGGAAACCCACGCAGACACGGGGAGAATGTGCAAACTCCACACAGTCAGTCACCCGAGGCGGGAATTGAACCCGGGTCTCTGGCGCTGTGAGGCAGCAGTGCTAACCACTGTGCCACCGTGCCGCCCAATTATGAGTAACAGCCAGCTGCATATCGTTGATTAGAAGAAGAACCTCACCTGTACTAAGTGAAGAATAAATCATTAATAGCAATGAATAAAGTCTGTATGTTTATTTATGTCTGAATTAATGAACTGCCGTATTTTAAAAGTAACATAACAACAAACTGTGGGGGAAATAAATGAGAGAGGTACCTCCAGGAGTCTTATCAATAGCACTGTCCTTGGCAATAAAGTTCATGAATAACAATTTATTCACTTTAAGATAAGCTGCATATTACGAAACATTCCATTGTCTCAGAGTGAGAAATCATGTATTCACAGAAAGATTCAAGTCAAATACCATTATTACATTATTAGCAAATCAAGTTTATACTACAACTTTTATTAAGGTGAGATGGGTTAATCCCAAATGGACTCTAAGGCATGGGTTCTGAGTACAGTCATTCCTCCGTATCTGCAAAGGTTCCATTCCTGAAAATACCCACACATAATGAATTTCCGAGTCTGGAGCTTAATAACTTTTGGTAAAAATGGGATTAGGTTCACAGACACTGAGTTTATGACTTTTCACCTATTATTTTTGGGTTAAAATAATAAATACTAAAACATCTGAAATAAAAGTTAATATGAATAGAAAAAATATTAAAAACAATTCTTGTGTATTGTGACTTACTAATAAAGGTGAGAAGTTCTGTGTACCAGGGCCAGGCATTGTAGGGGAGTATATGGGTGGTTACTGAGTGTGGGAGGGGAAGGACGTTGCAGACATGCCTCCCTCCCAGCCATTCTCCCCTGATGATCCACCTCCTCTACCTCCATCTGGCAGGTGTCTTCAACCTCTTCATCCTTCCGAGCACCTATGCCCTTACTCATCTAGGGTTGAGGGGAAGAGCTGCATACCAGAACAGGTCGGAGAGCAAGAGTGAGGTTGCTGCAAGTAAAAGTGGTCACAAATATGTGAGTTTTGATGGTGGATTTTGAATGATTGGTTCCTTATTTTTGGCATGAATCGGTGAATTTATAATTTGTGAGTTCGAGTTCATGGATACAAGGAATGACTGTACCAGCTTTTTGATTGCCTCAATTATCCTAAGGTCAGGTGATATGTGTGCTTGCTTCAGAGTTGGTCTTGGATCAATCTAAAAGTTATGAAACCACCAATATGTTTGAATTTTCATTCACAGAACACGGGCATCACTCGTTGGGCCAGCATTTACTGTCACATCCTTTATTGTCCTTGAGAAGGTGGGGGTGAACTGCAGTGCCTTCTTACCAGTTCCCATTATTTCTTAGTTGTACAGTCTTGTCCTATGGGATACTGCTACCAGCGATTCCTACTTGCCATTTCTTACCTCCAACCAAGCCGATACTACATTTTTATCTTCTGAGATAAGATCATTTCTCACTATTCTGAAGATCTTATTTTTTAATTAATACAGCTACTCCAATTTATTTTCCGTTTTGTCTATCCTTCCAAAATGAAGTGGCCCCACTTCACCTGACAAAGGAGCAGCAATCCGAAAGCTTGTGATTTCAAATACACCTGTTGGACTATAACCTGGTGTCGTGTCCACCCCAGATCAACACCAGCATCTCCACATCATAGCTTTCAAAATGAAGAATACTCCTGAATATTGTAGTTTGTAGTTTTGGTTACAATGCGACCATGCTTCTGCAATTATATGAAGACCATGTCCATTTATTTCTATATATGTCATCAATTATGAGTGCTGCTGCTGTCAGAAAAAGAGCCCTTAATTTCATCTTCTTAATATTTTTCCAACTCTGACCTTATTTGCTTGTGCATGCTTATATATTGCATCCTGTCCTTCATACTCTGGTTCAGCCAGTGAGTAAAATACCAGTATCCACATGGGTAATAAATAAATGAAGGAACATTGAAAGGAATTTTAAAATGACAGTGCACAGAAAATACATCAAACATTTCCTCAAATAAACAATTTGTGCTCTTTGAGATGAACCTCTTCCTGATAGAATTTAGTCATGTCATGATTGCAGTAACACTGGGAGAGGTGATGGCCAAGTGATATTAATGCTGGACTGTTAATCCAGAGACTGAGATAATGTTCTGCGGACCTGGGTTCGAATTTTGACATGGCAGATGATGGGATTTGAATTCAATTAAAAATATTCTGAAGTTACGAGTCTAATGATGAGCAAATTCACATGAATACATTGGTGGATTGTCAAAAAAACCCATCTGACACAAAGCCATAGAGATATACAGCATGGAAACAGACCCAACTCGTTCATGCCGACCAGACATCCTAACCCAATCTAGTCCCATTTGTCAGCACTTGGCCCATATCCCTCCAAACCCTTCCTATTCATATACTCATCCAGATGCCTTTTAAATGCTATAATTGTACCAGCCTCCACCACTTCCTCTGGCAGCTCATTCCATACACACACCACCCTCTGTGTGAAAACGTTGTCCCTTAAGTCTCTTTTATATCTTTCCTCTCTCACACTAAACCAATGCCCTCTAGTTGTGGACTCCCCCACACTAGAGAAAAGACCTTGTCTGTTTATCCTATCCATGCCCCTCATGATTTTATAAACCTCTATAAGGTCACCCCTCAGCCTCCAACACTCCAGGGAAAACAACCTCAGCCTATTCAGTCTCTCCATATAGTACAAACCCTCCAACCCTGGCAACATCCTTGTAAATCTTTTCTGAACCCTTTCAAGTTTCCCAACATCCTTCTGATAGGAAGGAGACTAGAATTGCATGCAATATTCCAAAAGTGGCCTAACCAATGTTCTGTACAGCCCCTACATGACCTCCCAACTCTGAAACCTGATGCTCTGACCAATAGAGGAAAGCATACCAAATGCTTTCTTCATTATCCTATCTACCTGCAACTCTACTTTCAAGGAACTATGAACCTGCATTCCAAGATCTCTTTGTTCAGCAACACTCCCCAAGACCTTAACATTAAGTATATAAGTCCTGCTAAGATTTGCTTTGCCAAAATGCAGCACCTCACATTTATCTAAATTAAACTCCATCTGCCACTTCTCAGCCCATTGGCCCACCTGATCAAGATCCTGTTGTAATCTGAGGTAACCTTCCTCGCTGTCTACTACACCTCCAATTTTGGTGTCATCTTCAAACTTGCTAACTATACCTCTTATGTTCATATCCAAATCATTTATATAAATGACAAAAGTAGTGGACCAAGCACCGATCCTTGTGGCACTCCACTGGTCACAGGCCTCCAGTCTGAAAAACAACCCTCCACCACCACTCTCTGTCTTCTACCTTCAAGCCTTCGAGACTAGTTCTCCCTGTATTGCATAAGATCTAACCTTGCTAACCAGTCTCCCATGAGGACCCTTGTCGAACGTCTTACTGAAGTCCATATAGATACATCGAATGCCCTGCCCTCATCAATCCTCTTTGTTACTTAGAGTTATAGGGTCATAGAGATGTACAGCACAGAATCAGACCCCTCGGTCCAACTCGTCCATGCACTTTATCATAGTCACTTCACCTAACATCTTTGGACTGTTGGAGAAAACCAGAGAATCTGGAGGAACAGGAGCAAACTACACAGAGACGGTCAGCCAAGGGCGAAATTGAACCCAGGTCCCTAGCGCTATGAGACAGCAGTGCTAACCACTGAGCCGCCATGCCACCCCAGATTTCCAGTGATCAGATTTCCACCTTCAAGTGGAAATAAGGAGTCTAGCCATTTCCCAATATTGTGATGGAGTCATAGAGTCAGACAGCATGGTCTAACCAGTCCATGCCGAACACAATCCCAAACTAAACTGGTCGTACCTGCCAGCTCCTGGCCCATATCGCCCTCCAAATCTTTCCTATTTATGTACTTATCCAATTGTCTTTTAAATGCTGTAATTGTACCCATGTCCATCACTTCTTCAAGATGTACATTCCACATTCAAAGCACCCTGTGTAAAAATTTGCCCCTCATGTCTTTTTTAAAGCACTCTCCTCTCACCTCAAAAATGTGATCCCTCATCTTGACATCCCTTATCCTAGGGAAAAGACAATTACCATTAACCCTAACTGTACCGATCAAGATTTTATAAACTTCTATAACCTCCTACACTCCAATAAAAAAACCTCAGCCTATCCAGCATGTTCTTATAACTCAAACAGATCCTTTGATCTTCGTGGTTGCATGAAAACAAGTATTGCAAACACTGGAAATCTTCATGGCGAGGTAGTGGTTGGCACATGCTGAAATCTGAACTACAACCCTTAGAAGCAGAATCAATATGAAAAAGGGGTGGCCAGATATTGAGGGAGGCAGGTTAGAAGGCCTAGCTGTATTCACTCGGACACTATTCCAGTTTGGTCAATGAATCTGAAGTTCAAAATCCTCAACATTCCCTCCACCACCCATCCTCTTCATACCTTCATTCCCTTATATCTGCACTCAACCCTTCTTGCCACACTTAGTCCATAGATACCCTATGCACACCCCCTCAGGCACAACTGTACTCCATAGCTCCTGCGTATCCCATAGGAAAAAAACACCACATTAGCCTTATTCTCCAACTACTCCATACCCTTATTTCTTTCAGACCCTGAATATCCCCGATATACCACCTACCCATCACCCCATATTACCCATCTTCTCTGCCCTTACATTTACCTGTTTTGGTTGGGCGGTAACTATATAATCTTGATTATCTGTGGGAACTACTTTTTATGTGGTATGCTTGAGGCCACCCAGACTATTCCATTTATTTTTGAGGGTTGGAAAAGTACTGAAATTATTCTGAAATGGTGATGTAGCATGTAACCAGAATAGTATTAATATCCCACTTGTGGAACTTTCACCATTGGGTTGAGCTTCGTGCGACAGGGATTTTTCCCATTGTACTGGGATTGTGAGTTCGCAGCCATGGACCTTCAACATCGGACTGGTTCATGGGACCAGTGCCACGGAATCTGAGAGAGAGCTCCATGTGCCAGCCATCAGCCAGGAGTCCCCAATGGGCAGAGCAGCGAGAATAGCTTGATGAATATGTCTAAAGACGTTTGAGTTAATAGATTCTCTCATTAGTTTTATTTATCTAAATTAGCGTAAGCTAATAAATGTACTTTGCATCAAAGCGAACATGTCTTCTTGTATTCATTTTGATCATACCTTAAAGAACCCATTAGGCACTTTCAGCCTGACAATAGCCCAGTCTATGGGACAGCTCTTAAGGAGTTTTTTGCAGACTCAATAGAGCTTATGATGCCATTGTTACTTCAGGTATTTAAGCTGTTACCAGATGATCCATCCAGTTTTGTCCCTTTCAGACTATCCCTAATGATTGAGCCAATGTCTCCAGGACATTAGCTTGAGTTTCTAGATTGCTAACTCAATTACATTACTACTATATCACTATTTCCCCTATTAAAAAAGATATCCCTTCAGTATTGAAATCAGGGTTGCATCATTCAAAAAAGTAACTGAAAAATTACTAATAGGCAAATCATTACTGCTTTGGTTTCCATTATTTGGTTTTCAAATGAAAGGTGAGGAAAGAACATGCAAACATGTTTATAACTGAAATAACTGCACAGAAGCTGGTTCCCATCAACCAAGTCACTCTTTATTTACTAGTACACAGTGTACTGGCTGTGGCCAGCCAGCTTGGAGTCAGTCCTCCACTGAGGATATTCTAGTCTTGTTATATTGCTCAGCCAAGGCTTTCCTTATTGACCCAAGTTAACAACCTCAATCAGGAACCTCATAGTCTACGAGGTCCACCCAGTTCCAATTACTACAATAACCATACTATGCACAGCATATAAAGAACTATTTGCAGCACAGGCCCTGAGTCTCCCTATTGAGTACGGCGGTCAGTCGTTGGTGTGAGTCCGCACCCAGGTGGGGACTTTCTGCTTTCAGACCTTGCAGCGATACCTTTACATTGAGCATCCTACTAGGTGGTGTGCCCTGAGATGTTTTTTTTTCCGCCAGGTGTGTAACCTCAACTACAACATGCAGCTCCTGTTCATCAACCATGATGGTTTGGAGGTTGCTCTCAGGACGCTGCCTGTCTTTTCCAGGACCTGATCACTGTCTGGAACATGGTTGAATTGCATTGCGACTACCCTCCAGCAGGAGTAGCAGCTGTCATCAGGGAGCCGTTGCTCAGGAATCTGCACCTCCGTATTCGCGGGTTCAAGTGGTTGTCAGAGGAAAGGGCCATGGCAGTGAGGGTGACCAGGGTTGAGGACATGCTGGGTGGCAGGGGCCTGGGCTGGACGCTGCCACAGGATATAGCAAGCAGGGCAGCAGTAGATGTCCAGTTTGTGGCCACTGCCATTCGACGTCTTAAAACTGCAGTGCTCAGACCCAACATAGTGCACCAGTTGGAAGATGCTTAGGTGTGCGGTAGAATCCCGTCTGCGCCTACCCCTGCCCGGACAGAACTTCACATTGGTCCCAAAGTCCCACACTTGCTGCAGAAGCCTGTGCCCCACAACCTGAGCTGCCTCCAGAGTTTTAGTTTTGCCCCTTTTCGGGACATAAAACGGCGGGCCCTATATCGACTGCTGCTGCACACTATCCACCTCTTCTCCCTCATCTATTGCCCGGACACTATCTCCAGTGGAGGGCACTCTATGCGAGAGTCCTCCCTTTCTCTTGGGGATCTGGGTGGAGGGTGCTGCACACGGCAGCCCCCTGAAACCGCAGATTGCGGTAGTTCACTGACTCCCAGCCCAACTGCTTGTTCTGTGATACTGTGGAGTCCGTGGACAATGTATATATTGGGTGTGGGCACTTGCACTCCCTTTTTGATTTTCTCAAAAACCTTCTCCTCTGTTTTTGGTTGCACTTCAGTCCCATGCTCCTGATCTTTGGGCACCCAGTGTAGATGGGGAGGGTAGGTCAGAAGACCCTTGTAAGTCTGCTCCGGGCCTGGCCAAACTGGCCATAAACAGGTCCAGGCAGCGGACCATAAAGGGGATCATTAGGGCCGATTGCCTGCCCGTCTTCCTTTGTTCCTAGCCTGGGTGTCCCTGGAGAAAGAGTACGCTGTGTCCACCAATACATCTGAGCTGTTTATGGAGAGGTGGGAACCGCAGGGAATGGGGTGTTTGATTTAATCCCTGCCCTCCCCTTCACTTTTTTGATCATGTAGCATTGTCATTTATTGAGAAGGGCACTGCTTGTCACTGGCCACTCTGATGTTTCCTGTCTTCCTGATGGTGGAATATAAATAAATATTTACACATTTGTTGTTCTTCACAAGAAAAAGAGGAAAAAAAAGAAAATAAAACATAAAGAACTATTTTTCTAATATTGGCAAAACCTTAAGCTAATTTCTACATACAAAAAACCAAACTAGACGCAAACTGATTTTCCCCTAAAGCACTTTGCTGCAAGAACTACCATGAGCCAGCTTTTCTGCTTGCCTAATTGACCTGGAGTTGGCATTGACAAATTTCTCAGACTTAGCATCATTACCATTTTTTGCATGAAGTAGCCCTGTCTGCACTCTGAAACGTTCTTTAAGGAGGTGAGATTGAAAACAAATTGGTTATTACGGTGCCTTAAATATCAGTACAAAAGGACAGGGAAATCATGAAGCTGAAATTTAAGTTTTGCCATCAGGAGGCAAACATTGATCATCCTGGAATTAAAACCACTCCCTGGAAAGGGCACTCACATTTTAAAATATTACTCAGTCAGCTTTGTAACATCCAATGCCAGTGGTATGTTAATTACTTGCATTCAGCACAGTGACAATGAAGGAAAACATTATGTGTAATGTCACTCTATTATACCACCCACTTTTGCATAAGGACACCAATACTTAAAAGGGCATATTCAATATTCAAGATTACATCTGGTGAAAAAAACCAAGTCTATATGCTGAATTTCCTAACTCTGTGAAGGCAAGTAGGATGTAAAGGAACAGGAAAAAGGGGCAAGACTTTTGCTGAGATGGCTCCACAACATAATCCAAACACCAGAGAAGTTTTTCACAATCGGCAATGAATCAGATCAGGTTTCTAGGATAAATGGTGGCATAATTGAGTGAGATCAGTGATATGCTGGGGGCCAGTTTAATAGTTTCCCAGGACTAGGGCAAGTCATCAATCTTCTAACTTTTGCTGAGTAACTATTTAACCATGTAATTCAGGACTCTCCGAGTTCTCTGACTTTCTCTGGGTGTTTCAGATGCAGATGAATTTACGAGCAAAATAATTCAATTTCCCAAGCAATTCTCAGACTCAGTTTTGTTGGGATTCTGCCTGGTCTTGATGCATAACTTCAATTTGTGCTGCTCAAATAACCATCTAACTTTTAGAATACCTGGGCCAGTATTTTTAAATTTGCAGAATATACAATATTGAGAGGGATTGTCAAAATAATGGAGGATGACAAAAAATTACAGGAGGACATTAAGAAATTTAGGAAATAAGCAAATTGGCAAATGAAATTCAAGATGGATCAAGTGAGACACTGTGGTACACTTTGACTGGAAAAATAGGGAAGTCACTGATTACTTCAATGGTGCAAGTCTAGGCTTAGTTAGGTAGAGGAACAAGGGGATCTCAGAGTACAAATGCACCAATCACTATAAGTTGCACTACAAGTTAGTAAGGCCATAAAAAAAGCATTCAATAGACTTTATTGCTAGACAGACAGAACATCCTCAGTATTATAAAATGATATCCACAGCATATGCACACTTATGACATGAACAATGTTGGTACTCATGTTGGTATTCATGCAACCAAACTCCACATCAAATCACGTAGATCAGGCAACCTTGATGTCAATTGGTGGAGATACAGATCTGACAGCATTGGTATTTTGCAGCTCAATACACCAACTTAAGCTCACAGCTAAACATGTGTTAAGGAGCATGAACAGTACTACTTTAAAAGCATCATAAATTATTGACAAAACAAAAATTAATGGAAAACCTCATCAGTAGACAGAAAGCAGAGTTGAAGTTTCAGTCTAGTGACCCTTCTTAAGAACAATTCTGAATATTCACAGATGTTGCCAAACCTGCTGAGTTTAAAATATTAACTATGTTTTCTCTCCACAGATGCATTTTTCCAGCAATTTCTGTTTCCATTTCTGCTTTCCAGGGTTTTTTTGTCTTGTATAAACTACTTAAGGTTAGTTTTTATTTTTTCTAGTTTGTATTACAACTCTTTGAAGGAAGAATCCATTCTCAGAGTGCTGCTGGCCAAACCACAAAAATTCTCTGGGGCAGACGGTGGCATGAGCTATAATTTGCAAAATTCCTGCAGCTTCTTCAATGATATCATGTCCATCAAGAGGTAAATAAATCTTCCTTCCCACATTTTTGGTGCTTTGCATTTCTATTAGATAAGAATATATTTCAAAAGTCAACTGGGGTAATTTAATGGGTGCTTACATTTTTATTGCTAACTTCAAGATTTCTGCATTAAATTAGTTTCTCCAACTTATGAATATACTATTCAATCTTTACCTTGAAATTGAGCATGACTGAGACAATCCATAGAGATAAGTGAAACAGAACAAAATGCTATGAGAGAAAATGGGAAAGAAGAGCATGGGCAGAAGATTCTCAGCAAGCAACTACGTCAAGAAAGGGTGCTTTCTTGTCTCTGTCAAGAGGGAAAATTTATTGAGAACTTGCAAGTGCTGCAGCCATAAATTTAATCTCAGAGAAGCATGTGCGTCACATTGCCACGGTTGTGAAGGTGATGGTGGCAATAAATGTATTCTTCTGTATTCTTCCAGTCTGAAGATATGATAACAGCTTGCAGTTTGCCATTGACTATTGTGTAAGAGAGGTCAGTGAGGCACATTATTCAAAGACAACTAGCTTCATTTGATTCCTTTTTGTCAGAGGTAAGCAGGGGAAGTGACTATATGGACTTGCTACAACTGCTGCCTGTCCCAAGGTGCAGGGTGCCACTGACTGTACATTGCTTTATGCGCATGCATGTAAACTCTCCCTTTGTAAAAAGCAAATTTACTTTGTCAATGCTAATTGGTGTGTGGTCATGGGGAACACATCATGCAATCCAGCCAACCATGCAAGCACAGGCTGCTGTAATGACTGCAGACACCAAACAGCTTGCAGGTGTTCCAAATGTCCAACAATCCACTCTTCAAACAATAACAAGGAATACTGAGACGCATTCTGTGAGAATGACAGTAATTCCAGGGAGGAGGAGCCTCTTGATCACTCTTAGGATGAGGTCATTCGTTTTCCTTCCTTTGCCACTCCATCAGTTCCCCTTTTGCTGCTTGCCAGGCAGCCAGTCCAGAATGCTGTCACCAGTCTGAAACTAGGCTTCTGGCATAGGAGCTGCTCAAGCTCATTCAATCTCTAATAGCCACACCACAACCACTGGGGTAACACTACATAGGAGCAATGAGACAGGCAGAGGTGTAAAGACTGTCATGAAGAGAAACCACAAGGGTGATTATTTGATTTTTGTACGCAGTATTAGATAGTTCTTATAAATTTGATATGAATCTTTATTTTGAGTGGTTTTATAATAGCATAAAGGTCTAAAGGGCACTATGATAGTAACAAAGGGAACATAAGATGTTGGACTGTTGGTAAATGAGAAATTAAGCTTGCATTTATAGGCACTTTATTGTGCAAGTTGATCATGGTCACCTCAGATAGAAAGGGCAATGTTCCTCGTGTCCCTCTTGCTGTCCTTCCCCATCTGGTCACCATGTCAATCATGGCAAAGGCAGTTTCCTCAGAATTAAAAAGACAACAATGAATTTTGACAGTCATTCTGCTGAGTATTGCAAGGTTTCTTAAGGGCAGTCGAAGTAGCAGAAGCACTGCTTAAGCATGCTAAGTGTCTGTCTCACCAAGTTTTGTGTGATAGTAGAGCTTCCATTGTATGTACACTGCCCATGTGTATATGGTCTATGCACTTAAGTAATGAGCCATGTGGTCAGCAGACACCATTTATTGACCCAATAGCTAACTTTTAGTTTTTTATGCCCCCAACCCAATTCCTTCCAACTCCCCATTGGCCAAAGAGGTTTCAGTGTCCAAGTGGCCTATTCCTATTTCTTATGTTCCTAATCAAGCTGCAATAAACTGAGAATAGCTGATGATCCCTTTAAATAGCATTAGTGGGATTCCTTTCTTTTGCCGCACATATTGAAAGATGCATATTTAAGAGAGAGGGTTTGGTAGAGCATTGTGATCTGATAGGCAGCTCTGGCAGTGCTGATTGATGCCAAAATACGCGTATCTCTGGCACCCACTCTGGCTACACAGCTCATTTCAAGATAACATCTAGTCTGGCTCACTGCAGCATTGTGGATCCAAACCATTTTCAAAATTTTAGAAATGAAAATGATACACTGGGTGCTCAAATAATGGGTATTCTGAAGCCTAATTTTCATTTCCCCAGTATCTGCAGTATTTGGCTTTTGTCTAGGTCATGCAACGTGAAAAGTCCATTAAATTACCATCAGATACGAGGTCAGTATTTATTTTAAATATATTACTTTCCAATTTTACAGAATGAAGATGAAGGTTTACCAAGTTCAGGAACCCTTTAGTTCATGCCACATATTTACTGATGGAAAGTAAAAGAATTTAAGACAAGTGATCATCCAAACTTTAAAGTTTCATCCAAACTTCATTACCTGCAAGTGACTGTCATGAGAATGAAGTTGCATCTTCATTATGTTAATGTTGCTTTGAAGACTGAAGTCAAGTTTTATTGTTTCTTTAAAAGGCTCATTTATAGTTTTTTTAAAACAAGGTTTCCCATAACTCTTAGGACTGGTGATAACTGCTTACTTTGTGATAAAACACTGCTGGCACTGATTTGAACAGTAATTGGTTAGAGATGCGCTTGTTTTATCAGTTGGAGGGAAATCTGCTAAGAACAAACTAGACTAGAAGAAATCTTGCTAAGAATAAGCCGTACAGCTGATTGTTCTTTTTTGAAAGTAAAACCCTCTTGTTGAGTTGACAGTGAAATCTGTTTGCTCTTTTGGAAGATTGAGGGAAAGAATATCCTGAGCAAGCAGTGTCTGGAAGGCATCACAATAACTCTACATTCATCACATATTCAAAACTATCAGAGCAGCAGATTTTGACACATTCAATACTTAATCCTTTTGCTTTTTTTCCCATAAGAAGGTCAATTTCTGCAGAGAAGTCTTCTTTATAAACTCCTTTTCTGTGTGTTTTTGTTTGCATATGTGCTTAGGGATATTTAGAGGGACCAGCATTTATGTTTTTATATTACTGACTGTATGTTAACCATTTATTTTATCTTTACTGAAAAAGATTTTGTTTTGATAACAAATCTAGTTGAAGAATTTTGTTGTTTGAAAGCTAATTTAGATGATATATTTAATTGGTTATTTTGTTATCTAACAGAAATATTTATATTTTATGTTTTATTTTATGGAGTAGAGGACAGTGCACTCCTCCAACATCTGGTCAAAAGTGTGTTCCAAATCAGAACTGAATTCAAACTGGAGAATACTGCAGCTGAACCCTAGCACATGTTGGGGCCATCAAAATATTCTGGCTTCATAAATGTTTAAGTGTGACCTAATGAACAATGTCGGAGAGCAGGTTAGGAACATTACCAGGCTTATCTAAAAATGGGGAAGATGCAACTGTAAAGACGATTTCCTTTTATTTTTTCTTGTGTCATTGTAGACTAAAATGGGAAAAAGGAGTGTTGAAGATTAAAAACTGTTGAAGGAACTGCAATACTTTGAAAAACAAGCAACTGGAGCTCATTCTGAATTGTATTTCCACTGTCCCTTTGCAAGCAAGGTGTGTATGTGTGCAGAGTGAGATACATCTAGCAACACAGTTCTAATTGCTTTGTGCAACTATGAGCAGTCATCAGGCTGATCGGTGCTCTCTGATTGACTTGTGGATAAGTGAACAGTTATGATAGAGGGTAAGAACCTTCGGGACTTCTGATAGAGCAGGTCCTGTGTGTTTACTCCTCTGCAGTAAAATAACTGAATTCTATGAAGAAAGCCAATTATTTTCACCCACCAGTTTGTGTAAGCTGTTGCCCTTGACCACTAACTAAGAGATTTTATAATTAATGTACTAACTAGCCTGAGCCTCCTGCAAAGAATCTGAAGAAAAAGAATGGTGAGCAGAAGCAAAAGGAACAACTCCTCAATCCTATAGATTAGTGCTTTGAATTGTGCCCCAAGTAATTTTCATTTGTAAAGGAGCTTTTTTTCTCATTTCTCTCTCTCTGTGTGCATGTGTGTGTCAGTGTTTCTTTTTATCTCACCTTTTCTAACTGGGGATGAATCTGCATCCTGACTGTTCCTATCACCTTTGACTACTCCACTCGGACTTTCAGACATAGCTATTTGATTGAAGCACATGCAATGTGTTTGCCATAAACTGTGAGCATCAAATAGTTTCAAAGTGTGTGAGTGCTAAGATAATGAAGCACTCAATTCTGATGCATATGATGGCTGCCTGTCCCTGTGTGCTGGCCTGGCAAAAGGCTGGCAATATAACATGTCAGTGAGCTACAAAGTATAGTGTTAAAGTGCTGAGTTGTATTACAAGTGTTCATGTGATCACTGCACAAAGACGTGTTTGAGAAAGCTGACAAAGATGGAGGGCTTTTGCCCGAAACGTTGATTTCGCTGCTCGTTGGATGCTGCCTGAACTGCTGTGCTCTTCCAGCACCACTAATCCAATATTTGGTTTTCAGCATCTGCAGTCATTGTTTTTACCAAAGATGGATGCCTGGACCAGCCAGCTGCAGTTACCAGGTTTCCACTCTGACTCTGAAGTTGGCAAATGGCGATGTACAGTTTCACACCTGGGAAAATATTAACCTGCATATAAATGAGGTGAGATTAGGTAATAATGAGATGTCAATGCACGCAATTAGTCCCTTACCACTCACTAGTAAGGTTTGCATCTAGCCATTAAAACCTCAAATACAAAATTGACTTTGTATTGTTGACATCGTAAATCGCATTTTCTCATTCTTACCATATTTTTCCAACTTTCTTGTAATTTCCCTCATTGCTCAGAGGCTGGGAAAATTCCGCCTCTAGATTCTGCTGTAAATTGTGCAAAAGAGCATTTAAAAGTTGGAAGATATTTAGATTGAAAATGAAATCCGTGGAAAAGATTTTAAGAAGCATAAATTAAGGCATCAAGTGTGCCCTGAATGATTGGCAAATGGAAATATTGAATATAATACTGAAGGGTTGCAGACATGGGACAGTTTCAGGATTTTTAAAAGGAACATCTATGCTGAAAGGAACAATGCCTGGATGATACAGACAAACTAGGAGAGAAAATTGGCTACTCAATTAAAGAAAGAACACCAAACTTAATGACCCCTCATTTACAATGTTATATTGATGAAGATAATCAACAACAAAGTATTTGACTGAAGGTTTGCCAAGCATGTTGTTAGTATTTTGTGAAAAATGTGTTTGCATAGTGAATGACAACTCTGTAGAAATCCTTTTAGTATAGGAAACTTTTTTATTTCAAAAAATACTTTATTCATAAAAATATTTTGATATCTGTACAGTTGGTGATGCCATTCATAGGTATACATTGCGTGTCTTTACATACAGAGATCAGACTGAATGATTTGTATATACAAGTCTCCATGTAAACCATTCCAGGTGTTTAGCTGAGACGTCAGCGGAACCCAATTACTGAGTAAGCCCCCCAGTTCTACTTCAGCAGGCAGACTTTACACAGTGGTCTTTCCCCACCACCCCTTGGCGGCAGCTGGCCCGAGCTTCAGTGCGTCCCACAACACGTAGTCCTGGACCTTGGAATGTGCCAGTCTGCAACACTCAGTCGGGGTCAACTCCTTCAGTTGGAAGACCAACAGGTTTCAGGCAGACCAAAGAACTGTTTCCACTGAGTTGATGATCGTTTCGGTGTGCGTCCCGGGTAACAGACCGAAGAGCACGGAGTCCCGCATCACAGAGCTGCTCAAGATGATCTTCGACAAACACCAAGGGGACAATGGTCATCTAATGAGTAGCTGTCATGAGTGATTAAACACATGATTGGAGCTGTCTATCAATGCTATGTCAAAGTTAAGGTTTATTAATAGGCACAGAAAAAGGGTGAAGTGCAGGAAGATCCAGGGAGACAAGTCACATCATCTCCCTGGGGAAGACCAGGAGATCACCACACATCAGTCCACGGGAGAACAAAAATTGTTGATACCAAGACTACCAGAAGCCAATAAAGACTATCAGAGACCTCCACAAAACACAATAGGACAACTAGAATATGGGAGTGCACTGCCTCTACTCCCCCATTCTACAGAATGATTCTGCGATCGGTAAAGCATTCTCCTGTCACAAGTTGAATATTTCCTTTCTTTTCTAATTAACTAATAGACTGCATCCAAACTTCAGCTACTCTGTAAACTATCAGAAAATTGTGATAAAACATTGACTGCCTATAATAGATAACTGTAATCATGAACTCTCTAAAATCAACATTATAGATTACAGAAGCTTAAAGAAACAAGTCTTATTCTTGGAAATAAACTGAGGCATTCCATAACATAGCTGAAAATGTGTTGCTGGAAAAGCGCAGCAGGTCAGGCAGCATCCAAGGAACAGGAGAATCGACGTTTCGGGCATAAGCCCTTCTTCAGGAATGAGGAAAGTGTGTCCAGCATGCTAAGATAAAAGGTAGGGAGGATTGACTTGGGGGAGGGGCATTGGAAATGCGATAGGTGGAAGGAGGTCAAGGTGAGGGTGATAGGCCAGAGTGGGGGTGGGGGCGGAGAGGTCAGGAAGAAGATTGCAGGTTAAGAAGGCGGTGCTGAGTTCGAGGGATTTGACTGAGACAAGGTGGGGGGAGGGGAAATGAGGAAACTGGAGAAATCTGAGTTCATCCCTTGTGGTTGGAGGGTTCCTAGGCGGAAGGTGAGGCGCTCTTCCTCTAACCGTCGTGTTGCTATGGTCTGGCGATGGAGGAGTCCAAGGACCAGCATGTCCTTGGTGGAGCAACACATTTTCAGCTCTGATCTCCAGCATGTGCAGTCCTCACTTTCTCGTCCCATTCTCCTCCCATTCCATAACATAACACATTTCATATAGAAATGAATGTTAAACTCATTTAAAAACTAAAAAACTATTTTTATGAATTACAAATTGTGGAATATAAAATAAGATTTTCTTTGTAGCTAAAAGTATTAGCCCAAATATATTATATTTCCAACAAATTATGCTTTCCATAAGGAGATTAAAGGAAGGGAAGACAATAAAGGAAGGGAAATATTGATCTTACAGGACTGAACATATTTACTGCATTGTATCAAACACTTTCAAAATTCTGTAACCATACATCCAATACTTGAAGTAACCAACCAATTAAATAACTTATTTTCTCACACATGAAATATGTCAGAATCTGTAGTTAAAATTTGTTTTTCTGAGAGTTATTGGCTTTATGCAAAAGACACAGGGTACAAAGCCAAAACAAAATCAACAAGACAAAAAAAAAGACATAACTGCTTTAAACTAGTGATTTTATTCTATGCAACTGTAGAAAATGAAAATAAGCAGACTTCCACTGATTTGGATCTACTTTAAAGACAGTCCATCTGGGAAGGAAACGAAAGCCAAAAGCATTGTAAATACAATGCAATTATTCTCCCACATTAAAATCCCAGGACAGACATTCCATCTGTGTGGCATGGAGTGTGGAAGCAAACACACATAATTTCTTTTAAGTTTTCTATAAATGAAAATATTTTTGTTCTACTAATCATGTGCATCTAGAGGCTCTTCAAATTTTGGCATCCATTACTCAATGTATCATTATTTGGGAAATACTCTCACACAACGTTCTAAATTATTAATCAAACAATACATTTACAGTGTATGCTTACTTGGGGGCACTGGACTGCTTGCTTTTTCACCATAGAATTTTTAATATAAAAATCATTAAGGCAAATGACAGGAGAACAAACCAATTAAACACAAATAATACTTTAAATGACACACAGAAATCAAATATCCAAGTGATACGCTTATTCATTGCTTTTAGTTTTGCCACAATTCAGTGACTTTAAGACACCATCAACAGCATAAAATGCAGTTAATCTAAAAATCAGTGAGTCCTTTGGATGAATGTTCAGATTAGTTATTCCCCCTTTGGTGGTGCAAAATGCACAGAAAGATGTGTAAATATGAGAGATCAGTGCACACCTAGCATATATTGATTGGGTGAGACTTCCATAAAAATAAGAATATAAGGAATAGGAGGAGTCTTCATTCAGCCTCTTGAACTTAATGAACAGATTGTAGCCTAAAGTCCACTTTCGTGCCTGTCCCTGATAACCCTTAAGTTCCTTGATCGCCAAAGATCTATCTAACTCAGCCTTGAATATATTCAATGATAACGCCTCCATTTTTAGCAGGGGAAGATTATTTTAAATGTAAATGATTTTCTTTCAAAAAAAGTACATGAGGCACAGAGTCTATTATCATTGATGTCCTTTCATCCAGGTGAACAGGGGCATGTCCATCATTGAACGAGGATAGACCAGACATTGTACAGAACTGTGTCATCTGCTAGACCAGAGCTTCTGAACTGAAGGGATGAGCAGCCATTCTTTTCCAGTGGTTATCAAGGTGGTAGCAGGGCTAAAGTCTTATGCAACTAGCTGCTTCGAAGCATCCACTGGCGATTTGCTTGTAATTTCTCAATCCTCAACCAATAAATGTTTCAAGGCCGTTATCAATTAAACTTTGTGCAAGAAACACTGCTTTATCTCATTTCCCCAGAATGAGGTCAGTACTGCAACCCCAGACAGTAGGCTTTACTAACAAAGCTGCCTTTGCCCAGATGCAGGCACCATAGATTGCACACACCTCACATTGAGAACATCATATTATAAAAGGGTTGACTTCACCAATCGAAAAGTGCTCCATTTGGCCAATATACGTCCCTTCTGATCACTCATACCACATTGCAGAAGAAAATCCTGAAGCAGTGATGAAAGGTCTGGGATCTCTCAAATCCCTGCTTTATTGCGTACAATTCTGGTCTTCTTCCATCAGAAGGATGTTGTGAAACATAAAAGGATTCAGAACAGATTTACAAGGATTATTGCCAGGATTGGAGAATTTAAGCTATAGGGAGAAGCTGAATAGGCTAGAGCTGTTTTCCCTGAAGAGTCAGAGGCTGAGGGGTGACCTTATAGAAGTTTATAACATCATGAGGGGCATGGATAGGGTGAATAGACAAGGTCTTTTCCCTGGAGTAGGGGAGACCAGAATGAGAGGGCATAGGTTTCGGGTGAAGGAGGGGGGAAAAAAGATATAAAAGGCACCTAAGGGGCATTTTTTTCACACAGAGGGTGGTGCATGAATGGAATGAGCATACAGAAGAAGTAGCAGAGGCTGGTACAATTACAGCATTTAAAAGTCTTCTGGATGAGTATATAAATAGGAAGGGTTGAGAGGGAAATGGGCCAAGTACATTAGGTTTAAGATATCTGGTCGACATGGACCGAAGGGTTTATTTTAGAATTAGCATCCCTACAAGTGTGGAAACAGGCCATTTGGTCCAACCAGTCCACACCGACCCTCTGAAGAGTAACCCACTCAGACCCATTCCCCTGACTAACGAACCTAACACTATGGGCAATTTAGCATGGCCAATTCACCTGATCTGCACATCTTTTAGACTGTGGGAAGAAACCGGAGGACTCTGAGGAAACCCACACAGACACAGGGAGAATGTGCAAACGCCACACAGACAGTGGCCTGAAGTGGGAATTGAACCCAGGTCCCTAGCGCTGTAGAGGCAGCAGTGCTAACCACTAAGCCACCATGCCGCCCATCTCTATGACTTTATTTCTAGGGCTGGAAGCCTTACAAAGATGGCTGCTGAGAAACAGGAACTACCCTTTGCTCTGTGGCTAATAATTCAAAGCAGCCCATTTCTCCACTAGGGCAAACAATAGGCCTGCAGTAAATGAGGTTCTAATGTTTGGATGAGTCTGAGGTTGCCTTGCAGTAGATGTCTGAAGCAACTCCCTTCATCTTTTGTTCTTTTAACAAGCAACACAATGTTTCTCATGAGAGCGTGGCAAGTTGATAATTAAGGTGGACTCTTGCTTTTTAAGCACCTTATTGACAGCCCAACTCATCTCATTAATATTCAGGCTCCCATCTTACCAAATGTACCAACAAGAGAGAAGTCTAGAACACACAATATGGAAATCATAGCTGGTACTAGCAAATTCAGCTCCCCAAATAGCCTCCATTTTGAATATGGGACATCAATATCTCATGGTATGCTCCACAGGCACCGGCCACTTGCACCCCACACCCACAGACATTGCCATTTGCTATATGCCAGCCTCTAAGAACCCTCATGACATGTCAACTTCTGCACCTCAGTTTGCACCACGAACTACCATTATAATGGTAGCTGCAAGGACACGGTGCAATCAAGGATATGCACCCAGCTCATGCACTGGATGAGACTGTACCTCCAGCTTTCTGCTCATTGTCAAAGCAGACACTCACTCTGAGCCTACCTGAATGCTCAAGTTCGGTACCCATGGGGATGGCCATTCCATCAACCGGGACCTTGGGTTCATGTCACACTACAGGTGACCACCCACACACACACACACACACACACACACACACACACACTCCTACAGACCCATACAATCATGCAGACCCTCTCTCACATACATGCACACACACAGCCTCTCAGACGTATACCCCTTTACACTCACATACACACACTCTCTCATACAAAATCTCACGTGCTTCTAATTACATTTTATCTTCCAAGTTTTTGACTACTCAGTTAAGTTGTCTATGTCCCTCCCTAGACTATTTGTGTTATCCTCACTACTTGCTATCCCACCTAGTTTTGTGTTGTCTGCAAACTTGGTGATTGTACATACACTTCTCTCATCCAGGACATTAATATATAGTGAATAATTGCAACCCCAGCAATAAGCCCTGTGGTACTCCATGAGTTACAGGTTTCCATATTGATATTCAAATTCTCTGTCTTCTACTGGTTAGCTAATTCTCTATCATACTGACATAGTACTCTAACATCATGGGTTGTTAGTGGCCCAATGTGTGATATGGTATCAAACACCTTTGGCAATCAAAATAGGTGTACTTTTTTCCCTTTTATCTAACCTGATTAGCATCTCTTCAAAAGAATTCTAATAAATTTGACAGGCATGATTTTCCCTTAATGAGGATATGCTGAAATTCCTTGACAATTACATGTACTTGTAAATTCTTTGCTATATCCTTTATAATATGTTAACATTTTTCCAAAACAGATATTAAGATAAATGGGTTATCTTAATAGTTTCCTGTTTTTGTCTCCTTCCCAATTTAAATAATGGTGTCATATACGCAGTTTTCTAATTCTCCGGCACTTTTTCAGAATCTAAGGATTCTTGGAAGATTACAACTAGTCCAGCCATTATCTATTTATCACCTAATGCTACTTCACATCAAGTCCAGGGTATCTTTTAGCTTTTAGACTCATTACTTTCCCTAGCACCTTTTAATTTACTGATTGTTATTGCATTTATTTCCTCTCCTTTCTTTCTTTGATCAATTAGTAATTTTGGAATGACAGTGTCTTCAACCTGGTTTGCCATTATTACTTCCCCAGCCTCATTCCCTCAGGATCCTATGTAATGTTAGTCTCTTTGCTCCTGTTTATATATTTAAAGAAGCACTTGTCAACTGTCTTCGAAATTCACCCTCAAAGTTTGCTTTCTTTGGTTTTTTTTTGTTTGTACCTTGTTGGTTTTTAAAACTATCCCAAACCTCTGATTACTACCAGTCTTTGCCAAATTGTATGATTTTTTTTATTTCGATATAATGCTTATCTTTCCTGGTAAATCATGATAGACTTATTCCCTTTCTAGAATCCTTCTTTCTCACTGGAAAATATCTTTGCTGTAAGTCATAAACTATCTTCTTAAATTTCTCTATTGTTCCTCAACCATGTTTGCTGCTAAACCCCTTTCCAAATCCATTCCATCAAACTCTGCCTTTGACAAGGTGCCACACAGGAGGCTACAAAATAATAGCTAATGGTGTCAGAGGTAAGATACTGGCACGGATAGGGGATTAGCTGATTGGCAGAAAGCCGGGGGGGAATAAACGGGTCTTTTTCAAGATGACAGCAAATGACTAGTCAAGTCATACATTAATAATCTGATGAAGGAACTGAGGGCATTGTTGCTAGGTTTGCAGATGACACAACGGGACGGGGAAGGACAGTTAGTGTTGTGGAAGTAGGACAGCTGCAGAAGGACTTTGACAGGCTAGGAGAGTGGGCAAAGAATTGGTGTGAGGAACACAATGTGAGAAAACGTGAGGTTATACACTTAGTAGGAAGAAGAGAGGCACAGACTATTTTCTAAATGGGGAAAATCTTTAGAAATCTGAAGATCAAAAGGGACTTAGGAGTTCCAGTTCAGGATTCTCTTAAGGTTAATATGCAGCTTCAGTTCGCAGTTAGGAAGGCAAATGCAATGTTAGCATTCATTTCAAGAGTTCAGTAGTACACCGCTGCTCTTGCATTCTAGCCCTCTTGATGCAGTAAAGAGTTCCACAAATTCACCACCCTCAAGTTGAAGAATTTCTCCTCATCCCTGTCATCCCTTTGCTCTGAGTTTTTTCCCTAGGGTCCTAGTCTCTCCTACTAATAGAAACATCTTCTCCACATCCTTTCAATCCAGCTTTCTCATTATTATGTAAGTTTCAAAGTGATTCCCCTTCAGCCTTCTAAATTCCAACTACAGTTCTCAAGTGCTCCTCATATGATAAGCCCTTCATCCCTGACAGCATGCTTGTACACCTCCTCTCGACTTCCTCCAAAGCCAGCACATTCTTCTTTAGATATGGGGCCGAAAACTACTCATAATATTCCAAATGTGTTTCTCCAGAACCATAGAGCATTTACTGCAGCAGGCTGCGGAGGCCAAGTCACTGAGTGTATTTAAGTCAGAAATAGATAGGTTTTTGATTTGTAACAGAATCAAGGGTTATGGGAGAAGAAGGAGAATGGAGGTGAGCAACAAGTCAGCAATGAATGAATCAAGTAGACTCAGTGGACCGAATGGCCTAATTCCACTCCTAATTGTCTTATGATCCATGGTCTACGGTCTTAAGCTGATACTCAACTGTAACAGAGAAAGGGGAGAAAATGGTACTGTTCATATCCAGGATGAAGGAAATAATGAAGTGATTCATATTTAACAGAATTGAAGGAATGTTGAGTGCAGAGAATGGCTAACAGGAATTTGACTTGATAACTTGAAACAAGGAAATTTAATTTTAAAAATTAAATCAAGATAGGGAGAAAAAGGAATTTTGTTTAAAAAAGACTGAATATTATCCAGTGTGAAATAGGCTTTTAAAAGAGATTCATAGGGGATAAAGTGTGTTAAAATTACCTTTTAAAAATTGAGACCAGGAAAGAAAATGAACGCTGAAAAAAAGATTTGGGAAAATAAAAATTGAATTATCAAGGTTTGGGGAATACTGAAAGGTGCACAAGAAAAAACAATATTTAAACTACCAAGTACGGAATCAAATTGCTTAGACAAGGAAACCCAAGTCTCGCTTCATCTTTGAGGGATCAAAGGATGAACAATTTTCCCTTTCAATGAAGGGCAGGTTCCCTTCCAGACATGAGTGAACCAGCTGAATGTCATGGTCACATTTGTTTGCATCAGTTTTCTAATTTTTAGTTTATTTAAAATAGGATTAAAATTATAAAATTGACACGATGGAATTTGAATTTTATATTCTATGGACTATGGTGAAACACCATAACGAATATGCTTCTGCCTTATTAGTATTAATTTTTGGATAAAGAAATGAAATGTCTGCACTGAATTAGTTACTGCATGACACTGAATGACATAGCATCAGATGATGTGGAGTCTGTGTGGGTAGAATTGAGGAACCACAAAGGCAAAAAAAACCATAATTGGAGTTGTGTACAGACCTCCTAACAGTGGTCAGGACCAGGGATGCAACATGTACCGGGAAATAGAGAAGGCATGTCAGAAAGGCAAGGTCACGGTGATCATGGGAGACTTCAATATGCAGGTGGACTGGGTAAATAATGTTGCCAGTGGATCCAAAGAAAGGGAATTCATGGAATGCTTACAGGATGGCTTTTTGGAACAGCTTGTCATGGAGCCCACAAGGGAGCAGGCTATTCTGGACCTAGTGCTTTGCGATGAACCAGACTTTATAAAAGATCTTAGAGTAAGGGAACCCTTAGGAAGCAGCAATCATAATATGGTAGAGTTCAGTCAGGAGTTTGAAAGAGAGAAGGAAAAATCGGATGTAATGGTGTTACAGTTAAATAAAGGTAATTATGAGAGCATGAACGAGGAACTGACAAAAATAGACTGGAAGCAGCGCCTAGCGGGGAAGACAGTAGAGCAAAAATGGCAGGAGTTTGTGGTTATAATTGAGGACACTGTACAGAGGTTCATCCCCAAGAAAAGAAAGATTATCCAGGGAGGGATTAGACAGCAATGGCTGACAAAGGAAGTCAGGAAATGTATTAAAGAAAAAGAGAGATCCTATAAAGTGGCCAAGAGCAGTGGGAAACCAGAAGATTGGGAAGGCTACAAAAACAAACAGAGGATAACAAAGAGAGTAATAAGAAAGGAGAGGATCAAATATGAAGGTAGGCTAGCCAGTAATATTAGAAACGATAGTAAAAGTTTCTTTCAATACATAAGAAACAAACAACAGACAAAAGTAGACATTGGGTCACTTCAAACTGATGCTGGAAGCCTAGTGATGGGAGATCAGGAAATAGCAGGAGAACTTAACAAGTACTTTGCGTCAGTTTTCACAGTGGAAGACAGGAGTAATATCCCAACAATTAAAGGGAGTCAGGAGGCTGAGTTGAGTATGGTTGTCATTACAAAAGAGATAGTGCTAGAAAAGCTAAAAAGTCTTAAAATTGATAAATCTCCTGGCCCCGATAGGATACATCCTAGAGTTCTGAGAGAGGTGGCTGAGGAAATAGCGGAGGCATTGGTTGAGATCTTTCAAGAGTCACTGGAGTCACGGAAAGTCCCGGATGATTGGAAGATCGCGGCTGTAACCCCATTGTTCAAGAAAGGATCAAGACAAAAGATGGAAAATTATAGGCCAATTAGCCTAACCTCGGTCGTTGGTAAAATTCTAGAATCCATCATTAAGGATGAGGTTTCTAAATTCTTGGAAGAGCAGAGTCTGATTAGAACAAGTCAACATGGATTTACTAAGGGGAGGTCATACCTGACAAACTTGTTGGTATTCTTTGAAGAGGTGACAAGTAGGTTAGACCAGGGTAACCCAGTGGATGTGGTCTATCTAGACTTCCAAAGGCCTTTGATAAGGTGCCACACGGGAGGTTGCTGAGCAAGGTGAGTGCCCATGGTGTTCGAGGTGAGCTACTGGGATGGATTGAGGATTGGCTGTCTGACAGAAGGCAGAGAGTTGGGATAAAAGGTTCTTTTTCAGAATGGCAGCCGGTGACGAGCGGTGTCCCGCAGGGTTCAGTGTTGGGGCCACAGCTGTTCGCATTATATATTAATGATCCGGATGAATGGACTGGGGGCATTCTAGCAAAGTTTGCAGAGGATACGAAGTTAGGTGGACAGGCAGGTAATACTGAGGAAGTGGGGAGGCTGCAGAAGGATCTAGACAGTTTGGGAGAGTGGTCCAGGAAATGGCTGATGGAATTCAACGTGAACAAATGCGAGGTCTTGCACTTTGGAAAAAAGAATAAAAGCACAGACTACTTTCTAAATGGTGAGAAAATTCGTAAAGCCAAAGTACAAAGGGATCTGGGAGTGCTAGTCGAGGATTCTCTAAAGGTCAACATGCAGGTTGAGTCTGTGATTAAGAAAGAGAATGCAATGTTGTCACTTATCTCAAGAGGGTTGGAATATAAAAGCACCATTGTGCTACTGAGACTTTATAAAGCTCTGGTTAGGCCCCATTTGGAGTACTGTGTCCAGTTTTAGTCCCCACACCTCAGGAAGGACATACTGGCACTGGAACGTGTCCAGCTGAGATTCACAAGGATGATCCCTGGAATGGTAGGTCTAACATATGAGGAACTGCTGAGGATCCTGGGATTGTATTCATTGGAGTTTAGAAGATTAAGGGGAGACTTAATAGAGACGTACAAGATAATACATGGCTTGGAAAGGGTGGATGCTAGGAAATTGTTTCCGTTAGGTGAGGAGACTAGGACCCGTGGACACAGCCTTAGAATTAGAGGGGGTTAATTCAGAACAGAAATGCGGAGACATTTCTTTAGCCAGAGAGTGGTGGGCCTGTGGAATTCATTGCCGCAGAGTGCAGTGGAGGCCGAGATGCTAAATGTCTTCAAGGCAGAGATTGATAGATTCTTGATGTCTCGGGGAATTAAGGGCTATGGGGAGAATGTGGGTAAGTGGAGTTGAAGTGCCCAGCAGCCATGATTGAATGGCGGAGTGGACTCGATGGGCCGAATGGCCTTACTTCCACTCCTATGTCTTATGGTCTTATAGTTATCACCTTACATACTGTGCTAACAAAATGATGTTCTCAGCATATGAAGTATATCTGCAAGAACTGATGGATCAATTGATAAATGCATCACTGCTATTTAACATATATTTGCTTTCCTTGACCTTGTAGATGGCACAGGCTGCACTACAGGGAGGCTCTATAGAAAGAACCATGCAGCATTTTCTGCCGTGCATCTTAGAGATGACATACACTGCGATATTGAGAGTCAGTGTTGGAAAGAGTGAATGTTGTAGGCCATGCATAGGGTATCAATCACAGAGTGCTTTGTCCAAAAAGGTGTCAAGTTTCTTGAGTTGCTAGGAATGCACTCCTTCAGTCAAGTACAAAGCATTCCATCATACTCCTGGTGTGTGCCTATATGTATAGAAAATTGGTTTAGTTGAATTTCTGGTTGATGATGGGCCTCCAGATGTTGATTACAAAAAATTCAGCAATGGTAATATCATTGAATGTCGTGGGAGAATGAGTTGAATCTTGGAGATGGTCATAGAGTCAGAGAAGTCCACAGCACAGAAAAAGGCCCTTCAGCACACCAAGTCTGTGCAGGTCTCAAACAAGCAACTAATTATTCTAATCTCATTTTCCAGCATTTGGTTCATAACCTTCTATGCCTCGGCATCACAAACGCACATCTAATTGTATGTTAAATGTATGAGGATTCTTCCTTTACCAACTTTACAGATAGTGAGTTCTCGATTCCCACCACCTTCTGTGTGAAAACATGTTTCCTCACATCCTCTCTAAATGGCTTGGGCCTTTCCCTAAATCTATTCCCCTTGTCATTGATCTCTCCACCAAGGAAAAACATTCCTTCCTGTCTATCCTCTCTATGCTCTTATAATTTTATATATCCCAATCATATCTACCCTGAATTTCCTCTGCTCCAAGAAAACAATCCCAGGTCTATCCAACTTATCTTCATAACTAAAATTCTCCAGCCCAGACTGCATCCTGGTAAATCTCCTCTGCACCTTCCTCGTACAATCCCTTCCACAACGTGGATTCCAGAACTATACACACTCTAGCTATGGCCTAACCAACATTTTATATAGTTTTAGCATGATCTCCCTGCTCTTTAACTCTATGCCTCGGCTAATAAAGACAAGTATTCTATATGTCTTTTAAATCTAATTTAGATTAGATTAGATTAGATTAGATTAGATTACTTAGTGTGGAAACAGGCCCTTCGGCCCAACCGACCCTCCGAAGAGCAACCCATTCCCCTACATTTATCCCTTCACCTAACACTACGGGCAATTTAGCATGGCCAATCACCTAACCTGCACATTTTTGGACTGTGGGAGGAAACCGGAGCAGACAACATTTGCCACATCCGCGTTCTTGCCCTTTCACCATAACTCAATTATCCTACAGATCAAGAACCTTTAATCTCAGCCTTAAATATACACAAGAACTCTGCACCCGCAACTCTTTGTGGCAAAAAGCTTCAAAGATTCGCAGTTCTCTGAGAAATGAAATTCCTTCTCATTTCAGTCTTAAATTAGCTGCCCTTAATTCTCAAGACTATGCCCTCTGGTCCTAGACTCTCCCATGAGGAGAAATATCCTCTCAGCATTTACCCTGTCAAGGCCTTAAAGAATCTGATTCGTTTCAATGATATCACCTCTCATTCTTCTAAATTTCAATGAGTAAAGTCCCAATCTGTTGTCAAATAGTTGCCCCTTAGTTCAAAACATATCCGTTTTCTCCCTCTTAAATAAATACTGATGTGTTTAATTACCAATTTGAGTGAATACATTTATAAACTATTTACGTTCTAAAACCAGATCACCAGGAGGAAACCCACACAGACACGGGGAGAACATGCAAACTCCACACAGACGGTCGCCCAAGGCTAGAATCGAACCCGGGTCCCTAGCACTGCGAGGCAGCAGTGCTAACCACTAAGCCACTGTGCCCCTCATTATTGAGTAATTGATTAAACTGGCAATGGAAAACATGACACGTGTGACATCTGTCAAGTGTCAAACTGATCAAATTGCCGGAGACTACTCAGTGTAATTTCAAATACACAGCTTGTTTGTATGGAGAAAGGGTACAAGAAAGCTCAGAGCAATAGTTAGCTAGCTCAGGATCTATGACTGGAAATTGAGAAGAATGGGCTGATCATTTAGTTTTGGTTTGATCCTCGACAAGCTCACGTGCTCATTGGATGTTTTCTACTGTTCAGCTACTTCTTTTCTTTTCCATAGCTGCTGCTGCTTTACAGTCTTTCTTGCTTTAATCTTCAAAGTCAAAAGCAGCCCTTTAAAGGCCACACAAGACTCCAACCACGTAAATTACACCAATACATATATGTTTCATAAGAAACATCCTGAGTAATGAAACATTCAAACATATGAATTAGGAGTCATACATCATTCGGCCTTGTGAGTTTGTTCCACTACTCAGTAAGATCATGACTGATTGGCTTGTGCTTTGAATTCTACACTCCCACCTACCTCAAATAATCCTTGATTCCCTTGCCTTGCAAGAATCTATCCACCTCCACCTTAAAGGTGGTCAATGACCCCATCTCCACCACATTCTGAACACAGAATTCTAAAGTTACACAATTTTCTAAAAAGATTAAAAACTTTCCTCACCACTGTCCTCAAAGGATGATTGCAATTTTTTTTACAACTTGCCCCTATTTCTGGACTCACACAAAAGTAAACATTCTTCCTTCAATGAGAACATAACTGCACACACTATTTGACACGTGATCTCACAGATGTGTTGTGTAGTAGTAGCAAAAGGTAAACCTCCTTACTTTTATGTTCAATTCTTCTTATAGTAACGAACAGCATTTCATTAGCCTCCTTATTTACTTATTATACCTGTATACTAATGTTTTGTGACTCATGCATGAAATCACCTAGATCCCTCCAGACCTTGGAATTCTGCAATCATTCTCCATTGAAGTACCACTCTGCTTTTTTATTCTTCCTGTGAAAGTGAACAATTCACATTCTCAGCCTACCAGATTTTTGTTCACGTGCTCAGCCTCTTTGCATCCATCTGCAACCTGCCTATGTCCTCTTTATACCTAATTTTGTGTCATCTGTAAGTTTAGCTATCAAGGCTTTACTCCAAACAAAATCATTTATATAACTGCAAAGTGCTGAGGCCCAGGCACAGATCCTGTTGGAGGGGGATTTTGAAAAGGAGTCTTGACTCCAGTGTTCAGCAGCACAAACTGGTTTTTATTTGAAGCTCCTTGCCAATGCAGCATGGGAGAGGTCTCTAGGAAGCCTCCTTTCCCAATAAAGTACAGGATATTTATGCATACCGCATTATAGTGGTTACATGCAACATTGATATACATGCTTGCCACATCTCCTCTGTCCTACACATCCAATCCTGCAAACACACAATCAATGATGGTCAACCCTAGGTCCTCCCATCATCTCATGATGTTTACCAGACCCCATGTCACTTATCCTTGGACTCTTACAATACATCTTATTGATCACATTCCAATACTGGCTATTCCCAGACATTTGACAGCTGCATTGTACATCTGCTTATTACTATTAACTTTTCAAATTCTGTTTTGCAATTTATATTCCTTGCTAACCATAACAGAAGATTAAGAAGGATGTCAATTTCTACTAATTGTTATAAAGTTTGTATTATCAGCTCAAATATAGAGTTGCTAATAAAGTTATATATAGTGATCCTAATACTACAATTCTATGACAAAGCTGATAATTTCAGGAGCAGCTTCCTTCTTACTCGACTTTGAAAGGTCAAACACAACCTCTCTGTTGCGCAGCTGCCATTTACGTGTTCTTCTATTTGCATACTGTAAGGTGGTTTAAAATAGAAGTTTGATTCTCGGATGAAATTTTTGGCATTACTTTAAATACCTTTATACTAATTCTCTTTAGTAAAGATAGCAACTATTCAAATTCTATTGATAGGAATGAAATTCAATCATTTTTACAGCTTTATCAAGTCATTAAAATAAGCTTATTTGGATTCTCAAAGGTTCTACAAGACATGACCTCTTTCACACCCTTCTCTTATAATTTCCTCTTATTCTTTACAGCTTTCATTAGGCTTTGAAGCAATCGTTTATTTTCTTGAGATCATAATGACCGTGGTTTACAATTGTTTCTGCCCCCCTTGCTTTGTTTGTCTGTTGGTACTCTTTGATCAGATTATCATTTTTGTTGATCTAATCTCCCTGCTGATGGAGTGAAAGCTTCTCTCTACTGCCTGCAGCCATTTATTTAAAGGAAATTTAGTTGAATCCCTTAACGTTAATTTGTCAATTGCATTTATAATTTCGACATACATGATAGGTCTTTTTAATATGTAATGACAATTAACTAAAAAGTCTTGATTATTGTGGGATCAGACATTTCTTCTAATCCATACTAAGTAACAAACTTTGAACTAGCTGGCACCAAGGCCTCTTACAAAGTTTTCCAAAGGTGATTATCGAAACAAGTCTCTGCACTCAAGGCTGACTGTCTGTAGAAATCTAATTAAATTTCCCTAGGTGTAATACACTAAAACGACTTTCGTTGTATGAATATATATGTCTAATCTAACATGTAATTACAACTATTTAAAAAGCCTCATCTAAGGTGGGTCAAATAGGAAATTTCAACCCAGACAGTTTCCAGGTAAGCTACTCTGAAAAGAAGAGTCTGACTGTCAGCATTCTAGCCCCATTTTACTCGGTTGTGATTCTCAGAGGCATTTTGTTAACTGCCTGTGACAGCCATGATTTGAGCTACAATGCTCTTCAACCATCTTGGGTCAACTAAAATAAACCCAAGCAGCCATTTTGTCACATTGATTCGATTAGATTCCCTACAGTGTACAAACAGGCCCTTCTGCCCAACAAGTCCACATCGACCCTCCAAAAAGTAACACACCCAGACCCATTTATCTCTGACTAATGCACCTAACACTATGGGCAATTTAGGATGGCGAATTCCCCTGACCTGCACATCTTTGTACTGTGGGAGGAAACCAGAGCACCCAGAGGAAACCCATGCAGACACAGGGAGAATGCACAAACTCCATACATAGAGTCACCCCACAGGGGAATCAAACCCAGGTCCTCGGTGCTGTGAGGCAGCAGTGCTAACCACTGAGCCACGTGCCCCCCCATTCAGCCATGGCAGCTACATGATCCCCACAATGATCAATAATTAAATGAACAAAATTTATTGAATGATCTTGAGAAAAACAATGGACAACATTCAATTTTTTAACTTTTACTTCAACAAATAATTCAAAATCGACACAAATTAAACATGAATAGCCAAATTGTAGTGAAATAAACTAAGTCACAGATGAAAAAGCACGTAAAAAAGACAGATTTTACAGATGCACTGAAAAGCTCACCATACAAATATAGCACTGATATCAGCCATAAAGTCCTTCCAAATACTTCCTCAGGTAACAATTCCATGAGAAGAATTCAAGCTGATTTTCTTCAAGGGTTTAGCCACTGATTCTCATCTGACAGCCATTCTTCTTTAACCCGAGTTCCATGTGCACGGTTGTCACCAAAAAAGTGCATTAATGCAGAATGTCCTCAACTCTGCTTATGGTAGTCTTAATGGTGTGAAACTACCATGTTAATTTGAAACCCTCAATAATACTCCTGGACATGTTACTGGTAAATCAGGTCCTTTAGCATAACTGACTCAGCAGAAACCTTATTTTTCCTTACTCCATTCTCAGTTATGGAGTCGTAGAGTCTTATAAAGTTCCAGCTTTCATGCGTTAATCTGGTGAATACTCATCATGCAAAATGACAAACTGACAAAAGCAGGAAGCAGGAGGATGTCTGTTTGCCATATCTCTCTATTCATAGAAAACAACCTAATGCAAAATGTAGGCCTTTTTAATCTTCTGTAAATGAGCTCCTCCACTCTGAGGAAAACTTTCTTTTAAATAAACCAATAACCTGGGGCAATGTAATAAAAACAAAAGAAAGGTGGAAGCCAAGACAGGGACTAAATTAAAATAGTGAAGGAAAACTGGTTCCTAAATTTGAGCTCCAACTTACATTTACTACTCTTTATTATACCTTAATCACGCCATAACTAACTTAAAGAGCTCATCATTATCAGATTTCCTTTCTCAAAGAAAAGCTCGTATTTAAAGACAAAGGAAATAAGTATTGTAATCCCAAGATCTACTACATAAAGCATCCTTTTTCACTAGAAGCATTCCTTATTTATATAAAAAAGGGGTGTTAATGGCTTTGTGGCATTGTCACTGGATTAGTAATCTTGAGGCCAGGTAAAGTTTGGTCGACCAAGGTTTGAATCCCACCTCAGCAGTGATGAAAGTTGAATTCAATTAAAAAAACCTGAATTCAAAAGTTTAATGAAATCATGAACCAATTCTTGAAAAGACCCATCTGATTCACTAATGACCTCGAGGGAAGGAAACAAGCCTTTACCTTGTTTGACCTAGATATGACTTCAAATTCACAAAATTGAGTTGGATTCTGAACTACCCTGAAAGATTGCCGAACAAGCTACTCAGTTGAATCCAAGAGCAACTGGAAATGAGCAATAATTGGATTGAAATTACAGTGCACACTGAAAGAATGATAGAGCCATACAGCATGGAACCAGACCCTTCAGTCCAATTTTAACTTTAATTTTAAATTATTTTTAATATTTTGATCACCCTCAATGAAAAATTGAAAAGTTAAGTTAGAATATGTGAAGACTTGCATTTGGTCTCGTTTGTGTTTTCAGTCAATTCAACTGTCCCGTGAGACTCCATAGTTGTTGCATTTCACCTTTGGAGGCAGTTGCACCTTTTTTGCTTGGACCCAGCACAATTAACTAGCTTAATATTTTCCAAATAGGATTGTTGACATAAAGTAATATTCAACTTAGATTGCTTTACCTCCATTCCAATATATTTGAAGGGTCCACAAGCCTGACTCCCAATGTTAAATACTGTTCTAATCCTATCAATAACAGTTATTCCAAACTCATAAATGCCACCCCATAATAATTATCCACATACATCATGAGAATGCATCAAATGTTTTCCAACATGCTACCAATAGAAAATGACAGGGTCTGCTTTCAGTTGGACACTGCTTAACTTTAACAAATTGCCTTCATTGAGAAATATGAACCAAATCCTGGAAGTACTGTTCAAACCATCAACACATATTCAATTTCCAAAGTCTTCCCCTTATGGCTGATGCTTCCATTGGAGGTTGAAGAAACACTTCTTTCTGAAGCTGGTCACCCTGCTGGCATTCTGTTTTCATATCTTTTGATTTACACTTCCATGAAAAGGTGACTAAAATCTCGATTAAAAACAAATTGTATATTACCTTTCCTATCCTGTGGGTCTACTCTGATCTTGATCTTGATCTTTTAAGCACTTCTCAAAATCCATGGCCATTATCAAGCTTTGGCCTTACGACGAGTATCTGTTTGAACCTTTTCTGATCCATCATATGCTAATGTTAAGTGACTCCTATCCAGAACATCTGAACATACCCCAAATCTCTGCAACTTTTTAATTAATTTGGTTTTACCACATAATATAATCTCCTAATCTGGCAACAGCCACAAAAACTATTGGTTGTGGAGCCTTCTGCTTTTATTACTGCATCAAGAAGGTTCTATACTCTAAATCCCATTGTGTTGTATCATCTCATCAGCATGCAAACTTTACTCACCCATTAAGGTGTTTCTGGATTACCATTGTTAGATTTCCTGCTCAATCAGTCAGAGGTCCTTTTCACATTACATGACTTTTTCCTTAGCTGGGAATCTTAACACACGAGTCATTTCTGGAACCTAAGCTATGCTTTCTTATTTGCATTCCCATACAGTGGCTTGTCTCTGGATAAAGATAGTCTTTTCTTGTTTATCATACTCAGTATATCTGCTGGCATCATGCTCTTGAATTAACATATCCTAGGCACAAGTGAGGACTGCAGATGCTGAAGATTAGAGTGAAGAGTGTGGTGCTGGAAAAGTACAGCAAGATCAGATGGCATCCAAGGAGCAGGAAAATCAACATTTTGGGCAAAAGCCCTTCATCAGAAACTCTTATCCTGTCTAGCTCTGAATCACAAAATTACATGCATGTGCACTGCTCCTCATGCCTCATTCTCTCTACAGAAGCTGCCAGACCTGCTGAGTTTCTCCAGCAAATTCTGTTTTTGTTCATTGTCTTGTACTGCACACTGCAATTGTAATTCATCCTTAACAACCATGGGCTTTTACAACATGATTTCTATGTTGAATGGCCACTGTTTTCACAGTTTCCTATCACTTTCCCTGCCCTTTCTACTTCTTATACCCCTTACAAATGTAATCAACTAGATCACCAGAAATAAAAGTCAAGAGAATGTGGTGCTGGGAAAGTACAGCAGGTCAGGCAGCATCCAAGGAGCAGGATAATCTATGTTTTGGGCAAAAGCCCTTGCCCAAAACATCAAATCTCCTCCTACTTGGATGCTACCTGATCTGCTGTGCTTTGCCAGCACTACACTCTTGACTTTGATTTCCAACATCTGCGGTCTTCACTTTTGCCAGAAATAAAAGCCAACTCTTTCATGACAGTCTCCGAATTCTTGCCAAAACATCAGCCTTGATAAAACCTTTGCTGCTTGTATGTAATACATTAAAGTGGGCAAAAAAAAAATTGAGCAACTAAGACTTACTTCGAGGATCATCACAAAATACAGACGGTAATTCTGATACAAATTATTTCCCCTAAACACTGCAAATAATTTGTAGTGCTATACATTTCAGAGCTTTTTACAGCTTGCAGTTTGATTGATCAGTCAGCGCCTTAGTCAATCTCTCATCAAATATTGCATGATTTCTCTCACATATATCATTGCTGAAGGGGCTGACTGTAGCAGTTTTCCAGAACTATAATACACAAATTTTCACATATTCCAAAATTCATCATTCACGAATTCTCTTTTGTTGATTAGAAGTTTTGTTGGAATTCCAAGTCTCATGCCTATTCAATTTTTCCATGAGCTGGTCTACTATGGTCTATTAATCCTTGCTATTTATCACTGTAGGGACAAGGTAAAATGGTATCTAATTGCTATACCTACAAGATGTCACAGAAAAGTACCTCAAACTTCGTCCAATACTTTTAGGTCCATTGATATCAAATAATTAAAAATTTCGGCCAGCAGAAAACTTACAACGGTACATGGTAATAATCCAAGCTGGAGGATGGGGAAAATTTCTGGCTGTAACAGCTGCTCCTTTTTGAGGTATTTTAAGTGCTGGAGGTGATTTCCTCGAATTGCAGGAGCAGCAATTACTGTTCATATGCTGTTGCATTGTTTTGGAACTTCAGGAAAAAAAAAGTCAAAACAACACCAGTTTTAAAAGGGAGAAGAACAGACAAAGGAAGCACATGGTGAGGTCATTTGCAAGAGAGTGAGAGCGCGAGAGAGAACCTGCACAGTTACTGCCTTTGATTTTGAATTCATGCTGGACATCGGAGTGCATCTGGGGATATTATCTGTTGGGCGAAGTTCACAGCACAGAATCAGACAAATGAATCGTTGTTTTAAGTGTGGCCTACAGAGAATCTCCAGTAGTGGGTAGAGTAGGTTCTTTCTTGATTATATGTTTTTGGAGATATGACTCTTGATTAAACTTAAAATGTAAGCTATAACTATTAATTTAACCTGGGGCAGTGTTTGTAGAGGAATAAGACAGTGTTATTTTCTGGGTCTGTAGATTGTGGAGGAGCAAAAATGGCCTTTACGGTGATATGTACTTCTTGTCAGATGTGGGAGTTTAAAGAGAGTTTAAGGGTTACTGCGGATTATACCTGCCATAAATGCTGCAAGCTGCAATTCTTATCAGACCAAAATGGATCGGTTGGAGAGACAGTTAGAAGCAACGAGGAATTTGCATCGGCAACAGTAGGTGATAGGTGGCAGTTATAGGAAGGGGGGAAAGTCTCAGACACAATCACATAGATGGGTTAAACTCCAGGAAAGGTAAGAGAGGTAGGCAGCAAATGCAGGAGTCTTTTGTGGATATACCCATTTCAAACAGGTATGCGGTTTTGGAAAATGTAGGCGGGGTGGATTCTCAGGGGAATGTAGCACGAACAGCCAAGTTTCTGGTAGGGAGACTGGCGCTAACGCAACGTGGGGTACGTCGGGTTCCAAGAAATCAATTGTGTAGGGGATTCTCTAGTCCGAGGTACAGACAGACGTTTCTGTGGCCAGCAATGAAAAAGCAGAATGATGTGTTGCTTCCCTGGTGCCAGGATCAAGGATATCTCAGAGAGGGTGCAGAATGTTCTCACAGGGGAAAGGGGCCAGCAAAAGGTCAATGTCCACAATGGAACCAACGACATAGGAAGGGAAAAGGTTGAGATTCTGAAGGGAGATTACAGAGAATTAGGCAGAAATTTAAAAAGGAGGCCCTCGAGAGTAGCAATATCTGGATTACTCCTATTCCTGCTATCGGGTTCTACGAGCAGGAATAGGAGAACAGAGCAGATGAATGCATGGCTGAGGAGCTGGTGTATGGGGTAAGGGTTCATGTTTTTGGATTATTGGAATCTCTTTTGGCGTAGAAGTGACCTGTACAAGAAGGGGATTAATATATTGGCAGTGAGGTTTGGTAGAGCTGCTTGGGAGGATTTAAACTAGTAAGGTGGGGGTGTTGGGACCCAGGGAGATAGTGAGGAAAGAGATCAATCCAAAACTGGTGCAGTTGAGAATAGAAGCGAGTCAAACAGTCAGGGACAAGGTAAGACTAATAAATTAAACTGCATTTATTTCAATGCAAGGGGAATCACAAGGAAGGCAGATGAACTCAGGGCATGGTTAGGAAGATGGGACTGGCATATCATAGCAATTACAGAAACATGGCTCAGGGATGAGCAGGACTGGCAGCTTTATGTTCCAGGATACAAATGCTACAGGAAGGATAGAAAGGGAGGCAAGAGAGGAGGGGGGTGGCATTTTTGGTAAGAGATAGCATTACAGCTGTGCTGAGGGAGGATATTTCCGGAAATACATCCAGGGAAGTTATTTGGGTGGACTGAGAAATAAGAAAGGGATGATCACCTTAATGCGATTGTATTAAAGACTGCCGAATAGTCAGAGAGAAATTGAGAAACAAACTTGGAAGGAGATCTCAGCTATCTGAAAGAATAATAGTGTGGTTATGGTAGGGGATTTTAACTTTCCAAACATAGACTGCGACTGCCATCGTGTTAACAGGTTAGATGGAGAGGAAGTTGTTAAGTGTGTACAAGACAATTTTCTGATTCAGTATGTGGATGTACCTACTAGAGAAGGTGCAAAACTTGACCTACTCTTGGGAAATAAGGCAGGGCACGTGACTGAAGTGTCAGTGGGGGAGCACTTTGGGGCCAGCGACCATAATTCTATTAGATTTAAAACAGTGATGGAAAAGGATAGACCCAGATCTAAAAGATGAAGTTCTAAATTGGAGAAAGGCCAATTCTGGTATTAGGCAAAAACTTTCAAAAGCTGATTGGGGGCAGATGTTCACAGGTAAAAGGGACGGCTGGAAAATGGGAAGCCTTCAGAAATGAGATAACGAGAATTCAGAGAAAATATATTCCTGTTGGGGTGAAAGGAAAGGCTGGTAGGTATAGGGAATGCTGGATGACTAAAAAAATTAAGGGTTTGGTTAAGAAAAAGAAGGAAGCATATGTAAGGTATAGACAGAATAGGTCAAGTGAATCCTTTGATTAGTATAAAGGAAGTAAGAGTATACTTAAGAGGGAAATCAGGAGGGCAAAATGGGGACATGAGATAGCTTTGGCAAATAGAATTAAGGAGAATCCAAAGAGTTTTTATAAATACATTAAGGACAAAAGGGCAACTAGGGAAAGAATAGGGCCCCGCAAAGATCAGCAAGGCGGCCTTTGTGTGGAGCTGCAGAAAATGGGGGAGATACTAAATGAGCATTTTGCATCCATATTTACTGTGGAAAAGGATATGGAAGAAATAGACTGTAGGGAAATAGATGGCGACATCTTGCAAAATGTCCATATTACAGAGGAGGAAGTGCTGGCCGTCTTGACACACACAAAAGTGGATAAATCCCCAGGACCTGATCAGGTGTACCCTAGAACTCTGTGGGAAGCTAGAGAAGTGATTACAGGGCCTCTTGCTGAGATATTTGTATCATCGATAGTCACAGATGAGGTACCAGAAGACTGGAGGTTGGCTAACGTGGTGTCACTGTTTAAGAAGAGTGGTAAGGACAAGCCAGGGAACTACAGACCAGTGAGCCTGACCTCGGTAGTTGGGGGGGAATCCTGAGGGACAGGATGTACATGTATTTGGAAAGGCAAGGACTGATTAGGGAAAGTCAACATGATTTTGTGTGTGGAAAATAAGCTCTCACAAACTTGACTGAGTTTTTTGATGAGGTAGCAAAGAGGATTGATGAGGGCAGAGTGGTAGATGTGATCTATATGAACTTCAGTAAGGCGTTCGACAAGGTTCCCCATGGGAGACCGATTAGCAAGGTTATATCTCACGGAATACAGGGAGAACTAGCCATTTGGATACAGAACTGGCTCAAAGGTAGAAGACAGAGGGTGGTGGTGGAGGGTTGTTTTTCAGACTGGAGGCCTGTGACCAGTGGAGTGCCACAAGGATCGGTGCTGGGTCCTCTACTTTTTGTCATTTACATAAATCATTTGGATGCGAGCATAAGAGGTACAGTTAGTACGTGTGCAGATGACACCAAAATTGGAGGTGTAGTGGACAGAGAAGAGGGTTACCTCAGATTACAACAGGATCTGGACCAGATGGACCAATGGGCTGAGAAGTGGCAGATGGAGTTTAATTCGGATAAATGTGAGGTGCTGCATTTTGGCAAAGCAAATCTTAGCAGGACTTATACACTTAATGGTAAGGTCCTAGGGAGTGTTGCTGAACAAAGAGACCTTGGCGTGCAGGTACATAGCTCCTTGAAAGTGGAGTCACAGGTAGATAGGATAGTGAAGAAGACGTTTGGTATACTTTCCTTTATTGGTCAGAGTATTGAGTACAGGAGTTGGGAGGTCATGTTGCTGCGGTACAGGACATTGGTTAGGCGACTGTTTGAATATTGCATGCAATTCTGGTCTCCTTCCTATCAGAAAGATGTTATGAAACTTGAAAGGGTTCAGAAAAGATTTACAAGGATGTTGCCAGGGTTGGAGGATTTGAGCTATAGGGAGAGGCTGAACAGGCTGGGGCTGTTTTCGCTGGAGCGTCGGGAGCTGAGGGGTGACCTTACAGAGGTTTACAAAATTATGAGGGGCATAGATAGGGTAAATAGACAGTCTTTTCCCTGGGGTTGGGGACTCCAGAACTAGAGGGCATAGGTTTAGGGTGAGAGGGGAAAGATATAAAAGAGACCTCTCGGGGAACCTTTTCACACAGAGGGTGGTACGTGTATGGAATGAGCTGCCAGAGGAAGTGGTGGAGGCTGGTACAATTGTAACATTTAAGAAGCATTTGGATGGGTATATGAATAGGAAGGGTTTGGTGGGATATGGTTCGGGTGCTGGCAGTTGGGACTAGATTGGGTTTGGATATCTGGTCAACATGGACGGGTTGGACCGAAGAGTCTGTTTCCATGCTGTACATCTCTATGACTCCAAGTCCTCCGCCACTGTGTTAAACTAGTAAATATCCATCCTGTAAAGTAGGAAGAGGAGCCAGTTTGTCTGCCTCAATTCTTTATTAATATTCTACAACCAAGTACAAAATGTAGAATATTCTATTCTTCTAAAGACCACGTCCTCCTTTCCTGGGAATTTTTTTTCTTTTAATCACCAGTTCAGACATGGTGGGATGGGACATGAATCATTCCTTCTGGCCCAGAGCTAGGGACACACCACTGGGTTACAAAATCACTCAGAAACTAATTTTATTTTGAAAGGCTACCACCAAATCACCTAGTCTACTAATTAAACAAAGAGCAAGTCACAAAAATAAGAAATAAGAAAGAGGTGGGGTATACAGGAGATGCAAATAAATCAAGATGGTATTGGAGGCAGAGAGAATGCACTCCCGCCCCCACAGTTTCCAGCTCTCAAGTCTTCAAGGGTGCTAGTGAACATTGCTTGCACCATCACTGAGGACACCTGGGTATAAATGTAACTGTGGAAGAGAGGCAAGCAGAATAATGACATGTACACAGCTCATAGAGAAACTATTTTTATTCTGAAAGACCCACTACCAAATCACCCAATTAACTAATTAACAAACAACAAATTACAAGCAGTGAGTACCAGGGCGTAACAATAAAAACAAGTAGTGAAAAAGACAGGGACGATAAGCGAGGAAGCTAAATCAAGTTGGGTTGGAGAAGGTGATAACTTAATCACAGTGGTGGGAAATTATTTTTATATAAATTCACCAAATGTGAATATTCATTTTCATTTTTTTATACAAATGAGGAACTTAAAGGCACATTCCAATTGCTATCAGCTGCTCATAATTGTGGATCATGCTCTTATCCATTCTTAATGGGGCCCTCTTGTGGCACAATGGTAGCGTCCCTATCCTTGGACCTAAAGGTCCGGGTTCAAGTCCCACCTGCTCCAAAGATGTGTAATAATACTCCTGAACAGTGAGATTAGAAAAATAAGTTACATAACAACAAAAAAAAACTCCATGTTGAATGAGAATCATTTGCAACATTTTCAAACAACTACCTGGTCATGTTGCTGGCTCCCTTTTCACATGAGCTCGGGACAGGTAGGCTGGTTTTGTACAATGCAGCTAAAGGTATGTGACCACTTAATGTATTGGGGGGGGTGGTGGTGGAAATTGAGTTAATTTTTCAATAGGTGGACAAACAGCTGCCTGCAAAATACAGTCAAGCACCAAGTCAGGGATTGATGTAGCCTTAGCTGTTGGCACCACGCAGATGTGCCCTCTTATCATTAGTGGTTTGACTCATGCAGATTTGATTAGAGCACAATATTTTAAAAAAGTAGAAGATTCTCCAACAAATCATGAGCTATTAATTTTCATTATTATTACTGTCTCAATGCTACAGTGTGAACTCAACCAAACACAAAAAGAATTAGCATAAATGGACATTACAACTCTTTAGACAAAACTTTTGTTAGATTGTTCTATTATAAAGTTATGAACTGTGTTTCTATGATCATGCATATCTAGAATGCCACACCACTTAATAATGCATCATAGTCAGGCATCATGCAACAATATATCAGCCCACACGATGTGATTTGTGAAATACATCAGAAGCAGTTTGTGTCTAAAAGCGCAATTATTTTAACTTCTGGGAACTGTGAGAGAGATCAGATCTGTCACTGTTCAATAATAGTGAGCAACATAACAGTACACTAAAACTCAAATCAACTGTACAGATTATTCACCTCTGAAAAACTCAAGAAAAACATTCTGAAAATCTTAATAATTTCAACTGCTGCTTATCTTCTAAAACAGATTTACTGTAGCATTGATTGAATGTTTTGAACCAAGAACAGAACAGTAATACTGAATGAGGATTTAACAATTACATACTTACCTGATATTCCTTCATATTTTCCACAGTAAAGTCAAACCAGACTCTAAAACGAGGATTGCATGTATCTGGTCTGATAAACAGATCATATTCAAATTCTGAGATGTAGTCAACACGACCTAGGTTTCCTGTAAAAAAAGAACACTTATTGTTCTGACTTTGTTAATATAACAAAAATTTATTTGTAACGCACTTAACATTGTAATGCACCCTCAAGCACATCAAATAGGCACAATGTAACTCTGACATTCAGCCACAAAACTGAAATATTAGGGCAATTGCCTGAATGTTTTTCTTCAATTCATTCATAAATATGGGACAGCTGACAAGATCAGTATTTATTGCATGCTGGAAGGTGGTTTAAATCACCTTTTTGTAGTCCATCTGGTGTAGGTGCACCAACAATGCTGTTGAGATGGAGTTCCTGAATTTCATTCAACTCTAGTTGTAAGACCAGCGATTTGTTGCAAGTCAGGACAGCATATGATGTGGAAGGGAACTAACAGGTTGGTGGTGTTCTTGAATGTGTCTGCTACCCTCGATCTTACAGGTGGTGGAGGTCAAGGATTTGTCCTGTCAAATGAGTATTGTTGAGTTAATGCAGTGTATCTTGTAGATAGCGCATACTGCTACCACTGTATGTCAGTGGTGGAGGGGATGAATGTTTAAAGTGGAGGATTGAGTACTGATCAAGTGAATTCATTTGTTCTGGATAAGGCTAAATCACATGAGTTTCCATTAATACCAGCAAGTGAATCAAACTGCTGAGTGTTAGATTAGATTAGATTAGATTCCCTACAGTATGGAAACAGGCCCGTCGGCCCAACAAGTCCACACCAACCCCCCGAAGAATAACCCACCCAGACCCATTCCCCTACATTTACCCCTGACGAATGCACCTAACACCTTGGACAATTTAACATGGCCAATCACCTAACCTGCACATCTTTGGATTGTAGGAGGAAACCGGAGCATCCAGAGGAAACCCATGCAGAGATGGGGAGAACGTGCAAACTCCACACAGACAGTCACCCAAGGCTGGAATCGAACCCGGGTCCTTGGCGCTGTGAGGCAGCAGTGCCAACCACTGAGCCACCATGCCACCCCTCAGCATTACTCAGTTATTTTGTAGATAACTGAGTTATGCTGATAAAATACTTTGACAAATTGTGTCTTTTATCTTGCACTCATTCGACAATTCTCAAAAAATACCAACATAAAAAGGCAAAAACAAGGCTTGTCAGTTAACTGCTAGTCATCATCTAACTGGTGCATTCATCAAGGCATGCCTCTACGGATCAGAGTTGACTTGCCAGTCAGCACTCTTTCCGTACAAGGTATAAAATACTGCTTTGCATGTTACATAGATATTTGTTGCAACTTGTCCTAATGGGTGCAATGAAAAGCTTTGACATAGGTACGTTTTCTGCAATTCTCAAGTCTGTACTATGAAATGGCTATTTCGGTAGATAAGTGGACAGGATTTGAGGAGTCAATAATTTTTTTTTTTAAACGCAGAATGCCAACCTCTGATCTGCTGTAGTAACCATAATATTAATATGGCTTGTCCAGTTAAGTTTCTGGTAACTCCTAAGATGTTGATGGTGGGGACTTTAGGTATGGGAATGCTGGTATACATCAAGGGGAGATGCTCAGGTTCCTTCCTGTTGGAAACTGTCATTGCCGAGCACTTGTGTAGCATTTGTCAATTATCAGTCCAAGTCTGAATGCTATCCAGATAATGCTGCATGCAAGTATGGACAGCCTCATTATGAGGAGTTAGAGAACATTACAGCACAGTACAGGCCCTTTGACCTTCGATGTCGCATTGTCCTATGATACCAATTTGAAGCCTATCTAAGCCACATTATCATCCATGTTTATCCAATGACCATTTAAATGCCCTTAAAGTCAGCAGTCAAGATTAGAGTGGTGCTGGATAAGCACAGCAGGTCAGGCAGCGTCTGAGGAGCAGGAAAATCGATGTTTCGGGCAAAAGCCCTTCAGGTCTACTACTGTTGCAGGCAGGGCATTCCATGCCCTTACTACTCTCTGATCAAAGAACCTACCTCTGACATCTGTCCTCAATTGACACCCCTCAATTTAAAGCTATGTCCCCTCATGCTAGCCATCACCAGCTGAGGAAAAAGGCTCGTACTGTCTACCTTACTTAATCCTCTGATCATCTTGTATGTCTCCATTAAGTCACCTCTCAACCTTCTCTCTAACGAAAACAGCCTCAAGCACCTCAGCCTTTCCTCGTAAAACCTTCCCTCCATACCAGGCAACATCCTGGTAAATCTCCTCTACAATCCCCTTTCCAATGCTTCCACATCCTTCCTATAATGCAGTGACCAGAACTGTACACAACACTCCAAATGCAGTCACACCAGAGTTTTGTACAACTGCAACATGTCCTCATGGCTCCAAAACTCAATCCCTCTACCAATAAAAGCTAACACACCATAAAACTTCTTAACAACCCCATCAACCTGGGTGGCAACTTTCAGGGATCTATGTCCATGGACACAGAAATCTCTCTGCTCATCCACACTACCAAGAGTCTTATCATTCGCCCAGTACTCCTGTTGCTCCTTCCAAAGTGAATCACCTCACACCTTTCCGCATTAAACTCCATTTTCCACCTCTCAGCCCAACTCTGCAACTTATCTATGTCCCTCTGTAACCTGCAACACTTTTCCACACTGTCCACAAATCCACTGACCTTAGCGTCATCTGCAAATTTACTGATCTATACTTTCATGTCCTCATTTAGGTCATTTGTAAAAATGACAAAACAGCAGTGGACCCAAAACAGATCTGCAGTCCGCCACTAATAACTTTACTCCAAGATGAACATTTCCCATGAACCATCACCCTCCATCTTCTTTCAGCTAGCTAATTTCTGATCCAAACTGCTAAACCACCCTCAATCCCATGCCTCCGTATTTTGTGCAATAGCCTACCATGGGGAACCTCATCAAAAGCCTTACTTAAATCCATATACATCACATCAATTGCTTTACTCTCATCCACCTGTTTGGTCACCTTCTCAAAAAACTCAATAAGGTTTGTGAGGCACTACCGACCCTTCACAAAACCATGTTGACTATCCTTGATCAACTTATTCCTTTCTGGAGGATCATAAAACTTTTCTCTTATAACCTTTTCCAACACTTTAGCCACAACCTAAGTAAGGCTCACTGGTCTAGAATTACTCAGGTTATCTCTACTTCCAATCTTGAACAAGGGGACAATATTTGCTATCCTCCAGTGTGCTGGCACTATTCCTGTAGACAATGACAACATAAAAGATCAAAGCCAAAAGGCTCTGCATCCTCCTCCCTACCTTCCCTGAGAATCTTAGGATAAATCCTATCTGGCCCAGGGGACCTATCTATTTTCACACTTCAGAATTGCTAACATCTCCTTATTATGAGCCTCAATCCAGTCTAGTCTAATAGCCTGTATCTCAGTATTCTCCTCACCAACATAGTATTCATACTGGAAAAAGACAGACGAAAAATTTTCATTTAGCATTGCTGCTATCTCCTCTGACTCCACACACTACTTCCCACTACTGTCCTTAATTGGCCCTAATCTTACTCTAGTCATTGTCTATTTCTGACATACCTACAGAAAGCTTGAGGGTTTTCCTTGATCCTACCTCTCAATGACTTCTCATGTCCCCTCCTGGCTTTTCTTAGCTGTCTCTTCAGGTCCTTCCTGGTTAACTTGTAATTCTCAAGCACCCAAACTGACCTTTATGTCTCATCTTTACGTAAGCCTCCTTCTTCCTCTTGACAAGAAATTCAACTTCTATAGTAAACCACGGTTACTTCACTCGACCACTTCCTCCCTGCCTGGAATATACTTATCAAGGACAAGCAGTAGCTGTTCCTTGAACAAGCTCCACATTTCAATTGTGCCCATCCCCTATAGTTTCCTTCCACATCCTACGCATCCTAAATCTTGGGTAATCATATCATAGCTGCCTTTCCCCAGCTATAACTCTTGCCCTGTGGTTGTAACAAGGATCGCCAATTTATATTAAATGTATTTTTGAAGGTTTCATCATATGACTTGCCCCGGGCTCCAGCAGTCAGCTAATCGATCCATTCTTGTAGTATGCTATCTTTCCAAAGGACTCATTATCCAATTGAATGTTGTTTAATCATCAGCCCAACAGCTTTGTTTTGTCCATTTTTCAACATTTTAATATCTTGCATAAAGGAAGATCTAAATTAAATGATAAAAGAAATGCATAATCTTTTTCAATGTCCCTATAGCTTTCCTTGAGAAATGCATATAGCAGTGGTTGTGGAGATTTAATTCATACAGGTTTCAGGCCAATCTAGATGGTTGGCAACCATGGCTAAAGCACTATTTAATCATCAGACAGCATTCCCAATTTTGACCTTATGGTGGATGGAAGGCTTTTAATGTAGTAACTGAACATGGTTGGACCTAGGACATTATTACGAAGACCTCCTGCAGTGAGGTAAACCACCTTCCCTGGCATTTAGTATTCCAGCCAGTGTAACAGTTTCCCTCAATTTCTATTGACTTCTATTTTACTAAGGTTCCTTGATTCCACACTTAGCTGCTGCATCAATTTCAAATGTGGTCATTTCATTTCATCACATTGGTCACCTTGGTTAAGAAGGTAAGTTTTAGAGTGATTTTGATTTGTGACATGTACCAGACACAGTATTGTTCTGTGTGCTATCTAGATGAATGATACCTTACGTAAGTATATCAGGGTCATCAAGCAGAATGAAGAAGAGTATTACAGTTATAGAGAAGAGGCAGAGAAAGATCAACTGTAATAGGAGAGATTTGTTGATCATTCTGATAAAATCAGGGTAGAAGCGGTTCTTGAATCTGTTGGACTTGTTTTCAAACTTTTGTAGCTTCTGCTCTACGGAGGAGGGTGGAAGAGAGCATAACAGGGTCGTTGATTATTTTGACTGTTTTCACAAGTCAGCAGGAAGTTTAGAATCAAACAATCCCAACAAGTTCACACTGCCCTCCGAAGAATAACCCACCCTGACCTACGGACAGAGTTGTTATCTCTGGTTTGTTACCCGTGCCACGTGATAGCGAGGCAAGGAATAGGAAGCGATATCAGCTGAACACGTGGCTGAAGGGATGGTGCAGGAGGGAGAGTTTCAGGTACTTAGATAATTGGGGCTCATTCTGGGGAAGGTAGGGTATCTACAAACAGGACGGTCTTCACTTGAACCAGAGGGGTACTAATATCCTGGGTGGGAAATTTGCTGGTGCTATTCGGGTGGGTTTAAACTAGCTCAGCAGGGGAATGGGAACCAGAAGTGTAGTTCCAGTGTGCAAGAGGCTGAGAATAGGGAGGGCATGGACAGGATTTCACAGTCACAGGAATATGCTGGCAGACAGCAAACTGGATTGAAGTGTGTCTACTTCAATGCCAGAAGTATCCGAAATAAGGAAGGTGAGCTTGCAGCATGGATAGGTACCAGTGACTTCGATGTTGTGGCCATTTCAGAGACATGGTCAGGAGCAGGGTCAGGAATGCATGTTGCAGGTTCCAGGGTTTAGACCTTTCATTAAGATCAGGCAAGGTGGTAAAAGAGGGGCGGTGTGGCCTTGTTGGTCAAGGATATTTAATGGTGGCTGAAAGAACTTTTGACGAGGACTCGTCTACTGAGGTAGTATGGGCTGAGGTTAGAAACAGGACAGGAGAGGTCACACTGCTGGGAGTTTTTTTTAAATAGGCCTCCGCAGAGTTCCAGGGAGGTGGAGGATAGAATTGGCAAAATGATTCTGGGTAGAAGCGAAAGGTACAGGGTAGTCATTATGGGGAGCTTTAACTTCCTCAACATTGACTGGAAATGCTATAACTCTAGTACGTCGGATGGATCAGTTTTTGTCCAATATGCGCAGGAGGGTTTCCTGATACAGTATGTCGAAGGGCTGACAAGAAGGGAGGCCACACTGGATTTGATGCTTGGCAATGAACCAGGCCAGGGTTTAATTTAGTTGCAGGTGAGCTCTTTGAAGATAGTGACCATAATTCAGTTACATTTAGTTTAGCAATGGAAAGGAATTGATAACTTTTGACTTGTGGCAATGTACCTATGGGGCAAAGGCAATTATAATGCGATTAAGCAAGACTAAGGATGCACAGAACGGGGTAGCAAAACGCAGGGGATGGGGACATTGGAAATGTGGAGCTGGTTTAAGGAACACATATTGTGTGTCCTTGATACGTATGACCCTGTCAGGCAGGGAGGAAGCGATAAGGTATGGGAACCCCTCTTGTTAAGCGCAAGTAGAAGGTATATGTGACAGTGAGACAAGATGGCTCAGATGAAGCGATGGAGTGTTACAGATTAGCTAGGAAGGATTTAAAGAGAGAGCTAAGAAGAGCAAAGAGGGACTCCGCAAGATGGCGACGATTCTGTAGGACTGCTGTGGACAGCTTTGCCTAACAGCCAAGGCTTACTGGTGTTTTTTGCCATCCCTGGCCAACTTATGTGGTGGAATTATTAGTTTAAAACCTTACAGAACACATATTTGTTAATATTTGGGAGTGGGAAGGATGCCAAAGGGAAAAGGAGCAAGCCAACAGCAACAGGGAAGACACTCCCCTGCAGCACCCACCACACCAGAGACTGCAGCAGCGGCCTTTCCTGAACCCCCCGGGAACCTGACAGACTCATTTACCTTGAAAGTTGGGGCTGCAATTGAGGAGAACAGTGGGGAGATTCATGCCCAGGTCCAACCTATCGCATCCATGCTGCAAAAGCATGAGCAGGAGATCTAGGGCCTCAGGAGGAGGCCCTGGAGGAGATGGAGGGTTGAACTAAGGCCTCAGAAGCTGCGATGGAGTCCTCATCCAGTCGGATCCAGGTGCTGGACCGACAGGTGCGGGCCTTGCAAAACCATATTGACGACCTTGAAAATCAAAGTCGAAGTCGGAGGATAAATCTCCAAATTATCGGGCTCCCTGAAGGTGAGGAAGGTGAGCAGCCAGTCAGCTTCTTTGAAAGCTGGCTGCCGAAGTTTTAGGGCCTTCACATCGAATCCAGCAGGCTGCAGATTGAAAGGGCTTATCGAGTTACAGTGCCAGTACAGTGCCCCTGCCCAGTCCTAGTGTACTTTCACTCATATAAAGACAAGTAAAAAATCACAGAAGCTTCCAGATCCCTGGGAAAAGATCCACAGGCACTGCTGTACAAGGGGTCAAAAATCATGCTTTTCCAGGATTCTCTGCAGCTTTAATTCAAAAGAGGAAGTCCTTCGATGAAGTTAAAAAGAGGCCAAGGAACCTGGGCATCCAGTACTCCATGGAGATACCCCGCAGCCACGAGGACTCAGTTTATACATTTGACTCATCGGATAAAGCTGAAAACTTTGTAGGCATTTTAAAATAGATGGATTGGCCTGAAGAATATGGTTAATGTTTGCTTTCTTTTCCTTCTTTCCCTTTTTTGTATTCCTTTCTTTCTCCCTTATAATTTCTTATTTTGCAAAGGGGGGAAAATCCTTGTAATAAGTTGTTCCTTTTTTTTAAATAACTGGATTTTCTGATGGGAAATTTTGTGGATGTTCTTTGTTGTCTCTCCCCTTTTGTTTTTTGTTTGTTCTGTTTCTCTTTTAGTCACAAGTAGGGGTGACATGAAGCCTGGGATGGGTGGAGTGCTCATCATGACTTTGTCTTTTTTCCGTTGATTTAAGGATTATCTCCTTGTTTTTTTTCTGGTCTAAGGCTGGGGCACAGTCCGGGTTTGAAGGAGCTATGAAGGAGAGGATGGGTAGGGTGACTGCCCCCTATGGGCAGGGGGAAGAGTCTTCCATTCAAGGTTTTATAGTTGGTTTTCTTTATAGTTTTTTGGTAATAATAATTGTTTACAGTTATGAGAGAGTAGTTTTTGTAGATATAGTTCTTCGACTCTATAAATCTTTATTTACTTGTGCTCGGCGCTTTGTAAGCAGGGTTCTCCCCCGAGGGGTTCAAGGGTCTCTGAAAGGGGATATGGCGAAGTGTCTTATTAAATGGTGCACTTGGAATATTAAGGGAAACCATTCGCCTGTTAAAAAGGAACAAAGTGCTTTCTAGCCTTAAGAGGGAAAGGGTTGAACATAGAACATAGAACAGTACAGCACAGAACAGGCCCTTCAGCCCACAATGTTGTGCCGACCATTGATCCTCATGTGAAGTAAACCTAATGTATGAACCCTCAAATTTCTGTGACCATATGCATGTCCAGCAGTCTCTCAAATATCCCCAGTGACCTCGCTTCCACAACTGCTGCTGCCAATGCATTCCACGCTCTCACAACTCTCTGTGTAAAGAACCCGCCTCTGACAACCCCTCTACATTTCCACCAAACAGCTTAAAACTATCACCCCTCATGTTAACAATTTCTGCCCTGGGAAAAAGTCTCTGGCTATCAAAGTCTCTGGTTGATATCGCTTTGTTGCAGGAAATCCATCTTGATGATGGGGAACACCTTAGATTACTACAAGGGGGTTATGACCGGGTATTCTTTTCATCTTTTACTACTAAAAGTAGGGGAGTGGCGGTACTTATCCAGAAAAATCTTCCGTTCACATTATTAGAGCAGGTAAAAGATGGGCAGGTTTGTGATACTTAAAGCCCTGATACGTGGGGAGGAATATAGCATTCTACTGTCTAAATATCTACTGTCCTCTGGCGCATCCCCTCAAATTTTTGATTCGTACTTTCTCTAAGTTGAGTGCTTTTCGAACATGGCACATTATTTGGGGGGGTGGATTTTAATTGTCTTGTGGACCCCCAACTATTTCTTCACAGGCCAAGCAGGTGGTTGACTTACGTGAGGAGTTGGGGCTGGTGGATAATTGGCGATGTCTTCACCTTACTGGCAGGGACTTCACCTTTTCTTCAAACCCACATAAACGTCACTCGAGAATTGACCTCTTTCTGGCTCCCTCGGCTCTTCTGGATGCGATTGTGAGTTGTAAAATTGGGAATATAGCTATCTCCGATCACACGGCGGTATATTTGGAGGTTAAGGCCAAGAATGAAGGGCTAGGTTTGTGGCACTGGCGTTTGGACCCTTTTCTCCTTAAGGATTCCAAATTTGTGGAATACTTTTTGAAGGAGTTTCAGGAATTCTTGACTATCAACTCAGGCACAGCTAGTAGTCAGTCTATGCTATGGGAGACTGCTAAGGCCTTTGCTAGGAGATTAGCTATTTTCTATTCGGCTAGCTGGAAACAACAGGAGGAGGAACAGCAGCGTCTACTTGAAAGCCGCCGAGACAGCACATTCTGCGCGGTCTTCGGTGACTAAGCTACAGCGGATCACGGCCCTCCAGGCTGCATTGAATTTACTGACACAAAACGCAAAGAAAGAACTTGCTTTTGCTAGACAAAGACTGTCCGAATATGGGGACAGGCCAGGGAAGTATTTAGCACACCTGACTAGGAAAAAGCGTACTCCTCAATCCAGTACTACAATCAGGGGCAGTGCTGGGGTCCTTACATATGAATCTAAAAACATTATTGAGGCTTTTCGGAGCTTTTACTCTGAATTGTATCGGTCTGAAGGTTGCGAGGTCAGGAGGGCTAAAATGGAGACCTTTAAGAACCTGGACCTCTCAGGGGTAACCTTAGAACAGGCCTCTCTCCTTAATGCCCCCTTGACAGTTCAGGAAACACAGGAGGCAGTTAGGCAACTTCAGAGTGGGAAAGCGCCTGGCCTTGATGGTCTCCTGGATGAGTTTTATAAGGAGTTTATAGGGATTCTGTCAGGGCCGATGTTGGAGATGTACAATCACTCCTATATGCATGAAAGCCTACCACCATCTTTGAGAGAAGCTAATATTTCCTTAATTCTTAAGAATAGGAAGTTTTCTGAGGATTGTGCCTCATACAGGCCCATCTCTCTATTAAATTCAGATTTCAAGATTCTGTCCAAGATCCTGGCACTGAGATTGGAAAAGGTGTTGCCCCACATTGTTAAAGAGGGCCAGACAGGCTTTATAAGGAGCCATAGGTCCTCTAATATTAGAAAGTTGCTGAATATGGTCCAAGTTTGTCAGCAATAATCGATTCAGGGGTTGGTGATTTCCTTAGATGCAGAGAAAGCATTTGACTATGTAGAATGGCCATATCTTTTTTATGTCTTAGAACAGTTTGTGTTGGGTGGGATCTTTGCTAGGTGGGTGGAGGTTTTATATCGCCACCCTTTGGCTGCGGTCATCACCAATGGGGTGAAGTCTGGGATTTTTAGGATTGGTAGGGGTAGTCGGCAAGGCTGTCCTTTCTCACCGTTGTTGTTTACGTTGGTGATACAGCCGCTGACAGAGACCACTCGTCAGAGCGTCTACATAACAACTCTGGAAGTGGGATTGAGGGCACACAAGATTACACTGTATGCTGATGATGTTCTTCTGTTTTTAATCGAACCTGATGACCTCCGTACCCCATTTGATACAATGATACATTTGGAGCTATTTCAGGATATAAGATTAACTTTGCAAAATCGGAGGCTATGCCTTTGGGGAACCTTAAGGATATGCCAGAAGTTGAAGGTGGCCCTATGTTCCCTTTTAAGTGGTCACGGGCAGGGTTCCAATACCTAGGCATTTTTATTACCTCTGAGTTTGATCTGTTATTTCGGACCAACTTTGCTCACTTGCTCACCAATATTAGGCGAGATCTTCAGAGATGGGAGGCTCTTCCAATTTCAGGGCTGGGCCGAATATCTCTCATTAAGATGAATGTTCTTCCTCATTTGCTTTATCCCATGCATATGCTCCCTATAATGTTTCCCAGGTCAACGCTATGGAAGCTTATGGGATAGTTTGGTTCCTTTGTCTGGCATCGTGGACGGTCACTCATCAAACTTACTAAATTGCAGTTGCCTCAAGGAGGGGGAGGAGTTGATTTCCCAGACATCAGGAGGTATCAATTGAGTTCCCTGCTGTCCTTTGTCTGTGATTGGGTAGGCAACAATCCAAACTCAATATGGCTGGATATTGAGGCGTCCCAGGCAAAGTGCCCTCTTATTAACCCGTTGTTCATGGATAAGATGAGGACAGTTATGGACCACTGCCGAAACCCCATTGTCAGTACAGTCAAGGCATGGAGGGCGATGCATCAGAGTGAGGGTTGCTTATCCAAGACTTCACCACTTACGCCTATAGTTGGCATGCCAGGGTTCTGACCAGGGATGATGGACTCAGGGTTCAAACTATGGGCAGCGAGAGGAGTTTCTAGTTTGGGAGACTTGTTTTAGGGGGAGGTTATGATGTCTTTTGAGCAACTGAGCCGCAAATACGGTTGCCCAGCAGAGATCTTTTCTGTTTTTTTCAGGTTAGGGATTTCATCCAGAAGACGACTACGCTTCTCACTAAGCCCTATAAGCCCAATACAGAGAGGCTGTTGCTACATTCCACAAGCACTCTTTCAGTTCGCACCCTCTATTGCCTGCTGGGTGGCAGGATATTAGCCAGTTATGAGAGATCTGGGAGCAAGAGCTAGGAGTGGTGATCTCTTCTGAATGATGGGAGAACATATGGGAGAATGCTCGAAAGATCTCAATCTGAAACAGGACATGCACTAACCAGTTAAAAGTCCTGCACAGGGCTCATCTGGCACCAAACCATCTGACGAAGTTTAAAAAAGGGACATCTTCAGTGTGCCCCAAATGTAAAATAAGTGTAGGTACTCTTACACATTGCTTCTGGACATGCCACAGGCTCCGTGTTTATTGGAGCGCTGTGGCGGGAAAGATAGGGAGGATTGAAGTCAAAGTAGGCCCGATATCTCTCCTCTTAGGTCTACTAAATTTACTATCTTTAGACAGGCATGGGAAGAAATTATTTAATATTCTTGTATACTCTGCACGGAAGAATATTCTGATGAACTTGGTGTCAGACAACCCGCCAGGCTTGCTGGGATTATAGAGCACATTCCCTTGGACTTTGTTTTTTTACAAACATGGTGCACCACACAGCAGACCATTTTTATAAGACATGGCAGCCCTACTTGAGTTATTTGGATATAGATTTGTCAGTTATCTTAACTCGGGCATTTGTCAAGCCCTGGGCCCTGGAGGGGGTCTCCTGAATTAAGACAGGCATATATACAATGCTCCCAATCCTTTGTTTGGGAGCTCTGCGCTGAACATAGCTGTTCTGTATTGTGTTTTTCTTTTTTTTGATCTATTAGTTATTTACTTATTTATTGGTGCTGCTTTTTTGCACAGTGTTAGAGTTTGTTTTGTATTATAGGGTAGGTAAGTAGTTAGCAGACAGTAGTTGTATTGTAATTTGTGGGTTATTTCTTTTTATTATACTGATATTTGTTATTGATTGTACAGTTCAATAAATTTTATATGTTTGTAAAGTGAAAAAATTTTGCTAATAAATATATTTACAAAAAAAAAGAAGAGCAAAGAGACAACATGAACAGCCTTTAGCAGGTAGGATAAAGGAGGAGAAAGCTTTCTACAGGTATGTAAGGAATAAAAGGATGACTAGGGTAGGAATAGGGCCAGTCAAAGACAGAAGTGGGAAGCTGTGTGTGGACCCTGTGGAGATCAGAGAGGTGCTAAACGAATACTTCTCATCAGTTTTCACTCAGGAAAAAGAGAATATTGTAGAGGAGAAGAAGGAGATACGAGATATTAGACTAGAAAGGATCGAGGTTAGTAAGGAAGAGGTGTTATCAATTCCAGAAGGAGTGAAAGAAGACAGGATGGGATTTATCCGAGGATACTCTGGGAAACTAGGGAGGAGATGGCGGAGCTTTTGGCTTTGATCTTTGATTCGTCATTGTCTACAGGTTTAGTACTAGAGGACTGGAGGATTTCAAATGTTGTGCCCTTGTTCAAAAAGGGCAGTAGAGATGACCCAGGTAATTATAGACCAGTCAGCCTTACATCTGTTGTAGGGAAGGTTTTGGAAAGGATTATAAGAGATTGGATTTATAATCATCTAGCAAGCAACAATTTAATTTCAGATAGTCAACATGATTTCATCAAGGGTAGGCCGTGTCTCACAAACCTCATTGACTTTTTTGAGAAGGTGACCAAGCATGTGGATGAGGATACGGCAGTTGACATGGTGTACATGGACTTCAATAAAGCCTTTGATAACATTCCACATGGTAGGCTGTTGGAGAAATGCAGAGGCATGGGATTGAGGGTAATTTAGCAGTTTGGATTAGAAACTGGCTTTCTGTAAGAAGGCAGTGAGTGGTGGTTGATGGAAAATATTTAGCCTGGAGTCCTGTTACTAGTGGTGTGCCACAAGGATCTGTTTTGGGACCACCACTGTTTGTTATTTATGTGAGAATGACTTAGATGCAGGCATAGGTGGATGGTTAGTAAGTTTGCAGATGACGCTAAAGTCGATGGAGTAGTGGACAGTGTGGAAGGATGTAACAGGTTGCAGGGGGACTTGGATAAACTGCAGAATTGGGCTGAGAGGTGGCAAATGAAGGTCAATGCAGATAAATGTGAGGTGATTCGCTATGGGAAGAATAACAGGAAGGCAGAATACTGGGTCAACAGAAAGATTCTTGGTAGTGTGGATGTGCAGAGGGATCTTGAAGTCCATGTACCTAGATCCCTGAAAGTTGCCACCCAGGTTGATAGTGCTGTTAAGAAGGCATACAGTGTGTTAGATTTTATTGGTAGAGGGATTGAGTTCCAGAGCAGTGATGTCATGCTGCAACTATACAAAACACTAGTGCGGCTGCAATTGGAATATTGTGTACAGTTCTGACCGCCCCATTACAGGAAGGATGTGGAAGCTTTGGAAAAAGGTGCAGAGGAGATTTACCAGGATGTTGCCTGGTCTGGAGGGAAGGTCTTATGAGGAAAGGCTGAGAGACTTGGTCTGTTCTCATTAGAAAGAAGGCGGCTAAGAGAGGATTTGATAAGAGACATACAAGATGATCAGAGGATTAGACAAGGTAGACAGTGAAAGTCTTTTTCCTAGGATGATGAGGTCAGCTTGTACGAGGGATCATAACTATAAATTGAAGGGCGATGGATTTAAGACAGATGCCAGAGGCAGATTCTTTACTCAGGGTGGTAAGGGCGTGGAATGCCCTGCCTGCCAATGTAGTTAACTCAGCCACATTAGAGAGATTTAAACAATCCTTGGATAAGCACATGGATAATGATGGGATAGCGTAGGGTGACAAGCTTAGATTAGTTCACAGGTCGGCGCAATATCAAGGGCAAAAGGGCCTGTTCTGCAACGTATTGATCTATGTTCTATATTCTATATCCCTGAGCACTTTGGTCATGATAAACCTAACCTGCATATCTTTGGACTGTGGGAGGAAACCAGAGCACCCAGAGGAAACCCACGCAGACACAACGAGAATGTGCAAACTCTACACCAACAGTTGTTCAGAGGCTGGAATCAAAGCCGGTCCATGTTGCTGTGAAGCAGCAGTGCTAACCACTGAGCCACCATGATGGAGTCACTGGAAGGAAGGTTGGTTAATTTCTTGCGATCTTGGGCACAGCAGTTGCTATACCGAGTTGTGGTGCATCCGGTTGGGATACTTTTTATGATGTATCTGTAAAAATTCCTAAGACTCATAGTGGACATGCCAAATTTCCTTAGCTTTGAAAAAGTAGAGGAGTTGGTGTACTTTCTTGACTGTAGCATGTCATGGATGCACCAGGACACATTTTTGTTGATATTTACCGAACCTGAAGGTCTCAGCTATCTCCACCTCAGCACCATCGATACAGACAGAGACGTGTCCTCCATTCCGCTTCCTGAAGTTGATGACCAACTCCTTTGCTTTACTGACATTGAGGGAAAGCTCTTTATCTCTTTCCTGTAATCTATTTCATCATCGATTGAGATTCGACCCACAATGGTATCATTAGCAAATGCGTAAATGGAGTTAGAGCTGAATTTGACCACACAGCCGAGAGTGTATAAGGAGTAGTTTTGAGGATTATTGTGGAGTGGTGTTGTCACCTATCCTACTGATTGCAGTCTGTGGTCAGGAAGTCGAGGATCCAACTGCAGAGTGGGGAGCAGGGTCCGAGGTGTCAGAGTTTAGAGATGCGTTTAATTGGAATTATGGTGTCAAAGGCGAAGTTAAAGTCCATAAATAGGACTCTGACGTAGGCAGCCTTGTTATCTATATGTTCCAGGGATTAACGTAGGACCAGGGAGATGGTGTCTGCCATGGACCTATTGTGATGGTAGGAGAATTGTAGAGGATCAAGGCAATCTGGGAGGCTGGAATTGATGTGTGTCATCACTAACCTCTAAGTGCTTTATAATAACTGATTTCAGAGCAACCGGGCAATAGACATTAAGGCATGTTGCCTGATTTTTCTTTGGCACTGGGGATGATAGTGATCTTCTTGAAGCAGGCGTGGAACTCAGAGTAAGGAGAAATTAAAGATGTCTGTGAATACTCCCGCCAGCTGATCTGTGCAGAAACTGAGTGCACAGCCAGGTACTCCATCCAGGTCAGTCACCTTCTGTGGGTTCACTCTCAAGAAGACCGATCTGAAGTCTGTGGCTGAGACTGTGGGTATGGGTGCATCTGAAGCAGTTGGGACAGGTGACATTATATCACTGACCTCCTGTTCAAAATGAGCACAGAATACATTGAGCTCAAAGGGAGGTCATCAGTGATTCTATTCAACTTCACAGCCTTGCCACAGTTGGCAAGGTTAGCCCGGGACTGTAGTTTAATCTGGTATGGTCTCTGGGTGTCCTGATGGCTTTGCAAAAATCGTACCCAGATTTCCTGTATGGATCAGGGTCAGCCAACTTGAACGCATCAGACCTGGACTTCAATACAAAGTGGACCTCCCAGTTCATCCATAGTTTCAGGTTGGAGAACACTTGGATTAGCTTCTTTGGCACGTGGTCCTCTACACACTTACTGATGAAGTCTGTGACGATAGTGACATACTCATTTAGGTTGGCCGGGGAGTTCTTGAATATGAACCAGTACACCAACTTCAAGCAGTCACATGGGAATGTCATTATGCAGGAAAAAGATATACTGAGCTGGAGAAGTTTCAGGAGTGAATGTTAGAATTTGGGCCTTGACGGCTGAAGGCATGTTCTCCAAGTGTGGACCTATTAAAATAAGAGATCTCTCAAAAGACCAACCTTAACAAAGTTCCTGTGTCTTGGAAGATTCTGGTGCTCAAGGAGATTACATAAATAAACAGGGATGAATTCATAAAAGTTTGTAGAAACAAGAAGAACTTTACGATTGAGGTGATGATGGGTGGAAGGACTCGGTGTACATTAGGATAACGGAGTTTTAGCTGATCTTAAGTTTATGGAGGACGGAACCTGGGTGGCCAACCAGGAGTAATCAAAGTCTAATGATAACAAAGACACGGATGAAGATTTCAACAGCGAATATGCTGAAGCAGGGGCAGAATCATGCAACATTACAGAAGTGGGAAAAGGTGATCATAATGAAAGTGCAGAAAAATGATCAGAAGTTCATTTCATGGGAAAATATGACAGATGCTTTTGAAAAGTCTGATTCTATTTCAGTTGATTTTCAGGATAATGAAGTTTATCGTGGGTTGCAAAAGCAATGGCTCAGTTTTCTCAATATTTAGTTGAAAGTCATTTCTACACCACCAGACCTTATTGTCAGATAAGCAGTCTGACACTTTTGACAGTGAAAAGGTCATGAGAATTGGTGGTAGAGTTGAGTGCCATCAGCATTTATTTTAATACTTAAAAATTTACCCTCGACCACACAAAGAATATGTGTGCAGTTCAATTCCACTCTAAAAGGTGCTTTCTCCTTTCACAGTCAAAATCTAATAATATTCTGCTTACGATCAATTGGGCGATTCCATCAGATCCTGATGTGATGTTTCATGTTACATTTGGAAACTGAAACTATTTTCATCACTATGTCATTAAGGGACAGCATGTGGATAAGAAACAGTAAGTTGTGGATAGTTCCTTGAGAGAGGTAGTGGAAACAAATATAGCAGCACAGAAATTAGAATATAATAATCCTAATATAAAAAGATTACTTAAAATGAAAGTATTTTACCATTTATGTGTTGTGATGAGTACTTGACAAAAAAAAATTTCCTCATAACAATCAAAACTGAAAAAATTAACAACTTTTCAGAGTTAAAAAAATCTTTTTTAGCTGAAAAACATTCCCAACCCAGTAAGAAAAATAGGTTCTACAAAATATGATCTGCCTCAACTGAGTATATTCCTGAAATGCTCTCCAATTAGAAGAGCATAAATGCAGTAATGAAAGCCATCTTCACTTCAAATGGCTCAAGCACATCAAGTATATTGAAAAGTTTTCAAAAACAAATCTTACATGCACGCTTTGCTAGTTGTTTTGCTGATCATGCCAAGTTGCACAGAGACTCTTCATAATTATTATTTTTGGCCATTTAAGTCAACAGAATGTCCTGTCAGGGAACTTCGGATGGCAGTTAAGAAATAATAACACTGTTGGAAGATTGGTGTTACCACAGGTCAACCTGAGTCAGCAAGATAAGTTTCCACGCTAAACTGTAAACAAGTCGTTTTCATCACACGTTAATGGGTCCTTGTTCATCTATATTGATGACAGCTTTTATTATTTCCAATTCTTTTTAAAAAGATTTCAAACTGTCAAATTAAAAGGTGTGATTTAAACTCATGTTATATGTATTGCTGCTCCAGTACTACAATCACTGCACGTGTGTTTTCATCAAAATGGTGACTACAACTGTTTTGTATCATATATACAAAAAGAGTACACTATAAATGGAACTTTTCGTGCTCATTTGTACAAAGTGCACTGAAATGTACTCAAATATCAGTCTTAAGTCTCCTACAGCTTAATGAAAAGAGGGAGAGTTTTGCAATTTAGAGATGGAAGCAAATCAGTAATGACACATGAACAGTTGATCATGTTTTACACCTGAAAACGATAGAATGTGTCCCTACTCGATCAGATGTCAACAGGGTGAACAATAAAACAAATAACAAGTGCAAAGACAGGTTAGGATCCTTATGGTACAAATTCCAATGAGAGTTCGCAATATTTACACGAATTACTATTCAACAGCCAACATATGAGAGCAATGGACAGGAGAAAAATAAAATTGTAAAATGTCAAACATAAACAAAACAGAAATTGCTGAAAAAAGTCAGCAAGTCCGGCAGCATCTGTGGAAAGAAATCACAGTTAACGTTGCAGATCCAGTGACCCTTCAAACACAGTCTGTTCTGAAAAAGGGTCACTGGATCTGAAATGTTAACTTGGATTTCTCTCTACGGATGCTGCCAGACCTGAAGTTTTCCAGCCATTTCTGTTTTTGTTTCTGATTTCTAGCATACGCAGTTTTTTTTTGTCTTTTTAAAATCTCAAACATGTTGCACACCACATGTTAGGATTCAAATTGATTCCCACATCTCCTAACTGCTGAGATTCTATTGTACCTAGCATTTACAAGCAATGCATGAAGTTAAAGTATTCCTACAAAAACGAAGAGGAGTAATTGGAGCATTACCGTGATTAGATGAAACCTTGCATATGGCCTGGAATTTTATTTATAAGAAATGCTGTTGAAATCTGTGAATACACTGTCTCTTTTTACCCTTAGATAAGGATGGAACATTTAATCTAGACGTCTCAATATACTGGAGCAAAAACACGTCAAAAAGCAGACTAATCTTATGATGCGAAACAGTAAGTTTACCATCATTAGATATCAGAGATTATGGGAGGCAGCTACAAAAATGTCAACATATACAAATATGTTTCTTCTCAGTGTATAGGTTTGCCTTTGGCCAGGTCAATATTCAGTCTTTGATATTATGGATCCCCGTTGGAACACTTATTCCTTTTTAACACTTTTCATCCAATATAAGATATTTTATATATCTATATGTTACTAAACATCCAGCATCTGCTGTCCAGAAAGGCTACTTCCTGTGGCCAAGGTTAGACAATTTGAGCTATTTGAGAAGTGTTTATTTTGTTATTATGCATAAATCACTGAAGATTCACAACCAATGCAGAGAACCAAAAGCAAAGAAGGTGATTTGTTTTATTAATAGGTCACTATTCTGACATTATAAAAAGTTATTAATAAAACAGTATTTGGATTGCTGGTTACAATTTTACCATTTAGACATGGTGGATGCTATCCACCAAACAATGTGCCTCTGAACAAAGCTTGTTCTGAACATACCCACAGTGGTATTGGGTATTTTCTCCTACTGCTTGAACAAAGCAATGGTGTAGACAAAATTCACAATGAGTTCCAGAGATAAAAACAGAAAATGCTGGAAGAACTCAGCAGATCTGTCAGCATTTGTAGAGAGAGAAACAAAATTAATGTTACAAGTCCAATAAGATTCTTCATCAGAACTGAAAGGAGCTAGAAAACAAATTCTGGTAGGATTTCTAATAGCTTGTTTTTAAAAGAGTAGCAACTTCTTCCCGTGTCCTTGATTTAAAACAGTCCTTTCACCATTTTGATCCAGAATCCAAAATAAAGAAAAATAAAAAGCTGTGGTCTTTACACCTGTTATTACTGTGCTGGGGACGATTTGCTGCAAATTGATTGGACAATGACATGCCAAGGCCATATTGCTGAAGGTCAGCCTGCACTTGTTTGATTAATCTATGACCCATAAATCTGGACATTTTATCAGGGATGAAAGAATCACCACAAAGGTCCAGTGTCACTCACGCTTGAGAGGGCTCTCTGCAAATGTGCAGGGTGGCTGAAATAACAGCCAGAACTTGCAAATTCTCTGCTGTTGCTAAACAAGCATCCAGTTTGTCAGTGGTTGCAGTGATAAAATACAGTCAGTTCTATGACATGATGTTGCATTCTTGTGCAGCCCTATATTATAGAAAAATCATGCTTTAGAAACAGTGCTTAAAGTGTTGGCACTGTAATCGCATTAAAGTATATACGCATTTTAAAAGTTCGCATTGTAGGAACAGTGTCCCCAGTTCATCAATCGCGTTAAAGCAAAGTTGTGTTGACAAAATATGTGTTACAACAGAGCGATCTGTATCTAATCCAGAGCTTGGAGAAGCCTATGCCCTCCCCCAACTGTCTCTGACCCTAATGGCCATTCCTGCTCACTTACGAAGTGCAAGAGAAAGAGGATAAGATACATAGGATGTCAGAAATTGTATGGACAGAGAGTGATGGGTGTAATTGCAAGTTGAAGTGAGATGTATTATACTAGAGTTGGCTTGTAACAGCAGAGTGAGTGGTTTTGGGGTGATACATGCCGGAATGTAGGTGATTGTGCCCTTGCTCTCAGCTTTTCTGTTCTGGTTAGGACATTGAATGTAGTAAGTAGTTCAATCAGGAACGCAGTTCTGATAGTATCTCCAACCATGTCTTCTTAGAATCTCCAGCTTATTTATTTCTTAGATATCTCCAGCGCAGTAATTCCTTTCAAGGCCTCTTCGGTCCCAGCAACATTTTCAGGAACATAGTGCAGAAGAATGAAAATGACGCAGCTTTTGACCTTCTATCTGCTGTGATGACACCTTTCTCTCTCTCTCTTTCCCAGCTCCAACTTTGAGTGTGCTGGTTCTAGGTTTTCAAACTTCTCTCGAGTCTAAACAGTCCAAATGGAAAGTTTGAAAGTTTTGAAAAATAAAAGTAAGTCCAGTAAATGAAACTACAAGTCAATTAGTCTGACATCTGTCAGCCATCAGGAAAAGCTTGAAGATTTAGAAAATTGTGGTTATAATCATACAAAGTCAATTTGGGTCAATTCAAAGTAATACAAGAAAGGATATTATGTTACAAATTTGTAAGATCTGAAGACAGAGGAGCAGTAGCCATCGAGTCTGCTCTGCCAATCAATGAGTTCATGGCTTTGATAACCCTCAACTCCACTTTCTGGTCACTTGCCTATAAACCCTTGAATCCCCTACTAGTTAAACATCTATCATATTAGCCTTGAATATGCTTAATACCCCAGCTCAATGGCCCCTGCAGCAAAGACAATAGGTGCAGGAGTAGGCCATTCTGCCCTTCGAGCCTGCACCACCATTCAATATGATTAAGAATGATCAGCCATGATCAATCAGTATTCTGTTCCTGCCTTATCTCCATAACCCTTGATTCCACAATCCTCGAGAACTCTATCCAACTCTTTCTTAAATGAATCCAGAGACTGGGCCTCCACTGCCCTCTGGGGCAGTGCATTCCACACAACCACCACTCTCTGGGTGAAGAAGTTTCTCCTCATCTCTGTCCTAAATGGTCTACCCCATATTTTTAAGCTGTGTCCTCTGGTTCGGCACTCACCCATCAGCGGAAACATGTTTCCTGCCTCCAGAGTGTCCAATCCTTTAATAATCTTATATGTCTCAATCAGATCCCCTCTCAGTCTTCTAAGCTCAAGGGTAAACAAGCCCAGTCGCTCCACTCTTTCAGTGTAAGGTAATCCCACCATTCCAGGAATTGACCTCGTGAACCTACGCTGCACTCCCTCAATAGCCAGAATGTCTTTCCTCATATTTGGAGACCAGAACTGCACACAGTACTCCAGGTGTGGTCTCATCAGGGCCTTGTACAGTTGCAGAAGAACCTCTTTGTTTCTATACTCAATCCCTCTTGTGATGAAGGCCAGCATGCTATTAGCCTTCTTCACTACCTGCTGTACCTGCATGCTTACCTACATTGACTGGTGTACAAGAACACCCAGATCTCTCTGTACTGCCCCTTTACATAAATTAATTCCATTTAGGTAGTAATCTGCATTCCTGTTCTTGCCACCAAAGTGGATAACCATACATTTACCAACATTAAACTGCATCTGTCATGCATCTGACCACTCACCTAACTTGTCCAGGTCACCCTGTAATCTCCTAACATCCTCATCAAATTTCACCCTGCCACTCAGCTTAGTATCATCAGCAAATTTGCTAATGGTATTGCTAATACCATCTTCTATATCATTAATATATATTGTAAAAAGCTGCAGTCCCAATACTGATCCCTGCGGTACCCCACTAGTCACTGCCTGCCATTCCGAAATGGAGCCGTTTATCACTACTCTTTGTTTCCTATCAGCCAACCAACTTTCAATCCAAGTTAGTACTTTGCCCCAATACCATGCGACCTAATTTTGTTCACTAACCTCCTATGTAGGACTTTATCAAAAGCTTTCTGAAAGTCCAGGTATACTACATCCACTGGATCTCCCTTGTCCATCAGAGTTACATCCTCAAAAAATTCCAGAAGATTAGTCAAGCATGATTTCCCCTTCATAAATCCATGCTGACTCTGACCTATCCTGTTACTACTATCCAGAAGTGTCATAATTTCATCCTTTATAATAGACTCCAGCATCTTTCCCACCACAGAGGTCAGACTAACTGGTCTATAATTACCTGTTTTCTCTCTCCCACCTTTCTTAAAAAGTGGTACATTAGCCACCCTCCAATCCGCAGGAACGGATCCCGAATCTATCGAACTCTGGAAAATAATCACCAACACATCCACGATTTCTCAAGACACCTCCTTCAGTACCCTGGGATGTAGACCATCAGGCCCCAGGGACTTATCAACCTTCAGACCTAATAGTCTCTCCAACACCAATTCCTTGCAAATATAAATTCCCTTCAGTTCAGATCCTTCAGCCACTGTTACCTCAGGGAGATTGCTTGTGTCTTCCCCAGTGAACACAGATCTGAAGTACCACTTCAATTCTTCTGCCATTTCTTTGTTCCCCGTAATATATTCCCCTGTTTCTGTCTTCAAGGGCCCAATTTTAGTCTTAACCATTTCTTTGCCTTTCATATACCTAAAAAAGCTTTTACTATCCTCCTTTATATTATTGGCCAGTTTACCTTCGTACCTCATTTTTCCTCTGCGTATTTCCTTCTTAGAAATCCTCTGTTGTTCTTTAAAAGCTTCCCAGTCCTCTGTTTTCCCACTTATCTTTGCTATGTTATACTTTTTCTCTTTTACTTTATATGTTTCTTAACTTCCCTCCTCAGCCACGGCATCCCATGCCTCCTCCTAGGATCTTTCTTCCTTTTTGGAATGAACGGATCCTGCAACTTCTGCATTATACACAGAAATATCTGCCATTGTTCCTCCACTGTCATCCCTGCTAAGGTACTACACCATTGAACTTTGGCCAGCTCCTTCCTCATAGCTCCATAGTTCCCTTTATTCAACAGAAATATTGTCACTTCCGATTGTACCCTCTCCCTCTCAAATTGCAGATTGAAGCTTATTGTATTATGGTCACTACTTCCAAATGGCTCCTTCACTTCGAGGTCCCTGACCAATTCTGGTTCGTGCGCAATACCAGATCCGGAATTGCTTTCTCCCTGGTCAGCTCCAGCACCAGCTGTTCTAAGAATCCATCTCGGAGGCACTCCAAAAAGTCTCTTTGTTGAGGTCCAATACCATCCTGATTCTCCCAGTCTACCTGCATGTTGAAATCCCCTATAACAACTGTCGTAACATCTTTGCGACAGGCCAATTTCAGCCCCTTATTTAACTTACATCCGACATCCAGACTACTGTTTGGGGGCTTGTAGATAACTCCCCAAGAGGGTCTTTTTACCCTTACTATTTCTCAGCTCTATCCCACACTGACTACACATCCCATGATTCTAGGCCCCCCCCCCCGCACAAGGGACTGAATATCCTCCCTTACCAACAAGGCAACCCCACCCCCTCTGCCCATCAGTCTGTCCTTACGATAGCAAGTGTGGCCTTGAATATTCATTTCCCAGGCCCTGTTCACTTGAAGCCACGTCTCAGTTATCCCCACAATATCGTATCTGCCAATTTCCAAAAGATCTTCAAGTTCATCTATCTTATTTCTAATGCTTCGTGCATTCATGTATAGTATTTTTAATTTGTTACTGCCCTCACCCTTCCCATCAACTCCTATTTCACTCAACCTTACAGCATGATCCCTTTCCAAGTTTTCTGCCTCATTGATACAGTTGTCTTTCTTGACTTCCCTTGTTCTAATTTTCCCTTCAATTTCCTTCTTAAACATCCAGTTTGTCCCCTCCCCCCCACTACTTAGTTTAAACGTAGCTGTGTTGCAGTAGCAAACCTGCCTGCCAGAATGCTGGTCCCTAACCTATTAAGGTGCAAACCGTCTCTCTTGCAGAATTTGTGCTTACCACAAAACATACCCCAGTGATCTAAGAATTTAAATCCTTGCTTCCTGCACCAGTTCCCCAGCCACACAATCAAGTCCATTATCTCCCTGTTTCTGGTCTCACCAGCCTGTGGAACTGGAAGCACACCGGAGATAACCACCTTGGACATCCTGCTTTTCAGCCTTCTTCCTAGTTCTCTGAAATCCCACTGTAGTATGTTCCTCCTCTTCTTCCTGACATCATTTGTGCCAACATGTACCACCACCTCTGGCTCTTCACCTTCGTCCTTGAGGATTTCCTGCACTCTGTCTATGATGTCTTTAACCCTGGCACCAGGAAGGCAACACACCATCCTTAAATCCCATCTGCTGCCACAAAAACCCCGGTCAGTTCCTCTCACTATGGAGTCCCCTATTACCACGGCTCTGTGCGATGTCCGACTCTTCCGCTCTGCCTCTGCACCAACTTTTGATTGATAGACCTGGCTGCCTCGCAGACTGGCAGTGTTATCTGTCTCTACTGTTTCCAAAAGATTCAACTTGTTCCTGACAGGTACTTCCCCCGGGGTCTCTTGTACCTGTCTCCTCTCTGCCTTCCTCATCGTCTGCTCTCTTCTGGTACGATTGGTGTAATAACCTCGCTGAAGGTCTTGTCCAGAAAGATCTCATTCTCTCGGATGAGCCTAAGGTCCTTGAGTTCTTTCATCAGTGCTGCAATATGTTCTGTCAGTAGCTGAATGTGCACACACTTTCCACACTTATATGAGCCAGACACACCAGAGTCGTTGACCTCCCACATCAAGCACGTAGCACACTGAACCAGCTTGGCAGTCATGTCTTCACCCTCTTCAACTGTAGCGTAATCCCTTCACTCAACTTCCTTGTAAAAGACTCCTGAGCTAAAGCCTCACTCTTCAATCCACAGGAACTTCCTTGGACCCTCTTTTTGGGGCAAGTCTGTGGACTTTTAATTTAGGTTAGAGGAGGAGGAAGGGAGGGAGGCCCTACTTTGTAGGACCTGGGATCTAGAACACACCCACTCAAATAACAATCATTTACCTTCCCAGCCGGCTTTGCGTTCTGTCTTCACTTCCGCCCAGCTCCCGCCTCTCTCTGATGTGAAAAGAATTACATAGATCGATTGCCCTTTGAAAGAAGGAACTCCACCTCATCTCGAACTTAACTATACAATCATTTATTCCGAATTTATGTCCTCTGATCTTAGAATCTCCTACAAAGTGGAAAAATCTCATCCTGTTAAATCCCCTAATAATCTTGTATGTTTCAATAAAGGTGCCATGCATTCTTCTAAATTCCAATAAGTAAAGCCCCAATTTACTCAACCTCTCTTCATACGATAGTCCCTCCATACTTTGTATCAATCTAATGAACCTTGTCTGGACTGTCTCCAAATCCAGTATATCTTTCCTTTTGTAAGGGCTGAAAGCTGTTCATAGTATTACAGCTGTGGTCTGACTAGCACCTCATACAAGTTTAGCAAAACCTCCCGACTTTATACTCAGAGTCAGAGTGATATACAGCACAGAAACCGATTCTTTAGTACAACTCATCCATGGCGACCAGATATCCTAAATTAATCTATTTGCCAGCATGTGGCCCATGTCCCTTTAAACCCCTCCTATTCATATACCCATCCAGAAGCCTTTTAAAATGTTGTAATTGTACCAGCCTCTATCACCTCCTCTGGCAGCTCATCGATACACACACCACCCTCTGCATGAAAATATTGCCCTTACGGAAAAGATTTAAAAGAAACCACTCATCTTAAACCTTTAGTTCCGGACTCCTCCAACCTAGGGAAAAGATCTTGTCTATTTACCCTATCCATGCACCTCATGATTTTATAAACCTCTATAAGGTCACCACTCAGCCTCCGTCGCTCCAGGGAAAACGGCCCCAGCCTCTTTAGCTCAAACTCTCCAACCCTGGCAACATCCTTGTAAATCTTTTCTTCAGGGTAATGTCCTCAACATAGCCATCTTCAGCTGCTTGAGTGACTTTCCCTCCAACGTAAGGTCAGAACTGGAGACATTCACTGATGATTGCACATGTTCAGTTTCATTCTCAACTCCTCAGTCAGTGTCTATCTGCAGTAATACATGGACAACATTCAGGCTTGAGCTGACAATTAGCCCCAGCTTTTGTGTCACACTAATATCACTCACACCAGGGATGATCTAACCATCTCCTTTTGACATTGAAAGCTATTACCATTGTGGAATTGCATTCCCTTTTAAATAAAAGTCAATATTCCTTTGGCTTTCTATCACTCCCTGAGCTTGGATGCTAACTTTCTATGATTCATGGATGAGGATCCCTAAATTCTCAGTTCTGTAGTTTTCCCTATTTAAATAATATCCAGCTTCTCTATTCTTCCTCCAAGTGCATAATCTCACATTTTAGCACATTATATTCCATCTGCCAAGTTGTTACCCATTCACTTAACCTTTCTACATCCCTGTACAGACTCTTTAGGCTATTCTCACCACTGGCCTTACCATCTATGTTTGTTATCTGCAAAATTGGCCTTCCTGGCGAGCACATTCTGTACAGTGCAAGAGTTGTAATCACAGGGTCATGGGTACTATTATTCGCCATAGGGCATATCAGTTTTTTGGGATGTAACTAGCAAGGTAGATATAGGGGAACCAGTAGATGCATTATATTTGGACTCCAAAAAGGTATTTGATGAGGTCCTACACAAAAGCTTAATTAATAAGTGTACATGGTGTCATAAATAGAAGATTGGTCAATAGACAACAAGAAAAGATGGGGATTAATAGGGCAGTTTCAAGCTGGCAAGTTGTAATTGATAAATTGCTTAAAGAATCTACGCTGACATCACACCCATTCAAAAATCTATGTAAATGACTTCGACAAAGAGACTGAGTAATGTACCTAAGTTTGCTGATGATTCAAATTTTACTGAAAACATAAGCTGTGAGGAGAGTATACAGATGCTGCAAAGCAATATTTTCATGCCTCACTGGGGTAGTGTGCTGGAAGTCAAGCTCTTCTATTCCTGGAGCTGTCACAAAAGTTAAAAGATTTTTTAAAAAAAGACAAAAATTCCCCAATTTACCATATCATGTCCAGGTTGACAGAAAGCATGGACCAAGTGACTGCACTTAACAAAAATTACTATTTATTGCAAGGTCCTTCTGTTCCTCTGTACTTCTTAGAGTGTTACCTTTCAACATGTACTATATTGCCTTGATAGTCTTCTCAAAATGCATCAACTCAGGATTAAATTCCATTTGCCACTATTCAACCCATCTGTAGCCTAAAGATTTCTTTCTCATTATTTACAACACCAGCAATTTTTATATCATCTGGAAGTTTACTGACCACCACATTTATGTCTAAAATATTAACGTATGCTACAAGCAGTCAGGGACCTAATATCAAACCCTGTGACATGTACTGGATACAGTCTTTCAGTCATAGGATATACCCTTCAAACAGCACACTCTGCATCAAGACACAAAACTAATTTTGCCTCCAAATTACCCTGGATACTATGGCCCTTAAACGCTGAACCAATCTGCCATGTAAGACCCTGTCAAAAGACTTACTGAAGTCTACATAAACGACATGAACTGCACTACGCTCACCTACACACCGAGTCATCTCCCCAAAAAATTAAATCAAATTTGTTCGGCATGATCTGCCCTTGACAAAGCCATGTTGACTGTGCTGGATCAATTCCGTCCTCAGAATTCCTTCCAATAGTTTCCCTACATGGATGTTAGGCTCATTGACCTGTAGATTCCTGGCTCATACCTACCATCCTTCTTGAATAATGGCACCACATTAGTGGTCCTCCAGCCCTCTGGCACCTCTCCCACAGCCAGAGGATTTCAAAATTAATGTCAGATCCCAAGCAAGCTCCAGCCTTGTCTGCTACAGCAGCCTAGGATGCATCGCATCGTGGCCTGAGTATTTATTCCCTTCCAGGCCTACAAAAATCAGTAATACCTTCTCCCTCTTAATGCTAATTTGTTCATGTATTTCACAGGTCCCCTCACTGATTTTTTTTTTCAATTGTCTCATGGGACGTGGCTATTGCTGGCTGACCAGCATTTATTGTCTTTCCCTGGTTGTCCTTGAGAAGATTGTGGTGAGCTACCTTCTTGGACCACTGTATTCCATGTGATATAAGTAGACACACTATGCTGCTAGGGAGGGAACCCCAATAAATATGAAGGAACAGCGTATATGGATGTAGGTTTGCTCGCGAGCTGAAAGGTTCATTTCCAGACGTTTCGTCACTCTACTAGGTAACATCTTCAGTGGGCCTCAGGTGAAGCACTGCTGATAATTCCTGCTTTCTATTTATATGTTTGGGTTTCTATTCAAAGACTTCCTTTAGCTTAGCCTGGGGAGGCAACACCATCCTGCAGTTATGTCTGTGGTCGCCCACTTATACCACCCCCCTCTCCCCTCCCCCATGGAGTCTCCTATCAGTATCATTCTCCCTCTCTTTCTGGTCCCTGCTTGTGCAACTAGGCTTTGGCTACACTCACCACAGGAACCATTGCTTTCACCATTTACAAACAGTTCAAGTGAAATGCACATCGGGATATTCCAACTAATTGTTTACCTCCAGTCTTATTTTCTGCTTGACTGTTCTTCTAGAAGCTGCAGGGTGACCATACCCAAAAATGTAACTATCATTCTCGTGAACACATGCAGTGCATCCAGTCAGTGCTCAATCTCCGAAAGCCAACACTCAAACTAAATCAAACTGGTACCATTTTCTGCAGATGCAGTCATTTAAACTGCCAGCTGCAGCTAAGATTTCCCACATACTACAGGCCATGCAAAACATGGAATTTGAACTCCACTACCATTTCTAGTCAGTCAATACAAAATATGCTTCTCTTCTGCTATTCTCCTTCCCTTATCCTAATTTGGCTCATATTACTTTCACATTCTTTCACTTATTTTTGGTATTTCTGATTTAATCCTTTCCTATGGTACTACAGTAATGTTGATGTTTAGAGGGAGTTGGATACATTTGTAAAAGGAACCAAAAATCTTACCACACAAATACATGGTCTGCCAGAAAAAGTTTGAAGACTCATACTGCACTCAAAACACTAACTCTGTTTCTCTCTCCCCATATGCTGCCAGATGTGCTGAGTTTGTGTTTGCTTCAATTTCTAGCATGCAGTACTCCATTGTTTAACAATCATATACTTATATTGGAAACAATACAGTAAATGTTTACCAGATGGGTTCCTGAATGAGAAGGTTCTTCAGTGATGATAGGTTGGACCTACACTCTCTGGAATTTAAAAGAATGAGCACAAATCTGATTGAAAGTAAGAATCTGAAGTGACTTGATAGGGTAAACACTGAAAGGTTTCCTGAATAGGGAATTGAGAACACAGGTTCAGGGTCGGATAATAAGAGGCTGATTATTTAGGAAATGAGGAGAAATTCCTTCTCTCAAAAGGTTTGTGAATCTTTGGAATTCTCTACCCAAAGAAGTTGAGACTATACCATTATTGAATGTATTTAAGACTGAGATAGACAGATGTTTGGCCTCTCAAGAAATTAAGATATGGGGAGTGAATTGATAAGTAGAATTAAGGCTTATGATCTGCCATGATCATGGTGAATAGAAGCACAACAGGCTATAAAGTCTACTCTTGATCCTATTTTAGTGTGCTTATGGTACAATTGCGTTGGTTTGTCTACTTATGGTGTACTTTTAAATAATGTCATTGAAATTGCATCATGCAAGTCATCATCATCTCAATTATCCTGAATAGTCAAGAACTACAGAAATAATTTACGAATACAATGGTTAATGCAAAACATTTGCATGGGGTGGCACGGTGGCACAGTGGGGGCAGCATGGTGGCACAATGGTTAGCACTGCTGCCTCACAGCGCCAGAGACCTGGGTTCAATTCCCGCCTCAGGCAACTGTCTGTGTGGAGTTTGCACATTCTCCCAGTGTCTGCGTGGGTTTCCTCTGGGTGCTCCGGTTTCCTCCCACAGTCCAAAAATGTTGCAGGTTAGGTGAATTGGCCATGCTAAATTGCCCGCAGTGTTAGGTGGAGGGGTAAATGTGTCTGGGTGGGTTGCTCTTCGGAGGGTCGGTGTGCACTTGTTGGGCCAAAGGACCTGTTTCCACACTAAAGTAATCTAATTTCCTCTCAGTTATCTAATTTTCCTTCCTTCCCTAATGGCATTGTGTTTGTATCTACCTCCATGAATTTTAAGGAATTCTATGGATTCCCAACAATTTCAATAAAGGCGGTTCACACCACTTTCACAAAGGCAATTAGAAATTGACAATAAATTGCTGGACTGGCCAGCAATATTTACATAATGTGAATAGTTAAAGAAAAAAGTCACTGATCAAAGTGCTGCATTCACTTCTAGATTTCTAGAGTGGATTTTAGTCTTTACATTCCAGACCACTCTCTCCATGGCCTTATCCTCATGACCCCTGTTCTTACTGTTTTGCAAATTTAAATTCCAGCCCTTTCAATTAATTATATTTGGATAGATCAAGAAATGAAAAGTAAATATAACAATTTTTCCTTGAATAGATCCAGACTTAAGGTGTCAAGTGAAAACTGAAAGGGCCATGTGGAAATTCTTCTCAACAGTGTTATACTGCATCCTTTTCAGAGATGGAGTTGGGTAACTCGTAGCACTGGAACTCTAAGCTCATGGCCTTGCCCTATGCCATTGTCCTTATAACAGGTTGGGGAAAGCGGTGTCCCTACTTAAGCGCCCAAATGACAATATTTAAAAATTCAGCCCCAGTTGATCATTTCCTGGAATTAGTCATCAGAAGTAACTTTCTCTCCAAATATGGTGAAATGTTGCATGTGAAAGGAATGAATGATGTTGGAGAAGTAGAACAGCTTTGAACCAAAATGTCTACCATAAAAGCGCTTAAGGATTTGATTTGGTTTGAGTATATAGACAAAACTGATATTTCCCATAAGAATATTTAGTTTTTGTGTCCAAAACATTTGCAATTTTAAAACTTCTGTTAGTTCACATGCTTGCAAAAATACTTTTCTCATTAGTTTGATTGTAAAAGGTGGTGACACAGGATTCAAAATTACATACGGCGAAGGATGAGGGGTGACTTGATAGAGGTTTATAAGATGATCAGAGGAATAGATAGAGTAGACAGTCAGAAACTTTTTCCCCGGGTACAACAGAGTGTTACAAGGGGACATAAATTTAAGGTGAAGGGTGGAAGGTATAGGGGAGATGTCAGGGGTGGGTTCTTTACCCAGAGAGTGGTGGGGGCATGGAATGCGCTGCCCGTGGGAGTGGTAGAGTCAGATTCATTGGCGACCTTTAAGCGGCATTTGTATAGGTACATGGATGGGTGCTTAATCTAGGATAGAAGTTCGGCACAACATCGTGGGCCAAAGGGCCTGTTCTGTGCTGTATTGTTCTATGTTCTATGTTCTATATCCCACTAGCCTAGTCAATAAATCTAACAAGCTGTGTTAAAGCTGATCCATAATCAAGAAAAAAGTGAGATTATGGAACTAGTTATGGTAACTTTTACCCACAGGATGTAATTCTGATGCTGGCTTACTAGTAAAACAAGCCAAATGTACTTAGCAATAGGCTTACACTTCTGTGTTGTAAAGTGCTGGTAAATGAGCCAGCACAATTAATTCACAATTAGGAAACAGAATCAATTTTGTATTTAACAGTTTCAGTCTGCCAATTTTTTGATGGCAGCAAACGTTGCAGATCTACAAGATGAATTTTGGCTATGATCTCTATTACGACACAGAGACTGACAGCTAAACCAAATCAGCCTTCCAGCCCTCCTATCTCTGTATTTTGTTATAAAACAAAAGGTTGACTCCACCTGTGGGAACTAAAACCAAAACACCCAAACAGGATCACCTCGCCCTATAATTTGTAAAAGGAGTGTAAAAAGTGGGGTTATCTGTGTTTCAGCAACTTCTCGTGGTTAAATAAAATAAGTCCCTGACAGTCACTTTAAAATCAACAAGTAACACTTTATTTATCTAACTCTAACAGTGAACAAATTAACTAAACTACTAACAAACTAAATAAATCCCTTCTATCTACTAACTATTCCTGAATAAAGCAAGATTCTAATGGTATGCTGTTCCAATAAATGCACGTCTCACTCATGTTAAAAAAACTGAGTTTAGTCTCTCAAAATTACAGCCAAAATTACGTTTCTTCTGGAATGTTCTATGCCTTCTCCATCAAGTCTTCTGTCAGGAATGCCTTCGCTTTCATTTCTTATGACAGGATTGCCTTCTCCATCATTGGTACAGTTATTGTTTAGATGATGCTTTCTCCAAGACATAGATGAGGCTGTGAGAGCCAGTGACTCTCTCAAGAGCTGAGGGCCGTTAGCTCTGGTGGATGACAGCGAGATCTGGGGTCTTTGCCCAACTGTCCCTTTATTTTAAACCCGTGAGGACATATCAATATTTCTTACAATAGGATTGGTCCAATGTTGTCAAAATCATCAGATTTAAACTTAATAGGTTTTTTGGTATCTAAGTGACTGGTTCAAATTGATTAGCAAAATTGCAAAGTCTGTTGTCTTGGTAGAAATTGCTGCTTAGCCTGCTAACTGTACAGTCTTTCAATAGAAATGTTTCCGTTCGGGCTCTCTGAGTACTTGCAAATTTTCAACCTTTTCAAATCCATTTCAAATCTCTAAACACTGAAAAAGCATTGTTTGAAGGGACCACACAACGCTTTCTTCCCAAGCATTCTACAATTTTACGAACACCGAATTTGGACTTTGTGCCTCCTAATCTACAATTACTCTACCCAACTTCGCCTGCGTCATCCTCGGTCCTCTGCTATAAAGATGCTTCATATGAAAAAGGTACCTTTCAGAGAGAAGAGTTGCAGGCAGTCATTTAAATGGAAGATGGTGCTCTTTCTCTGGCTAACTGTAGAAAATGTCTGCTTTTATACCCCAAAACATTGGATTGTCTCATTGGTTTGATGCTATCAATATAGAAAACTTCAAATTCAATTGGGTTTTAGTTTCTTGTGACATAGTTTAAATTGATTGGCTAAAACTGAATTGTTGAGAAAACAACTCAGTATCTAAGTTACAGCTCAAAGGTTACATCTTCAAATTGTCCAATATAGTTTGTGCCTGCAGTCAGTCACATGACAGGTGCTTGCCAGCTTTTTGATTTTCACTCTCTCAAAAGGTACAGTACGCGCTTTCAACTTCATAACATAGGGGACAAATTAAAAGAATAGAAAATAACGAAACTGGCTAGATTACTTAAATGTCCTTCATAGGGATAAATGCAGACTACCTGGCTTTTTTCCAGAAATGTTGATGAGTTCACCCAGGCAAAGTCAGCACTACTTCTAACTCAATTTTCTATTCTTTGGGCTTCTGAAAGCTGTTTATCAGATTAGGCAGGGAGCTTTTCAAATGTTCTTGCTGCCTCTGCCGCATTCCCGAACCATCTCTCAGAGAATACAGTTTAGAATAAAACTTTTAATTCTGGTTCCATCTTGAAAGACTGATCAACTCATCCAAAGCCTCACTTACCTTTCAACAACAGCCACCTGCTTGAACGCAGGGTCACCCCCAGACTTGCCAGACCAACTCACAAGTACTCACAAGTACTCAACCCTGCTCTTCCCAGGGTTCGCTGTGTCTTTTAGAACCTTTCCAATCAAAATTCAGTCTGCAATTAGCCTCCAGGCATGGCTTTACTGATTGGTCTGTTCTCTTCCAGTCATTTCTAGCTCATAATTCATAATTGATTAAAAGAAAGATAATTAGTAATAGGTGGTGGATCTAACAGTTTTATTAAGTTCACCAAGATTTTCAGATATCAAATCAGACTTCAGTGCCTCAGTGTAAAAGTTCACTCTTTCCACCATTGGCATACAGTGGCAATAGTGTGTAGCATCTGTGAGATGCACTAAAGCAACTTGCAAAGCCTTCTTTGACACACCTACCAAACCAAGCGACCTCTACTATCCAGAAGAACAGAAGCAAAAGATGCCTGGGAGAATCACCACTTGCAAGTTCCCCTCAAAGCCATATACCATCTTGACAGGAAATATTTCAATCACTTCACTGTAGCTAGGTCAAAAGTGGAACTTCCTTCCAAACAACACTGTACATGTATCTGTACCCTATGGACTCCAATGGCTCAAGAAAGTTCCTTATCACCAACTTCTCAAGGGCAAATAATTACAAATAACAAATGCTGGCCTAATCAGCAACACTCATATCAAATGAACTAATAAAAACAAAACCTGAAATGCATCTTTTAAAAAAACTGATCCTACCAGGGAGTTTATTATTGACTGCCAGCCATATACAGAATCTATCACCGCGTTAAAGAAACTTTGAATCAAGTCATTGAGAAATCTATAATCGTAAAATATCAGTTTGCATGTTATGTAATGTGCACTCACTCCTCAGTGGGATACACACCGTTTATCCAAACCCAGAAAGTTTAGAAGCAGGGAAAGTGAGTCTCTTTGCGCAGAACTACTGAAGGTTGACGGTCTAAAAGCAAATTAACGAAACAGACATCAGTTTCTGATGTTGTCTATGCCATCTTATCATTTTGAACCGCAGGAAGTGACACCTAGATATGGAGGCAGCAAAGCTTAAAACAATATTAAAATCTCTGAGTAAGAAGACTAAATCAGGTCAAAGACAAAAGAAAAGCAGAAATTTTGTAATTGTTCTGCAGAAGACAATTCAAAACAGTAACTAGTCATTAGACCACTTAGAACTGGGAGCTTAAACAACCCTAGAATGAGACTTACTTATTCAGTGGGCCCACAAAGGTTACTTATGAGAGAATACCAAGCACTACACATGAGCACCTACAGATCAACTTCCAAAAGGTCTTTAACTAAGTACCTTGGAAGTAGGAAAGGTAGAATAAGTTCACCATGCTGTTAATTTATGAATGAAATGGAATAACAAGTGTATGTTGCTCCCTAAATACCAGCATTCCACATTGGATATACCCCAGAACTGAATTCTCAAAATTGTACAGGGTTCATATCAACACATTATTAGAAATTATGACTAAAGAACAGCTAAATACAGACACAGATATGTAACATCAGCCAACGTGTCACACATACCATCTGGATGTGTATTTTCAGAAAAGGAATTAAAATATATAGATGTATATTTTCACAGAATAATGAGCAGAGTTAAAAACATAAAACCTAGGAGTCAGAGTAAGCAATCCAGCCCCTCGAGCCCACTCAGCCACTTAATACAACCATGGCAGAAATCACCTCAACCTCAATTCCACTTTACTGCCTGCTCCCCATAATTAAATTTTAAACAAATATGTCTATCTCATTGGATTCAAACAATTCAAGTAATCTCCAAAACATTAAATGGTATTCTGGAATCCAGATTAACAACAGCAAAATTTGACATTTTCAGTCCTGAAAAGTTCAATTGATCCAAACTTCCCCCAACATGCATAAACAACCTGAGTGCCATAATATTGTGCACTCTGAGGCCTAAAGACCAAAACTATGGACGCGTGCTAGCCTGAATATTGTCCTGATGTTAAGTGGGATGGGATGAGATGATAGGATATGAGATACACAAACCTCCATTTATAGATAGGATGGGTGATTACATGATTCGGCTGATGACCTGCCAATTAGATATTCATGGAAGAAGTGCTGATCAAATAAGACCATAAGACATAGGAGTGGAAGTAAGGCCATTCGGCCCATCGAATCCACTCAGCCATTCAATCATGGCTGATGGGCATTTCGACTCCACTTACCCGCATTCTCCCCGTAGCCCTTAATTCCTTGTGACATCAAGAATTTATCAATCTCTGCCTTGAAGACATTTTGCATCCCGGCCTCCACTGTACTCTGCAGCAATGAATTCCACAGGCCCACCACTCTCTGGCTGAAGAAACGTCTCCGCATTTCTGTTCCGAATTTACCCCCTCTAATTCTAAGGCTGTGTCCACGAGTCCTAGTCTCCTCGCCTAACAGAAACAATTTCCTAGCATCCACCCTTTCCAAGTCATGTATTACCCTGTAAGTTTCTATTAGATCTCCCCTTAATCTTCTGAACTCCAATGAATACAATCCCAGGATCCTCAGCCATTCCTCATATGTTAGACCTACCATTCCAGGGATCATCCGTGGGAATCCCCGCTGGACACGCTCCAGTGCCAGTATGTCCTTCCTGAGGTGTGGGGACCAAAACTGGACACAGTACTCCAAATGGGGCCTAACCAGAGCTTTATAAAGTCTTAGTAGTACATCTCTGCTTTTATATTCCAACCCTCTGGAGATAAATGACAACATTACATTCGCTTTCTTAATCACGGACTCAACCTGCATGTTTACCTTTCAAGAATCCTCGACTAACACTCCCAGGTCCCTCTGTACTTTGGCTTTACGAATTTTCTCACCGTTTAGAAAGTAGTCCATGCTTGTATTCTTTTTTCCAAAGTGCAAGACCTCGCATTTGCTCACATTGAATTCCATCAGCCATTTCCTGGACCACTCTCCCAAACTGTCTAGATCCTTCTGCAGCCTCCCCACTTCCTCAGTACTACCTGCCTGCCCACCTAACTTTGTATCATCGGCAAACTTTGCTAGAATGCCCCCAGTCCCTTCATCCAGATCATTAATATAGAACGTGAACAGCTGCGGCCCCAACACTGAACCCTGCGGGACACCGCTCGTCACCGGCTGCCATTCTGAAAAAGAACCTTTTATCCCAACTCTTTGCCTTCTGTTAGACAGCCAATTCTCAATCCATACCAGTAGCTCACCTCGAACACCATGGGCCCTCACCTTGCTCAGCAGCCTCCCGTGTGGCACCTTATCAAAGGCCTTTTGAAAGTCTAGATAGACCACATCCACTGGGTTTCCCTGGTCTAACCTACTTGTAACCTCTTCAAAGAATTCCAACAGGTTTGTCCGGCACGACCTCCCCTTACTAAATCCACGTTGACTTGTTCTAATCCGACCCTGCTCTTCCAAGAATTTAGAAACCTCATCCTTAATGATGGATTCTAGAATTTTACCAACAACCGAGGTTAAGCTAATTGGCCTATAATTTTCCATCTTTTGTCTTGATCCTTTCTTGAACAAGGGGGTTACAACAGCGATCTTCCAATCATCCAGGACTTTCACTGACTCCAGTGACTTTTGAACGATCTCAACCAACGCCTCCGCTATTTCCTCAGCCACCTCCCTTAGAACTCTAGGATGTAGGCCATCGGGGCCAGGAGATTTATCAATTTTAAGACCTTTTAGCTTTTAGATTACTTTCAGTGTGGAAACAGGCCCTTCGGCCCAACAAGTCCACACCGCCCCGCCGAAGCGTAACCCACCCATACCCCTACATCGATATCTACACCTTACCTAACACTATGGGCAATTTAGCATAGCCAATTCACCTGGCCTGCACATCTTTGGACTGTGGGAGGAAACCGGAGCACCCGGAGGAAACCCACGCAGACACGGGGAGAATGTGCAAACTCCTCAGGCGACTGACTGTGTGGCGGGAATTGAACCCGGGTCTCAGGCGCTGTGAGGCAGCAGTGCTAACCACTGTGCCACCGTGCCGCCCAGTATGGCAACCATACTCAACACAGCCCCTGACTCCCTTTAATTGTTGGGATATTACTCATGTCTTCCACTGTGAAGACTGACGCAAGGTACTTATTAAGTTCTGCTATTTCCTTATCTCCCATCATTGGGCCACTTCAAACTGATGCTGGAAGCCAATGTCTACTTTTGCCTGTCGTTTGTTTCTTATGTATTGAAAGAAACTTTTACTATCATTTCTAATATTACTGGCTAGCCTACCTTCATATTTGATCCTCTCCTTCCTTATTACTCTCTTTGTTATCCTCTGTTTGTTTTTGTAGCCTTCCCAATCTTCCGATTTCTCAGTGCTCTTGGCCACTTTATAGGATCTCTCTTTTTCTTTAATACCTTTCCTGAATTCCTTTGTCAGCCATGGCTGTCTAATTCCTTCCCGGATCATCTTTCTTTTCTTGGGGATGAACCTCTGTACAGTGTCCTCAATTATACCCACAAACTCCTGCCATTTTTGCTCTACTGTCTTCCCCGCTAGGCTCTGCTTCCAGTCTATTTTTGTCAGTTCCTCGTTCATGCCCTCATAATTACCTTTATTTAACTGTAACACCATAACATCTGATTTTGCCTTCTCTCTTTCAAACTCCAGACTGAACTCTACCATATTATGATCGCTGCTTCCTAAGTGTTCCCTTACTCTAAGATTTTTTTATAAAGTCTGGTTCATTACATAGCACTAGTTCCAGAATAGCATGCTCCCTTGTGGGCTCCATGACAAGCTGTTCCAAAAAACCATCCTGTAAGCATTCCATGAATTCCCTTTCTTTGGATCCACTGGCAACATTATTTACCCAGTCCACCTGCATATTGAAGTCTCCCATGATCACCGTGACCTTGCCTTTCTGACATGCCTTCTCTATTTGCGCCCCTGGTCCTGACCATTGTTAGGAGGTCTGCACATAACTCCCATTATGGTTTTTTTGCCTTTGTGGTTTCTCAATTCCACTCACACAGACTCCACATCATCTGATGCTATGTCATTTAGTGCCATAGATTTAATTTTGTTCTTAACTAACAATGCAACCCCGCCCCCTCTGCCCACCTCCCTGTCTTTTTGATAAATTGAAAATCCTTAGATGTTTAAGTGCCAGTCTTGACCCCCCTGTAACCACGTCTCTGTGATGCCTACCACATCATAAGCATTCACGATGATCTGTGCCATTAGTTCATCTGCTTGGTTACCTGAATGCTCGTAGCATTCGTAAAGTGCCTTAATGCTAACTTTCTTATCATTAGAGATATTGGAAGTCATAAGATGTCCTAAGTTATTCTTCCATTTTGCTGTATTCCCAGTCTGCCTCAAGTTTAAATCCGCCTGCACATATGCTATCCTGCTGCTTATCTTTCCATTAAAGTCCATACTCCCTTACGCTTTCACTTTCCCTTCCCCAAATGACAGAACCAGATGGAAAGCTGACAAACCCACCATGAAACACACAGGTTTGAATGTCCAAGTCCATTTAATTTCTTGCAATCTAACAGCATCAGCATTAGTGTGTAGTAGATGCCTTAAGAGCTCATTTTCTGAAGAATCTTTCGAACAGTACTCATACCCAGCTGCCAAATCAGATGAACTACCATCTACTCGACGTTCCCCCAATAATAATTGCCATCATGTGCTATTCAGTGTTGTCTCACAGCGGACGACATATGACTCCATGAATTAGCTACATCTCTCTGCAAGTTCTCGTCTGGTAATTCAGGCAAAGGCCAGAAATGAAATCAGGAAATGGTCTCTCGTGACCAATTGTAAACTCTGTATTGTGCATCAGCTACACATATGTCTGTACCCACCCCACTATGGACATTTCCATTCTTGAACAGTAGTCCAGAGATGTCTTTGTATGCAGCTATGTCCTTATGGACCCTGAAGCTTTAAAACAATTACCATGCATCTTGTAAATCATCCTTGTCCTTTTTTTTAACAGCCTCATCATTTCATTATCCTTGCCCACCACTAAACCCCAGTGTATCAGTATCTACTCTCGTGTTTCTATAAGGCTCCTATAAAACAGAAGTACTTCTTATTTCATCCAAATCCACCAAGAAGACTACTTTAGCTGCACTTTAGCTAACCAATCTTGACTCTGAAGGTACATATTTGTCATTTTCTGATTTACTGCAAAGGTGCCACTTAAATTAGCAAAATGTTGTTAAAATGAACTCGTATGATATGCTAATATATTAAAAGTAGGTTCTTGTTACTTGTCCATTGAGTAGCTCCATTTGCCCTCAACCCACCAAACATTAGTTCCATACTACCATCATGCCGCTGGAAAGTTGACATTTTGCCTCCCACATAACAATGTGTACTCACTTGCCTTGTCTCCTGTTGCCCATAGCAGTATAATATTCCAGCCACCTTTCCCACTCAATCTTGATTGTTCCCAATTCCATATGCATTTTACAGAGAGGTAAAATTATTTGTTATGATCTTGTGAATGCTGTGCACTATATTAATTCATGAAAAACAATGACATTGTATGTGATAATGTTCTTAGGAAAAAGAGATGATTTGCCATTATTGAGGTACTAATTTCACATGAAAGCATTTTAGGACAACTGTCCATTTTAATTGACAACAATTTTAAAATGCTTCAAAAGTAAGGATTTATTTGAAGATATTTTCAATAATAAAATAAATATTTCAAGAAGTACTGGAAAACTTAAAGCAAAATAATAGGTCAAAACTCTTTTTAAAAAAAACCTTTATCAGAAAGCCAACTTGTAAGCCCACAGACATGCTCGTTTACAATTACCGGCCAAAGAGAAATGATACTACTAAATAATCAGTTGACACTATTTTGTGAGAAAAGGAAAAAAAAAAGATCTTTTGCACAATATCCTGTTCTTTGCACAGTGGCTTTCTAAATTAATTTGTTGATCTATAAAAGGGGAAAGAAAAGGAAAATACTAATGTACTGAAACATCCATGATTATTCAGCTTGTTTGTTCATTACTGGCAAATAGCTAACCCTATAGTGACTACAGAGCTCCTAGATTTTTTTTTATTAGCTGGTAAATTAATTAACACAATTTAGAGAAAATAATTGGAACCTGTCAAATAATAGAATACAGACATTTCAATTAAAACCACATACTCAGCCATCATTTTACAAATTCACTATCCCATAAAACATTATTTACAAGGTCACGTTCTTACTTTTTAGCAAGGTTATATTATAATAAAACACAAAAAAATACTGGAAATTCTCAACAGGTTAGGCAGCCTCTGTGATAAGCAACAGAGATATTTCAATGGCCAGAGAGCCATTAGAACAGAGAGAGATATGCACATCAAAACCAGCCAGAATCACAGACATTGTTGATGCTGTGGGAATTCCCTAAGCAACTGAATTTTCTGATCACAATTCTCCTATATCCAGAATCCCCCAAAAGAAGTCAAACAATTCAGAAGATTCCAACTCACTTTTGCTTAACAGTTATCCAGGAAACATTCAAGAATTAAAAATCTAGTCCAACCTGTGAATAACTATTAAAATGACCCAGATCACACCAAGGAAGCCCCAAACTATATCTCCCTGAACTTATGACGACACCCTGACCAGATCACACCCCACCTTGAACCTGCTGCACCAGATACCCCTGATTCCAACAGTGTCCATCCTCCCCCAACGCTCCCTGGACCCAACACTTCTTCTCCAATGAACTTACACCCCTCCACAGATCCAACAGCACTGGCAAAACTCAGACCTGATACTTCAGCTACGAGCATGACCACTCCAGGATGTCCTCTGCTCTCCACTAATGGTTAACCCCAATGCCCTTTCCACAGTCTGACCCCATGAATCAAACAGCTTCTGCCAACAGCCTAACACTCCCAGACCTGGCAACCAAGCCAAGACCCAACATAACTCAATGAGGCAGCCTGACACCTTACCTATCTGGCACCTTGGAGAAAGTGAGGACTGCAGATGCTGGAGATCAGAGCTTAAAAATGTGTTGCTGGAAAAGCGCAGCAGGTCAGGCAGCATCAAAGGAACAGGAGAGTCGAAGTTTCGGGCATAAACCCTTCTTCAGGGCATAAGCCCTTCCTGGCTCTGAAGAAGGGCTTATGCCCGAAACGCCGACTCTCCTGTTTCTTTGATGCTGCCTGACCTGCTATCTGGCACCTTACCCATTTAACCAACTATTACATTTTTAAAAAAGTTTTGGACAATTTATCATGGCTAATTCACCAAACCTGCACATCTTTAGACTGTGGGAGGAAACCGGAGAATCTGGAGGAAACCCACACAGACATGGGGAGAATGTGCAAACTCCACACATACAGTCGCCCAAGGCCAGAATCAAACCTAGGTCCCTAGTGCTGAGAGGCAATAGTGCTAAATGCTGAGCAACTCTGCCACACTTTTGTTTTAATCAGAAGCCTTTGGGATCTCAGAAGAGTTGGAAGTTTCAGTGAATATCTCCTCACTACATCCTTCCCTGAATTTTCTCACGATGCCTGGTCCCTCCTGGATTGAAGAACTGAGAGAGAATCGGTGTCTGAATTTGCCTTTTTGTCAAGGGATGTGCTGTGTTTCGGGGATGTTCCCATACTGGAACAGTTTGCAGCAGCCATCAAATTGGCTGGCTATACTACTGGACAAATAAATCAGAGAACACGCCACAATATTGCAAAAGTTGGCGCAGGTTCCAATGCAGATTCTCTTCACTGCTAGATTCGTAGATTCCTGGACAGATTTATAACTAGAGGCCCTTGTCGTGGAATCGCCAGCACAGAAGACATCTAAAGATAAGTGGGTATGTATTAATTCTGATCAGAGGCATAAATTATTGACTGGAATGATTGGAATGTTTTTGCCAATATTTCGGTCAAAGTGGCAAGGTGGCTAAGTGGTTAGCACTGCTGCCTCACTGCACTAGAGACCCGGATTCGATTCCACTCGAGTGACTATCTGTGTGGAGTTTCCACATTCTTCCAGTCTGTGTGGGTTTCCCCTGGGTAGTCCAGTTTCCTCCCACAGTCCAAAGATGTATAGGTAAACAGGACTGGCCATGCTAAATTGCCCATAGTGTGCAGGGATGTGCCGGCCAGTTATGGAAATGCAGGGTTACAAAGAAAGGGTTGGTGGGTCTGATGGGATGCTCTTTAGAGAGTTGGTATGGACTCAATGGGCTGAAAGGCCTGTTTCCATACTGTAGGGATTCTATGACAATGCATCAAAATTTTGATTTGAAGTTTTATCAATCTAAAATATTACCTGTTTTTTCTCTCCATAGATATTACCTGAACTGCTAAATATTTCCAACAGTTCCAGTTTTCATTTCAAATTTTCAGCATCTGCAATATTTTAGTTTTACAATTATAAAAATAGGTTTGCTACAATGTCAATATATATGCAAATTGACACAGAACTACATATCATACCCTGGTGCAACAAGAATATTCTAATACTTTTCTGGTCCAGTTCTGTGAAACTAGTCTTGAACAACATATATAGAATATATATAAGATAGCAGCATATTTGTAAATGATTTGGCATTGTAAGAAATAACAAAAGAACCCATGCTTTTCTTCAGGAGAAAAAAAAAAGATGGATAAACCTTCAAAATGAGATGGCTAAAGATAGAAAATGTCATCATTTTCAATAGCTTGTGACATATCTGTCAGAGTATAAGTGATGAAAAATTGCAGACCTTATCAAGAAATGTGTTTAGAAGATCAGAATTATTCATTTTCAGCAAGATCTATCATTGGTGGTGGAGGTATATTATGGGCATGTAAAAAAGCCTTGTTTAAGTCATTTTCGGTTAAGGCGCCTTTTTGTTCTCTCAACAAACGTATAAAATGCAAGGCTACAACCTACAGTGACACTTCTATAATTAGACTCTCTCTTTCTCAAGAGGAGCAAAGACTGATCAACAACTCAGGCACCAAAGTCATAAATCAAATTCTAAACACCAGTCAATTCAGAAACCATAACAAAAACTTGTCATGCAGTAGTCAAAACATTCTCTGAGAAAACTGCACAGAAACAATCCTACTTACTTAATAAGCAAGATTCATATCCATACATTCTGGTCCTAAGCAAAAAAGTTATTTTCCTTATAAATGAAGCTATGATTCAGCAGCAAGGACAATTCAGCCTGATATATTCCTTCAGTTCTCATAACAGGGCTATTCCTGCATAATTGATAAGAGCTTTAATGAGTAAATCTTTTTTTAAGTTATGCATGGGCTTTGGACATGGCTGGATAGGCCAGCACTTATTGCCCATTCCGAACTGCCTTTGAGAAGGTGGTGGTGCTGAGCTACTTTCTTGAATTGTGGGAATCCTAGAAGTGTAGGGAAATGCTGTTAGGAATGGAGCACCAGGATTCTGACATTGTGAAAGTGATGGAACAGCAGTTTACAACTGCTGCACTTGTTTCTATAGATAATAGAGGTCACAGGTTTGGCAGATGGATTGGAGATGTGGGCCATGAGGCTTTTTAGAGACTGGCACTTGTTGGATGTCAGTGTCCATGGATATGGGGTACATGTAGCTGGTAATCCTAGAGCATGCCTGAGATGCTGGTGCCTACTGTCCAATATGGAGATCTGAGGAAGTAGCAAGGTGAACTCAGCAAAATCCCACTCTGCTCTCAACATTGAGTTTTCCAAATGGCTAGTTTGAATGATGAGTTTGGTAAGGTCGCAACCCATGGAAAGTTGGATTGTGAAGAAATCATTTTACTAACAATGAAGAGCATCACTTGGAAACTGGCTGCTCCCTGACGAGAATGGGAAAAGCAGGGAAGTTGCAGCGAGATGATGTCATCCTCGAGATGGCTAACTCCCCTGATTCTAGCACTCATCTTGCCACAGTCCATGTCATTCAAAACCAGGTAGAATTCCACCTTGTAACTTGTTTAACACCTTCTACCATTTGAAAAGGGAAGATATACATTTTTGTAGATTGTAAAGAGGAAATTGCATGGATTCGAGTAATATTGCTGCTGCAATGTACATGGACATACAAAAGGCATTGAATATAGTGACACATAAAAGAGTTACGAGAAAAGTTATAGCCCATGGATTTAAAGGCCAGTATCAATGTGGACACAAAATTGGCTGAGTATCAGAAAACACAGCAATGCTACTAGATATATGTTAGGCTGGAGCAAGGTGCATAGTGCACTTCCCCAGAGTTGATATTGGGACCCTTGCTTTTCCTTATTAATAGGAATGATTGAGATCTTGAAGTGCAGTTGACAACTTCAATGCTAGTGGATAATACAAAACTTGAAAACATTGCGAAGTGAGAAGGACAGTATAGAAATTCAAAAGGGTATAGACAATTGAGTATAAGAGCTGGGAAGTCATGATGAGGTTGTACAGGATATTAGTGAGACCATTTCTACAGTATTGTCCAATTCTGGTCACTCTGTTATAGCAAGGATATTATTAAGCTAGGCAGGGTTCAGAAGAGATTTACCAAGTTGCTGGGTATGGAAGGTTTGAGTCATAAAGTGGGACTTTTTTTTCGCTGAAGCGTAGGAGGTTGAGAGGTGACCATATAGAAGTTTTTAAGATCGTGAGGGGTATGGATAGGATTAATGATAGGTATCTTTTCCCTAGGATTGGAGATTTCAAGACTAGAGGGCATATTTTTAAGGTTAGAGGAGAGATATTTAAAAAAGACATGAGGGTCAAATTCTTTACACAGAGGGTGATTCACGTGTGGAATAACTAACTGATGAAAATTAATTAAAATCAATAAATTTGCAATTAAAAAGCTAGTCTGGTGGTAACTATGAAACAGTTGTCATAAAATCAAAATCTGGGTTCACTAATGCCCCTTAGGGAAAATAAATCTGTCATTCTTACCTGGTCCAGCCTACATGTGACTCCATACCCACAACAATGTGACTGACTTTTAACGGCACTCTGAAATGGTGGAGTGACACATGGGAAACAAATGTTGGCCGTACCACAGGCAGCATGGTGGCTCAGTGGTTAACACCATGGCCTCACAGCGCCAGGGACCTGGGTTCGATTCCAGCCTCAGGTGATCGTCTGTGTGGAGTTTGCACATTCGCCCAGTGTCTGCACAGGTTTCCTCTGGGTGCTCCGGTTTCCTTCCACAGTCAAAGATGTGCAGGTCAGGTGAACTGGCCATACTAAATTTCCCATAGTGTCCCGGGATATGTAGGCTAGGGGTAAATGTAGAGTAATAGGGAATGGGTTTGGGTGGGATACTCTTTGGAGGTTTGGTGTGGACTTGAAGGGCTTGTTTCCACGCTGTAGGGATTTTATGATACCAGGCACACCCACATATCATGAAAGCATAAAGAAAATTTAGAATTGCAGTGAGGAGAATTTATTAATTCAAAGGGTTGTGAATCTTTGTAATTGCCTTCCCTGGGATTATTAATGCTTCATGGCTGAATATATTAAAGGGCAGAATGAATCTTGTTGCACAGTGATAGTCTTCCTATCTTTGGGCTGGATGACACAAGTTCATTCTGGATTAGTGGTGCTGGAAGAGCACAGCAGGTCAGGCAGCATCCAAAGAGCAGCGAAATCAACGTTTCGGGCAAAAGCCCTTCATCAGGAATAAAGGCAGAGAGCCTGAAGCGTGGAGAGATAAGCTTGAAGGGCTTTTGCCCGAAACGTCAATTTCGAAGCTACTTGGATGCTGCCTGAACTGCTGTGCTCTTCCAGCACCACTAATCCAGAACCTGGTTTCCAGCATCTGCAGTCATTGTTTTTACCTACAGATTTACAGTACCCACTGCTTTTAGAACTATTGCATAGTAGAACCACTAATCCAGAATTTGGTTTCCAGCATCTGCAGTTATTGTTTTTACCTCGTTGACACAAGTTCATGTCTCACCTGGTCCAGAGGTATGTAGTGATATCTCCGAATAGGCAGATATAAATATACAAGGCCAAAATAGACAGATTTGTGGTCTCTCAGGTCACAGAAAATTGTAAGCAGATGATAAAATTTGGAGTGGAGGCCAAAGATTATCTATAATCATAATCAATGATACAACAGGCTGCAGGAGCTATGCAGATTACTTCTATTGCTACTTTTTATGTTCATATTCTCAGCACATTGTCATATCACATATGTCTTTGGGCACTCACTAAGTATTCCATCAGATTGATCTGTGATGTAGGCTTGCAGCTCTACATCATAAAAAATACAAAAGTGCCTCAAAAATATTTCATTTTGAGATTGGCCCAACCAAGAGTGAAACTTATGGAGGTATGTCAGTTTATTGCTGTTGACAGGGTGAAAACTGTAAACCTTATGGTACCATGGTTCCTAATGAAGGGCTTATGCCCAAAACGTCAATTCTCTGCTCCTCAGATGCTCCCTGACTTGCTGTGTTTTTCCAGCACTACACTCTTGACTCTGATCTCCAGCATCTGCAGTCTCACTTTCTCCTATCATAAGGTGTGAGGTTATTTCTGCATCTCAGGAGGTTTTGGATTGTGGCTGTATCAGAAGATGTAGACCACCAACTCAGAACTAAGAAATGGAGAGAAACAGCTGCACAGCAGTACAGATGGCACTTTGGAGCAGAGGCAAGCAGAGGTACTCATCCAGGTGCAGGAGACAGGAGACAATACATACAGAATTGACTATATCTCCAGAGGATCAACTTCATGCTCTTTCAACATCGATAAAAGTAAAGAATTGATCGCTGACTTCAGAAAGAAGGGAGGAGAAACACATCCCCACCTACATCAACAGAGCTGAGGTGGAGAGAGTAGAGAGCATCAAGTTCCTAGGTGTAATAATAACAGACATTCTGTCCTGGCCCTCCCACATGGATGTGCCGGTCAAGAAGGCATAACAACGACTCTTCTTTTTCAGTGGCTCATGAAATTTGACATGTCTATAAGTTTCCTCACCAACTTTTACAGATGCATCACTGAAAGCATACTGTCTGGGTACTTAAAGGCCTGGTGTGCTAACTACTCTGCCCAGACCATAAGAAATAACATAAGATTGTGGGAACAGCCAAGGCCTTCAAGGAAGCCAAGTTTCCATCCATGGACTTCATTTATACGGCCTGTTGCCATGAAAACTTCATCAAAGACCCATCGCATCCCAACCTTTTCCATCAGGGAGAAGATACAGAAGCTTGATCACTCTCACACACACAAACACACACGAGCAGGTTCAAGAACAGCTACTTCCCTGCCATTATTAGACTGATGATTTGACTCTTTAACTTCAAATAATGCTGATCTTGCCTTAGGGCACACCCTGTGTGATGCAACTTGTATGCCTCTGTCTAGTGTTTTTTCCATCCTATGTTCTATATGTCCTTGCTTACTGTGGTCTGCCTATACTGCTCGTAAACAAACTTTTCACTGTACTTAGGTACACGTGACAATAAATCAATTAAATCAAATAAATCAAATTGGATCACCTGTGACCGCAATTCCTACCTGTTGTTGCTATAACTCTTCTGGGCACTATCTGAAATGATGCTTCATGTCCTAACAGTTGAGCCTGTTCCTGCACAGGTTTAAGTGCAGCAGTCTTCAACGGGTTTTCAAGGCTCCAAAATACATAAGTCACTGGTGAACAGCAATTCAGCAGACATGGCAGGGTTAAAAGAATTGCAATCCATGCAGTAGAGATAAAAAGCTGAATAGAACGGTTTGTTGGCAAAGTGCAAATTGTGTTGTGTTTTGGGGGATTGATTCACACTGTTAGACTAAGCAGGTTGTCATAGAGTCATACAACACAGAAGCAGGCCCTTCGGCACACCATGTTTATACCGACCAACAAACTTCCAACAACACTAATCCTATTTACCTGCACTTAGTCTGTAGCGTACTATTCCTGGCATTTTAAAAACTCACTCAGATGCTCCTTAAGTGTTGTGTGAGTACTTGTCTTCACCACCCTGTCAGGCAGCTCATTCCACGCGTGTTGACAGCTTCAGAGATGTATGGACCCGTACTTCAAGGTCCCTCTGTTCCTCAGTAATCACTAGGGACCGACCATTTATTGTGTATATCAATTAGCTTGCACTTATCAGGATTAAACTCCACCTGCCATTGCTGTGCTCAATTTATTAGCTTATCGGTATCAGACTGCATCTTGAGACCATCCTCCTCACTATCAACAACATCACCAATTTTTGTGTCATCTGCAAACTTACTAATTGCACTTTCTGCATTCATATCGATGTCGCTGATACAAATAACAAACAGCAAGGGTCCGGGTTCTGAACCCTGTGATACACCACGAGTCTCAGGCTTCCAATTACTAAAATAATCCTCCCCCATCCCCCTTTCCATCTTATTTGTAAGCCAATTTTGGATCCAGTTTGCTAACTTGCCTTGGATCCCATGAGCTCTTAACTTTTGAACCAGCCGACCAGTCAGAGACCTTACTGAAGACCATGTAAACCACATCGACAGCACTACTCTTATCAATACAATTAGTAATCTTTTCAAAAAAAATGCAATTCAAGGATCTTACACTAACTAGCCTTAAATTACCTGGGCTATCCCTGCTGCTCTTCTTGAACAAAGGAACCACAATAGCTGTCCTCCAGTCATCTGGCATATCACCTGTGGTCAACTAGTATTAAATATATCCACCAGAGCCCTAGCAATCTCCTCCCTTGCCTCCTTAGTAGCCTGGGATATATCTCATCAGGCCCTGGGGATTTATGCTGAAAAATGTGTTGCTGGAAAAGCGCAGCAGGTCAGGCAGCATCCAAGGAGCAGGAGAATCGACATTCCGGCCTGAAGAAGGGCTTATGCCCGAAACGTTGATTCTCCTGCTCCTTGGATGCTGCGTGACCTGCTGCGCTTTTCCAGCAACACATTTTTCAGCTCTGATCTCCAGCATCTGCAGTCCTCACTTTCTCCTGGGGATTTATGCACCTGCATGCCCACTAAAATATCTAATACATCCACCTTATTTATCTTAACGTGTTCTAGAATCTCACCATCCCAAATGATATCCCCAGCTACAATATCTTTCTCCTCTGTGAACACAGATGAGAAGTATTCCTTTAAGAAATCACCCATGTTGACTGGTTCCACGCACAGATTGCCTTTTGGTCTCCAATATGTCCCCTCTTTCCCTCGTACTCTTCTTACTCGTAAAATCCTTATAAAAAGCCTTGGGGTTTTCCTTGATCTCATCTGCCAAAGATCTTTAATGACCCCTCCTTTTCCTCCTAATTTCCTTTTTTAGCAACCTCCTACACTTTCTATATTTTTGAAAGGCCTTCCGTTTTTAATACGATGTACCGGACATATGCTCCCTTTAGTAATTTTTGAGATTTATAGCTCAGGTTGATGATAATCATGTAAGTTAGCTCACTGAGCTGGAAGATTTGCTGTTAGATATTTCATTACCATGATGTCATCACCCACCTTAAGAAACTAAGACCTATAAATAGATAGGCAGGACATACCACCAGCACTTCACTGGGGACTCTCACTGATGATGTTACCTAGTCATAGATCACAGAATCTGCAGTGTGGAAACAGGCCCTTTGGTTCAACATGTCCACACTGACCCTGCGAAAAGTAACTCACCCAAACCCATTCCCCTACCCTATATTTGCCCCTGACTAATGCATTTAACCTACACATCCCTGAATATTATGGGCAATTTGGCAGGGCCAATTCACCTAACATGCACAAATTTGGACTGTGGAAGGAAACCGGAGCATCTGGAGGAAACCCATGCAGACAGGGGGAGAATGTGCAAATTCCACACAGACAGTCGCCCAAGGCTGGAATCGAACCAGAGTCTCTGGCACTGAGGCAGCAGTACTAACCACTTGAGTCACCATGCTGCCGACAGTCATGATGATGAAACATCTGAAAATAAACCTTCCAGCTCAGCGAACTAACTTAAAAAACTTATATACTCCCTTCTTTTTCTTTATTAAACTCTCAATATCCTTTGATAATATGGGTTCCCTGGACTTCTACTCTTGCCCTTCACCCTTTAGAGGATCACGCTGACCCTGAATTCTCATTATACTCCTTTTAAAAGACTCCCACTTTCCAAATGTCTTGTAATTGCTTACCAAATTTGCACATTAATTAGCATTTGTGCTCTCAGGATGAGAATAATTTTTGCCCTTTTTTTTAAACCTTTATCTAGTCCTGCAGCAACTCACCAATCATCGGAACTTAAGACATTCCTACCTCTGGCACCATATTAAAAGGTTGCCATGCATCCAGATAAGCACGTTTGGTCCAGAGATGCCCTACACAGTTCTGGACATTGGCCTAGGACATGGCTGACAGGTAAAATCAGTGTCTCACTTTGCAGGCATGGTCCGAGAGCAGATGGGGTGGCTCACAATAAGGACTTCTTCTCAAAGGATGAGCAGTAGAGGCCATGACACCAGACCATGCCTGAATACTCAGAGGTTTCTACCTAGGATAAAACAACCATGTGGAAGCATATCCTTCTCCATTCTGCCAATACAACAGCCAAGATCTTCTGTGATACCTCACACCCATTCCATCTCTGCTATTGTACCCACCTCCCACCAAAGCTCATGCTCCACCACTCCAGCCAACTGCAACATTTTCCCGATTCACCGTCACTCAAGCAAACCGTGACACTACTCATGTTGTACACCCTCTGCATGGCCTACTCACTCACTTGGGGAACCTATCCATCTATACTAACAGTAATAAATGTGCCACCCACTTTCACCAGCCTCTCTCTCATTCTAGAAGCAAATCAGCACATAATAGAGCAAAAAGAGTCAGGACAGTTGGTATCCTGCCAGTCATTCGGCTCTCGCCTCTATTTGTGGAGGATCCTAACTGTGTCCACCTCAAGTAGAGCCCGGACTGGTTTCAGAGGCTTCTCTTTACTTACTGTGCCAGGATCCCCTGAGCAAAACCTACGGCCCTTGACTGGACTGAGGCCTGCTGCCAACTGCAGCAAGCTTCCTGATTTTTTGTCTGTGCTAAATGATACAACAAGACAGTAGTAATATGAGCCTGGTGTCTCTGGTTAAAGGGAGCAAAGTGTAAAAAGGCAATACAAGGCAGGGATGCATGAACATCCAGGTAGCTCAGAATGAGTGAGCCCTAAGACAGCAAGCAAAGAGCCTGGAGAGGTGGCCTCATCCCATGAGTTGGGTATGGATCCCTGAGCGCCAAGTGTCCTTGCTGTCATATTACAGTTGCTAGTGCAGTCCAAGATGCATCACTGAAGTATAGAAGCATTCTGGAAGTGGATTTGACATATACCATGAAGGCTCATAGAGGCTTCCACATGTGGGATAACAATGTTTGTGAATATGTGGCGAGTGTGACCAGTACCAATGAAACATGGCCAAGATGTTGGTGCCCAGTGTCCAATATGAAGCAAGCACTAGGCTTCCATGTCAAGTTTCCTGATGTCTAATTTAAATAGTCAAAGTAGACAAACAGGAGGCTGGAAGAACACAGCAAGCCAGGCAGCATCATAAGTTGGAGAAGTCAGTGTTTCGGGTATAACCCTTCTTCAGGAATTTGACAGTTAACAATGTGTTTAACATGCAATGATCATCAATTAAGAATCTCACCACACCTCTTAAGAAGAGCAAACAAGATGTGATGAGACAATATTGATATCAAGATGTATCTCACCAAACCTATTATGCTGTAACTCTCATTCAGAACCTGCTAAGATTCTACCCAATTCACTGTAGCTAATACTCTGACTATAACTTGATAGATAAGAATGAAACCAGATGAGTGAAATCCATCCAGCATTAACAATGTCTAAGGCTGCAGACAGGTCAAGAAGGGCAAGGAGAGAAAATTTACTTTTGTCACAGTTACATAGGATCTGTTTGGATATTGAAGCCTGATTGAAGTGATTCAAATATGAAGTTCTAGTAAAGATTGATATGGTTTGGATGACAACATGTTTAAAAGATTTTGGACAGAGAAAGAAGGCTTGATACGAAGCAACATTTTGCAATTACACTGGGGAGGGGGTCAAGGATTGGCTTCTTGCGACGAACAATTGCAGCAGACTTGAAGGAAGAATAGTACCTGAGAAAATACATTAAAAATATGAGCTTTAATATGGGGACCAGCAAAGATGTTTTGAAGCATTAATTTTGTTCCCTTCCCCACTGATGCTGCAAGATCTGCTGAGTTTTTAAAATATTTTTGTTATATCAGATAGTGCTTTGAGGTCCAGCCAGACATTGCAAAGATTGACTGAACCAACCCAGGCCTCTTGGACTTGACTGCAGCAGGAACAAGAACCCAGGGGAATGGTCAGGGTGGGAGAATTACATAAGGACTATGGCATGAAAGGTGGAAGTGAGAGCAAGGTTAATGAAATTAGTAGCTACAGAAATGTTGCTGTGAACAGAGTTGAGATTGTTGGAACTTTTAAAGTATAGTTGTAAGTGATTTGGGATTAAAATTGATCAGGCAGACACAGAATGAAGTAGAGAAGGGACAGGGAAAGAACGTGTGCATGGATAGTGGTGCAAAAAAATGATTGTGTTTGGCAACATATGTGATTGATAGTATGGGAGTAGTGAGGCCACATGAGAAAGCAAAGTCAAGAAAATGATCATGCACGTAGTTTTGGAAATGACAAGAAAAGAGATATATGGTGGTGAACCCAGAGGGGAAGAAGCATGATGAATTGAAATTGAGAATGAAGTTGTGGAGAATGAAAAGTTACTTATTTCAGAAATTGGAGAGGGGGAAAAGCAGTGGAGCCATCGAGAAAAGAAAAATATTATGTGAATGGTTAGGCAGTGGGGATAAGGATTTTAAATGAGAGGTGAGAGGGATTAAACTGTGCAAATGCTCAAGGGAAAGGGAGGTGTCAGAGTATTGAGTGAACAGGCTAAAAGGTGTGATTTATAGTCATACAGTCAGAGAGATGTTCAGCATGGAAACAGACCCTTCGGTCCAACCTGTCCATGCCGACCAGATATCCCAAGCCAATCTAGTCCCACCTGCCAGCACCTGGCCCATATCCCTCCAAACCCTTCCTATTCATATACCCATCCAGATGCTTCTTAAATGTTACAATTGTACTAGCCTCCACCACTTCTTCTGGCAGCTCATTTCATACCCGTACCACCCTCTGTGTGAAAAAGTTGCCCCTTAGGTCTCTTTTATATCTTTCCCCTCTCACCCTAAACCTATGCCCTCTAGTTCTGGATTCCCCCACTCCAGGGAAAAGACTTTGTCTATTTACCCTATCCATGCCCCGTATGATTTTGTAAAGCTCTATAAAGGTCACCCCTCAGCCTCCGACACTCCACGAAAAACAGCTCTAGCCTATTCAGCCTCTCCCCACAGCTCAAACCCTCCAACGCTAGCAACATCCTTGTAAATCTTTTCTGAACCCTTTCAAGTTTCACAACAGCTTTCCGATAAGAAAGAGACCAGAACTGCACGCAATATTCCAGCAGTGGTCCTAACCAATGTTCTGTACAGTTGCAACATGACCTCCCAACTCCTGTACTCAATACTCTGACCAATAGGAGAGAGCATACCAAACGTCTTCTTCACTATCCTATCTACCTGCGACTCCACTTTCAAGGAACTATGAACCTGCACTCCAAGGTCTCTTTGTTCAGCAACACTCCCTAGGACCTTACCATTAAGTGTATAAGTCCTGCTAAGATTTGCTTTCCCAAAATGCAGCACCTCACATTTATCTGAATTAAACTCCATCTGCCACTTCTCAGCCCATTGGCCCATCTGGTCCAGATCCTGTTGTAATCTGAAGTAACCCTCTTCGCTGTCCACTACACCTCCAATTTTGGTGTCATCTGCAAACTTACTAACTGTACCTCTTATGCTCGCATCCAAATCATTTATGTAAATGACAAAAAGTAGAGGACCCAGCACTGTTCCTTGTGGCACTCCAGTGGTCACAAACCTCCAGTCTGAAAAACAATCCTCCACCACCACCCTCTGTCTTCTACCTTTCAGCCAGTTCTGTATCCAAATGGCTAGTTCTCCCTGTATTCCATGGGATCTAAACTTGCTCATCACTGTCCTATGGGGAACCTTGTCGAACACCTTACTGAAGTCCATACAGACAACATCTACTGCTCTACCCTCATCAATCCTCTTTGTTACTTCTTCAAAAAACTCAATCAAGTTTGTGAGAAATGATTTCCCAACCACAAAGCCATGTTGGCTATCCACAGAGTCCTAAGGTACACCTGATCAGGTCCTGGGATTTTATCTACCTTTATGCGTTTCAAGACATCCAGCACTTACTCCTCTGTAGTGTGGACATTTTTCAAGATGTCACCATCTATTTCCCTACATTCTATATCTTCCATATCCTTTTCCACATTAAATACTGACGCAAAATACTTGTTTAGTATCCCTCCCATTTTCTGCGGTGCCACACAAAGGCCTCCTTGCTGATCTTTGAGGGGCCCTATTCTCTGCCTAGTTACCCTTTTGTCCTTAATGCATTAGTAAAAATCCTTTTCATTCTCCTTAACTCTATTTGCCAAAACTATATCATGTCCCCTCCTGATTTCTCTCTTAAATATACTCCTACTGCCTTTATACTCTAAGGATTCACTTGACATATGCTTCCTTCTTTTTCTGAACCAAACCCTCAATTTTCTTGGTCATTCAGCATTCCCTATGCCTACCAGCCTCTCCTTTCACCCTAACAGGAATATACTTTCTCTGGACTCTCATTACCTTATTTCTGAAGACTTCCCATTTTACAGCCATCCCTTTACCTGCGAACATCTGCCCCCAATCAGCTTTTGAAAGTTCTTGCCTAATACCGTCAAAATTGGCCTTCCCCCAATTTAGAACTTCAAATTTTAGATCTATCCTTTTCCATCACTATTTTAAAACTAATAGAATTATGGCCAAAGTGCTCCCCCACTGACACCTCAGTCACCTGCCCTGCCTTATTTCCCAAGAGTAGGTCAGGTTTTGCACCTTCTCTAGTAGGTCCATCCATATAGTGAATCAGAAAATTTTCTTGTGCACACTTAAATTCCTTTCCATCTAAACCCTTAACACTATGGCAATCCCAGTCTACGTTTGGCAAGTTAAAATCCCCGACCATAACCACCCCATTATTTTTACAGATAACGGAGATCTCCTTACAAATTTGTTTCTCAATTTCCGTCTGACTATTAGGGGGTCTATAATACAATCCCAATAAAGTGATCATCCCTTTCTTATTTCTCAGTTCTACCCAAGTAACTTCCCTGGATGTATGTCCGGGAATATCCTCCCTCAGTACAGCTGTAATGCTACCCCTTATCAAAAACACCATGCCCTGAGTTCATCTGGCTTCCCTGTTAGACCTCTTGCATTGAAATAAATGTAGTTTATCAGTCCTACCTTGTTCTCTGCTTTGTCCCTGCCTGCCCTGACTGACTTGCCTTTGTTCTCAATTGTACCAGATTGAAATCTTTCCTCACTATCTCCCTGGTCCACCCCCCTTCCCCCCCCCCCCCCACCCCACATCCCCAACCCCCCATCAACTTACTAGTTTACTACAATTTCCTGAGCAGCTCTAGCAACTTTCCCTGACAGTACATTAGTCCCCTCCCAATTAGGTGTGATCCGTCTTTCTTGGATAGGTCACTTCTACCCCAAAATAGCTTCCAATGGTCCAAAAATGTGAATCCTTCTCCTGTACACCAGCCCCTCAGCAATGCATTCATCTACTCTATCCTCCTATTCCTGCCCTCACTAGCTCATAGCACCTGGAGTAATCCAGATAATACTTCTCTCCAAGACCCTCCTTTTTTAACTTCTGCCTAACTCTCTCCTGAGAACCCATTCCCCTGAGAACCCATCTCCCTTCAGAATCTCAACCTTTTCCCTTCCTATGTCATTGGTTCTAATGTGAACAATGACCTCCTGCTGACCCCTCTCCCCCTTGAGAACATTCTGCACTCTGTCTGAGACATCTTTGATCCTGACACCAGGGAAGCAACACACCATTCTGATTTTTCACTGCTGACCACAGAAACGTCTGTCTGTACCTCGGTCTAGAGAGTCCCCTAACACAATCAATCGTTTGTCTCAATACCAGAAACTTGGCTGTTTTTGCTACATTCCCCTGAGAACCCATCACCCCCTACATCTTCCAAAACAGCATACTTGTTTGAAATGGGGATAGCCACAGAAGACTCCTGCACTACCTGCCTAAGTCTCTTACCTTTTCTGGAGTTAACACATCTATGTGACTGTATCTGCAACTTTTCCACCTTCCTATAACTGCCATCCATCACATCCCCTCGCTCTTGTAAATTCCTCATAGCCTCTAACTGCCTTTCCTAATGATTCGCAACCAACAGCATTTATTGCAGATATAATCCCCCGTAACCCATAAACTCTCCCTAAACTCCCACATCCGACAAGAAGAGCAGATCACTCTACTAAGGGCCATTTTTGCTTCTTTCAATCTACAGACCCAGAAAATAGCACTGTCTTATTCCTCTACAAAACACTGCATAAATTAATACTTATGGCTTATATATTAAGATTAAGCAAGAGACATAGTTCAATAAAATATATAATCAAGAAAGAACCCACTCTATTCACTACTGCAGACTTATTTTAAGACTTATTTTAAGGCTGTGCTTAAAATCCACTTATCTGCTTCTGTGCTGTGACCGTTCCCAGACAGGTTCCTCCAAGATCCGTTGTGAAGTTTTTAAAAAAATTTTCCCAGATGCGTTCTGATGTCCAGCGATACATGAATTCAACAGCAACGGCAGTAACCGCTAACTCTCTCAGTTAGCAACGTGGGTTTCTTTCTCTCTCTCTCTCTCTGCCCTCACCATGTGCTTCCAGTGTCTGTTCTTCTCCCTTTTAAAAGTGCTGTTGTTTTGACTATTTTTTTCTCCAAGGTTCCAAAACAATGCAACAGCATATAAAACAGTAATTGCTGCTCCTGGAATTCGAGCAAATCACCTCCAACAAATAGAATACCTCAAAAAAAAGGAGCAGCTGTTAGAGCCAGAAATTTTTCCTGCACTCCATCTTGGATTACCCAGAATCCTTTCAAAAAGATGCAAACCACAGAAACAGACCTTTCGGTCCAACTCGTCTGCACAAACCAGACATCTCAGTCTAATCTAACCCCATTTGTTAGCATTTAGTCCATATCCCTCAAAACCCTTGTTGTTCATATACTCTCCCAGATGCCTTTTAAATGTTGTAATTGTACTCATTTCCACCATTTCCTCTGGTAGCTCTTTCCATACACACATCAGCCAATGCATTTAAAAATTACCCCTCAGGTCCTTTCCAAAATCTTTTCCTCTCACCTTAAACCTATGTCCTGTTGTTTTAGACTCCGCACACCCTAGGAAAAAGATCTTGGCTATTCACCCTATCAATACCCCTCATGATTTTATAAACAGCTAGAAGATCGCCCCTCAGTCTCTGACATTCCAGGGAAAAAAGTCCCCAGCCTATTCAGCCTCTCCATATAATACAAACCCTCCAAACCCAGCAAACTTCTTGTAAATCTTTTCTGCACCCTCTCAAGTTTAACAACATCCTTCCCATAGAGGTGTGACCAGAATTATGTGCAGTATTCTAAAAGTGACCTCACCAATGTCCTATACAGCTGCAACATTTCATTCCAACTGCTATACTCAATGCTCTGACCAATGAAGACAAGCATGCCAAATGCCTTCTTCACCACCTATCTGCAACTCCACCTTTCAAGAAACTATGCACCTGTCTCTTTGTTCAGCAACACTCTCCAGGGCCCTACCATTAACTGTGTAAGTCCTGCCCTGGTTTGCCTTACAAAAACACAGCACCTCACATTTATCTAAATTAAACTCCACCTGCTACTCCTCAGCCTTTTGGCCAATCTGATCAAGGTCCCATTGTACTCTGAGATAATCTTTTTCACTGTCAACTACACCACCTATCTTGGTGCCAGTCACAAACCTACTAACTTTGGTAATTAGTTATTACTTTGGTAACAACAGCTAAACCTCCTCTACAATAGTCTTGCAGAACAAGTGGTGAAATATACCCAAACATACCCTTCAGTTGGGGGAAGGTGACTCAATTCAGAGTTCCACCAAAGCCAAGGTATTAATAACAGTAAGTTAATGGATGAGAAGAGCTGTGTTTGCAAGTAAAATTACATTCTGGAGAAAGATGGAGAGAAAAATGTGACGTTTCCATTGTGTTATAGGAACGTATTATTAGTTTGCGACACTTTCCCTTTCAGGATCGCAAACGTGTACTTTACTTGACAATGAATGTAAAGACTTAGATTTCTAGAGACCAGTGGGGATGTGCACAAGTCAATTGGTTACTTGCAGGACAGCTGGGCATTAGTAGCATAGAGCCAAAAAAAACTGCAGATGCTGGAACCCAAGGTAGACAAGCAGGAGGCTGGAAGAACACAGCAAGCCAGGCAGCATTAGGAGATGGAGAAGTCAATGTTTCAGGTATAACCATTCTTTAGGCCTGGAGGTGGGTGTAAGCGGAGCTGCAATTGGAGGGGGGTGGGGGCAGGGTCAATCAGAGGAATGGAAGGGAGGGAGGGGGCTAGGAAGGGAGTCAGGGGATGGGAAGGGACATTGTTTGAAATTGGAGAACTTAATGTTGAGTCCTCCAGGCTGTACACTGTGCAGACGGAAGATGAGGTGTTCCTCCAATTTGCGGTATGAATCGCTGTGGCAATGAAGGAAACCAAGGATGGTCATGTTGGAAAGGGAGTGGGAAGGGGAATTACAATGAGCGGTGACTGGGAGGTCAGGTTAGCCCATGTGTGCCTGGCTGAGATGCTCAGCGAAACATGCCCTGAGTTTACATTTGGTATCCCCAACGTAGAGAAGACCACATCAGGATCACCAAATACAGTTGGTTGGAGGAGAGGCAGATGAACCTCTGTCTCATCTGAAAGTACTGTTTGGGGCCATGGATGGATGTGAAGGGGGTGGCTGCTGGCAGGTTTTGCATCTTTTGCGGTTGCAGGGAAAGATACCTGGGGGTTCAGAGGGTTGGTTGGGAGAGTGGCATGAACCAAGGTTTGGCAAAGGAAATGGTCTTTGCGGATGGCAGAGAGTGGTGGGGAGGGGAAGATGTTCTTGGTGGTGGGGTCTAATTGGAGTTGGCAGTAGTGTTTAAGGATGATACATTGGATGCAGAAACTGGTGGGTTGGTAAGTGAGGACAAGGCATCCCTATCCTTACTGCATTTAAAGTGGGGGGGGGGGGTTAGATCAGTGGACAAGGAATGGAGGAGGTGCAGTGGAGGACTGTCTGGATGACAGAGGGAACCAAAGCATGTATTCAAAATAGGGGGACATTTGGGATACTTGGGAGTGGAATGTCTCCTCATCCAAGCAGATGCGGCAGAGGCAGAGGAACTGGGAGAATGGGATGGAGTTCTTGCCGGATACTGGGTAGGAGGAGATGTAGTCCAGGTAGTTATGGGAGTCTTGGGGCTGGTAGCATGTGCGAGCTTGAAGATTCTGTATTTAAAATGTAGAACCTGGTTATAATATTACTGCATATAGCTTTCCATCTACTCTATTTTACATCAACAACAAATTTCATCCTCCCATATACCCTCGGGCTGCAACTTAAAATCAGATGACCTTAATCCTGAACAATAAAATGTTTTGTAGCAAGTAGTTAGAATTTACATTTTGGAAATAAGAGTATGCAGTTTTATTTATAACAAGCCAACCAAAACATCTTATTTATAAATTCCAAATTTTAAAATATACATATAACCATTGGTAATTTGCTATCTGTTTATAGAAGAAAACCCTTAAAAGACTCAACACAATTAGAAAAAGGTCATTGACATGGACCATTTAACAAAAAAAAGACAATGAAAATAAGAATGAGCCTCGAAATATTAAACAGTAGCCTACAAAAATCAAAAAGTAGACTTTGATGAAATCACAGCGAATGCTCAGAAAAAAAAAATCTGCCCTCTGCTATACACATAGGTAATGCCTGCTGCAAGCTGTGTCCCTTTGCTGCTGTCCCACCCCTACTATTCAACTACAGGACTCTCAATAGTGGGCTACTGCTAGTCCTCTCTCTGATGACCAATTGCAGTCTTTTTTCAAAGAAAAGAAGAGACTGCTACTGCTGCTGTTCATCTTGCACCTCAGCCAAGGTTGAATCTAAGGCAGATCATTTGTCAGACATCCTAATACGATTCAGAAAACCTTCAAAATATAGATAGCAAGCTTTAAGCCAAAAGTACTATGAACAAACCTTTTAGTCAATTCGATAAGAAAGCCACTGTGAATACTGAGCATTTTGCACTGCAAATACAACAGTATTTCCATTTCTAAACTGCCTTCTCAATTACTATTGCATTTTTGCTTGGCTTCCAGGAAGCCCAGAAAAATCAATGGACACAACATCACTTCAAAACTATGCTGAAATATCTCTTCAATTCATTAAATACTATAGACCAATAAGGAATCCTCAGTCCATGCACAAAATAGGCTAAACATATTGTCGCAAGTTTGCAAAAATAAAGACTCAGGATTGAGTTTTAAAAACAGTCATTTAGAATTTACCAAGCTACCAAACATAAAGTACCTTCTTTTGCCAGTACAACCCATCTTTTAGGTTACTTGCCTGATGAGTCATAAGAAGTCAATTGAGAAGAACTGGCTGACAAGTCTATTGCTGCTTTCTTTTCCATTAGTGAACTAGTCAAACATTATAAAATTAAGACCAGATTGGCTGAGGTTTCCCTTTATTGACCTTGGCACGGTAGGCTAAATCAATTCTAGTGTATGTTAAAAGCAACAGCACTTTAGAGACGTCAAGTTCAAACAAATCCTAAACTGATATTCAATACTATACACTGAGAAAAGAATGCAATACAATGTATAATAAAAATGTACACAGACTTTTGACAATAACTTCCACAACGTGATTCTTCCACTACAGAAACCTTCAAATATATTCAACAATCTGGATACCTGAAGATAGCCTTTAAATGCAATGCTGAGTCATATGAGCTTCACACAAGTTACTACCAAAACAAGATTTTCTTGTGAACTTTAACATTAGAACTAGCTTCAGGCTTTCTTTAAAGCAAGATATTTTTAAAATCATGCTTTGATTTAAATTCATATGTTTTTCAATTAGTCTAACATGAGACTTAGTTAATTTTCCACACTATCACAAAAACCTATTAAACACAACTGTCTGACCCAAAAACTGATTATAAAAGTGGTACAAACTATTTTTTTTGATTTGAATAAAAATTACTTCCCAGAATTTTGGACTTACCACTTTCAAAGCAGGCATCAAATATTAAATGTCCCTTCTTAGGATGTCCAGTGTAACCAGTGGGAATAACGAGAAACTTACTGACATTCCCAACTACCGTATCTTCACCTCCATTTTCACTACCTGTAAAGGTCAAATCAATTCAGTTAAAATTCAAAACATGTTTCTGTAATCCTTTTCTGATGCTGAAAAAAAAGTCATGCTGTTAAAGCTTCTCAGCTTCCACTCAGGACAGATGCAAGAATACAAAATTTCAAAAGGTGCTTACTGGTTGGTAAGTGGATTCTGATTGGCAAAAGCATTGAAGAATGCACCAGAGAACAGTTGATGCCAAGCTTTTGTTTAAGTTCAAACTAAGAAAGTCAACTCTTAGTGGTCAAAATATTGGCAGAGGAACATATTTGGAGAATAGCTGTTTCACCAAGCCTTTGTGCTATTGAATCAGGTGGAAAAAATGGATATGCTCTTTCCATTGCAAGGGACAGGATCCTGCAAATGAAGAGATGGTGAACTTTCTGAGGAAGTGGTGAATGCGGGCAGAGTTATAACATTTAAAAGACACTCAGATAAGAACATGACTCGGAAAGGTTTGGAGGCATATGGGCCAAGAACAAGCAGGTGGGACTATTTAGTTTGGTATTAAGTTCAGCATGGACTGGCTGGACTTAAGGGTCTGTTTTCATGCTGTATGACTATATGCTTTCTGACACACATAAATGAGCCCGTCTGATTATATTAAATTGGTTTCTAATGCAATGCTTAGCACAATTGGGATTCTTAGCAAGTAATGTCCAATCACAGCTAATGCTGAATACTATATTATGATCTTTGCAAGCAATTTTACATAATTCCTGATTCTGGAAATTTCTGTCTTTGGAATGCAATATTGTCAACCTAATTCAATTTAAGAAGGGAAAGGAGGGTGAAAACAGGTAATCGCACAACTATTAGTTCAACACTAATTGTGCAAAATCTTTGAGAATCTTTCAAAGACAGAATTCTGGATTCTTATAGTAGAGGCCAGAAACAGAAATTAGGAGAGTTGATGGGTCTTGAAGTCGCTCCCAGGGAAATAGAAATGAGTCTTCAGTTCCATAGGGGACACTTTTCTTTTTAAACTTTTTTTTACCCAAAGGAGTCTCAGCAGTAGTGCTTATATTTTCCCTAAAATCACCCATGGCTGTGTGTGTGTGTATGTACACAGTAAAAAGGCACCATTGTGAAGAAAGTTTATTCTGTATTTTCCAATATTAGGAAAACACCCATGTGACTAATGAAACATTAGGGGCCACTCATTACTGCTGTAGAAATGGGTTTGGCAGCCAATTAGTGGCTAAAGGAGCAAGACTGTGGTTGCCTAAACAAAGTGGATATTGAAGACTCAGCAAACTCTAAGCTGCATTTTCCATTTCCATGATGTGCCAACACAGCTGAAGTGGAAACTAGGTCTTGGTAGTCAGTTTTTTTTTGGATATTGAACTGGGAGCAGTAAAGAAATGGAATGAAAGCAGGCTTTATTTCTGGAGTATGTGAGGAGTACCACGATAGATATGGATAGAAATCACTGTCATTGTGAATGGAAGATAAATCATGGGAAGACCCTGAATCTATGGAAGAGATCAATGACCTCAAACGCTAACAAATCGTGTGTTACTCCCAAACATCAGGATAGTCATTGGAGTATTTACCCTCCAAAAAACGCATTTTGCTGATGAACGTGGGAGGGGTGTGCACCATGCTGCTCACTGACATATCAGAATAACTAAAGAGCAACAGTGCTGCTCTGGACCTGTCATTACTGAAACACGTATGTTTTATGAATATTGAACAGTACAGGCCCTTCGTCCCTCAATGTTGTGGCAACCTTTTGTCCTGCTGTAAGAACAAATTAACCTACATGCCCTTCAATTTACTATCTTCCAAGTGCCTGTTCAAGAGTCACTTAAATATCCCTAAAGTATCGACTCTACCACCACCGCTGGCAGTGCATTTCACACCTCCACCACTGTGTGTGTATAAATAACCAACCTCTGACATCTCCCCTAAACCTTCCTCCAATCACCTTAAAATTATACCCCCAGTGGAAAACATCTCTGACCATTCACTCTATCTATGCCCCTCATCATCTGGAACACTTGTATCAAGTCCCCTCTCACCCTTCTTCACTCCAATTAGAAAAGCCCAAGCTATCTCAACCCTTCTCCATAAGACATGCCCTCCAGTCCAGGCAGAATCCTGGTAAATCTCCTCTGCACCCTCTCTAAAGCTTCCAAATCCTTCCCATTAAGAGGCAACCTGAACTGAACACAAAATTCCAAGTGTGAACTAACCAGGGCTCTATAGAGCTGAGGCATTATCTTAAATGGCTCTTAAACTCAATCCCCCTGCTAATGAAAGCCAATACACCATATACTTTCTTAAAAACCCTGTCAACTTGGGTGGCAACTTTGAGGAATTTATGGACATAGTCCACAGATGCCTCTGTTCCTCCACACTGCCAAGAATCCTGCCTTTAACCCTGTATTCTGCATTTAAATTCAACTTTCCAAAATGAATCACTTCACATTTTTCCATGTTGAACTCCATACGCCACTTATCAGCTCAGTTCTGCATTCTGTCAGTGTCCCGTTGCAAACTACAACAGCCCTCCACACAATCCACCAACCTTCGTGCCATCAGCAAACTTACTAACCCACCCTTCTTCATCCAAATCATTGAAACAAATCACAAACAGCAGAGGTCCTAGAACAGATCCCTGCAGAACACCACAGGTTACCAAGCTCCAGGCTGAATACTGTCCATCTATTACCACCCTCTGTCTTCTATGGGCCAGACAATTCTGTATCCAGACAGCCAGATTTCCCTGTATCTGAATGAACCTACTATTGGGAACCTTATCAAAAGCTTTACTAAAATCCATGTAAAGCTCTACCTTCATCAATGTTTTGTCACATCGACCAAGAATTCAATAAGGCTTGTGAGGCATGACCTGTCCCTCACAAAGCCATGCTGACAATATCTAATCAAACTATGGTTTTCCAAGAAAGCATAAATCCTGTCTCTCAGAATTCTTTCCAATAATTTGCCCACCACAAACGTAAGACTGACTGGTCTGTAATTCCCAGGATTATCCCTATTCCCTTTCTTGAACTGGGGAGTAGCATTTGCAACCCTCCAATCATCTGGCACTAATCCAATGGACATGGAGGGCACAAAGATCATTGCTGTGCCTTTGGCAATCTCTCACCTCACTTCCTGTAGTAACCTTGGGTATATCCCGTCTTGCCCAGAGGACATATCTACCCTTATGTTTTTCAAGCTTTCCAGCACATCTTCCTTCTTAACATCAACATGTTTGAGCATATCAGCCTGCTTCACGTCATTCTCACAAACAAAGTCCTTCTCACTAGTGAATACTGAAGCACAGTATTCCCTACCTCCTGAGACTCCAGGAACAACTTTCCTGCACTCTCCTTGATTGGCCCTACCCTCGCTCTGGCCATCCTCTTGCTCCTCACATAAGTGTAGAATGCCTTAGTGTTTTCCTTAAATCTACCCGCTAAAGCTTTTTCATGCCTCCTTCTAGCTCTCCTAAGTCCATTCTTCAGTTCCTTCCTGGCCTCTTTGTAACCCTCTAGAGCCATGCCTGATCCTTACCTCCTCAGCCTTAAGTAAGCTTCTTTCTTTCTCTTGACTAGAAGTTCCACATCCCTTGTCACCCAAGGTTCCTTCACCCTTCCATCCCTTCCCTGCCTCAGTGGGACAAACCTATCCAGCACTATCAGCAAGTGCTCCATAAACAACTTCCACATTTCTGTTGTGCATTTTCCTGAGAAAATTTGTTCCCAATTAGATGCCCCAGTTCCTGCCTAATGGCATTGTAATTCCCCCTCCCCCAATTAAATACTTTCTCATACCGTCTGCTCCTATCTCTCTCCATGGCTATATTAAAAGGTCAGGGAGTTGTGATCACATCACTGAAATGTTCTCCCACGGAGAGACCTAACACCTGGCCTGGTTCGTTGCCAAGCACCAAATCCAGTTTGGCCTCCCCTCTAATCGGCCTATCTACATGTTGAATCAAGAATCCTTCCTGGATACACTTGACAAAAACTGCTCCGTCCAAACTAATTGAAGTAAGGTTTCGATAAATATTAGAGAAGTTAATATCACCCATAATAACAACCCTGTTACTTCTGCACCTTTCCAAAATCTGCCTTCCAATCTGCTCCTCCGTGTCTCTGTTGCTATTGGGCCATCTGTAGAGAACTCCCATAAAAGTGACTGCTCCCTTCCTGTTTCTGACTTTGACCCATACTGACTGTGTAGACATAACCTTACTCGACGACCTCCCTTTCTGTAGCTATGATACTATCAACGATTAGCAATGCCATTCCCCCATCTCTTTTACCTGCCCACCTATTCCTTTTGAACCATCTAAACCCTGGAACATCCTACAACCATTCCTACCCCTATGATATCCAAGTTTCCGTAATGGTCACACATCATAGTTCCAATTACTGATCCATTCTCTAAGTTCATCGCCCTTATTCCTGACACTTCTTGCGTTAAAAATAGACACACTTCAAACCATGACACTGACTACAAATTTGCCCTATCAACTGTCTATCCCTCTTCACAGGCTCTCTGCATGCTGTATCTGGTGTACGCTAGCTACTCTATCCTCTGATCCGTAGCTCCATGTCCCCCCATCCGCCAAACTAGTTTAAATCCTCCTGAAGAGCACTAGCAAACCTTCCACCCAAGATATTGGAACCTCCAATTCAGGTGCAACCTGTCCTTCTTGGATAGGTCCCACCTTCCCCAGAAGGTATCCCAATGATCCGCATACCCGAAGCCCTCCCTCCTATACCAGCCCAGCAGCCACGTGTTCATCTGCACTCACTCTCTGTTTCTAGCCTCACTAGCCCGTGGCACCGGTAGCAATCCTGAGATTACTACTCTGCTTATCCTGCCTATTAGCTTCCAACCAAAAAACTCCCTATATTCTCTTTTCAAGTCCTCATCCCTTTTCCTAGCTATATCATTGGCACCAATGTGTACCACGACTTCTGGCTGCTCACCCTCTCCTTTAAGAATCTTGTAGAGTCGATTCCTGATCCTTTAATGAATTGAAGCTGCTACCAATGGCCGTAGAAGACCAAAGGCCCCCTACCTTGTTTTCTTTGAGCTTTGCAAGAGAAATGGACACAGAATGTCAATCAGATGGTCCAAATCAAAGTTTCCTTAATGCTCCTTATCTGGAACAGTAGAGGAACAAATTGATGCTAATATAAATAATTACTTAATAAGTATAAACTAATCCTCATGTTGAAAAAGTAGGTGAATGACTGATGAATATTGACCATTATCTATGATGGCTGGAGTTTAATTAGGAAACAGTTGAATCTTAATTGTATAGAGTCTAGGTCAGCCTTTTTCAGAAGTATTCAGTGTTACACTGTCGCTCAGGAAAGCTAACATAGCCTCAAAAAAGGTGCAGTGCTGATTCATCATGATGTTAAACCATTGATGTCGTTCCAGAAATGAAGCTTGCCTTCTCTTGAGTTTAGAAGGTTGAGAGATCCTTTCTTGATTAATGGTTTAAAACAATTTTGAAAATGGTAACTACAGTAAAGCTATTTCCTCAGGTGCCCTATGAATCTGTAACAGAGGGCACAACCTTAAAAACATTTAGGAGCAAAATCAAGAAGCACTTTCCACATAGGTAGAGGATATCTGAAATATCTCCACCAAAACGTTATGGAGGATGGATCAAAGTAAATTAGCAGAAATTTGTTCAAATCAAGACAGCGATATCGAGATCAAAAACAGGTAAATGAAAATTAGACTAATAATGATTTAACAGAATGGTGAAACAGACATTAGGAACACAATGGTATAATTTCATTCGCATTATCCATAACTAGATTATTTTTCAAAACATTGCGCACTAAATATACTGTAAGTTTTCATATTTCAAATTTACAGGTGAAATTTATTGCTTCACTCTATTAATGCAAGGAATGGAACAATAAAAGTTTTTCACTTCTTTGTTTACACCAGGTTACTACTGCTATTTCCTACAGTTGCAAATAAAATAAGATGTTTCACATCATACACTTTCTTGTCACCATGGAGATTAAGCCTCAGAATAAGACTGTTTCAGTAAAAGTCTTCTTCTTAGTCAAAGTATCACATAAATCAAGCTCAATCTTTGTGAATGCCATCCCATAATTTTGAAACATATTGGCAAGTAAGCTCAGATACACCACAAAAAAAAACAGAAGAAAATAAATAGCATGGAAGCACAAAGGATGTACCCTCAAGTTCAGAGTGAGATGTGCTGAAATTTTCCATTGTTGATTCTGTTTTACAATATTTTTTCCATGAGAAATCCATTGGAAGTTTGTTGTTAGATTGTTGGTATTAATATTGTAATTCCAATGAATCCTAATTTAAATATGATTATCCCAGTTCAAAATTTGAGTAACTAACCACCACTTACATTGGATATCAGTTATTGGAAAGATGTGCAGTTCCAGGGCAATTCATATGACTTATAAATCTCAGCCTGTAAATGAAGGCTGAAACTTTAGGATTTGGGAACAGGAGTAGGCTATTTCACCCTTTGAGCCTCAAAGGGAGGTAACATCATCACATGCTAACAGGCACTTGAATTCCAAACATGGTCAATGATCTCCATTCAAAAGATTTGAACTAAGCTCTACTCTCCACCAAAAATATTCATAAATATACATAAATAGTATGTACTTCGAGATTACATCAAATGATTGCTATCACAGCATTCATAAAAAGAGAATATCAAAATCTTGCCATATTACACAGCAATATTAGCAAGTTCTCTCCATTGATATTTCTACTCTCCATGAAATGAAAATCTGGATGATCAATGATCAAAATCTTACATGAACAGAAAAAATAACAAAACTGAACGGAGTCCAAGGTCGATACATTTCAGCAACGTTCACTCTATACTGGGGAGACAGGACACCAACTCACAGAACATTTCAGGGAAGATCTCTAGGACACACGCACCAAACAACTCCACCGTCCTGTGACTGACCATTTCAACTAACCCTCCACTTCATTAAGGGCATGCAAGTCCTGGGTCTCCTCCACCGCCAAATCCAAGCCACCTGACAACTGGAGAAAGAACGCCTCAACTTCTGCTTTGGGACTCTCCAACCACACAGCATCAACAACAACTTCACCAGTTTCCTCATCTCCCCTACCCCCACCTCATTCCAGATCCAACCCTCCCACTTGGCACTGCCCTCTTAAACTGTTCTACCTGTTCATCTTCCTTCCCACCTATCTACTGCACCCCCCCCCCCTCCAACCTATCATCATCACCCTGCACGTGCATCTACCTATCATCTTCCTGGCTACCTCACTCCCATCCCTCCCTCCTATTTATCTCTCAGCCGCCTTTTCCCCACCCCCATCCCACCCACATTCTTGATGAAGGGCTTATGCCCAAATTGTCGATTCTCCTGTTCCTCAGATGCTGCCTGACCTGCTGTGTTTTTCCAACGCCACACTTTTTGAAGCTGATCTCCAGCATCTGCAGTCCTCATTTTCTCCGGAAAAATAGATACAACAGGTTTAGTTTAATGATATTAACAATATCATTTTTGCAGAGTGACACCAAGAATATCCTGTAAAGACCACATTATTTTAGTTTTCTTTATTTTGAATTGTAAACATTAAAACAGTCCTTTTTGCATTTTAAGCAAGGAATATGGAAGAACACATTGAACTTTTAAATCCAATTTAGTTACTGAAACTTATTGAAAGTTGTATTTGTGCCATGCTTTGTTCAAGCAGAGGGAAAAGATGTTTGAGACTTAACAACATCATGGGTGTGTGTTCAGGGGCTAGATGTTATCAGCAATGACAACCCTGATCGGCTCCTAGACAGGTGGACAGCTTATGTGTGACCAATATAGGGGTAAAAGGCATAGAGACCACACACAGACAGCATCTCTTCTTCCTTATAGGTAAGTAAAAGAACTGAACATTGCTAGCTATTCTCTCCCATCATTCGCTATGAATGGTTACCTCTAACTGATACTAAACAATTAGAGTACCAATGGCCCTGCATCCTCAGTAAATATCTGGAAGGACTTGGAAATGCAAAGACTGAAGCTCAAAAAGATATGGAAGAAAGGACGATAGTAATGAATCCTGTGGATTGTTGCTATTCAATGTGCTTCACTAATTTTTTTTCTCCACTCATAATTTTATATATATATATATGTTTGTCTGTGACTGCCTGCATGTGTGTAGTGGTTTGTGTTTACATTAGTAGAGTTAAGTTAATCAATATTTAGTTTGCCTGTGGTTAGAACCAACTTACAATAAATAATCTTTACATACAGAAACTGGCCAGTGTATTCTGTTAACTTGAGTTTACCAGTTAGTTAAATTGTGAACTTTCAATAATTTAAATTGTATCTTTAACTTCTGTGACAATCCAGGGGAGAGGCAGAGCTGAAGTATCAGTGTACTTTCCTAGTGGATTGTGGCCAGCGTTGCCACTTAGTATTATTTTTCTTCTGCACAGACCTCAGAGATTCATGTGGGGAGGCAATGGCTTCTGGAGCTGCAAGACAATGCTGCAAATGGTATCAGTATACTGATTACCATGCACAGACTCTCAGAGCAAAAATGTTGGTCATGACAGAAACCCAAGCATTCTAAATTTCTGTTAAAAAGTCTGAAAAACTTATAATGTAGAGGTTCTGGTGTTGGACTGGGGTGGAAAAGGTCAGAAGTCCCATGACACCAGGTTATAGTCCAACAAGTTTATTTGAAATCACAAGCTCTTGGAGCACTGCCCCTTCATCAGGTAAAGTGAAGAGAAGCACTCAGGCACAGAATTTGTAATCAGAGAGATCAAAATATCCAATAAATGGTGTAAGTGGAGTGTCAACAGGCTGAATAATTGATCACCTGCAGGTGATCAAGAGTGTCAGACATTGTGAGTAAACTGTCAACAGCTGAAGGGATGACTTATAATCCAATTAGTTAAGGCAGAGTGATAACTACAAAACATTAAAAATAAAGGTGGTACTGGAGACAAACCAAATGACTGGAATAATATGATAGGTACAAGAGTCGCATGCTGAGGGTCTAACCAAAGTAACAAGTAATCCAAAACTGTGCAAACTAATTAAGGCAGAGCGATCATTACAAGTTATCAAGGTGATGGTGTCAAAACAGGACAGTGAGGAAGATTTTACAGATACAGAACAGCATGGTGGGATCAAATGGAGCGCAATATGAACCCAAGATCATGGTTGAGGCCATCTTTATGGGTACAGAACTTAGCTGTAAGTTTATGTTTGACAATTCTGCATTGTTGTGTATCTTGAAGTCGGCCTTGGAGGACACCTACCTGAAGATTGGAGGCTGAATATCCTTGACCACTGAAGTGGTGCACGATAGATATGATGCATGGTGTCTATTCATCTGTTGCCGTAGTGTCTGCCTGATCTTATATACTATGCCTCAGGGCATCCATGCCTGTAGCATATGAGATAGACAACATCGGCCGAGTCAAATGAGTAATTGCCATGTACATGGTGTTTGGTGTTGTCAAAGTGTGATGATAGCATCCATGTTGATTATCTGGCACGTCTTGCAGAGGTTGCTGTGGCAGGGTTGTGTGGTGTTGTGGTCGCTGTTGTCCTAAAGGCTGGGTACTTTGCTGCAAGAAATAGACCGTTTAAGGTTCAGCGGTTGTTTAAAAGGGAGAACTGTAGGTGTCAAGATATCCCTGGCGAGATGTTCGCCGTCATCGATGACATGTTGAAGACTGCGAAGAACATGGCATTGTTTCTCTGCTCCAGGGACCCTTATACCTATCATATAATTCCAGTCATTTGTTTTGTCTCCAGCACCACCTTATTTTTAATGTTTTGTTATTATCTCTCTGCCTTATTAATCGGATTATAGGTCATTCCTTCACCTGCTATTCAGTTGTGGATACTTCACTTACTGTCTGACACTCTTGATCGCCTGCAGAGACCTATTATTTGGCCTGTCAACACTCCACTTATACCATTTGTATGATGTTTTGATCTTTCTAATTATAAATTCTGTGCCTGAGTGCTTCCCTCTACTTCACATAACAAACGGGCAGCACTCTGAAAGCTTGTGATTTAAAACAAACATATTGGACTATAACCCGGTGTCCTGAGACTTCTGACCTTGAAAAAAAAGACATTAAACAGAAATCATGTGCATTGTACATCTATGTTAAGAAGGAAGATGTGCTGGAAAGCTTGTACATCTATGTTAATTGACTTCATAGAACGCTAATGAATGAGGCAGAAAAAGTTTATCATCATCATAAACTAAAATATGCACTATAGTTTTGAATCACACCTTGGGTTGAGCTACTGCAAAAACAGGTGGCTGAACTGTGAAGTCAACATTTAATTTTCATTCCTAGTTTTTTTGCAAGTTATGTGGAAATAAACAGTGATAAATGAAAATATTTGAAAGAATAATCACAGAAGAATTATAGGTCAAATCTACTGCAAAATTACCAGTTAAGTCCAAGTTGTGTCAAATGCTTTGGACGGCTTGACACCACTAGGTCTAGTGACACATTTCAACTTTTCTTACCAAATTCTCCTAATTAACTGCCTATCTGTACCTGTGGTTTCTGTCAAGCCATATGTCCACTTCATCCTGCCACATACCATTTCCGGATCAACTCACCACTCAAGAGAAATCCCGAATTGACCAGCTTCTTTGTGGCCGTGAAAGCTCATTGCGCATCAGTACAAGCATTGTGGGCCTGAAGCTACCCTGCACAGTTGTTAAAATTTGACCCAGGCACAGCAGATAAAGGAGTCAGCACCCCTCTTTCCTATAGATTTCTGGAAGCCCTGCTGAACATGGTAGTGCAAAGGCAACGGTCAAAAGTGAGTGAACACGAAGTCATAAAGAAAAACAGCCCAGAAACGCATCCTGATACAGCCCACAAGCTGGAAGTCCTTGCAACAGCATTACACAGCTGTTGCAGATCAAAGTGAGCACTCAAATGCAGAAGAATTCTAATAGTGGACTGGAGATGTATCATAACGGTTCTTCAAGGCTGGCACACATCAGATACCACTATCTGTGAACATGGGGTGTGTGGGACTTGTACAGTGGAGCATTCTGTGAGATGCTGCTCCCGAATTCCAACACTGAGGTTGTTCAGAGCAAGCAGTGAGCTGAATCAAATAGGTGTTCATTCTGGTTTTCTTGGCAAGGATTCCCGACATCTAATTTATTCATTGAGTTTGGTAGGATGGTAGGATGGTAGGATGATTATCAATGAGGCAAGCTGTACCATTAACAAGATGTTTAATGAGCATTAATCCCTCTCAAACTAACACCTCACCACTGCCTAGCATGAATCTCACCATGCCATTATGAAAAGCATAAATCATAGCGCAAGTTGCACCCGACATCAAGTTGGGCCTTGTCCCACTTGGAGCCCAATTCTGCCAGACATAGCCATGGCCCATTTCACTCTGATCCCTATAAGATTCTACCCATAATTCTTGGCTTTTGATTTCCTGGAAAAATATCTACCAGTATGTTATGTAAATGCATGCCATAGTAATGAACAATGAATAACATGATTGGCAACATCATATCACGATGTTAATTACTAATCAACAAGAAGTTTTCCAAAAACAAACTTTTTTGCCATATTTTTGTACCTGCTGTTTTTGTTAAGATTTTTCAGATGCATTTAGAGATGTTAAACAACCATGATTTGGAGATGCCGGTGTTGGACTGGGGTGTACAAAGTTAAAAATCACACCGTATCAGGTTATAGTCCAACAGGTTTAATTGGAAGCACACTAGCTTTCAGAGCGTCGCTCCTTCATCAGGTGGCAGTGGAGGGCTCAATCCTAACACACAGAATTTATAGCAAAAATTTACAGTGTGATGTAACTGAAATTATACATTGAAAAATTGATTGTATGTTAAGCCTTTCATCGGTTAGAATACCATGACAGTTTCACTTCTTTCATGTATAAATCACAAAACCTTTTTCTTACAAAGTTGCATTTTCAGGTTAGCTGTTAACAATGGTAATAGCTAGACAATATGTTGAAGGTGTTCGCCCCCTGTGTTCTCTGTCTATGCCACGATGTTTAGATTGAGCCCTCCACTACCACCTGATGAAGGAGCGACGCTCCGAAAGCTAGTGTGCTTCCAAATAAACCTGTTGGACTATAACCTAGAGTTGTGTGATTTTTAACTTTAAACAACTATGACATTCTAACATATACATAATATTATGACACTCAAGGGCATGTGTACTCAGCAGTGTACTGTTTAGAGTCTTGTTGTTGGTTCTCCATTCCAACTTCTTCAGTCCTGAAATCTATTGCTCAGAAACACCAATTGGTCAGAAATGTGTTGAGTAGACCCAAGCAAATAAGTCTTGCTATCTCCAATTCAGATCAGATCTACTCTCTCCATCCTGTTGCAGCTACAATAAGTTCATACTTTCAGCACTCAGACTCAGAGGGTTGCCACATTGCCTATCAATATAAGGGGTGACATGACTTCAATCATTCTCATAAACAGCCAGGTGATCAGCAGCAGAGAAGGATCCATTCAATTTTCCAGCATACATAATGTTGAGTGTCAAATAGGAGTCAAGTCACTTGGCTACCTATATGCAGCATCTCTTTGAACAAGGCACCCCAATTTCCATGTTCTCCTTTGCTAATGTTTTCACATCTAGTTGCAATACCATCACCTTCTCAGCAGTCTTCTGTAGCATACCCCTGGTTAATTCTTCAGATTTTGCTCAGTCTGTCTTCACCAAAATATCCAGCCCAGAAAACATTAAGTAGGAGTCCACCTATGTTGTGCTTGTCTCTAAAGTAGGAAATACAAATACACTCAGAACAATGGCTTGCAAAACTCTCAAGAGAAGGCTCTCAAGAGGAGGACAACAGCTGTCAATTCCAATTAATTAGTTAATCATTCAGACAATTCCACATCTAATCAAACTGCACAAATTGTTTCGCAATAGGCCTTACAGAATGTTCAATTATCAACAATGCAAAAGCCAACTAAGGTGATCATGAGGGTACAAACTCAGTACCATCTGGGCAGATAGACTGGCAAATACCACAGGCACAGGACATCCAGATTCTTTCAAATGTATAACTCCAGAAAGCCCAGTAACAGATTGTGACTCCACTACCTCGAAGTAACTTTGGTAAAACTGCTATCATCCAAAGTACCAATTACTCTTACTAGCATTGCCAGTAATTTAAGCCTTAGCCAATTTGCATGGTCTGTTGGCATCAGCATCATTTTATTACAATATTTTAGGAGTAGAAACACAGAAGACACAATACTTGGAGAAGCAAAACAATTAGAACTGTACAGCACAGAACAGACTCTTTGGTCCAACTCATTCGCGCCAAGCGATATCCCAATCTGACCTAGTCACATCTGCCATCATTTAGCCCATATCCTTGTCAACCCTTCCTATTCATATACCCATCTAAATGCCTTTTAAATGTTATAATTGTATCTTCCTCCACTACCTTCTCTGGCAGTTTGTTCTATACATGCACCATCCTCTGCATGGAAATGTTACCACTCAGGTTCTTTTTAAAATCTTTCTTCTCTCACCTTAAAAGCTATGCCCTCTAGTTTTAGACACCCTCACCTTCAAAAAAGACCTTGGCTATTCACCCTATCCATGGCACTCATGATTTTATAAACCTCTAGAAGGTGACCTCTCAGTCTCCAATAATCCAGAGAAAAAAGCTCCAGTTTATTCAGCCTTTGCCTATAACTCAATATCTCCAGACCGGACAATACACTTGTAAATGTTTTCTCCACCCTCTCCTACCGATAGAAAGGCCATCAGAAGTGTATGCAGTACTCCATAAGTGGCCGCACCAATGTCCTGTAGAGCCAGAACATGACATCCCAATTCCTGTACTCAACGCAAGCCTGCCAAATGCCTTCTTCGCCACCCTATCTACCTGCAACTCCACTTTCAAAAAACTGTGCACATGTACCCTTAGGTCTCAACAAACCTCCCAAGGACCCTAACATTAACAGTATAGGTCATGCCCTGCTTGCCTTGTCAAAACACAGCACTTCACATTTACCCAAATTAAATTCCATCTGTCTTTTCTTGGCCTACTGGCCCAGCTGATCAAAGTTCCACCGTATTCTAAGATAATCTTCTTCACTGTCCACTACAGTACCTACTTTGGAGTCATCTGCAAACTTAATAACCATATATCCTTTATTCACATTGGACCAGTGGACCAGCTCTGATCCTTCTGGCACATCACTGGTCACAGGCCTCCAGTCCAAAAAAAAACAACATCCACTTCCACCCTCTGTTTCCTACCTTCAAGTCCATTTGGTATCCAATTGCCTAGCTCCCCCGGATCCACGGGATCTAAACTTACTAATCAGTCTACTATACAGAACCTTGATGAATGCTTTGTTGAAGTCCAAACATACAGCTTTGCCTACAATAATCTCCTTTGTCACTTCTTCGAAAAACTCAAGTCAAGTCAAGTTTGTGAGACATGATTTCCCACACACAAAGCCATGCTGGCTATCCCTAATCTGTGGAGAAAGTGAGGACTGCAGATACTGGAGATCAGAGTCAAGAGTGTCATGCTGGAAAAGCACAGCAGGTCAGACAGCATCCGAGGAACAGGAAAATTGATGTTTCGGGCATAAGCCCTTCATCAGGAATGAGGCTTATAGACTGGAGGTCTGAGAGATAAATGAGAGGGGGATGAGGTTGGGGGTAAGGTAGCTGAGAATGCAATAGGTGGACGAGTTGAGGGAGAAGGTGATAGTCCAGGGAGGAAGGTGGAGCAGATAGATAGGAAAGGTGATGGACAGGTCAGAAGGGCAGTGGTGGGTGAGGCTTGGGACTGGGACAATGTGGGGGGAGCGGAAATGAGGAGACTGTTGAAATCCACATTGATCTCTGTGGTTGCAGTGTCCCAAGGCGGAATAGGAGGCGTTCTTCCTCCAGGCATCGGGTGGTAAAGGTTTGGCGATGGAGGAGTCCCATGACTTACATGTCCCTGATGGAGTAGAAGGGGAGTTGAAGTGTTCAACCATGGGGCGGTGGGGTTGGTTGGTGCGGGTGGCCTAGAGATGTTCTCTGAAATGATCCACAAGTAGGCGTCCTGTCTCCCCGACATAGAGGAGATCTCATCGGGTGCAATGGATACAATAGATGACATTGGTGGAGCTCCAAGTAAATTTCTGACAGATGTGGAAGGATCCTTAAGGGCCTTGGACGGAGGTGAAGGGAGTGGTGCGCGTGCAGGTTTTGCACTTCCTGCAGTAGCAGGCGAGGGTGCCCGGAGTGAGGTGTGGGCAGGTGGAGGGGGGGGCATGGACCTGACGAGGGAGTCGCGGAGGGAATGGTCTCTCCTGAATGCTGACAGGGGTGGAGAGGGAAATATATCTCTGATGATGGGGTCCATTTGCAGGTGACATAAGTAGTGGAGGATTATGTGATGTATGATGGCAGAAGTGGCAGAGGATGATATGAGGATGTGCGGAAGATGATGGTGGCGGAAGTGCGGAGGATGATGCTGGAGGAAGTTTCAAATGCATGTAAATCTGTCCTTCAGAATCCCTTCCAACAACTTAGCCACCATTGATGCACAGCTAAGTCGTCTATAGTTCCCGGGCTTTTCCTCACAGTCTCTTAAATAATGGCACCACATTAGACAACCTGCTGGCACATCAACTGTGACAACCAATGATACAAATATCTCAGCAAGGGGTCCAGAAATCTCCTCCCTCGCATCCCACAAAGTTCTGGGAAATACTTAGCAGGTCCCAGGCATTTGTAGACCTTAATGCATTTTAAGACCTTCTGCACCTCCTCTTCTGTAATACGAACTCTTTTCAAGACATCTCACTATTCTTGGTGCATTTCATTGCTTTGTGTTTCAGGTATATACTTACGTCTACCATGTTTTCTGGTTTAACATTCCAAAATCCAGAAAAGACCTGGTCCCAAGCATTCTAGACTGTAGAGGCTAGAATTACTTTTAATCTGCTAAAACAGTTAAGAAAGGATTATGAAATGACAATATCACTTACCTGGTTAATTTTTCTCAACTGCTGGTGGCCCATCAACTGCTTGCCAGCCAATGCCATGTCTATCTGCCCTATCATCATACAAGCAGCTTCCAGCAAAACTATAAACAGGAGATTTTCTCTTTGAGTTCATGTACTCTAAATGCCATGCAAACAACACGCATCATAATCAACAAATAAAGATTTAATGTACCTTGAACGTTTGGAGGAACCAAAATCATAACAGAAAATACTAATAACACATATGAAACAGAACACGGTTATTCTGGAAGTTTTAAACTAATTTAGCTGGGGGATAGGAACCTAATTTGTAGTTCCAGTGTCCAAGAGGTTGAGAGTAGTGAGGTAAGAAATATGGTTTCAAGGTCACAAGAGTTCACCGGCAAGCATGAAGGTATTTTGAAGCGCATCTACTTCAACACCAGAAGCATCCGGAATAAGGTGGGTGAACTTGCAGCTTGGGTTGGTACCTGGGACTTCGATGTCATGGCCATTTAGGGGACATGGATAAAGCAGGGACAGGAATGGTTCTTGCAGGTTCCAGGATTTAGATGTTTCAGTAAGAACAGAGAAGGTGGTAAAATAGGGAGAGGTGTGGCATTGTTAGTTAAGGACAATGTTACAGTAGCAGAAAGGACGTTTGAGGACTCATCTACTGAGGTAGTAGAGGCTGAGGTTAGAAACAGGAAAGGAGAGGGCACCCTGTTGGGAGCTTTCTAAAAGCCTCCAATTAGTTCCAGAGATGTAGAGGAAGGGATAGCGAAGATAATTCTGGATAGAAGTGAAAGTAACAGGGTAGTTGTTGTGGGGGACTTTAACTTTCCAAATATTGGCTGGAAATACTATAGTTCAAGTACTTTACATAGGTTAGTTTTTGTCAAATGTGTGCAGGATGGTTTTCTGACACAATATGTACACAAGCCAACAAGGGACATTGGATTTGGTACTGGGTAATGAACCTGACCAGGTGTTAGATTTGGAGGTAGGTGAGCATTTTGGAGGTAGTGACCATAATTTAGTTATGCTTATTTTAGCGATGGAAAGGGATAGGTATATAACGCAGGGCAAGAGTTATTGCTGGGGGAAAAGGCAATTATGATGCAATTAGACAAGATTTAGGGTGCAGAGGATGGGGAAGAAAACTGCAGGGATAGGCAAAATTGAGATGTGGAGCTTATTCATGAAACATCTACTGCATATCCTTGATAGGTATGTACCTGTCAGACAGGGAGGAAGGGGTTGAGAATGGGAGCTGTGGTTTACTAAATAAGTTGGATCTCTTGTCAAGAGGAAGAAGGCTTATGTTAGGATGATATGTGAAGGCTCAGTTAGGGCACTTGAGAATTACAAGTTAGCCAGGAAAGACCTAAAGAGAGAGCTAAGAAGAGCCAGGAGGTGACACTGGAAGTTGTTGGCAAGTAGGATCAAGGAAAACTGCGAAGTTTTCTATAAGTATATCAAGAATAAAAGAATGACGAGAGAAATATTAGGGCCAATCAAGGATAGTAGTGGGAAGTTGTGCATGGAGTCTGAGTTACAGAAATGAATATTTTTCGGTAGTATTCAAACTGGAAAAAGATAATGTTGTCGGAGAAAAGACGGAGATACAGGCTACTAAACTATGCAGGATTGGGTTCACAAGTAGGAGGTATGAGCAATTCTGGAAAGTGTGAAAACAGATAAGACCCCTGGGCTGGATGGGATTTATCCTAGGATTCTCTGGGAAGCGAGGGAAGAGATTGAAGAGCCTTTGGCTTTGATCTTTCTGTCATCATTGTCTACAGAAAGAATGTCTAAAGACCGTAGGATAGCAAATGTTGTCCCCTTATTCAAGAACGGGAGTAGAGACAACCCTGATAATTATAGACCAGTGAACCTTACTTAGGTTGTGGGTAAAGTGTTAAAAAAGGTTATAAGAGATAGGATTTATAATTATCCAGAGAGAATAGGTTGATTAGGGACAGTCAACACAGTTTTGTGAAGGGTAGGTCATACCTCACAAACCTTATTGAGTTCTTTGAGATAATGACCAAACGGGTAGATGAGGGTAAAGCTGTTGATGAGGTGTATATGGATTTCAGTAAGGCATTTGATAAGGTTCCCCATGGTCGGCTACTACGCAAAATACAAAGGCATGGAATTGAGGATGATTTAACAGTTTGGATCAGAAATTAGCTAACTGAAAGAAGACAGAGGGTTGTGGTTGATGGGAAATGTTCATCAGTTATTCGTGGAGTACTGCAAGGATCTGTTTTGGGGCCACTGCGGTTTGTCATTTTTATAAATGAACTAGAGGAGGGCACAGATGGATGGGTCAGTACATTTGCAGATGACACTAAGGTCAGTGAAGTTGTGGACTGTGCTGAAGGATATTGCAGGTTTCAGACAGACACCAATAAGATGCAGAGCTGGGCAAATGAAGTTTAATGCAGAAAAGTGTGAGGTGATTCACTTTGGAATAAACAACAGGAAGAAAGAGTACTGGGCTGACAGTAAGATTCTTGATAGTGTAGATGAGCAGAGAGAGCTCGGTGTCCATGAAAATAGATCCCTGAAAGTTGCCACCCAGGTTGATAGGGTTGTTAAGAAGGCACACGGTGTGTTTGCTTTTATTGGTAGAGCGACTGAGTTTCGGAGCCATGAGGTCACGTTGCAGCTGTACAAAACTCTGGCGTGGTCGCACTTGGGATTGCATACAGTTTTGGTCACCACATTATGGGAAGAATGTAAAAGCTTTGGAAAGGCGATGTACTGGGATGCTGCCTGACAGAGAGGGAAGGTTGAGGGACCTGAGGCTGTTTTCATTCGAGAGAAGAAGATTGAGAGGTGACTTAATTGAGACATATAAGATAATCAGAAATTTAGATAGGGTGGACAGTGAGAGCCTTTTTCCTCAGATGGTAATGGCTAGCACAAGAGGATATAGCTTTAATTTTAGGGGTGATAGATATAGGACAGTTGTCAGAGGTAGTTTCCATACTGAGAGAGAGTAGTAGGGGCATGGAACGCACTGCCTGCAACAGTAGTAGACTTGCCAACTTTAAGGGCATTCAAATGGTCATTGGATAAACATATGGATGAAAACGGAATAGTGCAGAATAGATGGGCTTCAAATTGGTTCCACAGGTCAGTGCAACATCAAGGGTCAAAGGGCCTGCACTGTTCTAATGTTCTAACTTGGTGTCATGCAAAATAAAAATCGCAAGAACAGCGGATGCTGTAAATCAGAAACAAAAACAGAAGTTGCTGGAAAAGCTCAGCAGGTCTGGCAGGATCTGTAAAGAGAAATCAAAGTTCTGAAGAAGGATCGATTATTTTTGATTTCTCTTCACAGATGCTGCCAGACCGGCTGAGCTTTTCCAGCAACTTCTGCTTTTGTTGGTGTCATTCAATCTGGATTTATACCCGGAGCAGAAATAAATGAGGCAATATTTAACACAAGAATAGCCTTTGGTTAATAAAAGAGGTGAAAAGAACTTACATATCTGCTTCACAAACTTTACAAAGTTTTCCATCATGTTTATCACCAGAAATTAAGAAACATGTTACTGGAACCTATATTGGGACCAATTAGTGAGTATCAGACAAGAAGATAAGTTTCAAGCGGAAAGAGGATTAGGATAAGGTAATACATGGTAGGACCTTGGCAAACACTGAGAATTAGAGGGACCATTGTGTGCATGTGCACCAGTCCTATATAGGTATCAGGACAGGGAGGTAAAGTGGTTAAGATGACACATGGAAAGTTGCCTTTATTTGTTGAGGCATAGAGGAAGGAGATGATTTTGAAATTGCATAAAATAAGATATTGGTTCAGCCACAGCTGGAGTATTATTTGGATTCCAGAACTGCACATATAGAAGCAGATATAATGCAAGGAGACTGTGCACAGGATATATACCGGACTGTTGCCTGAGCTGAATAAGTTCATTTAAGAAGAGAGTTCAGATACTCTGTGACTGCTTTCCTTGGAGCACAGGAGACTGAAAGGAAACATGATTCAGATGAATAAAATGAGAGACATTGACAGGGTACACAGGAATACATTTTTTCCCTTCGTGAAGGGCACAGGTTTAAAGTTAAGGGCAAGTAGTTTACAGGGGCTGTGAGGAAATTGTTTTTCACCCAGAGAATGGTAGGAATCCAGAATTCACTGCCGACAAGGATGGCTGAGTCAGAAACCCTCATAATATTGAAGTAGTATTCAGGTGTGCGCTTGTGATGTCAAAACATGCTGGAAAATGAGATTAGAATAGTTAAAAGGTTATTTTTGACGACTGAAGACTCAATTAGCCAAAGGGCCTTTTTTTCCATAGTGTAGGCCTCTATGACTCTAAGACGTAGCTGTATATTGTTGGCAAAAGTATTTAATCAGTACACAACAAATATTGAGAAAACTGAATGCATTTACAGGGACAAAGATTGGAGGCAAGATGCAATTTTCAAAATGCTGAGGATACAGTTCCACTTGCAGGATCAGGTGCGACCCTTTGTCATTTAAGGTAAAAACAATGACTGCTGACACTGGAAACGAGATTCTGGATTAGTGGTGCTGGAAAAGCACAGCAGTTCAGGCAGCATCCGAAGAGCAGGAAAATCAACGTTTCGGGCAAAAGATCTTCATCAGGAATACAGGCAGAGTGCCTGAAGGGTGGAGAGATAAATGAGAGGAGGGTGGGGGTGGGGGAAGGTAGCAAAGAGTACAATGGGTGGATGGGGGTGGGATGAAGGTGATAGGTCAGAGAGGAGGGTAAAGAAGATAGGTGGGTAGGACAAGTCCTCATGGGGACAATGCTGAGCTGGAAGTTTGGAACTGGGGTGAGGTAGAGGAAGGGGAAATGAGGAAACTGTTGAAGTCCACATTGATGCCCTGGGGTTGAAGTGTTCCGAGGCGGAAGATGAGGCGTTCTTCCTCCAGGCGTCGGGTTGTGAGAGCAGCGGTGAAGGAGGCCCAGGACCTCCATGTCCTCAGCAGAGTGGGAGGGGGAGTTGAAATGTTGGGCCACAGGACAGTGTGGTTGATTGGTGCGGGTGTCCCAGATTTGGACATGGATGTCCTGGCCTCCTTCACCGCCACTCCCTCACCACCCGATGCCTGGAGGAAGAACGCCTCATCTTCCGCCTTGGAACACTTCAACCCCAGGGCATCAATGTGGATTTCAACACTTTCCGCATTTCCCCTTCCCCCACCTCACCCCAGTTCCAAACTTCCAGCTCAGCACTGTCCCCATGAGGACTTGTCCTACCTGCCTATCTTCTTTTCCACCTATCCACTCCACCCTCCTCTCTGAACTATCACCTTCATCCCACCCCCATCCACCCATTATACTCTTTGCTACCTTCCCCCACCCTCCCCTCTGACTTATCACCTTCATCCCCACCTCCACTCACCTATTGTACTCTATGCTACTTTCTCCCCACCCCCACCATCCTCATTTATCTCTCCACCCTTCAGGCACTCTGCCTGTATTCCTGATGAAGGACTTTTGCCCGAAACGTCTATTTTCCTGCTCCTCGGAAGCTGCCCGAACTGCTGTGCTTTTCCAGCACCACTATTCCAGGACCTTTGTCATTTAAGTAAGATCTAGAAGTTCAGAGCATAAACAGCAAAAAGTTATATGCAATGATACAAGCAATTAGAAGAAACGAGTGTGAATATTGAAGTGAGTGGTTTTATACTGGAACAAATAGATACAATGAACTAAGAATAGTACAGCGCAGAAACCAGCCCTTCAGCCCACCAAGCCTGTGCTGACATGATGCCTTTCTAAAGAAAAACTTTTTGCCTCTACGTAGTCTAAATCCCTCTATTCCCTGCTTATTCATTTATCTGTTAAGATACCTCTTAAACATTGCTATTGCATCACCACCTCTATCAGTGCATTCCATGCAGTCACCACTCTGTCAAAAAACTTACCTCTCACATTTCCTTTAAACTTTACCCCCTTTCACCTTAAACCAATGTCCTTTAGGAATTGAAATTTTTACCCTGAGAAAAAAAAAGATTCCGACAACTTGTTTCATCCATGCCACTCAATTTTATAAACTTCTATCGGGTCGCACCTCAGGCTTCAATGCTCAAATGAAAACAAACCAGGCTTATCCAATACCCTAGTAAACCTTCTCTCTACTGTCTCCATATCCTTCTAATTGTGTGGCAACCAGAACTGTATGTTCCAAATGTGGTCTAAGTAAAGTTCTACATAGCTATAACATGGCTTGCCAATTTTCATATTCTTCACCCTGACTGACAACGGCAAGCATGCTATAAGCCATTTTGATCACATTATCCACTTCTGTTGTCATTTTCAGGAAACTGCAGAACTGCACGCCTAAATCTCTTTGTATGTAATGTTTCAGAGGGTTCTGCTACTTAATATATATTCGCCTCTTGCATTAGATCTTCCAAAATGCATCACCTCACATTTGTACAGAATAAATTCTATCTAACATTACTTCTCCCAAGTCTCCAGCCTATCCATATCATGCTTGTATTGTCTCACAACACCCTTTCAGAGCTTCTACATCCTTCCTATAATGTGGTGACCAGAACTGCACGCAATACTCCAAGTGCAACCACATCAGAGTTTTGTACAACTGCCACATGACCTCATAGCTCCGAAACTCAATCCCTCCACCAATAAAAGCTAACACACCATATGCCTTCTTAACAACCCCATCAACCTAGGTGGCAACTTTCAGGGATCTATTTTCATGGACATAGAGGTCTCTCTGCTCATCTACACTGCCAAGAATTTTACCATTAGCCCAGTCCTCTTTATTCCTGTTGCTCCTTCCAAAGTGAATCACCTCACACTTTTCTGCATTAAACTCAATTTGCTACCTCTCAGCCTAGCTCTGCAGCTTATCTATGTCCCTCTGTAACCTGCAGCATCCTTCGGCACAGTCCACAACTCCACTGACTTTAGTGTCATCCACATATTTACTAACCCATTCTTCTATGCCCTCACCTAAGTCATTTATGAAAATGACAAACTGCAGTGGCCCCAAAACAGATCCTTGTGGTCCACCACTGATAACTGAACTCCAGGATGAACATTTCCTTTCCACCACCACCCTCTGTCTTCTTTCAGCTAGCTAATTTCTGATCCAAACTGTTAAATCACTGTCAATCCCATGCCTCCCTATTTTGTGCAATAGCCTATCATGGGGAGCCTTATTAAATGCCTTACTGAAATCCATATACACCACATCAACTGCTTTACCCTCATCCACCGGTTTGGTCACCTTCTCAAAGAACTCAATAAAGGCTTGTGAGGTATGACCTACCTTTCACAAAATTATATATTGATTATCCCAAATCAATTTATTCTTTTCCAGGCGATTATAAATCCTATCACTTATAACCTTTTCCAACATTTACCCACAACTGAAGTAAGGTTCATTGATCTATAGTTATCAGGGTTGTCTCTACTCCCGTTCTTGAACATTTGCTAATCTCCAGTTTTCTGGTACTATTCCTGTAGACATTGACAACATAAAGATCAAAGCAAAGGTCTCTGCAATCTCCTCCCTGACTTCTCAGAGAATCCTAGGATAAATCCCAACTGGCCAAGGGGACTTATCTATTTTCACACTTTCCAGAATTGCTAACTTCTTCTCCTTATAAACCTCAATCCCATCTGTCTTTCAGTATTCACCTCGGCAACATTGTCTTTTTCCAGTGTGAATAGCGATGAAAAATATTCATTTAGCACTTCTCCAATCACCTCAAACTCCACGCACAACTTCCCACCACTGTCCTTGATTGGACCTAATCTTAGTCTAGCCCTCTATTCCTGATATACCTATGGAAAGCCTTAGGGTTTTCTTTGATCCCATCTGCCAACGACTTGTCATGCCTCCTGGCTCTTCTTCGTTTTCTCGTTAGGTCTTTCCTGGCTAACTTGTAACTCTCAAGCACCCTGACTAAGCCTTCACACGTCATCCTAATATAAGCCTTCTTCTTCTGCTTGACGTAAGATTCAACTTCCTTTGTAAACCATGGCTCCCTCACTCGACCACTTCATCCCTGCCTGACAGGTACAGACTTATCAAGGACACGCAGTAGATATTTCTTGAATAAGTTCCACATTTCAATTGTGTCCGTTCCCTACAGTTTCCTTCCCCGCCCTAAATTTTGCCTAATCGCATCGTAACTGCCTTTCCCCCAGTTATAACTCTTGCCCTGCGGTATATACCTATCCCCTTCCATCGCTAAATAAACATAACCAAATTGTGGTCACTATCACCAAAGTGCTCACCTACCTCCAAATCTAACACCTGGCTGGTTCATTACCCAGTACCAAATCCAATGTGGCCTCGCTCCTTGTTGGCCTGTCTACATACTGAGTCAGGAAACTCTCCTGCACACATTGGACAAAAACTGACCAATCTAAAGTACTCCAACTATAGTATTTCCAGTCAATATTTGGAAAGTTAAAGTCCCCCAGTTATATGTATATTACAAATAACAGGGCTCCCAGTACGGATGCTTGTGGAACACCACTAGTCACAATTTCCAGTTGGAAAAAAATCCCTTCCACCACTACACTCTGACCAAGCCAGTTCTGCATCCATCTCACAAGCTCACTGGTGGATCCCATGTGACTGTACCTTCTATATCAGCCTGCCATGAGATCTTGTCAAAGATAGGGAATATGTCCACCACCCTGCCCTCAATCACCTTTGTCACTTTCTCAAAAAACCTGAATCAAGTTTGGGAGACAGAACACCTCGCAAACAAAATCATGCTGCCTATCGCTAATAAGTTCATGTATTTCAAAATATATGTCTATTTAGGTTAAATGAAAACAGAAGACGGCAACTATGATGCCAAATTTGGAAGGAGAATACAGAAAGCCACAAGTAGTCTTGTGAAAATGAAGGATATGTTAACAAGAAAAATCAAGATCGTAACAAAAGTAAAACTTCATAAGATCTTACTTTCCTATATGCTTCAGAAATGTGGACCATAAGTAAAGATCAATGGAAAAAATTAGAAATGCGAATGCTAAGATTTATGATAAAAATTCCAACATGGGATAAACATGTATTTGAAATTGCAAAGCAAAGAAAAAATTATGAAAAGTGACATCCAAATAAATGGAAAGGCTACAAAGATCTTTTCTATAGATCAAATTGGAGGCAATGGAAAGAGGGGTTGACCTATATGTAATGGGATTACAGGTATCACAATGTACTTGAATGCAATCTATATCAGATGTGCAATAATGGCACAAGAGGACCATGGCACACCATACTACAGATCTCCTGGCAGTATGAGGCACTAGCCACAGTAGGGAAAAAACAACTTTTTAATCCAGTATAATTGTATTCAACATTGACTTTTTAAATTTCAATCTATTAATACTCATTTTCCTTATCCAAGAATTTATAAAGCTGTGTTTATTTTTAATTGCAATGTTTAGTAAAATGTTACATTGATCAAATAGTGTTGGAACTGAAGACCATTTAATCTTAGTGTCAAATGTCCATATCAAATGAAGCTCCTTCAACTCTGCTGCATTATCAGGAGAATCCATTTGACTGAAGCTGTACGTGTTTCCACTTCCAACACTAGTCATCCCAGCACTATCCACATGAGAGTGCTAAATAGTTGTGTTGCAGGCTCAGGAGTCACATTCAACCAGGTAGGGCAGCTAACATTCTCCACATACCTGTACTTCATTACAATTTCAGAAGTTTCCATATTAACTACTCTGACTTCTCCAGCGATTTGACTCTAAGCTATACAGAGAATCAAATGTGAATGATAAATGAAATGCTATTATTCAAATAAGGAGCCACATACATAATCAGAACCTAGCTTTGTCATTAAGAAATTCAAACTTTAAAGAACACTACCAAATTACTTAGTTATTTGTTAATTATTCAGTTTAAATAGGTAATCAAAGTATTGGACTCTACATTATAATCTAAGTAAAATAAATTGGGAGATCCAAACGTTTTTAACATGAGCATTCTTGTACACACAAAATGGAGCAAACTATCTGTTCCACTGCATTGATGCTGAGACACGACTGTTCCAAAGTCAGTTCTCCAGCTGAAGTTTATTTTAACAATGTAAAACACAACGCCACTTACGATGTTAAAAATCAACAGCTTATTGATACACAGCTGAACGACTCAATGACCTTGTATTTTTAAAATAGTTTGATTATTTCAGTGCTGTTACAAACAGGTTTACCGTAGTATTTGAACAATTATTTTTTTAACTGTTATAATCATCTGTTCTGAAACTGAACTTAGTCCCAGACTAATTTCATTATAGTTAGAATACAATGGGGGCAATTAATCAAGGCTGTGTATGTATGTTATATATGTATATTGAAATATCGGTAAATAAGGGATTAAATTGCGAAACGTGCATTTTTCAACGTCAGAACAAAAGCGGATAATTTTTAAATAAATATAATTTCTCTTTATGTAGTGCTATTCATTTTATTAAATAATATTAACATTCTGGCGTAACATTTGGAGATATTCTGAATTTATCACAAATTAAGCCAATTTATATACTGAAACTGGGCAACAGAGCAAGAATTAAAGCATTGCAGCACAGAGTACCCGTCGCACTCTGAGTTAAACGATTTAACAACGGACTGATTGCCAAACTCTTTTCCAAAAGGGCTACGAAAAGCTATTACAGATCATTTTACTAATACAAAACATTACAGCGCCCACAATTACCAAATCGAAACAAGCAACATTACACACCAGAATCATTTCTCTTGTCCGCCATTTTAATCCCAGAATTCCTAGATTTATCCAGCCCCGACGCTGCATTGGTTACCGTGGTTACTGACAGACAGTGAGGTGGGTGTGGGGGAAGAGACGATTTGGTGGCCGCGTGCCCCAAAGCACATAGAATAGGTGGCCGTTAAATAAAAACACCTGCGACTCCTTCTCGTGCCTGTACCCCTAATTACGGTCGCTCTCGATCTCAGCGACTTGTTCAGGTGCGAGCTCGCCTCAATGCTTTGTCAAGTCGGCAGCAGCTCCTGCGACTTTTAAACACTGGTTATTGAGAATCAGTACTCTGAAGGGGGGAAAAAAAATGATGGTATATTTCAACTGTAACTTTTTTTTCACGTAGCTGTATGTAAGGATCATAAAGTAGAAACAAAAGTGAGTGGTCCTGGGGAAGTTTCGTGCATTTCCCACTGCGACACTGTTGCAAATGGCATTGCCGCTTGAGTGATTGACAGCTGAGATGGGGGTCTCGTGGCGGGTTTTTGTTACAATCGTTAACGCTTGAGTAGTTTCGCATGCATGTATACCAGGATAGGGGAGGATGCGTTTAAAAACTCAGGTATTTTACAGCTACGTATCTTTAGATGTTGATCGTTTCAAATTTCATGTTAAAACAAGATGGATCTGGCTTTTGAGATTATCTGTGCCAATTCCAAATTTGAAGCAAAGTTGTTTAAGCCTCAAAGATCCAAAATCAAAGCGCTATGGATATCTAGATCATTTGAAACGGTGGGCTTCGGGGGCGGGTGCAAAAATTGGTATATTTGTGGAAAGATGGATCAGTATTTAGTATTAAAGAAGTGATTGAGACTTTGTAAGCAAACACTTTGAAATTGACCTTTTGCTCTATTTAACTCAACTACTCATTGGAGTACACCTGTAAACAAGTCGTTTGCAGTATTTAGTTTCAATTTTTAATAGATTACAATCTAAAGTAATTTACAAGTCAAATCTACAGCTTTTGAGATGGCACGAAGGCCTTAATTTTATGTTTGTTAAATATCTTGAATGTTCGAATGAGCAAGATAATTTGGAAAATAAATACTTTTCAGAATGAATGTTGTATTGAATTCTGCTAGTTCCTATTATCACACAACTTTGTTTATGAAATTGTTTCAAACACATTTGCACCCAGGGTTATTATAGAATTTATTTTTACATAATGAATATTTCTTTTAAAAAGCTTTCCACACAGTAACATGAAAGTACAGACTTTCCCAGAGTGTGTGCAAGATTTTTTTAGACCAACCTATTGAGCAAGTGAACTTTTCTAGATTTTATTTTGTGCAATATCAAAAGTTAATTAATAGTCTTGTGCAAATCTTTTTGGAAACAGTGACCACAGCATGATAGCAGTCTTTCACTGCAGTTGAAAATGGAGTAGACCAAACCAAAACTAGGGTTCTAAATCTAAACAAAGGAAACTTAAGAAGGTACAATGGGTGAGTTGGCTGCAATAGATTGTCTAGCTTCACTGAAAGGCATGACATTGAATAGACAATGGCAAATGTTTAAGAAATGAATGCTTACATTGCAGGAGTTTATACATTCCTTTGATGAAAAAATATAACTGGGAAAGTGGCCCAGTCATCATTAACATAAGAAATTAAGGATTGTGTTAGAATTAAAGAGAAGTCGTATAATGTTGCTAGGAAAAGCAAAGTTGCAAACATGGGGATTGGGAGCAATTTAGAATTCAACTAAGGAGAGCTGAAAAATTGATGAGAAAAATACAGTATGAGAATAAAATTGCAAGAAGTATAAAAGTGGACTGTAGGAGCTTTTGTATGTATGTAACAAGAAAAAGATTAGTCAAGACAACTGTAGGCCCCTTAACACTGAAGGGGGAAGAGTAGATAACTGAGAACAAGGAACTGGCAGAGCAATTAACCAAATACTTCAGTTAAATCTTTCCAGAAGAAAACCTAAATAACTTGCCAGAAGTGCACAAGAAGCAAGGAGTCTGATGAGCAGGAGGAATTGAGGGAGATTAGTGTTGTCTGTGTTTTGGGCATTTTGACCAGTTTCTATGTAAATTGGTATTATACTTGTGAGACTAACTAAAGGATCAGCGTCAATTTGTAATTCAATTTTATTCACAAAATGCACTAAAGACACAAGAGGCTATAAGGCTTAATATTTATAAAACCCTGTTCTTTCAAATTAAAGCTTCTGATTCCTACATTATTACTCTACCAATCACAACATTAAGTCTGTTGCAATCCTTATCTAAATTATTACTGGCAACCAGACGAGGACCAGATACTACCTGTGCAGTTAAAATTGCCCAGACAGCTCTGCAAGTTCTGATGAACTTGGTGAAGGTTAGTCTTACACACGGTGATCCTCTCTGTCTCTCCAGGTGGTCTAATTTCTGCTACTGGACCGGAACAAGTCTTCACTGAAGGAATGGCTGACAAGTGTCCCTTCTTATCCCTCCCTGCTGCATCCTTCCAGGATTTCCCTGGCCCTTGCTACATTATCCTCAAATCTCCATGCTTTAGATTGGGGTTGATGGTACCTATCCATTTGAAAAGGAGCAATTAAACCAAAAACATTTGAGACCTAGGTTCGACATCATAGATTGGATTTATTTAGCTTATTAACAGCGATAGTTTCAAGTAAAATTATCTCCCAGGAACACAAGTCATTTTGAATTTCCCTCATGTTTCCACCTCTTACTAGTTCACTTTGAAGGCGAAGGACCTAGGCCCTGTGATTTTTTTGTTTACAGTTTGAGACAAAGAACTTTGTGAGGATTTGCAAGTACAACCAGTGCTTGCAAAATGCTCACAATTGCAACTACAGCAGAGTTGAAGAATCAATAACAATGGAGGCACCATTTTTAAGGTAAAATGCAAAAGGTTTAGGAGGAATTTGAGAATTTTGTTTTCATCTAGAGGGTGCAGGGCACCTAGAATACACCGCCTGGGAGCTTAATTGAGGAGGGTTACTTCACAACCTTTCAAACAATACTTGAATGAGCACTTGAAATGGCATAATATTCAAGGCTATGTGCCCTCTACTGGAAAGTGGGGCTAGTGTAGATTTAGTGTAGCTTTGGTGGTACAGACGTGACAGGCTGAAGGGCCTCTTTTGTACTGTATGATTCTGAGTCACTCAGCCAATCGATCTTCTAGGGCAAGGTCATGGCATCCAATTAGGATCACTAATGTCATGTACAGGAGACACTAGAGCTACCCTTGGCAGCCATCCTCCGATGTCTTAAAGGCACAACTCCTCTAGTACATGGTCATGACAGGAACCGGGGCACCAATAAATGTGCTCACGATGCTCCAAACTATAAACCAGCCTTATTTTCCAGGGCAAGTCCAGACTTGTCCTTGCTTGTCTTTATCTTGTGCAGATACTTTGTGCTTGACCTGTTCTAGAAGTCCCATCAGACCTGACTGCTTAAAGGTTGCCCATTTTTGATCCTGGCTGAGCCATTCAGGCCCCGGGCTGTATTCATTTTTTTTAAAGGTGCTGATAAATCAATAATCTGCATCCCAGGGTACTAAAGGAGGTGGACATAAAGATAATGAATGCATTGGTCGTCATCTTCCAAAATTCTGGAATGGCCCCAGCTGATTGGACAATAGCAAATGTAACTCACCATTTTTAAAAAAGCAGGAGGGAGAAAATAGAATTACAGACCAGTTAGCCTTATGTCAGTAACCAGGAAAATGCTGGAGACTGATAAAGGATGTGATGACAGAACCAAAATCAACATGAATTTATGAAAGAGAAAACACATTGACAAACCTAAAAGTTTTTTTTTCAGGATGGAAATAGAATAGATAAAGGAGAACCAATGGGTGTAATGTATTCAGATTTTCAGAAAGCGTTTGATAAAGTTCCATATAAGAGGTTATTGTGTGAAATCAAAGCACATGGAAATAGGGGTAATATACTAGCATTAACTGTGAAAATGTTAGCAGACAAGGAAAAGGAATAAATGAAATGAAGGTGATGACAAATGGGGGCCTCCAAAAATCAGTGCTTGGACACTGGTGACAATACAAATCTAAGTGGGATTGTGAGCATTCAAGACAATTTTAGTGAGTATGCATGGCAGATGCAGTATAATACATTATGTTATCCACTTTGTTAAGGAAAGCAGAATGGTGGACTGTCATTTAAATGTTAGATTGGGAGACATTGATATACAAAGTGACCTGGGTGGCCTTGTATACTAGTCACTGAAAGCAAGTGTACAGGTGAAGTAAGCAGTCAGGGCAAATGGTATGTGGACCTTCATGACAAGAGGGTTTGAGTACAAAAGCATGGATGTCTCACTGCAGCTATGCAGGGCGGTGTATTTACCTTGGAAAGGATATACTTGCCAGAGAGTGTTGCAGTGTAGTTTTATCAATTGAGGAGAGATTGAGTCAACTAGACCTGTATTCACTGGAATTCGGAAGAATCAGAGGGGATTTAATTGAAATGTATAGAATTCTGACATTGAATAGATTTTATGCAGGGATGACTTTCCCCAGTTGCAGTATCAGACCATGGAATCACATTCTCAGGGTATGTGGTAGGCCATGTCATACCAAGATAGGGAGAAATTTCTTCACTGAATGCAGTGAACCTGTCGAAATCTTTATGACAGGAGGCTATGGAGGCCATGTCAATGAACACCTTTAAGAAAGAAAGAAATTTCAAGATACAAAAAGCATCAAGAAGTGTGGGAGTATGGCACTGAATGGAGGATCAGCTCTGCTCATGTAGAGTGGAAGAGCAAACTGTGTGGGTCAACAGACCTATTCCTGTTCCTATTTTGCATATTTTTATTATTTGATCTTATCCCCTTCGTGAGGTAAATAAACAACCAAAACTTGAGATTTGGCGACAAACTGGTGAAAATTAAAATGTGTGAAAGATTATCATTTGCCTTTTTCAGGAATAGGAATAAGAGCCAACAACTTCTCATGTCTCCTCCTGGCTCTTCTGAGCTCTCTCTTTAGGTCTTTCCTGGCTACCTTGTAACCCTCAAGCGCCCTAACTGAGCCTTCACATCTCATCCTAACATAAGCCTTCTTCTTCCTCTTGACCAGAGATTCTACTTCCTTCGTAACCACGGCTCCCGTGCTCTACAGCTTCCTCCCTGCCTGACAGGTACAACAGTGTTGTCGAGGAGATTACTGAGATACAGGCTACTAGACTAGGTGTGATTGAGATTCACAAGGAGGAGGTATTAGAAATCCTGCAGAGTGTGAAAATGGATAAGTCCCCTGGACCGGATGGGATTTATCCTAGGATCCTCTGGGAAGCCAGGGAGGAGATTGTCGAGCCTTTGGCATTGATCTTTAAATCATCATTGTCTGCAGAAATAGTGCCAGAAGACTGGAAGATAGCAAATGTGGTTCCCCTGTTCAAGAAAGGGAGTAGAGACAATCCTGGTAATTATAGACCAGTGAGCCTTACTTCAGTTGTTGGTAAAGTGTTGGAAAAGGTTATAAGAGATAGGATTTATAATAATCTAGAACATAATAATTTGATTAGGGATAGTCAGCACAGTTTTGTGAAGGGTAGGTCGTGCCTCACAAACCTTATTGAGTTCTTTGAGAAGGTGACCAAACAGGTAGATGAGAGTAAACCGGTTGATGTGGTGTATATGGATTTCAGCAAGGCATTCGATAAGGTTCCCCACAGTAGGCTATTGTACAAAATACAGAAGAATGGGATTATGGGAGATATAGCAGTTTGGATCAGTAATTGGCTTGCTGAAAGAAGACAGAGGGTGGTGGTTGATGGGAAATGTTCATCCTGCAATCCTTAGAGATATGGGCCGGGTGCTGGCAGGTGGGACTAGATTGAGTTGGGATTTCTGGTCGGCATGGACGGGTTGGACCGAAGGGTCTGTTTCCATGCTGTACATCTCTATGACTCTATGACTTGACGCTGTTTTCGTTAGAGAGAAGGTTGAGAGGTGACTTAATAGAGACATATAAAATAATCAGAGGGTTAGTTAGGGTGGACAGGGAGAGCCTTTTTCCAAGTATGGTGATGGCGAGCATGAGGGGGCATAGCTTTAAATTGATTGGTGATAGATATAGGACAGATGTCAGAGGTAGTTTCTTTACTCAGAGAGTAGTAAGGGTATGGAATGCTTTGCCTGCAACGGTAGTAGATTCGCCAACTTTAAGTACATTTAAGTCGTCATTGGACAAGCATATGGACATACATGGCACAGTGTAGGTTAGATGGGCTTCAGATTGGTATGACAAGTCGGCGCAACTGTGCTGTAATGTTCTGTATTCTATGTATTGTTGTTCCTTGTTTCTATATTTGTAGCAATGACAAAGTTGATCCTGCACAATCCTCCCTTGTAACATCTGGAGGCTCATGCAAAACTTGGCAGAGCTGTCTCACAGACTAGTCAATCCTGACATAATCACACTCACAGAGTCATTATCTTAGTCGCACATTCGCAAAAAACACCCTGACTATCTCTAGATGTGTTCCATCCCACCCACAGGTCAGACCCAGCAGGTGGCAGCACAATGGTTTACAGTCAGGAAGGAGTTGCCCTAGGGGCCCTCAACAGGGAGTCTGTGTCTGTGCAGTCCAGGGAGTGGACTTTGCTCAGTCCATTGGCTCCATAGTGGCAAATCCAGAGGGTAAGGTTAATGCAGTTGGAGAGAGATATCTATCAGAGCTGAAAATGTGTTGCTGGAAAAGCGCAGCAGGTCAGGCAGCATCCAAGGAACAGGAGAATCGATGTTTCGGGCATAAGCCCTTCTTCAAGAATGAGGAAAGTGTGTCCAGCAGGCTAAGATAAAAGGTAGGGAGGAGGGACTTGGGGGAGGGGCGTTGGAAATGCAATAGGTGGAAGGAGGTTAAGGTGAGGGTGATAGGCCGGAGTGGGGGTGGGGGGCGGAGAGGTCAGGAAGAAGATTGCATGTTAAGAAGGTGGTGCTGAATTCGAGGGTTGGGACTGAGACAAGGTGGGGGGAGGGGAAATGAGGAAACTGGAGAAATCTGAGTTCATCCCTTGTGATTGGAGGTTCCTAGGTGGAAGATGAGGCACTCTTCCTCCAACCATCATGTTGCTATGGTCTGGCGATGGAGGAGTCCGAGGACCTGCATGTCCTTGGTGGAGTGGGAGAGGGAGTTGAAGTGGTGAGCTATGGGATGGTTGGGTTGGTTGGTCCGGGTGTCCCAGAGATGTTCTCTGAAACGTTTTGTAAATAGGCGGCCTGTCTCCCCAATATAGAGGAGGCCACATCGGGTGCAGCGGATGCAATAGATGATGTGTGTGGAGGTGCAGGTGAATTTGTGGTGGATATGGAAGTATCCCTTGGGGCCTTGGAGGGAAGTAAGGGAGGAGGTGTGGGCGCAAGTTTTGCATTTCTTGCGGTTGCATGGGAAGGTGCCGGGAGTGGAGGTTGGGTTGGTGGGGGGTGTGGACCTGACGAGGGAGTCACGGAGGGAGTGGTCTTTTCAGAATGCTGATAGGGGAGGGAAGGGAAATATATCCCTGGTGGTGGGGTCCGTTTGGAGGTGGCGGAAATGACGGAGGATGATACGCTGTACATGGAGGTTGGTGGGGTGGTAGGTGAGGACCAGTGGGGTTCTGTACTGGTGGCGGTTGGAGGGGCGGGGCTCAAGGGCGGAGGAGCGGGAAGTGGAAGAGATGCGGTGGAGGGCATCGTCGACCACGTCTGGGGGGAAATTGCGATCCTTGAAGAAGGAGGCCATCTGGGTTGTATGGTTTTGGAACTGGTCCTGGGAGCAGATGCGGCGGAGACGAAGGAATCGGGAATATGGGATGGCATTTTTACAGGGGGCAGGGTGGGAGGAGGTGTAGTCTAGGTAGCTGTGGGAGTCGATTGGTTTATAGTAAATGTCGGTGTTGATTAGGTCGCCCGAGATAGAAGTGGAAAGGTCTAGGAGCTGCGCTTTTCCAGCAACACATTTTCAGCTCCGATCTCCAGCATCTGCAGTCCTCACTCTCTCCTCAGAGATATCTATCAGTCAGGGTCTTGATGTATCTTGATGCACTGTCTGATCATGTCAGTTGAGGGGGAAGACACAATCATATCATCTGGTCTGTCCATTGAAACTAAGTGGGATGGGGATTGGGGGCATCGGATGCAAGAGTGGCCACAGTCATTACATTGAGTTTTGTTCTTTAGTCTTCGGGACTGGTGACTGCAGTCTCTGGACAAGGGCACAGTGCACTTGTGAAAGGGGCAGCAGGATTTCAATGGGATCAATACTGTAAAACATGCCTGGGAAGGGTGTTATGTGGGAGAGTGGCTGATCCACAGTCGTCAGAATCCTGGTTTCAAAAGGGTGTGCAATGAATAACCATACCAGGCATATTCACCTCTTTTGCCAAGGTCTGGATGGGAACAGTAGGCGGGCGCAGGCAAATTTTAAATTGTCTATAGGAAGGGGATGGAGATATTTGGGAGTTCACTGGCATGGTCAAGCTAAGACTGGAGATCACTGGAAGAGGAGTGCTCATTGTACAATTCTGGAAATTGAAATGTAAACCGGGACGAAAATGGCTGTGACCATACTTGGAGTGGGATGTTATGAAGGTGTAAGGGGTACTGTACCTTTAAGAGAGTTAAAAGCTAGCAGCACTACCTGATGCAGCACCAAGTGTTCTGAATCAGGTAACAATGTAACATTCGGTCAAACAGCTAGATTAGCTGCGTTGCCTGGAGATGACAAAACAAATTCAAATTCGGCCAGTTTAAATTATACCCAAAAGAAATGACCAAACTCTAATAAAGTTTGAATTTAGTATATTGACAATATTAAAACCCAATGGCCCAATCCGATGCTTTTGGGGTATAAGACCGGGAAAAAACTTGAACAGTTGGGGGAAAACTGCCAAGCCACCAGCATTTACACACTCACAGCTCTCTTAAATGTACCTTATCAATCAATGACCTGTGAAATGGCAAGACAATCTGGTGCACTTCAGCCCATTTCTCCTCTACACGTGGTTTCCAGTTCCACCTTAGGATTCTATCTTTCAGGTAATAACCCTCATGAATATTCTCTACCTCGTTTTCGAAGTAAGCATCCACAGATATATCTTTTGTCGTCTTGTCTTGCTGTTGCAGGTCTCTTGGCTTTTCAGGACTAAACACTTCTGTCTGACTCTCTGCCTGATCCGGTTTTTCCTACACCATTACATCAAACAGGGTGTCCACTAACTGAAGCTCCTTAATCTTTCTCTTTACTTTTTGCTTCGTGCTGTGAGTTATAATAGTGGGATCTGGTTACCACACAGTCTGGGAAAAGACCAGAGTATTTCTGTTTTAACTTCTCAATTTCTTGGTCTTCCTTGGGCTTCTCCACAAGGGGTGTCATTCCCACCTTGGATCCTGCCAAATCATTCCCAAGAACAAACTGAATTCCTGGAACTGACACTCTGTCAATCACTCCCACTGTAACTTCCCCAGTCTTGAGTTAGCACTCCAACCTGATCTTACTTAGGGGAACGCTAAATTTCTGTCCATCTATCCCACAAATTATCACACTCTATCTCTCTGTTTTTCCTCTCTCTCTGTTTATCTTCTAAATTTATTTTCCTCAATTGTAATTTAAGTTTTTCTAACTCGACTGCACTTATCTGTTTCTCTGACACACCTAAGTATTTGAGTAACTCCCTTACAATTTCAGCTTTACTTTTGTACTTATTCACTCATCCCTTACTATCAGCGATTGGTTAGATCCCTTATCTCTCAAAATTATAACTTCTTGTCCTTCTCCCTCATTCTTTCTGAGTAAACTTTACCCACAGAGGCAAATGTTTTTGTAGAGATCAGGTACTAACTCCATACCCAGCCCCTGCTAGGCTGTGCACTCCCCTGCAGTTCCTCGGCTGTTCTTGGGGTTTCCTTTACTACCTTCACTAATGCCACTCACTTAGCTTATTTTACCACATCTTTTCCATCAGTGCCTTTCTTTAACCACCAGCACTGTGCCTTTACATGTCCCACCTTCTGGCAGTGAAAACATCTTTTCCCAGTCCTTCTGAAACCACCAGCACTGTAATTTTCTGTGTCCCACTCCATTACAATGAAGACTCCTGAGGCCTTTCACCTCCTGTCCACCCTCTTGGGCTTCTTTAACCTTTGGTAAATTCTTATCAGTGCTCTCTACTCTTGGTTTCGTAGTGTAGGATCTCCCCTTGTCCCAACTTCTATCTCTCACAGGATGAAATTCTGGTCAGAAACTTGTCTTATGTGCCAATGTACTCATCATTCTGCCGTCCTTCTCACTTACTTAACTTTCTGTCCCTCCATGTGAATTCTTACCCATCTCTGGAAGTGAGTTTTTAAACTCCTCCAGCAGAATAATCTCTCAAAGCCTCAAAGGTCTTATCTATTTTTAAAGCAAGCACCCATTTATCAAAATGACTATGTTTAATTCTTTCAAACTCAATATAAGTCTGACCTGGTTCCTTCTTTGTGTTTCTGAACTCCTATCCAAATGCTTCTGGTACCAATTCATAAGCACTTAAAATAGCCTGTCTCACCTCTTCATAATCCATTGACACCTCATCTGACAGCGCGGCAAATACCTCATTGGGTCTGCCTACCAATTTAGTCTGAACTAGCATTCCCATAAATCCTCGGAACACTCCATCTGCCGAACCAATTTTCAAATGAAATAAAGAAGACTTCAACATCTTTCTCAACAAAATGTGGCAGAGTTTTGACATATTTGTATATATCACTACTTTGTCTTTTAATCTCCATCCTGTTAACTTGGCTTTGCTGACTAAGTTGCAACTTCTCAAGTTCAAATTTTCTCTCTTTTTGCTCAACTAAGAACCTTCTCTCTCTTTTTCCTCTCTCTTTCTCTCTCCCTTTCTTCTCTCTCTCTTTGCTCAGCTAAGAACCTTCTATCTCTCTGTTTTTCCTCTCTCTGTTTATCTTCTAAATTTATTTTCCTCAATTGTAATTTAAATTTTTCTAACTCGACTGCACTTATCTGTTTCTCTGACACACCTAACTATTTGAGTAACTCCCTTACAATTTCAGCTTTATTTTTGTCCTTGGTTAAACCCAAATCTAACTTCTTTGCTATTTCTAAAAGTATGGCCTCTTGCTTTCCTTCTAAACTTTCTTGGCAAATTTGAGAATCATCTTCAAAACCTAAAACCTCTTTAGCAATTTTAAGAGCCATTTCTCTCACTTTTTTAATTTAATCAACCACACATCACCAAAAGTAAACAAATTGTCTCACCTATATTTTATTTAAAGATCTAGGACACTAACCTGCAAGTGTTTAAATCTGCTAGGATTTTTTTGTACCCCCAAATCTATTTAAATCTGTCCAAACCAGTTCAAGTCCCAGATGAGCCCCCAAATTGTTACGACACGGGGTAAACCCTCCTGCTTAATTTAAACCAGCAACACAAAAAAGATTTATCCCGTGCAGTATTCTGTGAAAATTCGAGAGGCCAAAAACTATTTAAAGTAAAAATTATTCCTTAAAGTATAACAGAGAATAATTAACTAACAACTCTTTACAACTCCTTCCTCTAACCTGTCTTTTACCTTCCCTTCTATAATACTAGTCCAATAAAATCCCTGATTAAGATTTACCAAAAATTTGAATTTTCAAAACCAGCCAGATGTCGAATTTTCTTGTTATATCTTCCTCTGTCTTTTTTTCTTCTTCTTAGGGATTTCTAAGGTTACTGATCAATAAAGGTACCTTTAAGAGGGCGGTTTTCTTGGGCAGTCTGTACATGCTGGCACTTCTCCTCCCAACTGTTCAGTTTTCCTTGGTCTTATATCCCCAAAGCCTCAGATTGTGTCATTGGCTTCTAAGATTGTCAGTATACTAAATTCAAACTTGATTGGAGTTTGGTATTTTTCGGGGTATAATTTAAACGATTGGCCTAATTCGAAATTGTTTTGTCGTCTCCAGGCAAACAGCTAATCGAGTTGTTTAAGTAAATGTTATATTATATCTTGTTCAGAACACTTGGTGCTGTGTCTGGTAGTTCTGCTAGTGTTTAACTCTCTTAAAAGTACAGTATACCCACATCTTCATAACACTATTGATCACTTTCCTAATAAAGGTTCAATTGCATCTGACTGAACAAATTGTAACTATTGATGTGGTTTCCAAGAAGATGGGCGGGGGGAGGCGCACAGGAATATTCAAATTACCATTGAAAACTTTGATTATTGGTTCTGCGGGTTAGACTGGGAATGTTTAGGGGTGGGGGTGGTGGAGTAGGTGTGGGCATAGTGTTTCAGAGGTCTTACAAATCAGGTGTCTACATGCTTACATATGCTTAACATCAGGAAGTTGTGATCAGTTTTAGAGGGTAATTATAGACAATGCTAACAGTTTGACTGGTATGATGGCTCAGTGGTTCGACATGCTGTTTCACAGCACCAGGGACCTGATTCGATTCCAGGCTTGCATGATTGCCTGTATGGAGTTTGCACATTCCCCCTGCGTCTGCATGGGTTTCCTCCCACAATCTAAGGACGTGCAGGTCAGGTGGATTGACCATACTAAATTACCCTGTATGTGCAGATTAGGTAGATTAGCTATGGTAAATGCGGGGTTACAGGGATAGGAAAGAGGGCTAGTCTTAGTGGGATGCTCTTCAGAGGATCAGCGTAGACTCAAATGAGTCGAATAGCCTCTTTCTGCGTTGTAGGGATTCTATGAATTTTCTGTCAGAAACCCTCACAAAATCTGGGCAGTAATATGAACTGACACTTTCATACAATTTTGCAGGAATACTGCACTTTTGGACAAGTCATTAAACTGAGACCCTCATCTGCCTCTATTTGGCAGTATTCAAAGAATTCCCACAGTTCGTTTTTCAACAAGAGTCACTCAAATTGTGGAGTGAATTATAATGTGCCAATGAGGCATAACATTAGAATTCTGAATGGAGCACATTTTATGTAAATGAAGTCAGTTGAGTGGAGAATCATGAGGAGCATAGACACCAGCTTGGGACACTTAATACAAATGGCCTATTTCTGAACTGAACATGCAATATAACTCTGTAGAAGTTGATTTCCATCAGTAGTGAATCAGTTGGTTACATCTCAACTTTAGAAAGGATGTCAAGGTTTTGGAGGAGGTACAGAAATGGTTTTCCAGGCATAAGAGATTTCACTTATGTAGAGAAATTGGCGAAGCTCAAAGTTTGCCATCATTCATCAGCATCAACTCTGGTTCAGTCAAGATTACAGGAGGGCATGCCAGGAGGACCAAAGGAGAAGCAAACTACATGGTGCCCACGGCCCATCCAACCACTCCAGAAGAAGAACAGGCCAGCTGGAGGCAGCTCATGCGAGCCCTAGATTTGGGGCCTGTCGGAAAATGGAGGGACCTGCCCCAGGAAGGAGAACCAACACAAATGCTCCCGGCCCCATAAGACGCCTGCCTGACATGAAATCCACCTGGAGGTACTTACCTGGAGACCATCCCAAGCACCTCTGCATAAAATGTGGCTGAAGCTGGAACAGCAAATTGGCGGCAACTGAAAGCAGGAACTTACTGGACAAATCGGAACACAAGGAGAAACTTACCTTCTCCACTGGGTCCTATGCACATTCAATCCAGTAAAAAAAACCCACAGTAAATTACCTGCTACACTGGGTCCTAAGCAGGTCCTCTGCAAAAATACACCAAACTGCAACCTACCTGCTTCACAGGGTCCTAGGAAGGATCACCTAACTGGAAGCAGTCAGAATCCACTTCACCAGAGCACCGGACCACTCAGATGTAAGAAACCTGTGAGGAAGCGGGGTAAGCATGCCAACCTGCTAGTAAGACTGAGACTACACGGTTTCAAGCCACCCCCCTTCTTAACTTACTCCTGGCAAATGTACAGTCTCTGGAGAACAAGATGGACGAACTCAAATCACGGCTCAGCCCTCAGCGCAAACTGCAGGACTGCTGCACACTCTACTTCTCAGAAACATGGCTCAACCCATCCGTTCCCGACTGCACATTTCAGGCTGATGGTTTTTCTATCCATCATATGGACCATACAGCATCCTCGGAAAGGACAAAAGGAGGAGGAGTTTGCTTTTTAATCAACAACTTGTGGTGCATGGACAGTGCAACTCTGGCAGCCATTGCTCACCAAACCTTGAGCTCCTCACCATCAAATGCCGCCCCTTCTATCTACCACGGGAGTTTACCGCTGCTGTACTAACTGCTGTGTACATATCGCCACAAGCAAAGGTTGAGGAAGCTCTTGATGTGCTGTACTCCACCATTAACACCCTGGAGATGGAACACTCCGAGACCCTCTTTATTGTGACTAACAACTTCAATCAAGTCAATCTAAGGAAGGTGTTGCTCAAGTATCACCAGAAAATTACCTGCCCCACCAAGGGCCCGAACATTTTTAGACCATTACTATACCACTGTGAAGGATGCCTACCGCTCCGTCCCCCACCCTCATTTGGGAACTCCAACCACAAAGCCGTGCTTCTTCTCCCGGCTTACAGGCAAAAGGTCATTGGATACAGGTCCAATGCTGGTCGGAGGAGGCAGGGAATCAACTCCGGTGCTATCTGGAATCAGCTGATTGGGCCATGTTCAAACAGTCCGCAGGTACCTTGGACAAGTACACCACCACCGTCACAGACTTTATCAGCAAGTGTATGGAGGACTGCATACTGTGGAAGTCAATCCGGGTGTTCCCCAACAGGAAACCCTGGATGAATCAGGACATTCTAAAAACCAGACGTGAGGCCTTTCGATTCGGAGATCCACTCAAATCTAAGGAATCCAAGTATGCCCTTTGTAGAGTCATTAAGACAGCCAAGGATCAATACCGATCTAGAGACCCAAACAGACACCTGGCGACTATGACAAGGACTGAATGACATCACAGGTTCTAAAACGAGGCAGTGCAAGATAGCAGACAATGACATAGCCCTCCCAGATCATCTCAAAGCCTTCTACGCCTGCTTTGAGCAGAATTTTGGTGGAGAGGTAACACTTATTCTGACAAATCCTGATGAACCTATCCCAACAGTGACTGCATCAGAGGTCAGATCAGTTTTCCTTCGTGTGAATCCAAGGAAAGCGATGGGACCAGATGGAGTACCAGGCCGTGCACTCAGAGCATGTGCAGATCAACTGGCAGAGGTCTCGGACATCTTCAACCTCTCCCTGCAGCAGGCCACTGTCCCTGCCTGTTTCAAGAGGGCCAACATCATCCCTGTGCCTAAGAAGGCTCATGCAGCATGTCTCAATGACTACTGCCCAGTGGCCCTAATTCTTGACCCACTCCAATTTGCCTATCGGACCAACAGATCCACATCAGATGCCATATCACTTGCCCTTCACTTGTCCCTAGAATATTTTGACACCAAGAACAGCTACATAAGAATCCCCCTCATTGATGACAGTTCAACCTTCAACACTATTATCCCCTCGAGACTGATTACTAAACTTAGTGATCTCAGACTAAGCCCCATTCTCTGCAACTGGATCCTCAGTTTCCTGACCCACAGGCCACAATCAGTGAAGATTGGGGACAATATTTCATCATCATTAACACTCAACACTGGAGCCCACTAGGGATTCGTACTCAGCCCCCTACTCATTGTATACCCATGATTGTGTCGCCAAATACCAGACTAATGCCATTTACAAGTTCCATTTACATTGATCCCTGGAATGGTAGGCCTAACATACAATGAGGGTCCTGGCTGAGGATCCTGGGATTGTATTCGTTAGAGTTCAGAAGGTTGAGGGGAGATCTAATAGAAATTTATAAGATAAGGCATGGCTTAGAAAGGGTGAACCCTGGGAAATTCTTTTCATCCGGCAGGGATACTGGGATTCATGGGCACAGTGTTAGAATTAGAGGGGGTCAATTTAGAATGGAAATGAGACGTTTCTTCAGCCAGAGAGTGGTGGGCCTGTGGAATTCACTGCCACGGAGCACAGTGGAGGCCGGGATGTTAAATGTCTTCAAGGCAGAGATTGATAAATTCTTAATCTTGCAAGGGATTAAAGGATGCAGGGAGAGTGTGGATAAGTGGCGTTGAATGGCAGAGTGGACTCAATGGGCCAAATGACTGTACTTCCACTCCTCTTTCTTATGGTCTTTCATCTTCCGTTCGCTGATGACACCAACATAGTCATTTGAATCTCAGATGGCGATGAAACAAACTACAGATGGGAGGTGGAAGATCTGGAAAAATGGTGTACTGAGAACAATCGAGCTCTCCATGCCAGCAAAACCAAGAAACTCGTTACTGACTTTCAAAAAGATGTCACTCATTTCCCCTTCACATTAATAGCACAGAGGTGGAACAAGTGGAGAGTGTCAAGCTCCTGGGAGTGGTTATCCACAACAAGCTTTCTTGGACTCTTCCTGTGGACACACTGATTACAAAGAACTAACAACCTCTCTTCTTCCTCTGGCAGCTGAGGAAATTTGGCATGACGGTGAATGCCATTGCCAATTTTTATAGGTCATCGAGAGCATTCTGTCTGGACGTATCACTAACTGGTATGGTAACTGTACCATTCAAGATCGGAGATGGTTACAGAGAGTGGTGAACTCGGACCAGACAATCACAAAGGCCAACCTCTCATCTATAAAATCCATCAACCAGGCCCGCTGTCAAGGAAAGGCCGCCAGCATTCTTAAAGATCCATCCCACCCTGGCAATGTTTTTCAACAACTTCTACCATCGGGGAGAAGGTACAGAAGCCTGAACACACAAACCAGCCGTTTTTGTAACAGTTTCTACTCTACTGTTGTTAGAATACTGAATGGATTTACAAACTCTTAACATTCACCAGTACCTTTTTTTTTGCCACTGATCACCTATTATTTACTATCTACGCTACTTAACTATGTGATCTGCCTGTACTGCTGGCAAGACAAAGCTTTTCACTGTGTCTCAGTAGATGTGACAGTAAATTCAATTGAATTAAATTCAAAAATGAAGTGTCAACCCAATACTGCCTGCATGCTAAATATCATAAGCAGCAAGTGACACATTGGTCTAAGATCCCACAATCAATGGCTCGGATAAAAGGTCCACTGTTCTGCCACATCCAGTCACGAGGAATGGTGGACGATTAAACAATTGACAGGAGGTGGAAGCTCCAAAAATATTCCCATCCTCAAAGATGTGGGAATCCAACACATCAGTGCAAAAGACAAGGTTGAAGGATTTGCATCCATCTTCAGCCAGAAGAGCTGAATGGGTTATTATCTCTGCTTCCTCCTGAGATCCACAGTATTATGAATTTCAGTCTTCATCAAATTTGCTTCACTCAACATAATATATGATGAAATGATTGAAGATACTGAGTACAGGAAAGGCAATGGACTGTGACAAGATCCCAGCAATACTATAGAAGACACACACTCCATATCTGGCTGCACCCCAGCTAAGTTGTTCCAATACATGTACAAAAGTAGAATCAATTCAATCCAGCCAATTACTGCCCCATCAGCTTCCTCTTGATCATCAACAAAGTAATGGAAGGGGTCATCAAAGGTGCCATTAAGTGGTTCATATGCAGGAATAACTTCCTCAGTTTGGGTCCTGCTAAGGCCATTTAGCTCCTGAGCTCATTAAAAACTTGGTCCAAAATGGACAGAAGAGCTAAACTCCAGAAGGGAGATGAGATGGACAGCCATAGAATCATGACAGTGTTTGACCAAGTGTGACATCAAGGAGCTTAACAAAACTAAAAGCAATAACAATGAAACCTGTCTGCTGGTTAGAGTCTTTCCCAGCACAAAAGAACATAGTTGTTGTTACTGGAGGTCAACCATCTCAATCGTCAAGGTGGAGTCCTAGGCCCAACCATCCTCATATGCATTATCTATTACCTTCCTTTCATTTTAAAGCCAAAGCTATGAATGTTTGTTGACAATTACTCAAGTTCACTACCATTTGCAACTCCTCAAATTCTGAAGCAATGCACTATTTGTTAATCTGCAACAACAAGTGAGATGCCAGAAGATTGGAGGTCGGCTAACATGGTGCCTCTATTTAGGAAAGGTGATAAGGACAAGCCAGGGAACTGTAGACCAGTGAGCCTGACGTTAGTGGTGGGCAAATCTTAGCAGGACTTATACACTTAATGGTAAGGTCCTGGGGAGTGTTGCTGAACAAAGAAACCTTGGAGTGCAGATTCATAGCTCCTTGAAAGTAGAGTTGCAGGTAGATAGGATAGTGAAGAAACCGTTTGGTATGCTTTCCTTTATTGGTCAAAGTATTGAGAACAGGAATTGGAAGGTCATGTTGTGGTTGTACAGGGCATTGGTTAGGCCACTTTTGGAATATTGCATGCAATCCTGGTCTCCTTTCTATTGGAAAGATGTTGTGAAACTGGATTCAGAAAAGATTTACAAGGATGTTGCCAGGGTTGGAGGATTTGAGCCATAGGGAGAGGTTGAGTAGACTGGGGTTCTTTTCCCTGGAGCGTCGGAGGCTGAGCGGTGACCTTAGGGTGGTTTATAAAACCATGCGGAACATGGATAGGGTAAATAGACAAAGTCTTTTCCCTGGGGTGGGAGAGTCCAGAACTTGGGCATAGTTTTCAGGTAAGAGGGGAAAGATATAAAAAATACTTAAGGGGCAGCACTTTCACACAGAGGGTGGTGTGTGTGTGGAATGGGCTTCCAGAGGAAGTGGTGGAGGCTAGTATAATTGCAAATTTTAAAAGGAGCTGGATGGGTGTATGAATAGAAAGGGTTGGATGGAAATGGGCCAAGTGCTGGCAGGTGGGACTAGATTGGGGTGGGATATCTGGTCGACATGGACAAGTGGGTGGCACGGTGGCTCAGTGGTTAGCACTGCAGCCTCACAGCACCGGGGACCCAGGTTTGATTCCAGCCTCAGGTGACTGTCTGTGTGGAGTTTACACATTCTCCCTGTGTCTGCGTTGGTTTCCGCCGAGTGTCCCGGTTTCCTCCCACAGTCCAAAGGTGTGCAGGTCTGGTGGATTGGCCATGCTAAATTGCCCATAGTGTTAGGTGCATTAGTCAGCGGAAAATGGGTCTGGGTGGGTTACTCTTCGGAGGGTCGGTATGGACTTGTTGGGCCAAAGGGCCTGTTTACACACGGTAGGGAATCTAATCTAATCAAGTTGGACCGAAAGGTCTGTTTCCATGCTGTATATCTCATGACTCTCTGACTCGAAGAAGAAAATCTACAGAAGAAGACACAAAGGGAAACTCGACAGCTGCTTGGTGTTGAAATTTGAATTTTCGGTAAATCTTACTTGGGGGTTTTATCGGACTAGTATTATAGAAGGGAAAGTAAAGGATAGGTTAGAGAAAGGAGTTATAAATAGTTGTTAGTTAATTACTCTCTGTTATACTTTAAGAATTAAAGTTGTTAATTTTTATTTTAAATAGTTCTTGGCCTCTCGAATTTTCACAGATTACTGCACGGGATAAATCTGTGTTGCTGGTTTACATTAAGTAGGGGGATTTACCCATATTGTAACAGGGGAAGGAGTAAGTAACCTAACCTATGAGGGAGGGTGCTGCAGCCCATACTATTTGCATGCCTTATAAAGAGGAAAAACATAGGTTACTAGACTCTTAAAAGTCTGTTCACGGGCATGAAGTTGGCAAAGTGGCAAGTGTTAGACCTTCTGCAACTGCATGGGTATGGTCCATGGTGAGTTGAAGAGATGTTCGGCATGACAGAGGAGTAGACTAGGGTGCCACAGAGGGTACAGTCCCTGTTGAATGCTGACATGGGAGGGAAGAAGTGAGTGGTGATGGCGAAGTTTAGGATGTGGCAGAGGAATCATAGAGATGTACAGTATGGAAACAGAATGCGGAGGCTAGTGGGAAAGAAAGTGAGGACAAGGGGAACCCCGTCATTGTTCTTGAATGGAATGGAAGGGGTAAAGGCAGAAATATGGGAAATGGGTCAGACACGGTTGATGACCCTGCCAATCACAGTAGGGAAATTCTCAGTTGACGAAAAAGAAAGATATGAAAGAAGCACCCTGTGAAAGATGGCATCATCAGGACAGGTATTGTGGAGATGGAGAAATAGGAAGAATGGAATGGAGTCCTTTCAGATGCTACCAGACTTGCTGAGTTTCTGTAACAATTTCAGTTTTTATCTCTGATTGCATACCCTGGATCCTCATGGAGAGGGATGTCAAGGATAAAGGGTCCCTTTACTAAGTTTCGAAGACTGTGGTGCTGGAAAAGCACAGCTGGCCAGGCAGCATCTGAGGAGCAGGAGAGTCCAGATTTCAGGCATAAGCCCTCTTTCCTGTTGAAAGGTTTATGCCTGAAATATCGACTCTCCTGCCCCTCAGAATCTGCCTGACTGACTGTGCTTTTCCACTCTTCGACACTGATCTCCAGTATCTGCAGTCCTCACTTTCTCCCTTTACTAAGATCGTGTGCTTTCACTTACTTTTCTCACTGATCTGAAAGTGAAAGGACCCATTGCATAGGTTAACCATGCAGTTCTTCTTGTACACTTGTCATAAGTATGCCAGGTGCTGGATGAGAACCTGTCACTGTCTGGACTGGCTGATAATCCCTTCCCAGTAACTATAAAAGTAACAGCTATCCTTAATCTCTTTTATCACAAAATTGTTTCACAGCTGTTGGGAACCTCCATAGTTGTTCAGAGGCAGCATCAGTGACCTCCAAATATCCTAGTATTCTTGAATCTCAAGGAGACTAACCATCTAAAACCATCAGTGGACATGAATAAAAGAGCTCCAAGTACTCCCTAATTTTCTCTTAGTGGCTATTGTAAGATCTGGAGTGCTGCTAATGTTCTTCCATTGCCCCCACATGGCTTTGGTTTCCAGCGTGGACCAAAATTTATAAGACTATGGCTTGAAGGATGGAATAGGATATCAAATCAGCATCCACTATTCAGCTGATTCAGTTGAATAAAGCTGAAAGCTTAATTTCCTTGGGTAAGTTAATGCCTAACTCCTGGTTAACATGTAATATTTCCAAGGCAACATCATCCGAACAAAGGCATTACAGTTTCCAAAGAAATTCAGGGCCATAGTATTGGGAACCATGTTTAATTTTAATTTGTTTTTGACATGAAACAGTTGCTGCTTTATTCATCTTTTCACAGATTGTATGGATGGAAGTAATACTAGTTGGTATTGCATATTTTTAAAATGTTGCTTATATCATTGTTACTTGTTGTCAGTTGAGGCAAACCATGTTGGATTAACAAAGATGATTCTACTTCTTATTTTTGATTTTTAGATATTTATTCTGACCTGAACAATCCACTCAATGGATTGTAAACTCAGCTGAAAATTCAGCTGAAAACAATAAATGCTGAAGATCACAGCAGCTCAGACAACATCCATGAGAGAGAGCAAGCTAATGTTTCGAGTCTAGATGACTCTTTATCAGAGCTGGATGAAATGTGGAGGGGACAGCATTTATACTGTTATAGAAAGTGCAAACTCAGAATATGTAAAACAAATGGGCCGGCACTAACTGCATTTTTGAGTAATGGTACTTCAATCTGATAATTTTACATTTGTTGTAATAAATGGGCATTCATTGTTTTCAATTGTATCTCTACCATTCCCTTCTCACCATTAACAATTTTTCAAATCAGTTCATATGTGGAGTAAATTCATAAAACCATTAATTCTTTGTTCAAATTGGGTATAAGTAGACTCCTTCCATTTCAATGGGAAAGGCAAAGATCAGGAGAATGGAGAAGATACCAAACAGAGTTGGGGCTAAGCCATACCCTCGTTTACCCCATTCTTCTTTCTGAAACTGTAGGAAGTGGAGCCATCAAATTGTGCAGTGCATGTTTGCATACAAGAAGTAGACTGACTGAGAAGCTTTGGTGCATAAACATTTTTGCAGAAATCTTGCCGACTGCTGACAGTTTTGAATGAATTACTAAGATCTACAAAAGTATGGTAATTGAGCATATCCTAAATCATTCATTTTTCTTGTAGCTATCATATGGAGAAGATTATTCCACAGTAGATTTGCTGGATGGTACACCAAGTCTGAAAGTAGATGGAGTTCTTTTAAATATGACTCCAATAAAAACCATTCCATGATGCTAGGTAGAGATGCCCATACAGTGGTTATTGTCTCTTCTGTTGTCAATTATCACATGACATTTGGTGCCTCTTTAAAATATTCAGACCTTGAATTTCACCACAACAGAGAATCTTTGAAGAACATACTATCTGGAACCCAGAGTCAGGGGTTAGACAAGTTAACTTTTTTTTCTCACTACATTTCTTTTGGATAGCTCAGGCAGGCTATTAGAGGGTTGAGGTCGTCTATGTGAATGGTCCCAGGACAGCCTAGAAGGGAAGGGGTTTGGTCAGGGATTCATTTGTCAGATGACATTAGGTATTCTTTTGAGGGTGAGTCAGGGATTATTTGGGGTGCAGTGTCATGTGCCTATTGGGGAACATAACTGTGAAGGAGATTGTTCATATCCCCCATGGAACTGTCCAACTTATTGTGACCTGCAAGATGTGTTCAAGTGTCAAGAGGTGTCAACATGGCTCAACTGTCAAGAATATCAACAAGTGTCAGCATCTGTCAAGAAGAATCGAGAAGTGTCAAAGCAGGTTGATCTGTGAAGAAGTATCAATAAGTTTCAAAAGGAGAGTGCTTTTATCAATAGAGTGTGGTCAACGAACAGAACTATATGCATGGGTATATTGGATATTCAATGATTTGGCAGAGTTGGTGAAGGGAGAAAGATGGATAGGAGTTGGCATAGAGGAATGAGGGACCATGGGGGAGCAAAGAGAGTATTAATTCTCTTAGGTATTGATTGGTATCAGTAGGTACAGGAATTGTTGGGGGTGAGAGGAGTTGTGAAAGATGAGGGCTAGAGGAATATTTCATATTCCCTCCATCCTTAGAGAGTTAGGATCATTGGGTCTGGTCCCACATACCTTTGTTTGTGGAAAGTTATGTTTTGGTGGAGGTAAGACATTCTTTTGTGGAAGTGAGGACTGCAGATGCTGGAGATTAGAGTCGAGAGTGTGGTGCTGGAAAAGCACAGCATCCTGATAAAGGCTTTTGCCCAAAACATCAGTTCTCCTGCTCCTCGGATGCTGCTGACCTGCTTTTCCAGCACCACACTCTCGACCCTTTTGTGGAGCCAATACACCATTTTGTGGAGGTGAGGCACATTTTAGGATTGTAGAAAGGCACACTTTTACGTAAAGAGTGTATAAACTCATTTGGGCTGATAAAGCTGTTAAGAACTTGTCAAAAATATGTGGAGTTAACAAAAAAATTGTTTGCTATTTCAGAATACCTGTTGACATAAAATCATTGTCAACTTCATGTTGCATGGCTGATTTCCCAAATTATAATTTTCAAAGTGGGTTGTCTTTGATGGACAGCTCCAACTGCCTGCGTAGATAGAGTATGGCGCTGGAAAAAGCATGGCAGGTCAGGTCCTGATGAAGAGTCCTGCCCGAAACATAGATTTTCCAGTTCCTCAGATGCTGCCTGACCTGCACTTTTTCCAGCACCAAATTCTATCAAGTCTGACTCTCTAGCATCTTCAAAGTTTGGGAGAAGATTTGTAGCTCAGGTGCTTGTTGTTGTGGTTCTGTTCGCCGAGCTGGGAATTTGTCTTGCAAACATTTCGTCCCCTGTCTAGGTGACATCCTAGACAGGGGACGAAACGTTTGCAAGACAAATTCCCAGCTCGGTGAACAGAACCACAACAACTCCAGCATCTGTAGTCCTCACTGTCTCCTAGTTCCAACTGCTTAACCTACCTAAAAGACCAGGAAGATTCTTCAGCTTAGGTTCCAAGGTTGCCCAGCCCAAGTGTCAATATAGACAACCAACCTGAACGAAAAATCCAAAATCTGAAGGTAGGGTTTGTGCCAGCTGGGATTTCTTCTGACTCTGCACACCTGAATCAATGACAAAAATCATGGCCTCAGCCTTAACGAGAATCCTATTTTTAATTAAAGCTACAGAAACAATGAATAAAAATATAAAAATTAAACCTCATCCAAATCTTTATTTGGTTGCAAAATTGGGTATCCTAATTCCTTTAGTTTCAGTAGTGCAGGTGCTGCTTTAGCATCAAAAGGATGTCTTCACCACATGGACAAAGGTCTGAAGTCTTGGTGAGGGTGTAGTGCGGGTTTAGAGGTATGAGTTGGAAGAATGCAGAATAGGCAAATCAAAACATATGAAGGGCTTTTGCCCGAAACTTCGATTTCGAAGCTCCTTGGATGCTGCCTGAACTGCTGTGCTCTTCCAGCACCACTAATCCAGAATCTGGTTTCCAGCATCTGCAGTCATTGTTTTTACCAAATCAAAACATCAGTCAGCATATTAATCTGATTCCATTTTTTACCTTACTAACTAATACCGTCTCTTGGAGATAGTAAGGCCTACAGATGCTGGAAGCCAGAGTCGATTTTTTAAAAATGGAGCTGGAAAGACGCAGCAGGTCAGGCAGCATCGGAGGAGCAGGAGAGTCAACTTTTCGGATTAGGACCCTGCATTTGGACTCTTTCAACTTCACAAAGCTGAATATAGGGAGTCCCCAATTTGCTAACGTCTGACTTACATTCATACTTACGAACATGACTCCATACATGTAGAGATTCAATAAACAAAACATATCCTGTACTTAATAATGGCTACTTCTTTATTGTCTTGCATTGTGTTCCAAATTGACTTGTGAACAGACTATGAACCTGTTTGCAACCCAGCAACTGCCTATGTGTTCTGCAAAGTGGAAAGAACTGCAAACCAAAATTATTTAAAGGAAACATCGACCGTGTGCAGGTAAGTTGCTAATCAGTTTCTACTGGCTGTGCTTGAATTTATGGAAGTATATTGAGGAATTGATTTACATTGATGTCTACAGAGAAGAAACTGCATGAGGAAAAAAGTTTGATGCAACTGCAAGAATTTGAGCACAACTTGATACTCTGCTACAGCTGCAATTTCCCTTGGGCTGCAATATGAGAGGAAGATGGAGCAGATCAGCAAGAGGACAAGTTGCGTGCAGATGAAGGGAAGAGGGAGAGATGGGGTCTCACCAGAAGGCCTTAAGCACCTGCTGTCTACCAGCCTTTTGTATTACCTGCACTCTGCAAAAGAGGTGCTCAGAGAACTCTGTTCCTTACATTCAAACCTGTAGCCTCTGAACAGAACAAAAACAGCACATGCAGTCATTGTGAAAGTGATTGGGGCCCTGAATTTATTTGCCTCAAAGCTGACCCAGATCATATATCTAAAGTCTTCAAGTTCACCATTGAGTGATAGACATTGTTTATGCCAGCGAGGGAAGTTAGTTGTACCTCTGTATTCAGAAAGTATATATGGTTTCTCTTGATAGCAGATTCACTACCTTGCAGGTTGACATAACTGCATGTGTTGTTTACACTATCAGACTCTTGGGGCAGAAGCATTTATATATTCATCCAAAACATTGATCATTAGAACTGACAAATTATTAAATATAGATCTTTTGTTTTCTCTTCCTGTGATCCTTCCTCTGCTAGGACATGTGTGTATGGTGGACAAAACGCACAATGCAATTTTTAATACATATTATGTGCCACATAGAATTATTGAATCCCTACAGTGCAGAAATCTCAATGCTAAGGTACTATCACAAATGTTACTCTCAGTAAATGTGCAGTTGATATGTAATCATACTTGGCCCATCATTGCTGATGAATGTCAACAAGCTTCACCAGTCCATTGCTTCCTCATTATCTGAGACATCAGAAGGGCAAACATCTACGCTTTACTGTAGATTTAAACTCGACTCTGCAACCTATCCACACAAGTCGGGAATGTGTACAATGAAGTCACGTGTCCATGATTAAAAATCATTAATGCACATCATTGGAATGCTTAAGCAACCATTAGGCTGTCTAAACCAGTGGCCTTTTATTATTTTTTGTATGAACTTTGCTTCTGGCATTCTGTGTTTCCTTTAAAATTGTCATGCATGTGCACATCTTAAGGGGAAAGGTGTTTATGTGCAGCCTGTTTGTTCTCCACAAAGTAACACTGGCCCTTTAAAGAGAACATTTGCACTATCACTCTGGAGAAGCTCACAGAGGTCAGGAGCAGGTTTCCTGATTCTTGGTGATCTGCTATATCCTCCAAAACTTGGCCATTTTGACAGAACAATCTTTGTCATTTGTCAAAGTGGATTAGATAAGGACATTCATAATCTTCAACAATCTCAGTGACAGCCACACCAATTATGGTGACCACTATCTCCATCAGAACAGGTTATCCAAACCTTGGTGGCTCGGTGTTTTTCCCTGCAACTCTTTGCTACTTTGTTCTGCAACAGTGAATTATATGGAATAGATTTGGGTGATTTTCTGGTTATGAATGAGTAGTATGTGGAATCTCAAAACTGTAGGTATAAATCTTTCCATAGTGCAAAGTGCTGAGATGAAGCTATGAGCATGTGGTGCTTGACTGAAATTATTGTTAAGTGAATAGGGAGGGTGAGTTGAATGGTCCATTTAAAAGATATGGTATTAGAAGATGAATTTGCTGAGGTTGACCACTCATGAGGTCATAAACGTCTTTAACTGCTACATCCAAGACTTTGGGAAGACACTGTTTACACTGACTTCCAAAACCAACTGCATTCATTCCCTTCCAGCTTATGTGAAAAACCTCCTGGCACCCTTTGAAGGCAGAATATATCTCCCAACTACCCACCTCGTCCACCAAGATTTTAACTGCTGCATCAGAAAGTCTGACAGCCTATTCTCTGCAATATTACGACACCTCTCCTGTCGATCAGACATTTCATCAGCTTCTGGAGTCTGTTCCCTCCAGAATGCACTCCAGAGTTATAGGCAAGCTGTAAGATCCTTCACCCACTTAAACTCAGGACCTCCACTGGGGGTGTGCCACCTGCATTACTTTGAATAGGATGCAGGTTTATTGTGTATCATGATCCTTGTGTCCATATTCTGGGACTGCGAGGGTTTTAGCCCTCCAACTTGCCTATTAACGAAAATAGCTTTAACAAATGTCTTATTTTAGCCCTTTTTACTTAACAACTAATAATGTACAATGCCTAAAGAAGAAAAGGTATCACTTGTTTGAGCATCCGTGGTAGCTATTTTTGAGCTGTCAGGATTCAAAGCACTCGAGATGTAAAATAGCTAATACAGGTACCAGCAGAAATGAAGATATGGGAGGAAATGGAGACATGGGTGGGCCTACACTTATAAATAGTTTGTAGTTAATTATAATGGTCAAAGATTAGATTTTTTAAGCTCATACCCTCGTGTTTGCTCAGTAAGTAAAATAAAATGAAGGGCAGTAAAGTTATTGAATTTCTTTTTCCAAATTTATGTTATCAGAGTGATTCATACTCCATGACTAATGGCCTGAGACTTAGAAGTCAGAGCAACCTAAGAAAGATTTTATTACACATTGCAACTGATTAATATAAACAAGATGTACATTTATACAGCTATCACGGGAAATTCATCAGGGGCTAGGAAGATAACAAGGTTATTCCTTACACTGAATTCAGCTAAGAAAGGATTGCTACCTTTCTTGAAGCAGTAATTGTCACTCGTACTGACTCAATTGATTTATTGTGAGAACATTTAGTGCAACTTTTACTATTCTGGCTGAGTTTACCTCTTTCTGCTTAATCCATACACCTCATACTTCGGCATACATTTTGAAACAACCAGGTGGCTATTGGTGAATCAGTTGCTCTCTTTTCCATTTCTTTGTGATCTTTCTGGTTCGAGGCTTTAACTACATTTCGTTGTTGAGAGATAATCAGTTCACCTGAAGGAACCAATAATGATGTTTTCTTTCATTTAAAGACAGAGCAATTTTATTATCCTCTAACCCCATGAAAAGTAATGAAGCCATAATGTCAAACATACATTATGACATACACAGATACAAATTTAAAAAGAGATCATGTTCAGTACCAAAGGAAAATGAAGGAAATAAAGTTCACTTCAGATGTCCTTCAGAAAATAGTATTGTTCTAAGACCATGGTTGTTAAGCTGATTTCTTGTATCCTCAGTGGAAGCAAATTTTCAATTTGTCCTTTTAAGTTATCAGTATCCTGATGTCTGTTTTTATTCAGATTTGTCACTGAGCTGTTTCTTTCTTGAGAGGCTGAGAAAGCACGTTTTTCAATTTGTTCCATTAACAAAGTAACCTTTTCTACTCCACCAAAAGTAGTTCCCTGAAATATAGTTGGACAGTGTATTCCAATTTCTAACTGTCTTGTTTCTATGTTTGATAAATTGTTGGCCATATTTTTCATGTCTTTCATATTTGAAACTTATCATGCAGATGTACATCAAAATACAAATATGATAGTTTCTTTGTGTCTACCTTAGCTCAATGTCTTTTGATAAATATGTTAATTTCAGTTCAGACAATTTTGTTTATTCCATGTTTGAAACTTGCATGAAACCTGCAAGGTTAGCTAATGCCTATTGCCATTTTAAAGAAATGCTTTTTCTTTTTTTAAAATTAACTTAGTCCACGAAGGTCACAGATATTAAATTGATAGTTCATATTTTATCCATACAGTGACACTTCATGGAATCGTCACAGCAATGTGGGCAATGGCAAGACAGTTGGTAAAATGTGGCGAGAAGGAAAAAATGAGCTGCTTAGCATTGAGGAAATAAAAATCACATTTTCTACCCAAGGTTTAAACTGCAACATGAGAATCTTGCTTGCAATAACATCTCATTATTACCTAATCTTACCTCATTTATGTACAGTTTGCTATTTTCCCAAGGGAAAAGAAAAACTAGATGGCAAGAATAACCAACATGAAAGCCTGAGCAGGTAGCTACCAGTTGCAATTTTCTGTTGTCTTCTTGATATATTTATCTTTGACCAGCATTTCCCAGCATCTCAGGGTACACTCCATCACTGGCAACTGACTGCACACCGGCATCTGCAAAGCACCAGCTTTGCCAGAGGCACATCAAAACGCACAATTTTGATACAGTTCAGCTCTTTAATACTGAACTTTAGAACTCACCAATACCTCTTACATTGAAATGCAGCTTTACACGGAGGTATAGGTATCCATCTCATATGTCAGAATAGAGTGCATCACAGGGCTGTTAGCTTGATTTCTTAGCACTCACACTTTGCACATATTTGGATGCTTACAGTCTTGCTTTGACTTACCTTTTAGTGCAGACAGATAACCAAGCAGCTTGGCATGTTTCACAATGATGAACAATAAAGGGGGACAATGGTCAGTAAGGAGGCTAGTCATTCATCAATCAAGAAGGCATATGGCGTACTGGCTTTTATTGGTAGAGGAATTGAGTTCCGGAGTCCTGAGGTCATGCTGCAGTTGTATAAGACTCTGGTGCGGCCGCATCTGGAATATTGTGTGCAGTTTTGGTCGCCATACTATAGGAAGGATGTGGAGGCACTGGAACGGGTGCAGAGGAAGTTTACCAGGATGTTGCCTGGTATGGTAGGAAGATCCTATGAGGAAAGGCTGATGCACTTGGGGTTGTTTTCATTGGAGAAAAGAAGGTTTAGGGGTGACTTGATAGAGGTGTACAAGATGATTAGGGGGTTAGATAGGGTTGACAGTGAGAACCTTTTTCCACGTATGGAGTCAGCTATTACAAGGGGGCATAGCTTTAAATTAAGGGGGGGTAGATATAGGACTGATGTTAGGGGTAGGTTCTTCACTCAGCGAGTCGTAAGTTCATGGAATGCCCTGCCAGTAGCAGTAGTGGACTCTCCCTCTTTATGGGTATTTAAGCGGGCATTGGATAGGTATATGGAGGATAGTGGGTTAGTGTAGGTTAGGTGGGCTTTGATCGGCGCAACATCGAGGGCCGAAGGGCCTGTTCTGCGCTGTATTCTTCTATGTTCTATGTAAGAAAGATGGTGAGCTATCGTGAGTAAATGAGTAGAAGGTGCAGAGGTCAGGAGAGTTAGTAGTTAGGTGAGAATCATTTAGAGAAAATGTTATTTTAAATATTGAGAATGGTAGACCATGAGTCTTGGTGAGAGGTCGGTGGATTGGCAGCGTTAGACTGTGTGCAAGCTAACAGAGGAAAGGACATTGGTGGAATTGACCCTTACCAAAGATCATTGATCTTCTTGTGACATTGCTGTGTGTTCCTCTAGACCATGGACACCATGCTAACCCAGATGCCTGTTTCAGACCAGGTTGACAGTGTTCTACACAGTACACAGGCACAGTTTAAAAGCAGCGCCTGTGACACAAAATCTAGAAGTTTCCAGCACAGGTGTGCATTTTGTTGCTGCTGAGTGCAAGATAGCATGAGTGCAATGGAAGTGGTTTGCATACTTAATAAGCTGAGCCACAGAGAATTTCATCAGAAAACTTGCAAGAGTTCAAAGGAAAACCCTCTATGAAACTCGCGAAAATACAGCCAATTTTTGGAAAAATTCAGCTCATTATGTTTTATTAATTTAATTATGTTTCTTTTATTATTTGCTCTAAGTACAATTCAAATGGCAGTCAATAACAGATTGATACATCTAGTCCTGTTCCTGCTTTCTGTATTCTACCACCAGTTGTACCTTGATGTTCCCATACTGCATTTCTCTGATTTGCCAAATCAATAACCAGACTTGCTTGCATTTTCCTGTATCTTTGTTCGAACTGTTTCCAATTCAAAATCAGATTTTTATAAAATATACTTCAGTTTGTATCTTACATAACCCCAATGGGTGTGTTTTTTCAGAGTACATGGAGGAAAATAGGTCAGGTGGCTAGCCCACCATCTTCCCATCCAACATGAGTTCACCCACATAATAGAATTAGAATGACCCTTTATTGTCACATATACTCAATGAGTATAGTTAAAACTTTATATGTCACCACATACAGCACCATCTTAGGTACAAAGGTACCTAGGTATACCTTCTTCAGTTACAAGATCTTATAAAAAAAAAGAAATAAAATGTCCAACATTTCAGAAATAAAGTTCAGAACCACAGTGTCCAAAGACACCTCACTAGGCCAGGAGGAACCCATGCTGGAAGGCCACATGGGGATGCCCAGGTCGGTAGGTCATCCCAGGAGGCCGCAATGCCAGACTGGTAGGTTGGCACATGAGCAGGTTGCCAAGTAAGGCCACTGTGCCAGGCTGGGAGTCACCATAGACCAAGAATCATCGTCAGAAGCCAGAAGGTGTTGCCGGAAGCCGAGGGTCATTGGAGGCCAGGAGAGAAGAAGGAGAAAAACCGCTAAGAAAAGGAGAAAAAAAGAGAAGAAAGAAGAGGTAGAACAGGCCATGTGGAAGAGTTACGGCTGGAGCATCCTGCTCAACCACCATCTTGGAGCAGAAATACACTAGGCATGTAGACACAGAAATTGACTACCTACTTGATACATTTAAATAAATAATTACAGGTCAGTTAGACTTTCTAATACTGTTGCAGATGTTATGAAGTTCAATTCCAGCCTTGGGCGATAGTGTGGTATTTGTACATTCTCCCCCTGTCTGCATGGAATTCGGCCAGGTAACTCCAGTTTCTTCCCATAGTCCAAAGTTGTTATTTGAAGTCATTGGAAACCCAACATCTCAATACCAAGACATCATTGTAGAAATCCCTCAGCAGCCTATGCTTGACTGTCTTCAGCTGCTTATTCAATTACCTTGCCTCATATGTTCAAAAATGGAGCTGTCAGATGATGTGTTCAGATCCATGCATTGTTCCTCAGATAATGAAGAAATCCATGCCTATTTGCAGCAAATCCTGGACAACAAAAAGTGTCACCTGTGACTCAATAACACTCTGGTCTCTGAACTACAAGGATCTGGGTTCAAGTCCCACTTGAGGCCTTGAGCATATAAAACCATACTGAATATTGAAATATCTCTCTGTCCTGGTTGATATTTACTCCTCAATCAACATCACAAAAACAAACTATCTCGACCTTAACACATTGTTAATTTTAAAAAGTAGTTGTAGGAATATGACTGTTAGTCTGTGCTGCTGAGATTACTGAAGCAGAAGACAACTTGCCATATCTTCACTTTGTACTCGCCAAAATCCACATTCAAATTCTGCCATTTCTGCCACCTGCAGCTCAATGACACCACTAGACTTATCTTCTCCTCCCCTGTAAACACTCCAAAGGGACAATTCCTTCCCCGACACCATGGTCCACTCTCTATCAGCCCCAATCTTTCTTCATCTTTCCATGCCATCTTCCCATGCAGTCACAGGGAGTTTAACACAGTGCCTTTTCCTCTTCTTGTCCAAGATCCAAAACACTCCTTCCAGATGAAGCACTGATTTACTTGTATTCCTTTGTTTACTGTATTCAATGTTGACAATGTGGTCTCCTCTATATTGGAGAGACCGAACACAGAATAGACAACCATTTTGCTAAACACCCCTGATGAGTCCACAATCATGACCTGTTATTCAGGTTGCTTGCCATTTTAATTGACCACTTTGCTTTACTGCTCATATATCTGTCATTTGTCTGCTTCACTGTTCTAGAGGAGCTCAGCACAAACTTGAGGAACAACATGTCACCTTTCAGTTATACACTTTACAGCCTTCCATGTTGTTTTCATGTTTTAGCTTCCAAACTAATATATTCTATATTTTTGCCATTAATACCTTTTCGCCCAAAGCTTTATTTCTTTACAACAACTACTTCCTTTGTCTTTCATTCCATGACATCTTTTGTTGTTTAATCTCTGCCACCCATTACCCTATCCTTAATCTCCCCTTTTGTTCTCCTTTCCCCCTTCTCAACTTGTCTCCTGGGTCATAATATCACCTGAGTCCTGATTTCAAATGAAACTGCGCATGCATAGAATGTAGATGCAGGCATCTCCTTTTAGCACATTGTGCATGCTCCTTGATGTCAGCAAACGCAGTCTTTCTACCTCCCTTCAATTGTAAAGATGAGTCATTTAGCAAAAAACGTTTCTTCCTCCACAGATACTGCTAGTCCTTCTAAAACTTTTCTTTTAGCTCTCCTGGTTTTATTCAAATTCCAAGCATCTGTACAATTGAGAGAACATGAGAGAACATAACTATTCCCCTTAATGTTCAATGGCATTGCCTCAGCATCAACATTAATTAGGAGCTGAACCAGGCCAGTGAGACAGATGCTGAGATTATTGGAACTGCTGTGATTCCTAGAATCTTCAGTCTTCTGTGGTGAGTCCCTCACTTCCTGACTCTCCAAAGCTTTTCTGTCACCTGCAAAAGAGAGAAGTCAGGAGAATGACAGAATACTCATTCCTTGCCTGGTTGGGTGCAGCTCTAACAAAACCTTGTTTTGTCCTAAATGGTACTAAGATAGCTGCTTGATTGGCACCGCATCAAAGGACATTACAGCACAGGAACAGGCCTTTAGGCCCTCCAAGCCTGCGCCGACACATTTTGCCCTTCCATTCTAAAATCGTCTTCACTTACATGATCCCTATCCCTCTATTCCCTTATTATTCATGTATTCGTCCTGGTGCTTCTTGAATACTACTATTGTCTCTGCTTCCACCACCTCCGCTGGCAATGAGTTCCAGGCACTCACCACTGTTTGTGTGAAAAATATGATTCACATACCTCTTTTAAACTTCCCTCTTTGCACCTCGAACCTATGTCCACTAGTAATTGACCCCTCCACCCTGAGAAGAAACCACATACTTTCCGCTCTATCCACCTTATAAACTTCTATTAGGTCACCCCTCAACCTCCTGCATTCCAGTGAAAACAAATCCAGCCTAACCAACTTTTTTTCATACCAGGCAACATCCTGGTAAATCTTTTCTGTACCCTGTCCAAAGCATCCAAATCCTTCTGATCGTGTGATGACCAGAACTGTATGCAATACGTGGCCTTACTAAAGTTCTATAAAGCTATTGCGTGGGTTTCCTCCGGGTGCTCCGGTTTCCTCCCACAGTCCAAAGATGTGCAGGTCAGGTGAATTGGCCATGCTAAATTGCCCGTAGTGTTAGGTAAGAGGTAAATGTAGGGGTATGGGTGGGTTGCGCTTCGGCGGGTCGGTGTGGACTTGTTGGGCCGAAAGGCCTGTTTCCACACTGTAATCTAATCTAATCTAGAGCATAATTTGACTATCTTTAAACTCAATACCCTTCCAATGAAGGTAAGAATTCCATAAGCCTTTTTTACGACCAAATCTACCTAAACTGCTACCTTCAATGATCTGTGTACCTGTACATCCAGATCCCCCTGCATATCAATACTCTTAAGGGTTCTTAAGCCATTCAATGTATAATTTCCACCTGTACTTGACCTTCCAAAATACATCACCTCACATTTGTCCGGATGAAACTCCATCTGTCATTTTTCTGCCCATGCCTCCAACTAATCCATATCCTGCTGTATCCTCTGACATTCCTCCTCACTATCCACAACTCCATCCGAACTTGGTATGTTCTCCAAATTTATTAATTAGACCAGCTACATTTTCCTCCAAATTATCGATGTGCATCACGAACAGCAGAGGTCCCTGCACTGATCCCTTTGGAACAACACTAGTCATAACCCTCCATTCTAAAAAGCATCCTTCCACCACTACCCTCTGTCTCCTATGACTAAGCCAGTTCTGTATCCATCCTGCCAGCTCATCTCCGATACCCATATTAAATATCTATCATTGATATCCTGGCTTTGTAGTATATACTATATGTAGGCTTCTTCAGCAACTCCTTCAATTCTGCAAACTCCACCACTTTGAAGAACAAGGACAGCAAATGCATGAGACACCATCACCTCTAAGTGGTACACCACTTGATTTGGACATATTTCACCATTCCTTTATTGTAGCTAGGTTAAAATCCTGAAACTTAATACTGAACATATTGTTTCGATCAAGTTTGTCATTTCAGCTGCAACAAGACAATAAGAAGGCCCAACATCCAATGGGAACTCAAGATAAGTACTGACCTTCTCAACTAATATGAAGACCATTTTAGAAGGATCTCATAATACACTCTAGCATTCGAAAGCTCTGTTGGCTCTCTAATAGACTGAAAGTGACACTACCACTGCTGTTTGCTATACTGTGCTAAGCACTCTTCAGTGGTACAACAGATGGTGGTGCATCAATAGGTCAGTATTGATTGAATAAATGTGCCTCAGGGCAGCACCATATTAGGTAAATGCTTATAACAAGATTTTATTTCTGATTCCAATTTCCTCAAAAACAAAATACTTTATTTAAAAATAAAAATCTCTGAATTCTAATGTTTGTTAAATCTAAAAAAAATTACAGATTTTCTTTTTACTCTCACAATCATCATCTATTCTCTGTATTAATTCTATCATGTACTGTACTTTTACTTTCCCAATTCAGTTGAAAATAGATAGTGCACAAATAAAAGAATTGTCTTTTTTGTTAGATATTGTTTAACCAAAGCTTAAATTGTTTAGAATTGTACATTTCTCAGGGAGAAATGCTAAAATCGTAATGTGTGCTGTAGATTCGAATTAGGGTCCTATTCCAAGGATTTATTACCCTCAGATGCTCAGTCTCTATAGGACAGACAGAACATAAATTTTGTACAGCAATTTGGAATGCAAGCAGAATTGCAGTTTATGCTACAAAATAATCAATTTATTCTATTAATTTCGCAAAAACAAATTGAAACTGTTACTGAATGAATTTGTGAGCCTCAAATGTCGGTGTTCCAGATAACAGCTTTTTATTTTAACCTCATTTTGGATTAATTCTTTTTAAAAGGTATTTTAGTCATTTCTAGTCACTGAATTAAGTTCTATTCTCTGTAATAAGACTATGACAAATATTTGATATTTTGATCTCAAGCCAGGCAGATTCCAATTCAATGACGTTTTTCTTCCATGATTGCACCTTGTACATTGTCTCCCTCTATACAAACCAAAACAATATCCTAAGCAATACAGACTTTATTTGAAATACCTACTGTGTGTGCAAAAAAACAAAAATAACTGTGACAGTGATGTCTTTTCAGGCCTACTCTTGTAGACATTATTTCCTCATTGTGAAAAATAAATTTGAACTAGAACTGCAGGCTTTTTGTTTTTAGTGTTAACTGTTATTATAATTTTGGTCGTGTGTTTTCCATGGAATTATCACAGAGCCTTCAATCAGTATCTACATTTCTTGATACCTTTATTTCTCAAGTATCTGGAACTAGTTTAAGGTATGCCAATGATTAGAGAGATTTACAAATTTTTAATTAATGTAGGTGCAAATATGCTTTTTTTCTGTAGTTTGAATCAAGGTATATTTATTTGGAAGGAGTTTGGTTAAAAGATTTAGAGAAAAGAAACAAATTTAAGTTTGTACACACTGCTCACCTTGTGGTAACGCAGAGAACTGTAACTGGAGGAACACTTGCTCAACAGCCATGTTGGAGTAACATAAGCTGCCTCAGCAATACGTCTAACACAGTCTTAATATGAATTTGATAGAAGAAAATTTGCATTGCTGTTTTTTGGGCTAGTACTGGCTAAGACAAGGCAAAATTGACCAATTTGTTGCATGGTAAAATCTATGGAAAACAAGCCCCTTTTTGCAAATACATTTGGCCAAATGTCAGAAGTCTTTTGATTGTGTAAATTTGAACTGTCAGTAAAATGTTTGAAATTGGCAGAACACTAAATGCTGCTTTATTGCATAATGAGGTAAGGTATTTTATTTTATGGGCAAACAGTTTTGTACATCATTCCTTCCAATTAACTTGTAATTGTGTTCCGATACTATATTTAAGAATTCTGCTGATGATGTGGTACTTAATTATTATGTTACATTTTTGTCCAATAGATTCAGAATGTTTGTCATATATTGTGGACTATTGCCTGAAAATTATGTTTAAATCTTCAAACTGCTATGGAATAGGTGATTATTAATGCTGAATTAGCTGGTGTGGTTTTTATGAGATCAATGGCAACTGATGCAAATGTTAGGACAAATTTTGTGTTGCAAGAACAGCTAAAAGATAACATTGATAACAGATAATGGAAGTGAGGGGTCTCTGTGTATAGTTTTCAAATAACTGATCTCTTTTTGTAGAAAATGGACAACTTTATATGTGGAGTTGTAGTCTGGCAGATCATGTAAGTGATTGCTCGTGAAGGTAGAGAAAAGCTTATAATGGAAAATCTATGTTCCATTAACTGTTGTAAATTACCAGGAGAATACTGAAAGAAATGCGCTCAACACAAACTAAAATTGTTCTTTACATCCCTGTATTGTTGCAAAACACTTGGCTTGTAAACTGGAACTGTTGATTTCTTGAATTCGAGCATGCTGGTGTTTTTTTGTAGAGCCAATCTCTCTCAATATCAAAGCATTGTTACAGATTTGATTCCTTACTTTAATAGGTTGAAAATATATAATTTTGCTGTCTTGAAGATATGCCAAATATTGATTTCTACCCAGAAATTTTTTCCAACGTACCTTTAAGTAGCGTCCGTTCAACTATTAAGAATTGTTAAATATATGTTCCATAATTTTGGTACCGCAAATTTATTTGTTTTCTTATAAGCAATAGCTGTACTTATGTTAACGCTAACATTTTTTGTAGGCTTTTATTGAGATTTGTTAACTGTTCAATTAACATGCTGTTTTGCATGTGTGGTTAATGGACAATGCAAGCTGACATAATAGATTTAGAGATGTTACAGAAATTTATTTCAAGTTAAATTGAAGCTCAACCATCGTTGTTGGGACCATTTTGAATAGCATAACAAACATTTTTCAGTTTGGTAGAATAAAGAATTCAAAGTAATAGTTTAAGGGGAAAAACATTGAAGGTGAACATTGAACTAAATTCAGTATCTTTACATAATTCTCTTTATACACAAAGTGCACACTGAGCCCCAAGGCTTTGCATTAATTATGCACGTTTTGAGAAAGCAACTGTCAGAATAGATAAGGTAGGTGAAACACTTAAATTTTAAAGCCGAGTTTGCTTGACAATGGTTATGTGATGCAAACATTGAAGCATGACTGAGAAATGACATCTTGTCTTCTCTACATTTCATGTTGAAGATTGCAAATCCAGAGTACACAATATTCAGGGAAAATTTGTGTGTGTATGTGTGTTGGTTTCTTAATTTCGGCCTAATTACTAGGGGCATTGTGCAGTTCAAAAGCTCTTCTATGTTGTGCATAGAGGTCACCGCATCATTAACATCGTCAATCTGGTAAAAGCTAATTTCAATAGCAGTTGATGTCATGACAGCCTTTTATTTTTCTAGCCAATCAGACACAAGCGGTAGTGACAGATGGTCCCATAAATGGGTGTAAAAGGGTGAAGCAGCCAACCAATTCTGTGAGCTGATTTGTTGCTTCCTGTTACATAGATTCAGTACGGCTTTCTTCTTTTGTTTTGCACAAACACTTGCACTGTGCTTTTGGATCTTTAACAGAGGAACTGAAATATTATAGGTCTTCTCCTGGAGATTTCAAGTACGATAAGATCTAATCCTGTGCAATAAGAATGGTTATGGTATGTACTAGGACTTGGTATATTTTAATCTACTTGGGAAGTGTACCAAAATGATTCATTTTAATGTTTTTATTAGTGTAATAATGAAAGTCTATCTGTGAAGAAACAAACAAAATTAAAACCTATACTCAAGCTTCGGTGAAGACTCCAAAATAGTGTTCAGCATTTACAATGACTTAAAGGATGTGATTTGTGTAAGTACCCGTACAAACACATATTGTATTTCAAAGAGTTTGCAATTGTGACCTCATCAGAGAGGAGGAGGCTTGTATGCTGTACTATGTGGTATATGTTGATTTCTTGTAACTCGAAACATCAGTGTTGTAGAGGAGGCATGCCTGCTTTTTACATAACACCCTTTCGGTTTTGATTCACTGAAGACTACAATTTTTTTTGCTAATCAAAAATGGAATGGGGTGGTCTAAAACTGGTAGGTGTTTAAAAGATATGATATTTGCCTCAGCACCAGTAACATGTTTTTTGGTTTTAATACAGTATTTGAAAACATTTGATCTTTGTGAGTAAAGGAATCCCTTTTGGTTTTTAAGCATATTTTATTTAAGATACATATTCATCAAGCCTGTAGTGTTCATGAGCATTTAGGGAGAGTTCAGTAGAATAGAATTATTCTTTTTTTCCCCTCCATTCACTATGATCTGTGAGCTTTTTCATCAGCTACTTGTTTTGATGGGTGCAATATAAATAAGATTAGACTGAACAGCTGAAATGAAAGTGATAGCTAGAAAGAAAAGCCTGTGAAAGGTTGCCAGGGAAACAAGCTAAAGGAAGCTGAACAGAGAGCAGGTGGCAGTCATATGGGAATACCATGAAGCAAACGGTAGAACAGGCACTGTGATTGTCTCTTCCATTCTGTGAGAGTCACAACTTTAATTGTTTCAAAAGGTGTTAATTATATTCCAGACTAGAGGCTAGCTCATTTGAAGCTATTATTAGACATCTGTGCTTTAAATGTGAATGGCATTTCATTGGATTTTCTTTCTATGTTGCTGAACCTGTCAAAGGGGACGATATTGTTAGTCAATAAGTAAAGAGAAAATTTGTCAAACAAAACCCGTAAGAGTAAATTGTGAGTACTGCACTGCTGGTGTTTCTTACAGAGATTACTAAAATTTTTTCATGAGGCTACCCTGTTATTTGAATCTGATGATGATTATTGCTTCGCCCAATTTTTAACATTGTAGTACTTTAGTAAAGAGGAATTCATGAATTGTTCAATTGAGACTAAAAATATGATGTGTTCGATGTGAGGAATTGGAGAAAACAAAGATATTCAACTACTGCTAAAACAGGATGAAAGTGCTAACTCTTTATTGCTTGTCAAATGTGTTGCTTTTATTAATACTTGTTAAATTAGTATATATGTATGTTTTTAAAATTATCTCAATGTTCTAAAGGAAGATGGGTTGTACATTATAGTGTTATTACCAGACTCTGAATTTTAGAAGGCCTACTGATTAGAAATCATAATAAACAGCAGATTTTATTTGTGCAGGACACCACCCCAAAATGGACAAGTACAAATTTATTTTGTTCATGTCTTTGTTCCTGCTTTGACACATATATGAAGATTATCTGTATGGTCCTATAATAACATAATGAATATTTATTTGTATAAAATGCTCTTAAACTCTGAATACTGTCCATTTCATAGTGAAGGCAACTTTAGTTTAAAAATGATTTGAGGCTCAATCATTTCTAGTTAAATCATCCTAAATAAATAAGCCCTAAATCAGGTGAAATATTTAAAGCTTGAAGATGTTTTAAAATAATTTTTAAATGCTTGGAATTGGTATTAATATTATTTTTTTAAATTACCGACTTTAGTATTCATAAAAAATTTAATGATGATCTTGTTTTAAAGATACTGTTCAAAGTATGTTATGTTTTAGTTTAATGTTTTACCATTAGTTAATTTTATTACATTGATAACTTAAACTTAATCAGCATTAGCGAAGGAAATTTTCCAGATTTATACATTTGCTGGCAAATTTAATGTGATTTTGTCAAAATATAACTAGGATATTTGCAATTGTATGACAGTATTAATACTGTTGTGAAAGCAAATTAGAGGAAATGGATTTTGTCGCTGAAAGAAACTGTAATTAATATTAAAATGATATAAAAAGGGATAATTTATTTCCAATGTACTTGTTTATTGTCACTTGTAGGAAAAAATAGTAATCTAATAATCATTTTATAATCTCTGTGGTGCAATCTGCAAGACATTCAATAACAAATAAACAATTGCAGCCCCTTTCTCATCAACACAGACCAGCCTTCTTTTTGCAGTTCTAGGTTTTGCTGAGTGTTACCATTTATTAACCAAGCAGAACAAGTAAATTCAACTGAATTTTTGTACAAATTATTGCTTTTCTTTAAATCAGTTGCTTTATGCAGTAACGTAAAGACAAATTTTGCAAATTGATGTGATAATTTTGGAACAAACAATGGAGACTAATTATTAAGTATTACAATACCATCGTGAATTCTGATTATTTTTGGAATAATAAATTGTAATCGTGTTTGAATTTTATTTAACTATACCTGTGCATAATCCAAAGATGTTTGGTTTCATTTACTTCATTTCCGTTTCCCCTGATGGAACTTGAACCAACTGATGCAATTTTTGCTGTGACAATTACTGTGACAAATCACACCATGCAAGTAACTCTAGAGAAAAAAGTAAATTAGAAATACAGATTTCTGACATTGCAAATATGGTTTTTGACTACATTAAATATCTGACATTTCTTCTTATTGACAAAAGATGATTTTTGTGCACCAAATAACATCCCTTTTGAACTAACTGGTGTGGTAGAAAGTATATTTCTCAAAGTTCTGCACAACAGTATTGAAATGCCACACTATTCTGCAAATTGTTTTCTGAATTGTTGATTCTATTTTTATATTTATAGTTTAATCAAATCTAAGATATTCTTCATAAAATGCATACTGTGACATTTCTTTCTCATCTAATCTGTACCTCTGCTGGAAAAGGAGCAATTTTAACCACTGTATTTTTAACCAAATCATCCATAGCAACTGATTTGTTAATTAATTTTCTCTTCCCCCCCGCCCCCATCTTTTATCCTCTGCAAAACTCTCATTGTCTGTGCAATATAATGTAATTATGTTTTTTGTCATTACACATTTAAATAGAAATTTTCTTTTAAAAAGAAAAATTGTTGTTTCATCATGCATTAACGGTGCCTAATTAAACTAATTTGAGTATTTAAATTTTATACAAGTTTTCAGAAACTCAAAATATGACATACTACAAATAATAATTAAAGCTATCAAAGATCTAGTGTGATTTTTTTAGTTTGTTTTCAAGAAATCTTTGTTGTGACTGCTGTGTACAATAGTATATGTTACGTGAATGGATGAACCATTTGAAAACGGGAGATAACAGCAGATTGCATAAAACAACATTAATGTGCTGGTTTATTATTGTAACAGCTTGGAATATATTTTTCAAAAGGTAGGGAGGAAATGTATATAGAGTATATGGAACACTCAGGAAAATCCTATTTTCAGTTGTACACCCTCAAAGTACACACTTTTTGATAATTGAAAATTATTTCTTTCATAAAATGCAGACAAAATGAGGAGAAAGCTGTAGACTCTGGCAGTTCAGTGAACCATACCTGCTTCATCAATGATCAGATTAAAAAACATTGCAGAGGTTGTGATCAACTAAATTGTGATAGTTTTGCAATATGTGATTCTGATGACACAGTCTGCAGCTGCACAATGTCAATTGCATCTTGGTCCTTGTTTCATGGTGAAAATGTTGAATTGATTTGTGATTTGCGAGAACAGATATTCAAAAGTGAGTCTAAATGAGCATCGTAATTTTGGATGAGATTTTAGCATGTAGCCTAAAAAGGAAACTGCAGGGTTTTTTGACAAATTCGGCAAGTTTGGATTACTGCTATAACGTGTTGTATGACATTTGTAATCTGCTTGTCCAAATGTAAAATATTAGTTATGAACTAAATGGAAGACTGCACTGAACTTAAAAGATTTGCCCATGATGATCAATGTACACATGTTGCAAAATTTCATTTACTTTGTAGAGCTAACGAAAACACAACAAGCAAAATAATATGTAGAAAACTATAATGAAAATATTTCATATGAGCTGAGATTAATTAACAACACTGAGGTTTAAAGTGACTTTTTATTTTGACCTTAATGGGACACGAGGTTTTACTTGTTTATTTTACTTGTTTATTTGGTAATACGTCTTTGTTATATTAGTACATTCATGTACCACCATGTAATAATCTAAAACTCCAATCTCTAATAAAGAGCCAAGGTGCAACATTAGCCAGGAGTGCAAATCAGTTTTTCATTCCTAGAAGTTTACAAGATGGTAATACTATAAAAGATTTCAGAGCAGGATACTCAAAGGAGGCAAGTTGAATTCTAGATTACCCATCCATAGTAAAGCTATGTGGTCAGCAGAAGTGATGGAGGTAGATGCAATTACAACATTGAAAAGACATCTGAATAGGTATATGAATAGGAAGGTTTAAGAGGGATATGGGCCAAATGTTAGCAAATGGGACTAGAACAGATTATGATGTCTAGTCGGCACGGACAAGTTGGACCAAAGGATCTGTTTTCGTGCTGTATGACTCTGTATTACCCGTACCACCCGTTATACACCATTTCCTAAAGTTATGTTTATTCCCAGTGATCTATCAGAAAAACTGACAATCTTATATGGAACTGTGAAGGTCTACAGCTCATAATAAGGCACATTCAGTCTACCATGTCCATATTTACTCCTTGCTAGAACAAGTTAGATCTTAACTTTATTGCCTTCTTTTCATAATTTTATTGCTTACTTAGTTTAAATTTTTTTAAAATCCTTTGACAAAAGATGCAACACAGCCAAACCTTAACTACTCTCTGTGGCAAAACAGTCGTTGTTCTAACAACCCTCTGAGTGATGATTCTCTGAGTGATGAAATTTTTCCTGACTCTCTCCTAACTTTCCAAGAGACTGTTTTATAATTGCTGACTAAGGATCAATATATGTATGCTTTTGCCTTGCCAGCGCTGCTCACTTGTCAGTATTTAATTCCCAACCCTCAATTGAGTTATTGAGCACAGAAACAGAATCTTTGGCCCAATTCGTCTGTGTTGACCAGATATCCCAAACTCCTCTCATCCCATTTGGCCCAAATCCCTCAAACGTCTCCTATTCATGTCCCCATCCAGATGCCTTTTTAAATGTAATTGTACCCGCCTCCATGACCTCCTCGTCCAACTCTTTCCAAGTACGCAGCACCCTCTACGTTGCCTTCTTGAAAAAGCTGTCCCTTTTAAAGCTTTTTCCTCTTACCTTAGGAACTAGACTAGGGGGCATAGTTTTAAAACACCTAGATTCAACCTCTATTCTAGAACCCGATACACATGTGGCCCACGTAATATGGGATTAAGTGGGTTCATTTCCTGAAAGTCATTAGTCAGTAGCTTCCTAACTAGAGGAGATACACTGTCCTTGATAAACTGATCAAGACTTTAATATAATTTGCTTTTAAACTATTGACTTCATCTTCAACCTATTCCTCAAGTCTCTTCTCATAGCTGTAGTTTCCCATCTGATACATTTGTCTGGTGAATCCTATATCTATCTAAGTGAATCTAGGGCAGAATCTTATGAGGACCTGACCAACATGGGCTATGGTGAAATTCATGGCATCGTGTGAGAATTCCAACTAAGCCTGTTTCAATGTTGGGAGCAACTCATTGCGTCTTTTGTGCATTTGCTAAGTGGAAAAGTGAGTTTCTCCCCTATGTGACAAGTTGCCAATTAATTGTAGCTTGTGGAACATCTTATTAATGGCACAACTCACCTCATTAATATTCATTTTCCTATTTTACCAAGTATGCCGAACAAGCTCAAATTCAAAAATTCTTGACAGATAAGTCAGAGATGGTATCAAGCAATTTCATCTCACTACTTGCACAGGACCTCTGTGTTGGACACCAAGTACTGACATCTGAAGACATGCTCTGTGGGCACCATCCACATGCACTGATGTCTATTGACATTATCATCTGATGTGCCAGTCTATAAGAACACACATGGCACATTCTAATCCACTTACAGGACACTTGCATTTCAAAACTATGCCTTAGGCTACATTGTCAAGCATCATTGTAATGCAGCTGAAAAGACACTTTGTGCACAGGGACATGAACTCACCTCAGATTGAAGCAGGCTAAATCTTCAGCCTCTTTGCTTGCTATCAATACACTCACTCACTTTAAGCCCTCTATTGCCTTGCCTTGCCTTGCCTTTGTGCAATTTGTCCTCTCAGCCAGAGATACCAAGCTCACAGTTCTGCAATATTACCATGCCATTTAATGCAGACACAAAAACCAGGGAAGCTTACTGTGTCTTCAGTCAAGTCAAAGGGGATAATCTTCAGTCAGGAGTTCCCAGCAGAGCAAATCAAGGGCAGCCAATATTACCAGTCCAAGGTAATGAATACAGTCAGGCAGCAGTTTGGCACAGTTAAAGACAGAATGCTCTCCAAATAAGTGATGAGGAGGCATATTGTCAGGCAGCCCACCTTAACTCTTTCTGCCCTATTGTGGCTTTTTTCATCCTGGATTGAAAGAGAGAGACAGATATTGAGGGCACTGAATGTGGTGTAGGTGATGATGTCCAAAGCAAATGAGTAAGCAGCACAGATGGCATGCAGGGTTCATGTTGGCAGTTAGGGTCGGTGACAGCAAGTGAAGGAAGATTTTTCAGACAGTACTGAGAGTGGTAGAAAATGTGCCTTTTTGGGAGGTCCATACAGTAGCAGAAAAAGGGTGAGCATAAAGTAACAGAGAGAAAATGGTGGTAACTATGCCAGCAGAGTATAGAACTCTTCCGAAGAAGAGTCATACCAGATTCAAAATTTTAACTCTGTTTCTCATTCCACAGATGCTGACAGTCCTATTGAGTTTCTCCATCATTCTCTGTACTTGTTTCAGATTTCCAGAATTGCTTTTATTCAGTTTTTCTACATTGCTGTGCATTTCTCCAGATGGCTGAAACTATACTGACTTAGCTGGAAGCCTTGGGCCAGGCTGGCATGGTCTGGTGTATTGCCTCTTCTACTGATCCTGGTGGACATCTTGTCTGAATGCTACCTCATCCAGCAGGATCTTCAGGTTCCCACCCACAAAATAGGACACCAAATTTCTTTTGGTTATCATGCATGGGACAAATGTCAGGAACTGTATAGGGCAGCTCAAGACTGACAGTGCTTTTCTGAGAACACATGGCTTTTGTAGAAGGTGTCAGCAGTTCAAGGATATCTTGGCAGTAACAAGTTGTTCTAGGAACGGATGGGATAAGAATTGGATTTTGTAGGGCAGAATAGGTAGTTAATGCGGCAAGTTGATAAGGTACAATGAAAAAGCTTGGGATGCTATACAGCAATAAATCTTCCAAAACCCAATGCAACTTGCAATTAGGCAAAAATAGTAAGATTCAGTTACAGTCTTTTTATTCTCCTGATTTACTTTCCTAATGGGACATTAAAAACTGCATACAGTACTCCAACTTTGACTTAACCAATTTTTTCTGCAATGTAGCAATTTTTGGCTGCAAAATTTTATCTTTATTTGTAAAACCAACAATGCTGTTGACTTTATAATACTTCATCTTTCTGCATTCTCACTCTTCTCAGGAATTATTACTGGGAACTGATTCAGAAGTTCCAAAATAGTTATCATAATTTCAACACATGATCAACAGAAATCGTTTTTCGTATGTGTCTAGAATTTCCACTAAAATTATTGCAGCCAGTAAGAAAAACAACAAGAACATTTCCTAAATATATTGTATAATGATCCTTCTCTCTTCATTTTCAATGTCTTTGAATTAAGAATTTACTCCTTTTTCCACAAAATGTATGATCATCACTTATCCATATTAAATTGTCCCTCCACCTATTCATTTAATTAACTTATCTCTTCCTTAAATCTTTTACAATCCTCCTCACTATATGTGTAATTCTTTATTTTTGTACCAGCAATAAATTTTAAAATTCTGCTCTTTATGCCAACATGTACATTCAATAGGTGCTGAGAGTGAAAACAATGACTGCAGATGCTGGAAACCAGATTCTGGATTAGTGATGCTGGAAGAGCACAGCAGTTCAGGCAGCATTCAAGGAGCAGCGAAATTGACGTTTCGGGCAAAAGCCTGATGAAGGGCTTTTGCCCGAAAAGTCAATTTCGCTACTCCTTGGATGCTGCCTGAACTGCTGTGCTCTTCCAGCACCACTAATCCAGGTGCTGAGAGTAATCAACTGAGGCTTTGATTATACTGTACATCTCTGATCTGAGCAATACCTATTTACTGTAATCATTCGATTCTGGACCATTGACTAACTTTCTTTCTATGTTGCGGCAAAAAAACGTTTTAATAATGAAGTCTGTTGAAATCAGAGTCTATATATAACACATTTGCTTTATCTGCTTATTCCCTATCTCAAAAACAAATTCTTAAATGTGTCCAACATAACTTACATTTAATACATTCTTGCTGGTCTTTGATTTACCAAAGCATTTCACAGAGACACCATGTTTATCTTAAATTATAGATTTTAATCTAACATAATGTATAATTTACTGATTCAAGTGCTGTTTACTTTCATTTAATTTCTATATGTAATGTTCTCAGATGTATTACTCAAGTTAGTACTTTTGTCATCAACACATTCTCCTCTTCCTGCTCAAGCTCATCCTCACCCTGAACAACTTCCCTTTGAACTCCTCTCACTTTCTTCATATCGAAGGGGTGGTCATGTGTACCCACTTTGGCCCCAGTTTTGCATATCTAATTGTGGGGTATGTGGAACATTCCTTGTTCCAGTCCTGCTCTGGTCCACTCCCACAACTCTTTCTCTGGTGTATCGATGACATCATCAGTGCTGCTTCCCTCTCTCACCCAGAATTGGAAACGTTTATTTATTTCGCTTTCAATTTCCACTCTGCTCTCACCTTTACTTTGTCCATCTCCGACTCCTCCCTTCCCTTCCTTGACTTCTCTGTTTCTATTTCTAGGGATAGGCTGGCCGCTAGTATCCACGACAAAACCCGTAGTTACCTTGGCTACACACCCTCACCTCTTGCTTCTTGTAAAGACTCTATTCCACTCTCCCAGTTCCTGTGTCTCCGTTGCATCTGTTATGATGATGCCAACTATGACAAGGGGCCTCTAAAATGTCCACCTTCTTCCTCAACCAAGAATTTTCCAGCACCATAGTTGACAGGGCCTTCAGCCAGGTCAGACCGAAATCCTGCACTTTGGCCCTCGATCCTTTTCCTCCAAGCATCCACGTCCAGAAGATCATTAGCCACCATTTCCAGCACTTGCAGCAAAATGCCACCATCTGATACATATTCCCCTCCCCTGTCAGCCTTCAACAGGGAACGTTCCCTCTTGGATACCCTGAGCCATTCCTCCTTCATTCCCAACAGACTCATGGCACGTTCCCCTACAATTGCAGAATGTGTAACATCTGCCTATTTACTTCCTCCCTTCCCACTATCCAAGGCCCCAAACACACCTTCCAGGTGAAGCAGCATTTTACCGGCACTTCACTCAATCTAGTCTACTGTATTTGCTGCTCAGTGTGGTTTTCTTTAAATTGGGGAAACAAAGCTCAGACTGGGTGACTGTTTGATTCACAAAACACAAAAAAAGACCCTTCCAGTTGCTTGCCACTTCAACACACTACCATGTTCTCTGACCAACATCTCTGTCTCAGGCTTGCTACAGTGCTCCAGCAAATCTCAGTGCAAGCTGAAAGGATAGCACCTCATTTTCTACTTGGGGACCTTCAGTCTTCCGGACTCAATATCCTATTCAACAATGTTAGGGCTTGAGCACTTTTATCCATGCTTTCCCCCACTCCCGCACACCAGGCCTTTTCATCACTTGGACTGCTACCACACACTACCCATTAACAGTGATTAATAGTTCCCATTAGCAGCCATTTATTCCCTCAGACTGATCTTTAACCACTTCTTTGTCTGTCCAACTGTTTTTCTCCCTCTTTGGAGTCTATCTCCACCTATTATTTACTGTCCCTCCATTCCTTACCCATCTTCTGTATAAAAAAAACATTTATTTTCCCACCTACCATCAGTTCTGAAGAAAGGTCACTGGACCCTAAACGTTGACTCTGCTTTCTGTCCACCCCTGCTGTCAGACCTGCTGCATTTTTTCTGTTTCTGTTGCAGTATCTTTGTGATTTTTAAATGGGATGAAGTAAAGTTGGATTTTCTGTGTTGGACTTTGGAAATGTGTTTATTGTCTTGTAACCATGCATGGAATTCTAATGCTGACTTTGCATTTTCTTAGATAATCAGCACCATGGAACCTCAGGTGTCAAATGGCCCTTCATCAAACACTCCGAATGGCCCATCAAGCAACAATAGAAACTGTCCATCACCTATGCAGACAGGTGCTCCTACAGATGACAGTAAAACTAACCTCATAGTCAACTATCTTCCCCAAAACATGACACAAGAAGAATTCAGAAGTTTGTTTGGGAGCATCGGTGAAATAGAATCATGCAAACTTGTTCGAGATAAAATAACAGGTTAGTTTGGGCCTGAAGTAGGAAATAAACTGTAAGCATATAGCAATTCTGTTCAGGCAGATCCAAGCAAAATGTTCAATTTGTTAAACTTTTGAAGTCTTGTATGGTGAGATTATGAAGCTTTAATATTATTCCTGTTTTAACATTTAAATTAGAAAGCCTTGTATTTCCTTAGGGACTTCCAGTCTCCAGCTGTGTATGGTAGGAGTTAAATTAATGGTATTACTAGCCATTTTCAGCTATTTACATATCAGAAGATACCATAGGTTACCCACAAGAAAACCCATGTCAAAATTACAGACACAGGTACTGTAATCTCAATATGTACTGTGACTACTGCAATGATAAAATTTCAAACATAATATCATTTTCATTCTCAATGCCAACAAAGAAGCAGCAGTATTGATCAATTGCCCACCATGTGCTTTTCTCATGTTCCTTTCCACAAAGTCACATGCTAAATATAACCAGATGACTGATTCACTACGCTAATTTTCGCAAAAGGTGGAGTTTGCCCCAATTAGTTCTGGCATTAGATTTTAGGAGTTTTGCATATTTTGAGGAAGAAGTTTTGGATGTGATGCAGCCAGATCCAACAAGGAATATAATTATTGTCCCATCAAGCCATAAATCATTTTTATTCCTCTTCATTATGCATTTAATCTGCTGAATAATCATTCTGTGTAAATGTTCCTGATCTCCAAAGGAAATTAAGTAAGATCACCCTTTCATGTACAGTCCTCTTGCCAATTGTTTATCATTTCTTTCTTCATCCTGACAGGACAACCAGGAAACATTAGACTTTTCAGCAGCTCTTCCTCATTCTCAGCACATTTTTTTGATTCTGTACTTTTATGTGCTATAGTATTTTTTTCCAAAATTCTAAAACTTTCTGCAGACAAATTTGGATCAAAAACACAGCTAGAGGTGACACTATTGAAGTAGGGCATACAGTGCCTCATTCCTTCTGCCTTGACCTATGTGGTGTCCCATACTAGAGAGGACATTCATAAATGAATATGAATTCACTCTGCTTGTGGCAGAAACCACCAACTGGTACTAATGTGACATCAGCTGTATCACTGAGTCACTATTTACAATGTTGGACCACACAGGTCTATTTAATGTGCTCGCTTGTCACTCTCAAAAACTTGTGTTCAACTGAAAGAGGGGCCCAGCATTAGCATCACCTAAAGGGCTCGATGCATGCAGGTAAGAAAAGGTAGAATAATTTCTGCTACAGTATTTGGAAGTACAAGGAAATGTTTTTGGAGGTTTTGTGGTATGTTCCTGGATTTTCCCAGCATCACAGGGAAAGTGGGGAATTTTGTGATCTATGTACACAAAGGCTGCAGTTGTAATGCCTCTAAGTCTGCAACACAGTATAAAGGTGGCCACAGGCCGTGGAGAAGACAGATCCTGTACAATACTTAATGCCAAGTTGGAATCTGATACCTCGATGCTCCTTGACAGAATCAGGAGGCTAGTTGACAGACTAGACCTTGCAGCCAATGTCTCTGGATGCATCCTCATCGTCTCTGCAGGCTAACTCATGGATGACTTCATCTGAATCCCTATAATTGAATCTGTATGTGACCTCCTCTTCTGCTGAATCTGCATACCAGTATGCTTTAACCCCTGACAACTGCAGCCTGCTCATTTCTGGTGACTCACCAACTGCAAAGATTCTAACTTTGTTATAGCCCCTAAAGTACATGCTGGAACAGAATCTGAACTGGTGGTTCTGAGTACCAGATCAAATGATCGGGCTTTCTTAACAATTACTGTGCTGTAATTTGAACTCCTGATTGTGCGATGACCAAGCAGACAGCGGTTTTTCAGAGCAGAATGTAATAGGGGTCTGAATGACATGACCTGGGGGAAGATGTCTTGCAGAATTGGGTGAAAAGTATGGCAAAACTCATCATGACTTCAAATTCATCCCGCCCTCGCTTTTATGCATTTCACAAAAGTAACATGGCAAGATTCTCGCTAGGTATCACTGAGATGTCAATCAATGGTCAATTTGATTGTTAAATACCTTGCTGATGTCACAACTCAACTCATTTAATATTCAGATTCCCATTTTACTAAACTCGCCAAATTACCTTGTCAATTTTTTTCTGTTAGACCCTTGGTGACCAGCCGAACGAATTCCATCTCCACTAATCTGTCCATACATCTGTTACCTGCCAACCTATCACAAACATTTTGCACTTCTTCTGTTCACTGTGTGCTCTGGAAGCACAGACTTGCATTGCAGGGCACACCAACCACTTACATTTAGAGGCTGCCCCAGGAACATTTTACACACAGGGGCAAGCACTTTGTAGGACACAACACTTGATCTGAGTTCAAAGTTCCCTGTCCACTGTCACCATGTCTTCAGTCCTAGGAACCATTGGCTGGAGCAATTGGAGTGCAGGTGTGTGCATGTCTGTCTGTCAACTCATGAGGGTGCTGGATATGAGTCACCTTGGCAGCCACCAACTTCTCCATCAAGACAAACAGATGGATGCATGACTTGCTGCAATTCTGTTGTTTCTGAGCAATGAGGATCATTGCACCCCATATGTCTGTTTGCCACTGCTGCTTCTCCGTATGTATTAGGGTTCAATCCCTAATTGCCATTTCCAAAGGTCACTTCCAATCTGGGGCTGAGTAGGTGGCAGTCCGCAGCAGTCCTCTGTGTGGTAGCTGTCTAGGCCATTTCCTCAGCCAGCTGCAGAGCTGTCATGATGAGGTCCTCAACAGATAATGAGCCCACACTTTCTATGCCTGCAGTTGCTACTACATTCTAGGCGTTCTCCTGTGCGGAGTATGATTCTCTCCTGGTGGAGTTGAGGACAAGGATGTTAGGCAACCACTGCCATCTTCCCCCAACCCCAAATAAAAACTCACACAGGCTCTCTTCACCATGCTATGGGCTGTCTTCTCTAATAAGGAAAAGGAGGGAAATGAGTAAGATGAAAGCACAGCTATTTCTCCTGATGCATATCGGGGATAGGAGGTGAGGTATTCTGAAGGACTGAGGAGACAGTGCGGAGGGCGTGCAGAGTTAGTGCTGTGGGAGACATAAGGTGAAAGCAGGTGAGGGAAGGTGTTGCTAGCGACAGTAAGTATGGTGGGCATGAGCCTTGGTGGGGGGTGGGTGCAGAGAGAAGTCTGAGGAAGAAGGGTTATACTCGAAACGTCGACTTCTGCAACTCCTGATGCTGCCTGGCTTGCTGTGTTCTTCCAGCCTCCTGCCTGTCTGCTTACCCTAACATAGCAGAGAATGTCATTAACCTTCTTTCTGCATTTCTAGCCATTCCTCCACACCCTGGAGAAGGCACTGTACTTGGTGGTGATCTCAGATCAGGCTGGCAGGGTCTGGTGATGCAACCTCTTCTACCAGTCCTCTGGGAAGAAGACTGTTCTTCTTTGCACCATTCTGTCATCTTGGGCCTCCAGGTCTCTGATAGAGAAATGCAGAGCCATCTTCCCTCTCTGCCAAATTCCAATTCTGTGGGTCAGGCAGCATCCGAGGAGCAGGACAATTGACATTTCAAACATAAGCTCTTCATCAAGAATGAAGAGCTTATGCTTGAAATGTCAACTCTCTTGCTCTTCGGATACTGCCTGACCTGCTGTGCTTTTCTAGCACCACACCTTTTGACTCTGATTCTGCAGATCTGCTGTCCTCACTTGCTCATATATTCCAATTCTGACCATCAATGCGCAGGGCAGCTTTAGAATTCTAGTCAAAAAACCAGAAGAACTACAGATGCTGGAAATCAGAAATGAAATCAAAAGCGTACAATGCTGGAAAACCTCAGCTGGTCCAGCAACATCTATGGAGAGAAATCAGAGATAATGTTTTGGGTCCAGTGACTCTTTTGTTCTGAAGAAGGGTCACTGGACCCAAAACATTAACTCTCATTTCTCTCCCCAGATGTTGCCAGACATACTGAATTTTTCCAGCAATTTGTTTTGTTTTTGTTTTTGTTTTTGGAATGGTAGAGCTTTTCCAGGTACACTGTACTAGATTAAAGATATTGTGGCTGCAAGCAGTTCTGGTCTTTGGGCAAGTATCCACAGAGTGAAAGTTGTTCTGAGTACAGCGCATGATAAGTTTGGGTGCCAACTAGACTTAAGAGATGATAAAGGGATGGGCTGAGTAATTAATAGTTTGATAAGAGGCGGCAGAATCTCTTAGCCTCATGGCAAAAAATTCTGATGCAACTTGAACAACCAAAAAAATGTAAGATTCAGCCCTCCATATCTGAAAGCAGGAAGCAAAAAGTGAAAGGTTGCAGTTAAGGAAAAGCTTAATGGGTTGAAAGTCAAGAAATCTATAGTTACACCTGCAACCTGCTCATCATGCTGGATACAATCAGGGTGAGTGATTTACTTACTTTATTTATTAAACAGAAACAATGACATGATTTAGCTATGACCACACATCGGGCATGTCCTTGGAATGGTTTATGATCTAAGAATTTGTATGAGTTTTTGCTTTCAAGCCTTTCAATTTTAAAAGAACCAGCTCACAGGTTGAAGCTTTAAACAAGATAAGTGGTCAGTTTATTACATAACTATTTCATTAAAAAATGATTCACATTTACAATACTGTGGGTCGTAGCTCTTGGTAACATGGTTTAATACCTCCCTCTGTCTCCCTGTTGGTGTTCAGATGATTCTCCTGAGATCTCTGTACAGACTGGTTCCTTATAGCCAGACTTTTACACAATTTAAAACTTAAAAATGGCAGCTATCCCAAACTATTGAATCATGTTTCCATGTTAATTATTAGGTTACCCCAGGTCTGGAGCGCAGACCCATCCATTTTCCTTTAATTGAGGTAATTAACTTTTTAACTGTCTCAGCTATTCGTTTGAATGGATTTCTTTCTGTCAGCTTTTGGTGAGTTAGAGAAAGCTATTCCCATCTGCAGGGAAACCATTGACACCATTGTCAATGATTTTCTGTTTACTTTTAAAATTGTTCATTAAATTTCAAAAGGTCTGTCATGGTTCTTCTTCAGACTACTACAGTTGGTTCCAATACCAGCAGAAGTCACAAGGGGAGACATATGACCTCTCGAAGCCATTTTTTGAGATGCCTTATGTCTATTTTAAAGCCAGACTAGCTTTCCTTACAATTTATATATAATAACTGCACACTCATGACTATAGTTATATTGCAGAATATGTTATAAGGCTAGTAATCCTGACATCTGGATTCGATGCTTGATTTACATCCCATTAGAGTGCGCTTGTGGAACTTAAATTCAGTTAGGCCATAAGAACTAGCCAATTATGTCCCTTGAGCCACCTCCACAATTCAATAAGATCATGGCTGATTGGACATTCTCACATCCACTTACCTGCATTTTCCCCATATCCCTTGATTTCCCTACTGATCAAAAGTCTATCTATTTCAGTCTTAAATGTATACAAGAACTTTACCACCACAGCTCTGTGGCAAGGACTCCCAACTCCTAAAAGAAGAAATTCCTCCACATCTTAGCCTTAAATTAGCATCCCTTTATTCTGAGACTATGCCCTCTGAACTTAGACTCTCCTATGAGGGGTCATATCCACCCAGCATTTACCTTGTCAAGCTTTTTTAAGAATCTTCTATGTTTCAAAGCAACCGCTTTTCATTCTTCTAAACACCAGTGAGTGGAATCTCGACATGTTTAGCCTTTGCTCAAAAGAGAATTCCTCCATACCAGGGATCATCCAAATTAACCTGCCGTGAGCTGCCTCCAATGAAATTATATCTTTCCTTAAATAAAGGATTCAAACCTACTCACAGTAGTCCAGATGTGGTCTCATCAGCGCCTACTAGAGTTGCATTAAGACTTCCCTACTCTATACTCCAACCTCCTTGAAATAAGGGCGAACATTCTATTAGCCTCTCTGGTTATCTGCTGCAGCTGTTCTCTAGTTTTCTGTACTTCATGTAGAAGTACCCCAAAGTCCCTATGTGTTACAACTGTCTGCTGTCTTTCTACATTTAAATAAAACTATTCTTTGGTTCTCCCTTCCAAAATAAATAATTCCACATTTCCCACATACCAACATTTTGTCCACTTACTGAACCTTTCAATATACTGTTTGTATCCTTCCCACAAACTGCCTTTTCAGATATTTTTGTTTTGTTTGCAAACTTGGCGACAGTATATTCACTTTCTTCTTCTAAGTCATAAATATATATTGTAAACAGTTGTGGTCCCAGCACCAATTCCTGTGGAACTCCCTTGATCAAAGGTCGCCAACCTGATAAAGAATCTCTTATCCCCACTCACCCATTAACCAATTTTCTATTCATGCCAGTAGACTACTTTCAATACAGTGGCTGTTATATATTGACTTAACCTTTTGTGAAGTACCTTGTCAAATGCCTCTGGACGTCCAAATACAACATCTGCAGGTTTCTCTCTGTCCACTCCAGTTGAAACTTCCTTGAAAAACTAATAGATTAGACACAATTTTCCTTTCATAGTGCATTGCTGACTCTGCTCAGTTAAACTATGATTTTAAATATGCTGCTGTTACTTTCTTAATAATCCCAAATTTTTTCAGCAAAAGATTGAAATACAGTTGATTCTGCTATAACGTGTGTTTTTTCCATGTGAATTGGCTTTAATGCAGTTGAAGAATTTAGACCATTATTTGTAGAATGCGAACTTTCTTTACCTATATTGGCTATAACGTGATTCTGGCCCCATTAGTTTAAATGGAGTGGCTATTGCTCAATTTTCTTAGAACACAAAATTGCAGGAGAACAGGACTATCGTGTTATGTCAGAACTGACTGTTACTCCAGAGGCTTGTATCCCGTCACCAAGTCACAGTTTATTTATAGATGGAGAGTCCTTGACACTGATCCAGCTCCCTCAGAGCCAACTCTCAGAATAGAGATGATGTCTGACACTCCAGTTCTTATCTGTCAGCTAGGGCTCCCTGACCGAACCAGATTAACAGCCCCAATCAGGGAACTCATATTCTATGAGGTCCATCTGGCTGACCTTATTACAATCATTACATCCCTCCCCCTCTAAGTCAGAGGACATAGGCTGGTTCTTCTTTTTTCTGTAGCTGCTCCTTTGGAGTTTTAGCACTAGGTTAGGTTCGTTCAATTCTGCCTCTGATGCAGGCAGTGTGTAACACACCAGTAGCTCACCTCTTGCGCTCGGAGCATCTCAGAAGAAATGTATTCTCTTCAGTTGGCAAATGCGTGAAGGTGACAACATCTGCTGTGTCCCTCTCAGAGTCTGAGGTCCGTCAACGCTTGATGGAGAGGGAGAATCCACAAAATTTGGAACAGTTGGAAAGGCTGTCGAGACCCAGGCACATTTTGCTCCCACACCATTTGCAAGTTTGCAGCTTTCATTTGGTCCATGTATTTGTTCAGGATTGTTGCACCTATTCAAACTTTATATGTCACTGGACTTCACCTCACGTCGACAGTGCCTCTTATCCATGCAGGGCCATTCCTTTGGTTCCTACACCAAACTTTGCCCCCGAAAGTAAACTGTTGATCTCGCTCAGCAGAGTCTTGTGACCGGCACTGGCAGTCCATTTCGCCTTTCACACCCCCCCCAAGTCCTAGAAGATCAGATTTAACCTGATGCAGAGTTTCCACCCCATTAGCAACTCTAGTGGAAATATCACTATAGTTGCATAAGTAGTGGTCCAAAATCAAATAGGAGCTGGAACCGTTTGGTATCTAGTGAAGTTATAGGCTGTTCTTTTAAACCTGCCTTCAAAGTTTGGACTCCCTTTCTGCCAGAAAATTGGATGATGGATGATATGGAGCATATGGTCCATATGTCAAATACCATTCCATTTAGGAAATACTTAAATTCCCTGCTGGTAAACAATGGTCCATTATCTGTGACAAACAATTCTGGGTGTCCATTATTACAAAAGATGTGCAGTTTTCTCTTGTCATCCCCATGTTTGATGAATGAACTCCATGGATGTCCAGCCACCTTGAATGGGTGTCCACAATGACTAAGAATATTGAGCCCATGAAAGGACCTGTGATGTCAACGGGTAACCAAGTCCAGGGTTTACCCGGCCATTCCCACAAATGTGGGGAGCTGCTGGCAGTAAATTTTGTCCTTGTTGGCACTGTCCCACCAACACAGCTTTTTCTGCATCCAATCCTGGCTGTAAGACAAAAATTCTCGCCAACATCTTCATTTTGGAAACCCCAGATGATCTTGATGGAGTGCAGCCAGTATCTGTTAGTGACCTTTGCTGGAGATAATCACTCTTGCTGCCCATAATAATATGCCATCCTCTACTGTGATCTGATCTCTCTGGGTCTGAAGAAGGTTTCATTCTTGATTTTGATGCCCCTTTGGTTTCCCTTATCACCATCAGCTATTTGAATTTTGCCAGGACCAAATCTTTCTGCATCTTGAGTCTGATATTGTCAGCTGTGCCTGGAAGTGTGTCCAGAAAATTTAAAACCGTTACGGACTCTTCCAGTGGCGGTACCACTGATAGTGTATCTGCTAATGGGAGGCAGCTCAATGCATTTGTATTTGCTATTTGGTTTCCCAGATGGTTTTCTAACTTATAATTAGACACATTTAGTATTAGAGCCTACTGCTGAATTCAGCCTGAAGCTATGGACGGCACTGCCTTTTCCTTTTTAAGTAGACCTAGCAGGGGCTTGTGATCTGTTTTTATTACAAATTTACGTCCATAAATGTAGTGGTAGAAAGTCCTGACTCCAAATATGACTGCCAAAGCTTCCTTCTACATCCAGGCATATTTACCCCCTGCATTAGCCAAACTCCTGGATGCATATGCTATTGGATGTTCATCTCCATTGGGCCACCTTATGAGCTAATATTACCCCGATAGCATACGGGGAGGCATCACATGTCAATACCAGATCTCACTTGGATCATAGTGTGCCAACAGCTTAGAGGATGATCCCTGCTTCTTCACTTCTAGAAAGCTATGAATTGGCTATGAAACCAATGGATTTTGCTAAGCAATTTAGCTGTTCCAAAGCACATGTAGGTGGACTTTCTAGGGTGTACACTCTCCTGGATACCAACCTATGACTTATGTTACTGAATTTAGGTCTAGTAGGATTCCTTTGCTGTCTCAAGTCCACATACTGGCAGCAACTACAATGGCTTGCTGGTGCAGATCCTGAAGAAAATTTTAACTGTTTTGACAAAGCTGGTCTTTGCTTTGGGGTTTTGCTGTGGGGTCACCTAGAGACCCTCTGGTCAGGATATTTCCTGAGTTAGGCTATACAATTGCCTGCACTCAGATGGTGTTCCTTAAACTCAGGCAGGCTAAAGTGAGGACTGTAGATGCTGGAAACCAGAGTTTAGATCAGAGTGGTGCTGGAAAAGCACAGCAGATTAGGCAGCATCTGAGGAGCAGGAAAATTGACGTTTCAGGCAAAAGGTCTGATTCCTGATGTAGGGCTTTTGCCCGAAAGGTCAATTTTCCTGCTCCTCGGATGCTGCCTGACCTGCTGTGCTTTTCCAGCACCACTCTGATCTAAACTTTCGTTCCTCAAACTCATTCAGACTTGTGAGAGTGTGCACTTCCATTGGAATACCCTGCAACTCATATGCTCCACTTTCAGCATTTTCCAATCTTAAAGGCAGTTGTAATGCTTGTTTGAAATCCAGTTGGGCTTCAGCTACTAGGCACCTTTGCATGGTTAAATCATTAATCCCACATACCAAAGAGTCCCTCAGCGTCTCATTAAGGGTTAAACCGAAATCACATGCTTCTGCCAGTCATCTTAACATCCAACACAAATTTCCCTGGTTTTCGAACTGTCAAGTAAAATTGAGAGCATCTCAAAATTTGAGGAGGCTTGGGGTTGTAATATTCCTTAACTAAATCTGTCATCTTTTGAAAGGATTTAGTATCTGGTGCCTCAGGAAAAGCTAGGCTCCTAATAACTGGAAAAAGGTGCAGGTGCACAAGCTGCCAGAAGAACTACTCATTGCTTTTCAGGAGGATTTGAGCTGTAGGGAGAGGTTGAATAGGCTAGGGCTGTTTTCCCTGGTGCGTCAGAGGCTGAGGAGTGACCTTATAGAGGTTTATAAAGTCATGAAGAGCATGGATTGGGTAAATACACAAGGTCTTTTCTTGGAGTGAGGGAGTCCAGATCTAGAGGGCATAGGTTTAGGGTGAGATGGGAAAGATATAAGAGACCTAACGGGCAACATTTTTACACAGAGTGGTGCATGTATGGAATGAACTGCCAGACGAATTGGTGGAGGCTAGTACAATTACAACATTTAAAAGGCATCTAGATGGGTATATGAATAGAAGGAGTTTGGAGGGATATGGGCCAGGTGCAGGCAAGTGGGACTAGATTAGGTTGTGATATCTGGTCGGCATGGACAAATTGGACTGTAGGGTCTGTTTCCTTGCAGTACAGCTCTATGACTATGACTCTATCTGCCCCACTGTAATTTTCCTGGGAGGGTGGGGGGTGGGAAACACACATTCTTTCCACATCCTGGACCCAGTCTTAGATGGCAGGATGGAATTAATCAAGCTTCCCAAATAACAGCATGACACCAGAAATGCTTACCTCAACTCAAAGACAACTGATAATTTCTTCAGGAGAGTGCTTTTCTCTCGTCACCACTGAAATAACTCCACAGAGGCCAGTCTCTGATCATCAAGTCACCTTTTATTTACATATGGTTGGCCCTTACACTAATCCATCTCTCAAAGTGAACAGAATGTCTGACACTACTTTATCTGTCAGCCAGAGCTCCCTGACTGGACCAGATTAATCGTCCCAATCAGGGAACCACTTGATTAACCACATGGTTGTGGGTCTGGAGTTACATGGAGGCTAGACCAGGTAAGCATGGCAGTTTCCTTGCCTGACGGACATTAGTGCACCAGATGAGTTTTTCCAACAATCAACAATGGATTCATGGTTATCATTTGACCCTTAATTTCAGAATTTTTTAATGTTGAATTCAAATTTCACCATCTGCCATGGCAGGATCCAAACCAGGGTTCCCAGAACAATACCTGGGTTTCTGGATTAATAGTTCAGCGATAATACCACTAGGCCATCACCTCCCCTTGATTACTATGATCTGCTTGTATAGCTCGCAAACAAAGCTTTTAACTGTACTTCGGTACTAATGACAATAAATCAAATCAATCAATCAATCAGCTATCTCTCTTAGGATTCCTGGATGCAAGCCAGCAGGGCCTGTGGACTGATCTCCTTTAGCCCCCTTAACTTGTGTAATGCTGCTTCTTTAATGATGGTGATGGCTTTTAATTGGTTCCATGTATTCTTTAGTATTAATGGGATGTTCAAAGTATCTTCCACCATAAAGACTGATGCAATTAATAAGATACATCTGAAATAAATAGCTAATCTCAGTTGATATGCTAGCATTGGAGGGGGTCCAGAAGACGTTTACTAGAATAATCACGGGCGTGAAAGACTTGTTGTATGAGGACTCTGTGAGAAAAAAAACTCCCTTCTTTTTCTTAATGGGCGATCCCTTGTTCTAAGTTCTCTTATAAGCGGAAATATCCTTTCCACAAGAATGCTGTGAACACTCCTCAGAATCTTATGTTTCAAATAATATCATCTCTTTCTTGTTTCCTACTCTTCATGCCAACAGATACAAACCTAGCCTGTCCAACCTTCCTTTGTAAGTCAAATGCATTTGTTAGTCAAGTAAATCTTCTCTGAACTTTTCCAGTGCATTTACACCTTCCTTAAATAAGGAGTCCAATACTGTACACAGTATTCCAGATGTAGCCTTACCAATGCCCTGTATAACTGAAGCATAATCCTTGCTACATTTTTTTATTCAGTTCTCTTCATAATAAATGAAAACATCCTGTTATGTAGGTACAGCAAGAAATTAGAAAACCTGTTAGTTGTTTCCAATTACATGAAGGCACCCAGATCCCTCTACATCTGAGAACACTCCAATCTCTCACCATTCAACTTTCCCAATAATGACTGGAACTTCCTAAGTGCAGATGGTTTGGATGGAGCAGTTTTTGTCAGGTGTGTTCAGGAGGGTTTCCTTACTCAGTATGTAGACAGACCGACAAGGGGAGAGGCCATTTTGGATTTGGTGCTCGGCAACAAGCCAGGACAGGTGTCAGATCGCGCGGTGGGAGAGCACTTTGGTAACAGTGATCACAACTGCCTCACATTTAATATAGCCTTGAAGAGTGAAAGGAGCAATTACTGAGGGAAGATATTTAATTGGGGAAAAGGAAATTATGATGCTATCAGACAGGAGTTGGGAAGTACAGACTGGGAGCAATTGATCCACAGAAAGGGCACAGCAGATATGTGGAGACTATTTAAGGAGCAGTTGTTGCGAGTGATGCACGAATTTGTTCCTCTGAGACAGGTAAGAAGGGGTACGATTAAGGAACCTTGGATGATGAGAACAGAGAAGCTTCTCGTCAAAAAGAAGAAGGCAGCTTACGTAAGGTAGAGGAAGCAAGGATATCGCACAGCTTTTAGAAGATTGCAGGCTTGCTAGAAAGGAACTCAGAAATGGACTGACGAGAGCCAGGAGGAGGCATGAAAAAGGTTTGGCAAGAAGGATTAGGGAGAACCCAAAGGCATTTTATTCATACGTGAGGAATAAGAGAATGCTCAGGGAAAATGTAGGGCCGATCAGGGATAGAGGAGACAACTTGTGCATAGAGTCTAAGCAGATAGGTGAAGCCCTAAATGAGTTTTTTGCTTTGGTTTTCACCAAGGAACGGGACCTTGTTGTGAATGAAAACTTTGAGGAGCTGGGATACAGTCTTGACCAGATCAAGATTGATGATGTTGATGTGCTGGAAAGTTTGGAAAACATTAAGATTGATAAGTCCCCAGGGCCAGACCAGACTTATCCTAAGCTGCTCCAGGAAGCGAGAAAGGAGGTTGCTAAGCTGCTGGCGAGGATATTTGCTTCCTCACTCTCCATAGGAGTCGTACCAGAGGATTGGAAGGAGCCAAATGTTCCTCTTTTCAGGAAGGGTAATAGGGAAATCCCTGGCAATTATAGACCAGTCAGTCTTACATCTGTGGTCAGCAAAGTTTTGGAAAGAATTCGGAGGGATAGGATTTATGATTATTTGGCAAAGCATAGTGTGATTAAAGGCAGTCAGCGTGGCTTTGTGAGGGGCAGATCATGCCTCACAAATCTTATTGAGTTCTTTGAGGAGGTGTCAAGACAGGTCGACGAAGGTTGAGTAGTGGATGTTGTGTATATTGACTTCAGCAAGGAATTTGATAAGATTCCCCTGGTAGGCTCATTCATAAAGTAAGGAAATATGGGATACAGGGAGATTTGGCTATCTGGATTCAGAATTAGCTGGCTGACAGAAGGCAAAGAGTGGTTGTAGATGGAAAGTATTCTGCCTGGAGGTCAGTGTTGAGTGGGGTCCCGCAGGGCTCTGTTCTTGGGCCTCTGCTCTTTGTAGTTTTTATAAATGACTTGAATGAAGAGGTTGAGAGGTGGGTTAGTAAATTTCCAGATGACACAAAGGTTGGAGGTGTCATTGATAGTATAGAGGGCTATTGCAGGCTGCAGCATGACATGGACAGGATGCAGAGCTGGGCTGAGAAATGACAGATGGAATTCAACCTGGATAAATGCATTTTGGAATGTCGAACTTGAATGCTGAATATAGGATTAAAGATAGGATTCTTGGCAGTGTGGAGGAACAGAGGGATCTTGGTGTTCAAGTACATAGATCCCTCAAAGTTGCCACCCAAATGGATAAGGTTGTTAAGAAAGCATATGGTGTTTGGCTTTCATTAACAGGGGGATCGAGTTTAAGAGCTGCGAGATTTTGCTACAGCTGTACAACTCCCTGGTGAGACCACACTTGGAATATTGTGTCCAGTTCTGGTTGCCCTAGTATAGGAAAGATACAGAGGCTTTGGAGAGGGTACAAAGAAGGTTTACCAGGATGCTGCCTGGACTGGAGGGTTTGCCTTATGAAGAAAGGTTGAATAAGCTCGGACTTTTCTCTCTGGAGAGAAGGAGAAGAGAGGAGACCTGATCGAGATATACAGGATAATGAGTGGAATAGATAGAGTCAATAGCCAGAGACTTTTCCCCAGGGCAGGATTGACTGGTACGAGGAGTCATAATTGGAGATATTAGGAGGAAGGTATAAAGGAGACATCAGAGGTAGGTTCTTTACGTAGAGAATGCATGGAATGTGTTGCCAATTGTGGTGGTGGAAGCAGAGTCATTGGGGACATTTAAGCGACTGCTGGACATGCACATGGATAGCAGTGAGTTGAGGGGTACTTAAGTTATTATATTTTACATTAGGATTAAACCTCGGCATGTCGTGGCCAAAGGGCATGTTCTATTTAGATAATATGCATCTTGTTTATTTGTTCTGCTAATATGGATGATTTAAATCTTCCACGTTTTGCTCTATTTGTCATGTCTTTGCTCACTCACCCGAAGAGACTCATCTTTAGTAACCAAGACATAGAGTTTAAGAGAAGGGAGGTTATGCTGAAACTGTATAAAAGGTTGGTTGGATCTCAACAAGATTATTGTGTGCAATTCTGGAATCCACATTATAGGAGGGACATGATTGCACTTTAAAGGGTGCAGTGGAGATTTACAAGCGTGTCGTCTAGGCTGGAAAGTTTTAGTTATGAAGGGAAATTGGATAAAGTGGGGTTGTTTTCTTGAAGCAGAGGAGAATGAGGTGAGAATGTATGAATGAAATGTCTGAAATTGTGAGAGGCACAGACAGAGTGGAGAAGAAGAAACTTTTCCCTTTGGTGATGGGATCAATGACCTGACAACATAAATTTAAGGTAAGGTTCAGAAGGTTTAGAGGGGATGTGAGGAAACATCTTTTCACCTCAAAGGCTGGTGAAAATCTGTATGGACATCATATATTTGTGATGCCAAAGCACACAAAGCTATAAGCCAAGTGCTGGAACGTTGGATTAGAATAATTAGGTGGTTGTTTTTGACCTGCGCAAACTTGATGGGTTCAAGGGCCTTTTTCTGTGCTATAGACCTCTATGACTCACTTGACCTTTCTATATCCCTTTGTAGATTCCTTATGCGCTCTCACATTACTTTCCTACCTATCTTTGTGTCATCAGCAAACTTAGCAGTTATACCTCCAGTCTCTCTTTCCAAGTAATTTATATGCATTGTAAAATCCACATGGCACACTTTTTGCTATATCTTTCTAACCAGAAAATGACCCATTTATGCTTACTTTCTGTCTCATGTTATCAAGCCTATTTTCTCTTAATGCCAATATGCTATCCACTACACCATGAATTTTTATTTTCCACAGGCACCTTATCAGGTGGCCTTTAGGAAATCCGAGTACAAATACCTCCACTGATTTCCATTTATCCGCAACATTATTTTATCAATAACTTGGTTAAATCTGATTTCTATTTTACAAAACCATGTTAATTCTGATTAGGGAGTCTTAGAAAATTAAAATCATTGCATCAACTGTCTTATTGGCTATTTGTTAGAAGACCATTGCCTGAAGTCCTTTGGGACTCAGGGACTTGACAGCTTGCATCTCCAACAATTTGCACAACCAGTTTCCCAATTATTTTAATTTTCTTGAGTTCTCTCTCCCTTCCATTTTCTGACTTACAGTTATTTATTGGAGGTTACTTGTACCCTCAAAGTTAAGACAGATGCAAAATATCTGGTATATTCATTTGCCATCTACTTACTTTACATTGCTCCAGTTTCCTTCCACAGTCCAAAAATGTGCACGTTAGGTGAATTGGCCATGCTAAATTGCCCATAGTGTTAGGTGAAGGGGTAAATGTAGGGGAATGGGTCTGGGTGGGTTGCGCTGCTTCTGCGGGTCAATGTGGACTTGTTGGGCCAAAGGGCCTATTTCCACACTGTAAGTAATCTAATCTATATATAATCTGATCTAATCTATATTCACCAAGAATCACTTTCCATGAAACCAATGCTCATTTCTTTTTTAAAATAGCTTTCGAAACTTTTGAATCTGTTTTGATATTTTCTGCTCCCAGTATAAGCAGAAATAACAGAGTGCTGTGACTTAATTGGGTGCAAGTTCAAAAGCAGATTTGTGTCATCAAGATAAACTTTAGCAATTAAGTACCCCCTCTGTAAAAGGAGAGTCATCCCTCTTACTATTGTATGTACATAGATTTGCAATGATTAATTGCACAACTTGCTGGAATTAACTTCACCTTCCCAATCAACATCTGCCCAATCAAGAAACTCAATGCTTCAGATATTTGATCGCATATAACAAATATGTACCTGGTCACTTGAACTTCGGCCTCCAGTCTAGGTGAGTTCCTTGCCTCTTCTGCCTCTTGCAAAATGCAGTAAATGTTTATTATCTTCATTTGTGCTGTAAACTGGTGTTGGGTTCGGTGATTCACCTTGATGTTAAGCACGTCACTGGGGTAGCACACTGTAAATCAATGTTCCGAGTCATCACAAAAGTTTTTTTTTAAAAAACACCTCTTCTCTAGCTCATCTGCAAAGTACACATTACCTACTGCAAGAACAGCAACTGTGTAAATGGTCCTTCCAATGGGAGTCAGGTTACATACTTTTAAAAACTTAAGTAATCCTTCAGCATTCCTTGGTTTTAAAATTGCTCAGTCCACAATTAAAAATAAGTTAAAATAAAAAAGACATTTACATTGATCTGCCCTGCTCTGTACTAGGCAGAATGTTTTCTGAGAGTCTTAGGCTTGCTATATTTAACATTCCTCATGATTTGATGTGCATTTTCATTTTCTTTATAAAGGAAATAAAATAAGGAGCTTTTGATTGTAACTCTGGTTCAGAGCCGACTGCTTTGTAAAGGCTAAAGTGCATGTGCAAACCTTGTCCTGGATCAACATTACCACTGAAGCAGCCTTGATACTTTGAGCACCTCCTGGATGGTTGTACTAAAATGATCTTTGTGTCAAAGGTTTATGAGTCACTTTAGACAATCCACTGCTTGGTGGATGCTGCCAAATTCTCCTGCGTTCTGAAACATCTTATGTGTCTTACATCCTCACTATTCGTGTGATGCTGCAATTGTAATGTTATTTCACTGTATCCATGCAATTCCTGAACATCCTCACTGACAATGCTTCAGTTACCATACGTCAATGAAGTTTTGAGCTACATGTGACCATTGCAACCTTCACAGTTGGACTTTCTAGTATGGCTTTGAAAATCACAAATATGTGACCTTACCCGCCTGGAGCCTATAAATGTATGACAGATTCCACCATCACTTCTATAAGGAACATGTGCCAGGTGTAGCCATTGGACATCCTAGATCTTGGTTTCTCCCCTAAACCTTGTCATCAACATCGGAGTCCTTGAGAGTAATCTGAAGCACTATCACTGGCATCACCAGTATGAGATTCCCTAATGGATGAGGCAATCTCTCGTCACCAATTTCACTAAGTATGAGAGAGGTACCAAGATGTGTTGATGAACACACCACAATCTTTAGATCATGCAAAATATTCCAAATCTTTAACTTTCTCAGCTCCTGTTGGTACAGTCAGACCACAACAGTGCAAGTGCAATGAGTATATACTTGCAAGATTGTGTAACGTATGCATTGGTTAAACACCTAGACTACTAATGTGACCTTTCCTGTCTCCCACTAAATCTAAGTGTAGTCTGACATCAGCAGCTGTGGTTGAAGGATGATATGCCATTGTGACTCTGAAGAATCTAGCATATTTAGGCATACAGAGCACTGATCTGCTGGGTGTGTTCAACAACTTGAAGTACTGAATGCAATGGGGTCACTGCCAGAGGAGAATTGGAGAGGCAAGACAACTCTGAAGTATGTAGGAAAGAATCTAATAGGGTATATGTTGGTTGCTCATCCATGTGGGTGCCTGCTGACGTCACCCTGCCTTGACAAGAAGGGGTACCCGGAGTGAGGTTGAGGTGCATCAACCCTCTCAGCTTTGCACTTTATGCTGAGTACCCATGGCCAGAGTGATGGAAAGCAAGTTCAAGCACATATTAAACAGAATGGAACATTCTTCTGAATCTGGATCTTCAAGGTGACAATCATCGTTTCCAAGGAGACAGCCAGTTGCTTGAGTTTCGTAGCATTACTCCAGTGAGGACTCTATTTGTTGCTTCAGCCTGCTGAGAGCCTCTGGTACACCTGTCTAATATTTCCCTGTGTCTCTTTGCAGATTGACTTGTCAGTTATGACTTGAGTATAGAGACACTATTTCTACGAAGAGGCTCAGCAAATGCCTGGATTCCAGCAGTGCTGTGAGTGTCAGCAGCTTCAGGCTTTTCTTCATTGGCTGAGCACCACTGTCACCTGATTGTATTCTTAAATCTCATCAAATCATCCTCAGTGCTGGTGGAGGATACAAGTGAATGCTTTATGCTGGTACATCCTCTAAAGATTCACCGATTTCATCATCCGAGGTGGTGCTAATGGATTTAGGCTGCAGTCTTTTATGCTGTGCTGTGTGTTGCATGCCACTAATGCCAATAGATGAGAGAAGATTAGATGAAGATGCACAAACATTTATGCAGACCATTGTATTTGCCTTAGTGCCTGTACCCAAAGAGCAAAGGCCAGTGTTGTTTACTGCCTTCCTGGGCCATTCATGCCCCACTGTCACCATAGGAATGCTTCCAATCTTTGCTGGCAGCTTTATTGCCCGCTCTTCATTGGGGTGAAAATCTTAAAGCCAGTATCTCTCCACCTGTCTTAACCCTATTCACACAATCGTGGAAGGGCTCATCCATCAGTGAGATAAAGAAACAGATTCAGTGTGGTGACAATATTGCAAGAGCACTTTGAGCATGCATAACCAGGCAGTGAGCCATCTTTAGTAGGAAGCACAGCACGTAGGAAGAGTTAGTTGTTTGGGAGTATCAGATGGATGTAAGCCCTTCAGTACACACTAGGCATGTGATCCTGAAGTTTGCAGGCTATGACCTTTTGTGAGATGCCGGTGCAAAGGAAGAATTGGACAGAGTGTTGCCCCATGAATGTGAACTAGATGAGAGAAGATGGTGCCATTTACCCTGGCAGAACAAAACATGCCATTTGTGTTCTTACAGTGCTACACCTGACCCAGTACATTGGCACTAACCTTCACAACTACCTTGCTCTAGGTTGGATAAGTTTAATGGATGACCCTCCTGATACCATCTTCAGGGAAGAAGACCTCCCTTCTCTGCCTCACTCCATTCAGCAAGACCTGGCAGATGGCATCACTAAAATGCAGGGTGAGCTTATGCTCCTTGGGTTGCACCTTCAGTGGGATTGGGCAACCAGCACAAGCTGAGTAGAAGTTCCTGGCTTGCAGCGAATGAAGTGGCCTCCAGCTGACATTTTAAATATGATGTCAATCTATAATCTTATAAAATGTGCCAGTAGCAAGAGCTTCCAGCTTGTTTGCCCCATATGACTCACTGAGTTTCATGCACAACATCTCAATAAATAGAGGATGAGGTGTGAAACACATAATTGCATGATAATTTGCAACAGGCAATGATGGTAATGGCAACCTTTAATTCACTGACCACCATACTTTAACTCCAAAATGGAAAATTGTGGTTCAGTAACTGGTAAAATAGTTGGACATATAACAGTTTGGAAATCCAATTCTTGCTGGAGGAGGTCTTTGACTAAGCTTTGGCATTTACATCTGCTTCCAAGTTTTTTTAGCCAGAATGGTAGGTGGGAGAATGCATTGCATCTGTGAAAAAAAAATCCCTTATCAAGGGGATCCAGAGTAGATCAGAAAGATTCAACTGGACGTGGATTCCTGAAGCTACAGCAACGAGAGAAATAGCAAGAGGTTTGATAAGGCTGTTCCCCATCTCTGCTAAATGTCTTTCATTCTTACCTGGAGATCCTACTAGATGACTGCATTGAAATGATCTCTGCCAAAGACAGGAGAAAGAGAACAGCTTCTCATACCAAGCAGGCATGCATGGAAGAGCTCAGGAGTTCACTTGCAGGAGTGTGGTCTCTCCAATCTGGAGACAGTGCCCCAAAGGGATCAAGAACATCAGAGGACAGAAAAGATGGTTAGCACAATGCCAAGTTCCATATTTTAACTTCTTCAGTATTCCCTGTACAGCCCTCAAAGCAATGTTGCACCTCCATTCATTTTTACTTCTTTACTCAAATTGTCACCCTTCTTTCATTAGTCACCTTTAGGCAACTAATACTCACATTCATCATAATTTCTCAGAGTCACTGTCCACAAATATTGTCCTTCCTCTTGCTGCTAGAAAGGCCAAAGGTACTAGTGCTCAGACATAAACTAGTAAATGGATATTTTTCAGGCTGGCAGGTGTCACAAAGCTAGTCCCTTTCTTTCTAAAAGCTGTTCCTTGGCTCAAGGAGACACTGTCCTTGATTTTTTTTCAGAGGGTCAATAAACCGGGCCGGGCTCTGATCAGTCTGGTTTGGTACAGAGATGAAAAGGATTTTGAGAGGCCTTTTGTTTACATGTAAACAGATAAGACTTCAGGACAAAGTGGTCATGTTTTAGAGCTGAGCAGTTTTAGATCAATCTTGAGCTGGTGAGAAGTTCAACAGGGAGCTGTGTAGAAACTCTCTCTTTTTCTGCCTGACAGAGCTTCCAATACCTCCTCATTTCCTATGTCAAACTATGAAAGGTCCTCACAGTCCATTTTCCTGAATTCCATACCTGTGTTCTCCATTTTCAGAGTGAAAGCCAAAGAGAAGTATTTATTCAACATCTTTCCAATATGTTGCAGCTTCACACACAGGTGCCACCTTGGTCCCTAATGGGTTCTACTCTTTCCCTATTTAATCTCTTCCCTTTAGTGTATTTATAAAATATCTTCAGATTCTCCCTAATCATGTTTGCAAATCCTTTGTCATGCCCTTTTTTTGCTCTTCTAATTCGCTTTCTTTAGTTCCCTCCAGCACTTCCTGTATTGTTCTTGGGCTACAGCTGAATTGCTCCCTTTGGTCTTGCTAAAAGCCCTACTCTTCTTTATCCAATCTTCAATTGTCCGATATATCCAAGGTTCTACATTTCCCTCTAAAGGGTACACGTTGGGTCTGTACTCTCGCTTGCTCCTTTTTGATTGGCCCCCAAGGGCCAAGGAAAAATTCCCAGTCTGCTGTGGCCAGATCCTGCTTTATTTTAATAAACTCCACCTTCCCCCTATCCAAAGGCATCTTTTCCCTTGTCCAGAATAAATTTGAATCATATAGTTTTGTTGTCATTATTGCTTAATTGTTTCCCCACTGCCACATCGAACATTTGTCTGGCTTCTTTCTCCAGAACCAGATCCATCACTGCACTGACTCTTGTTGGACCTTCTACGTATTGATGTAAAAAAAACTGCCATGAATGCATTTCAAGAAATACATTTCCACCCTTTCTAAACTCTTAATACAATGACAATCCCAATATATGTTGGGAAAGTTGAAATCCCCTAATATAATGACCAGATTATTACCCTTACACACCACTGTGAACTGTCTACATTCTTACTCCTTTATTTCCTGACTCTTTTGGGGGCCTATAAAGCTCCTAGTAAAGTTGCTCCCTTAACATTCTTAAGTTCAACCCACAGTTTGAGGACCCTTGCAAGATATCATCTCTCTTTATGCAATAATTGACTCCTTAAATAATAGTGTTGCACAACCACTTATTCACATCCTCCTTTATCTCACGTAACAATCGTATGGTGCTGGGACCTCAACTTTTCCAAAATTTAAACAAGCGACTTGGTTGAAGGGACCAAACGTTTGGATACTAAATTTGTTGGTAGCACAAAGATAGGGAAGAAAGTGAGCCTTGAAGAGGACATGGAAGCCTACAAAGGGATATAGATTAAGTGAGTAGATGAAAATCTGGCAAATGGAATACAATATGGGAAAATATAAAATTGTCCAATAGACAATAGACAATAGATGCAGGAGTAGGCCATTCTGCCCTTCGAGCCTGCACCGCCATTCAATATGATCATGGCTGATCATTCCTAATCAGTATCCTGTTCCAGCCTTATCTCCATACCCCTTGATTCCACTATCTTTAAGAGCTCTATCCAATTCTTTCTTAAAAGAATCCAGAGACTGGGCCTCCACTGCCCTCTGGGGCAGAGCATTCCACACAGCCACCACTCTCTGGGTGAAGTAGTTTCTCCTCATCTCTGTCCTAAATGGTCTACCCCGTATTTTTAAGTTGTGTCCTCTGGTTCGGCACTCCCCCATCAACGGAAATATGTTCCCTCCTGCCAGAGTGTCCAGTCCTTTCATAATCCTATACGTTTCAATCAGATCCCCTCTCAGTCTTCTAAACTCAAGGGTATACAAGCCCAGTCGCTTCAGTCTTTCCGTGTAAGGCAATCCTGCCATTCCAGGAATTGACCTCGTGAACCTACGCTGCACTCCCTCAATAGCCAGAATGTCTTTCCTCAAATTTGGAGACCAGAACTGTACACAGTACTCCAGGTGTGGTCTCACCAGGGCCCTGTACAGCTGCAGAAGCACCTCTTTGCTTCTATACTCAATCCCTCTTGTTATGAAGGCCAGCATGCTATTAGCCTTCTTCACGACCTGCTGTACCTGCATGCTAGCCTTCATTGACTGGTGGACAAGAACACCCAGATCTCTCTGAACAGCCCCTTTACCTAATTTGATACCATTGAGGTAGTAATCTGCCTTCCTGTTCTTGCCACCAAAGTGGATAACCAGACATTTATCCACATTAAACTGCACCTGCCATGCATCTGCCCACTCACCTAACTTGTCCTGGTCACCCTGTAATCCCCTAACATCCTCATCACATTTGACCCTACCACCTAGCTTTGTATCATCAGCAAATTTGCTAATGTTATTGCTGATACCATCTTCTATATCATTTACATATATTGTAAAAAGCTGCGGTCCCAGCACGGATCCCTGCGGTACCCCACTGGTCACTGCCTGCCATTTCGAAATGGAGCCGTTAATCACTACCCTTTGTTTCCTATTAGCCAACCAATTCTCTATCCAATCTAGTACTTTGCCCCCAAACCCATGCGCCCTAATTTTACTCACTAACCTCTTGTGTGGGACTTTATCAAAAGCTTTCTGAAAGTCCAGGTACACTACATCCACTGGATCTCCCTCGTACATCTTCCGAGTTACATCCTCAAAAAATTCAAGAAGATTAGTCAAGCATGATTTCCCCTTCATAAATCCATGCTGACTCTGTCCTATCCTGTTACTATTATCCAGATGTGCCGTAATTTCATCCTTTATAATAGACTCCAGCATCTTTCCCACCACTGAGGTCAGACTAACTGGTCTATAATTTCCTGCTTTCTCCCGCCCACCCTTTTTAAAAAGTGGCACAACATTAGCCGCCCTCCAATCCTCAGGAACCGACCCTGATTCTATTGAACTCTGGAAAATAATCACCAGCGCATCCACGATTTCCCGAGCCACCTCCTTCAGTACCCTGGGATGCAGGCCATCAGGTCCCGGAGACTTATCAACCTTCAGACCTAACAGTCTCTCCAACACCAAATCCTGGCAAATAGAAATTCCCTTAAGTTCAGGTCCTTCAGCCACTGTTACCTCAGGGAGATTGCTTGTGTCTTCCCCAGTGAACACAGATCTGAAGTACCCATTTAATTCCTCTGCCATTTCTTCGTTCCCAGTAATATATTCCCCTGCTTCTGTCTTCAAGGGCCCAATTTTTGTCCTAACCATTTTTTTGCCTTGGACATACCTAAAAAAGCTTTTACTATCTTCCTTTATATTCTTGGCCAGTTTACCTTCGTACCTCATTTTTTCTCTGCGTATTTCCTTCTTACTAATCCTCTGTTGTTCTTTAAAAGCTTCCCAGTCCTCCGTTTTCCCGCTTATCTTCGCTAAGTTATACTTTTTTGTGAAAAGAATTAAAAGGAAGCTCATTATTTAAATGTCGAGAGGTTGGAGAGCTCTGAAATGCAGAAAGATTAGGGTATCCTGGAATGTAAATCATGGACAGTTCGTACGCAGGTACAGCAAGTAATCAGGAAAGCTAATGAAATGTTATGTTATATTGTGAGATGAAGTCAATGCAAGAAGATGGACACTATGCTTCTGTTACACAGGGCACTGGTGAGACTAATTTCAGAGTACTGTGCATAGTACTGGTCAGCATACTTGAAGTTTGTTAATGTACTGGAAGCACTTCTGAAGAGGTTTAGTTGACTAATACCTGGAATGAGCAGATTGCCTTATGAGGAAAGGCTGGAGAGGCTAAACCTCTAACATCTGAATTTTAAATGAGTCAGAAGTGACAATTGAAGCATAAGATCCTGAGGGACATTGATCAATTGGATGTGGAAATGATGTTCCTTCTTCTAGGAAAATCTAGAACTAGAGTCATAGAGATGTCCAGCATGGAAACAGACCCTTCGGTCCAATCCGTCCATGCCGACCAGATATCCCAACCCAACCTAGTCCCACCTGCCAGCACCCGACCCATATCCCTCCAACCCTTCCTATTCATATACCCATCCAAATGCCTTTTAAATGCTGCAATTGTACCAGTCTCCACCACTTCCTCTGGCAGTGGCTCATAGTTTAAAAATAAAAGGTTACTAATGATGACAGATGAAGAAAATACTTTTCTCACAAAGGCTTGTTAATCTTATGAATTCCCTTCCTCAAAAGGCAGTAGATACAGAATCCTTTAATATTTTTAAGCAGAAGTAGACAGATTCTTGATTACCAAGGGGGTGAAAGATTATTAAGGGCATGCAGGATTGTAGAGTTGAGATTAAAATCCAATCAGCCATAACCTTCTTGAATGGCAGAGCAAGATTGAAGGACCAAGTGGCCCACTCTTGGTCCTGGTTAATGTACTCATATATTGAGAGCTAATCCTCTGTATCACTGTTGGGGCTTCATCTCCTTAGAACTGTATCCCTATCAAATGTGTGTAAACTTTGCCTGCTACTGGACTCCTTCAGCTAACAAATCGGTAATAAAAATCAAGACTAAAATTGTTTGCAACCATCTTCAGTCAGAAGTGCAAAATATGAGTTCATCTAGGTCTCCTCCTGAGGTCCTCATCCCAGATAGCAGTCTTCAGCCAATTCGCTTCACTCCATGTGATAGCAAGGAATGGTTGAAGGCAATGAATATATTGAAAATGAAGGGCCCTGACCTCAATCCAGCTGTCATATTTGAAGATTGTGCTCCAGTACTGGCAACATACCTTTCTAACCTCTTCTAGTATAACACTGTTGTCACCTTGACAATGTGGAATATAATGAATTTGTGTTCTGACAACAAAAAGCAGGCCATTTTCCACCCCATCAATCTTTTTCCAATCATCAGTAAAGTGATGGGAAGTGCTATCTTACTCAACAATACCATGCTCACCAATGTTCAGTAAATGTACTTGGGAAACTAATGGAACTGAAGACTGACAGTACCCTGCACCTGATGAGATGCATCATGGATGTTAAAAGAAGTAATTACAGATGTAGTAGATGCACTGGTAAACTTCTAAGAAAGTACTATAGCCAAGTTTGAGAATGGCACAAAAATAGGTGCAAGGCATGTAGTGAGGGTGACATAAAGAAATATAGACAGATTATGAGTGTAGACAAAGATTTAGCAGCTGGAATACAGTGTGGAAACTTTGGCAGAAAGAATAGAAAAAACTGAATATTATTTAAATGGAGAAAGACTGCAGAAAACTACAATACAGAGGGATTTGGATGTTCCTGCATATATCACTAAAAGGTAACAATACAACTTCAGGTAATAAGGAAGGCAAATGGAATGTTGGCCTTTATTTCAAATAAAGTGAAGTATGTGACAATACTATGGCTTTAAGACGTGTAATTTAACTAAACCTTTTTCAAGAGTGGTTTTAAGACAGAGGTAAACAGCTTCTGAGGCCTTGTTTGTTTTTTAAGTTGGAACAATAGAAGCAATCTGAATGGGTAGGGTGAGCTCCCACAGAACCAGGGTTTTTAGTTTTAGGTTTTCAGTTGTAGCTGTTGCTCAATCTTGAAGCTAGGTGGAAGCTTGCAGTGCATCTCTTCCTGCTACTCCCTCTCTGAGTTTTCTCTTGATGTTTTTCCTCCTGGAGTGGAGAATTGCCTGTGAGACAATCTATTTTTCTGAACTTGTCTTTTGCCAAGGGTGTGCTTATAGGATGTTATGATATTGGAATAGTTACTGTTTAGTAATAAAATAACCTATTATTCTGTTAAGTTTTCCAGTAGAGAAGTTATTCCAATTTCTTCTTTCTTTTCTTGTATTTTAACTATGGTTTATGAATAAAGTGTGTTTTGCTTCAAATTTGGTATTTGACTAATGGAATTGCATCTGGATTGCAACATCTGATGCTTGCCTTTAAAATAGGAAAACGTTTTGAGTCTAGGCTATCTTCTTAATATATTTTGAGGGCAGTTTGGTCTGGTCCAGAACAAGTATGATAATAGGGAAGTCTAGTACGAGTTAGACTAAACCTGGATTACTGTGAAACACTTGCAGGCCTTATCCAAGGAATGATATACTGGCATTGGAGGCAGTCCTAAAAAGGTTAACTAGATTGATCCCAGGTCTGGAACAATTATCTTATGAGGGAAGTTTAAGTAGGTTGGACCTGTGTTCATTGGAGTTTGGGAAAGTAAGAGATGACCTAATGAAACATCTAAGATTCTTAGGGGGCTTGACAAGGTAGATGCGGAAAGGTTGTTTCCCTTTGTAGAAGAGTCTTGGACTAGAGGGCATAATCACAGATTAAGGGGCCAACTGTTATGTTTATCATTTGTGAGTTGTGGGCATTACTTGTTGGCCAGCATTTATTGGCCATTCTTAGTTGCCTTTAAGAAGGTGGTGGTGAGTTGTTGCTTTGAACGGCTGCAGTACATGTGCTGTAGGTAGACCTACCATGCCATTAAGGAAGGAATTCCAGGATTTTGACCCAGTGACAATGAAGGGGAACAAAGGTATATTCCTAAATAGGGATGGTGAGTGGCTGGGAAGAGAACTTGTAGATGGTGGTATTCCCATGTACCTATTTCCCTTGTCCTTCTAGATGTTTAGAAGATGGTTGTCTAAGGATGTTTGGTGAATTATTTCATTGCATTTTGTAGATAGTACACACTGCTACTGAGTGTCAATGGTAGAGTGACTCAATGTTTGTGGATATAATGCCAGTCAAGCAAGCTGCTTTATCCTGGATGGTGTCTGGCTTCTTGAGTGTTGTTGAAGCTGCACTCATTCGAGGAAGTGGGGATTTAAATAGATGAGGAGGAATTTCTTTTTTCAGAGGTAGTGAATCCAAATCTTTAATACAGAGTACTCTATAGACTGGGTTATTAAGTATATTCAAGGTTGAGATAGATTAGGCTTTTAGCAAGTACGGAATCAAGGGTTATGGACAAATGTAAGAAGGTGAAGTTGAGGATTATCAGATCAACTATAATCACAACAAGTGGTGGAGCAAATTGTGGGCTGATGGCATACTTCTGCTCCGACATCTTAGTGTCTTGAATTCTTTCATAATCACCCAGCTCTGAACATCATCACAGCCTTGGCCAAACACGAACAGAATTGCTGAATTCCAGAGAGTAACTGGCCTTGATGTCAAAGTAGTATTTGCCAATGTGGCATAAAGGAGTCTTGGCAAGATGCTGCACTGATTGGAGCCCTACCCAGCACAAAGAAATATTGTTGTGATTGTTGAAGGTTGCTTACCTCAATTAAAGGACATTATTGCACAAATTCCTTAGCATGATAGTGTCCAAGGCCCAACCATCTTCAGCTTTACCAACAATGAGCATCATAAGTTCTGAAGAGGAAATGTTAACTACTACTCTTATCTTGACTGATACTAAACTACTTCACGCACATATACAGGAAAACTGAGACAACACCCAGGATTGTGCTGATAAGTGGCCAACAACATTTCATGTCTCACACCTGCCTTATAATAATCATCACCAACATAAACCAGATTGGAAGTTCCAGCTGGAAATGTGAAACTTCGTACTAATATAAAAATACAGGTGCAAATTACTAATCCAGTTGTGATTGTCATCTTCAGAATATCCAGGCCATTAAGATTTGCTATCATTAATTATTGGTTACACTCATCAGGGATAAAGGTTGAGAAAGAATCCCTAGCTCATTACATCTAAACTATTCATCTTACCATTATTTAATAATCTTCCAAATCTTGACAATGTTCTGTTACATAAAGCATTATGCAGATTTTGCATCCTACTCAGTTATAATATATTTGAAATCATGGCTTTTGTGCTATTAAGTGATCTAGGTTTTCTGTTTCATTGGACTGCGTACTTAATTATATAGAATTGTATGGTTAAAGCCAGTGTGTTTTCTATTGTGTACACTTATTCTCCTGAAATACTGCATGCACTTGCTTGAAGACAGTGCTTGTACATAACAAATTCATACTTCTGTAATTTCACCTACATAAGGTAAAAGGTTTGGAGGGTGCTGCTAAAGAAGCCTTAGTTAATGCAATGTATTTTGCAGCTAGTTAACACTGCAGTCATTGCATACCCTTAAGCCCATTGTGCTAGTACTGAGACTTTGAAAGAGTATACCAATTAGTTCTGTTTCTCAATCACTCTACAGCCTTGCAATTTTTCCCTTTTCAAGTTCCTATTGCAAATTTTTGTTGAATCTGCTTCCATATCCCTTTTAAAAAAATGCATTTCAGATCACAAGAACAGTGTGTAAAGTTCTCATCTTGAGTTCTTTGGTGTAGGGAATTGCTGTTTACATTGATGGATAAATGTAAAATCAAGGAGACTGCTGTGTCTTTGATGTTCTTGAGCCTCTGCAATGTGGTTGCAACTGCCCACCGGCAAGGGTGAACATTTTATCATACTGACTTATACCTTGTTACTGGAAGCTTTAGTAACCCATGCCGGACTATTCACTGCAGGATACCTAATCTCTGATCTGTTCCTGTTGCCAAACAATAATGTGACTGTTGCTGTTGAGATTCTGGTCATGCCCACATGTAGTTAATTTGGAATTTAGATTAGATTCCTTACAATGTGGAAACAGGCCCTTCGGCCCATCAAGTCCACACTGACCCTCCGAAGAGCAACCCACCCAGACCCATTCCCCTAAATTTGCCCCAACTAATGTACCTCACTCTATGGGCAATTTAGCATAGCCAATTCACCTAAGCTGCACACCTTTGGACTGTGGGAGAAAACCCACGCAGACACAGGGAGAATGTGCAAATTCCACACAGACAGTTGCCCGAGGTGGGAATTGAGCCTAGGATCCTGGCACTGTGAGGCAGCAGTGCTAACCACTGAGCCACCGTGCCGCCCCATGATGGTCATTATTTAGTACTGATGTGGAGTGAATGTTACTTGCCATTTATCTACCCAGGTCTTACTGCATGTGAGTGTGGATTGCTTCACTGCGCACAATATTGCCAAACCTTTGAAGGCTGACAAGGATACCGATAAACTAAGGGAAAAGCACCATCATGATGGCATACTATTGCCAAGGATGTTTCCCAGGGAAGGCAGGAATGTAGATTGGCAAGCTGCACAATGGAGGAAGTCAGCCATTTTCCATAACTTAGGTCTCAACTCGGACAACTTCCCATATTGGTGGTTATATGCTTGCCATTAGGCTATCTTACGATTCCAGTATTTTTTCATATTGAATTCAGATTTCAACATCCTCCATGGTGGTATTTAAACCTATGTCCCCAGAACATTAGCCTGGAGTTGTGGATTACTAGTCTCATAACATTACCACTCAAACACTACATCTCCTAGTTTTCCTTTGATCCACCAACCCTCTAAAATAATTATTTTTATCCACCTTGATGTTGATGTGCATCCACATTCTTTAATTTGCCAAGGTTCTAAACCACCAACCCTTTAATTAGACTGGAAGCCTATTTTCCTTAATAGATGAGCAATTCTGGAGGCAGCTAATTAGTCCACCTCCAGGAAATTACATCCACTGTACTTGCTTCCAGCAAGTGCAGTCTTAAGACCTCCAACTAATCCCAACAATGGGGCCCTAAACACCTTGGGAAAATCCTGACTGTTTTCTGAAGAATTAGCCAAATGTAAAAGGAAACATCAATAATCTGAAACAACTCTTGCCACATATATATTTTTTTAACTCATTCAACATGGGCATAAATTTCTAATTTCACATGCAAGTACATGCATTAGGTAAATGATCAAAATGTCTGGGTACTGAAGAACTGCACTGTATTCTTTTTGTCCTTTGAATTAAGGAAACAGTCCTTTCCCACATGTGGACTATTTTTGCACTCAATGAATGAAATTCTCAATCCTAATGATAGTTGGAATGTCTTAACATAAGGCATACATCTATAGGAAATTCTTGAGGTAATCAAAGCTCATTGAGTTTCTGATGGGGTATAACATGCATTTGTATCATTCTTAGAAAGGAATGCTACATTTAATTATGACATCGAAGGTTAAAAAAAACTATTTAGAAATAGTAAAGCAATCATTTGCAACTCTGATTGGTTACACCTTTTGGTACTGATCCAAAGTCCTGAATCCAGCAACGGCAAATTTTAAAATTGAACTAAATAAATCAGTTAATTTATAGGTTAGAATCAGGATAAAATGATTTTGAAAATAGCTAAATTGTTGCAAGACAATTCTGGAAAGGCGAATAATGTAGCAGTGTTAGTATCAGTATATTACAAGACTTGTTTTTTTAAATTCTCAGTCTGTTGATTTCCCAAACTAAATCTTGGATCCTAAGCGATTACAATAGAAATCAGAAAGTGAATGTGCATCAGCCATCTCAATCTCAAATTCTTCCTGCAGATAACAAGTTGATTTTGAAGAAAGTTTGACTTAGGCGACTGAAGAGAAGTGAAGCTATTTGTAAAACTCTTGCAATTATTTTGAAATTAGGTTGTGAAATCTAGATATGTGTGCTTGTATTGAATTTTTAAAAAAACTATTATTGAAATTATTATAAACCTAAATTCCACCATGGAATAATGCATTTTAATATTAATTTATCTTAATTTTGAATATTCAATGGCATATCCTTTATTTATAAATATCCACTCATCAAAATAGTGGCATTTTCATTTTGACTTTTTTTTACAAGTTCCCCAGGTATGGGTTCTGTGGCATTGGCTTACTTTGTAAATTGGCTGCTGAATAAATGATACTCAGCATAATATCATAGAGTTGGAGTTCTTTGATTTGAAAGAAATAAAATTCGACTTTTGTATCTGTATTTTTATGGCTGCTATTTAAAGTTTAATATCTCTTTTTTTTAAAATATAGAATAGTGACTGAACACTGCCAATTCCAGTCTAAAAGGTCAACATAAAATGATACTTTAATTTTTTTAAAGTTTAGAGATAGTTTATATAAGAACCTGTAAATTTGCCCTGTTTTACTTCCTGTTTCCTGTCTCCATGCATTTCAATGGTACTGACTACAGCTGATATAAAAAATACTGGTAGGTATGGAAAAAATGTATTTTAAAGATCAAAACTATTTACAGTCTGAGAGTAACAATGATTGCTTTTGAGTTTTCAAAATGAGTTCCCACATAATAAATATATGTGCATAATAACAAGCTGTGTGTTTCTTCAGAAGTTCATAAGATATAGGAGCAGGATTAGGAATTTGGCCCATGAAGTCTGCTCTGCCATTTGATCATGCCTGATTGCCTCCTCAACCCCATTTTCCTGCCTTATCTCTTCAACCCATTACCAATTAAAAATATATCTAACTCCTTAAATTTACTCACTGTCCATCCATCCACACTTTGGGGTAGTGAATTCCACAGATTCACAACCCTTTGGAGAAATAGTTTCTTCTCAATTCTGTTTTAAATTTGCTATCCTTTATCCTAAGATTATGACTTCTCATCCTAGAATGCCTCACAAGAGGAAGCATCCAATCCACGTCTATTTTATCCACACCTTTTATTATCTTGAATACCTCAATTTGATTTTTTTTAGATTAGATTCCCTACAGTGTGGAAACAGGCCCTTCGACCCAACAAGTCCACACCAACCCTTCAAAGAGGGAACTCACCCAGACCCATTTCCCTCTGACTAATGCACCTAACACTGTGGGCAATTTAGCATGCATATTTTTGGACTGTGGGAGGAAACTAGAGCACACAGACAGTCACCCGAGGCTGGAATTGAACCTGAGACCCTGGTGCTGTGAGGCAGCAGTGCTAACCACTGGGCCACTGGGCCACTGTGCCACCCCATTCCCCCTTATCCTTCTAAATTCCAGAGTGTATAGGCCTAAACTGTTTGATCTTTCTTTATCTGACAAACCCCTCATCTCTGGGATTAATCTCTGAACTGCCTGCAATGCCACTATATCTTTCCTCAAATAAGAGGAATATAATCTATTACACAAATAGCGAAAATTGGTTTGTTAAAAATCCATACAACTAACTTCAATAAACAGCATTCCATTAATAAACCCAACAGCACAACAGTGTGTGTCAACCTTTGCTATTTTTTTCTCGTTTGAACACTTCTTTATAGTGCTCAAACTGTGACTCATCAACCTTCTGTTAAACAGTGAAAGACCTTAACATAATGTAGATGAAGCACTACTTAAAAATGTATTGGAACAAGCCTAATAATTACATTTGAAATTTATATATATGTTATTTCAGTTACACATTATATCAGATTTATTTTTCAAGTCACACAAACCTAGAACTTCATGTATTAAATGATAGGCAACAATTTAAAAGAAAACTATCGAATTTTCAAAACTCCTTTCAATTTCGGCTTCTATTTCACAGATATCCAAAACATTTGATAAATAGATGGTGTTGTATTTAAAGTAACATGATGAGAAAACTGATTAATGTAACATAAAATGTTTATATTGTTAATTCATGCAATTATATTAGTGTTTTTACCCTCTGAAACCATCACGCCATGAAAGACTGTCACAAGTTGTTCACACAATCAGAACCGTAATAGAAATATCTAGTAGACATAGTATTGTTAAATAAGATTTTTCTACAGCATGAGTTTGATGTGACAATTAATGAATTCACTCATATGTTTTTACACTTTTTTTTTCCCTTTAAGTGGAGAAGGAGGGTATGGGGAGATAATAGAAATTTTGGTAAGATGTAGAATGCACTGTCTCAAAACATATTGGTAGCAGACAAAATTTAAATTATCACATGGGAACTGTATATATAGTTGATCAGGAATAATTTGCAGAGCTCTGAGGAAATGGCATGAAAAAGGAGTTAAATGAGGAGCTTTTAGAAAGAACCAGGCAACATTGACAGATTGAGCCTAAGGGCCTCCTTTTGAGCTGGAACATTCTATCACTTTATTAACATCGAATAAAAAGGTATTGCAGTTCAGCACTAGATTGCATGGAAAAAAATTGCAAAAAGGGAATAATATGTCACAGATAAAAATATTTTAACCAAATAAGGTAATTTTGTAAATTACATTAATTTTGTAAAGTAAATAAAGGCAAGAAATTTACCATGTGTAATCCTAATAAAACTAAAGGTTAAAATGAATTAATATTGTATCATTGGACATAGGAGTAGAGTAGGCTATTGACTCATCGAGTCTGCTCAACCATGAGATCAAAGTTGACCTGATAATCCTCAACTCCACTTCCTTGCCTTTGCTCATAATCCTTGATTCCTTGACTGTTTTAAAATCTGCCTATTTCAGTATTGAATATACATTAATGACCCAGCTTCCAGGCCCCTCTGCATTAAAGAATTCCACAGATTCACTGTCTTCTGAGGGAAGAAATTCCTCTTCATCTCTGCCTTAAATTGGTGAACCTTACTGTGGTACAATGCCATTTGGTCCTTAAGTCTCCAACAGAGGGAAACAATCTCTTAGCATCTACCCTGTCAAGCCCCCTAAAAATCTTATTTGTTTCAATAAAATCTCCTCTCAACCTTCTGAACTACAAAGAGTAAAAGCCCAATCTACTCAACCTGTCCTCATAAGAAAATCTCTCAATGCCCAGGATCAACTGAGTGAACCTTCTCAGACTACAAGGGAACCAAAACCGTACACAGTATTTGAGGTGAAGTCTAACTTGCAGTCTTCACAAATATAAGTTAGATTTCATGTATTAGTTTGATGTGAGATATACCAGCAGATTTAATAAAGTTGTTTTTCCTTTTATATATTACCATGTTACCGATGAGTTTTTTGTGGGCTGGGAAGTTTAGACTACAGCTATTAGTCTCAGGATTTAGTTTCATGTTAGCCATTTAGGACTGAAATGAGAAATTTCTTTACTCGGGGTGTCATTAATTTTCTGCCCCAAGGGGATATGGATACTTGATTGATAAGTGTTTCGTGACTGAGAATAATAATTTTTTGTTCATGAAAGGACATAAGAATAGGATGAAAAAATTATGTAGAACTCAAGCTATGATCTTAGTAAGAAACCAAGAAGGCTCAAGGGCCGTATGGCCCACTCTTGTTCTTATTTCAATGTTCGTAAAAGTGGTTCTGTACTTAATTATCTTTTGGCCTTTTATGCTTCACCATCTGGTATACAGTAATTGGGGAATGCACATGCAGCAATCAGTTGTCCTACGTACATCAAAGGAACCTCATTTGCATGTAGTAATTAAACAGCCAGCAGAAAGCCTTAGGAAATGTGATGATCAAGATTTGAGTCGGAGCAGAACAAATAGTGCAACACAACAATTTTAATTTTGTATCGTTCCATTCCTACTAAGGGACTAAGATTTGGACCTATTCTATTCCACTTTCCTCTAGTGAAGTTGTCATTTATGCAAGCACTTTTTTAAAATTATACAGAATAAATAAATATGAAATTTAAATGTAGGTATGCTTAATGTTTTGAAATTTTAAAAGATTGATAATATTTTAATTTTAATATTAATTAATTTTGAGTTGCATTGAAAAATTTCAGAAAATCACATTCAGTTTCATTTGATTTACTGAAATATTCTGTTACCAAACAAAGCTTAGACATTTGTATTCTCTATTAATATTATCTGACAATATAGGGTTAGACATGATTTGATTACATGAATTAGGAGGAAGTGGAATGGAGAGTGGGAGGAGGAAAGGCTTCATTTTCTTTGAAAAGAACCTGAAAATTACATTACTCTTTTCAGGGAGCATCAGTTGTTCATTGTGAGTTGCATTGTAGTGAGACACTACTTTTCAGAAACTAATATTTGGCTATCTATAATTCCTCTTAAACAGGGCAAAGTTTGGGATACGGTTTTGTGAACTATGTTGATCCAAAGGATGCAGAGAAAGCAATTAATACTTTAAATGGGCTTAGACTTCAGACCAAGACCATAAAGGTATGTGCATCCTATTTGCTTTTGAGCATTGTTTTTTAAGATACATATTAAAGTCTTTTCATGAAATAAAATATATGCCTTGTGCAATTGTTAAATCACATATCGTAGAATTCCCACAATACGGAAACAGGCCATAACGCCCAACATGTCCACACCAACCCTCTGAAGAGCATCCCAACCAGACCAATCCCCCTGCCCTATATCCCTGCATTTCCTATGGCTAATACACCTAACCTACACATCCATTAACACTATGGGGAATTTATCAAGGCTAATCCACCTAACTTGCACATCTTTGAATTGTGAGAGGAAACCAGAGCACCCGGCAGGAAGCCACGCAGATAAGGGGAGAACATGCAAACTCCACACAGACCCAAGGGTGGAATTGAACCCGGGTCCCTAGCACTGTGAGATAGTAATGCTAACCGCTGAGCCATCATGCCATTTGGACTTAAGTTATTTTGTAAAATGGCTGATATTAATTGAACTGCCTATTACACTTTCAGTGTGAGTGAAAATTTGAAAAAATGTAAAACAAGCAGCTGAATCAATATTACTTTTTTTTAACCTTAATACTGTCAAAATTACCCATCCGGCAGGCAGTTCACACTCTGAACAGTTGACTACAACCTTTCATCTCAAAATAAACTTTCTGATACCTCCATCAACACATTTGAGACATCCAACCTTCAGAGGGTAAACAGAAAAAAAAAATTTTGAATTTAATATAGTCAAATATTAAAATTTTTGTTTACTTTTTCATCCTGTTTCGCTATTTGCATTTAAGTTTGAGGTGACATGATTGGTGTTGAGAGTGTGGTGCTGGAAAAGCACAGCAAGTCAGGCAACATCCGAGGAGCAGGAGAATCGACATTTCAGGCATAAGCCCTTCATCATTAATGAGACTTGTGAACCGGGGAGGGGGGGAAGGGAATTGATACATAAATGGGAGGGGGGTGTGGCTGGGGGGGGGGAAGGTAGCTGAGAATGCGATAGGTAGATGAAGATGGGGGAAAAGGTGATAGGTCGGAGAGGAGGGTGGAGCGGATAAACGGGAAAGACGATGAACAGGTTGAGAGGGTGGTGCCGAGTTGGAGGCTTGGGATTGGGATTTACGGGTGGCACAGTGGTTAGTACTGCTGCCTCACAGCGCCAGAGACCTGGGTTCAATTCCCACCTCAGGCGACTCTCTGTGTGGAGTTTGCACATTCTCCCCTGTCTGCGTGGGTTTCCTCCGGGTTCTCCGTTTCCTCCCACATTTCAAAAATGTGCAGGTTAGGTGAATTGGCCAGGCTAAATTACCTGTAGTGTTAGGTGAAGGGGTAAATGTAGGGGAGGGGGGGAAATGAGGTAACTGGTGAAGTCCACATTAATCCCGTGTGGGTGCAGGGTCCCAAGGTGGACGAAGAGGCGTTCTTCCTCTGGGCATCGGGTGGTAAGGGTTTGGCGATGGAGGAGGACCAGGGACTTGCATGTCCTTGGTGGAATGGGAGCAGGAGTTGAAGTGTTCAGCCACAGGGCAGTGGGGTTGGTTGGTGTGGGTGCCCCAGAGATGTTCTCTGAAACGATCCGCAAGTTAACTTGTACCTCCACAAAGATCATCTACTGTATCCATTGCACCCGATGTGGTCTCCTCTACATTGGGAGACAGGATGCCAACTTGCGGATCATCTCTGGGACACCCTCACCAACCAACCCGTGGCTGAACACTTCAACGCCCCCTCCAACTCCACCAAGGACATGCAGATTCTGGGCCTCCTCCATCGCTTAACCCTAACCACCCGATGCCTGGAAGAAGAACTCATCTTCTGCCTGCAACCACATAGGATTAATGTGGATTTCACCAGTTTCCTCATTATCCCTGCCCCCACCTATCCCAGTCCCAAGCCTCCAACTCGGCACCGCCCTCTTGACCTGTCCATTGTCTTTCTCATCTATCCACTCCACCCTCCTCTCTGACCTATCAGCTTCTCCCCCACCTTCATCTACCTATTGCATTCTTAGCTACTTCCCCTCCCATCCATCTCTCAGCCCCCCCGGTCCACAAGCCTCATTCCTGATGAAGGGCTTATGCCTTAAGCGTCAATTCTCCTGCTCCTGACCTGCTGTGCTTTTCCAGCACCACACTCTCTACTCTGATCTCCAGAATCTGCAGTCCTCACTTTCTCCTAGGTGACATGATTAGTGATTTTCCTTAATATAATCTTCACCTGAGTTTTTACTTCTTAATTTCATACTAGAAAGTTGAATTTCGTGTCCTGAATTTCTGTAATGTATTGCCAGTTAAAGTTATTATAGTCATAGAAATGTACAGCATGGAAAAGACCCTTCAATCCAATTCATCCATGACAACCAGACATCCTAAATTAATCTAGTCCTATTTGCCAGCACTTGGCCCATATCTCCCTAAACCTTTCCATTTCATGTACCCATCCAGATGCCTTTTAAATGTTATAATTATACCAGCCTCCACCGCTTCCTCTGGCAGCTCATTCCATACATGCACCACCCTTTGCCTGAAAAAGTTGCCCCTTAGGTCCCTTTTAAATCTTTCCCTTCTCATGCTAAACCAATGCCCTCTAATTCAAGACTCTCCCAACCCAGGTAAAAGACTTTGTCTATTTACCCTATCCATGCCCCTCATGATCTTATAGGTAACTTTAGAAACTATTCCTTGTTAGGTCCATACACAGGCATAAATGTGCAATTTTGGGACACACTAAATTATACCTGATACTGTTTTGAATGCTGGTGCCAATTTATACATAACACATATATGTAAATAAGGCAGGCCAGTAAGCAGTTAGCTCTGTTGGTAGGATGGCTGGTCTATTGATGCAGAGTGATGCCAACAGTATAGGTCAATTTCCCGCATCAGCTGAGGTTACCACGAAGACTTGCCTTCTCAACCCCACCTCTCTCTTGAGGTGCAGTGACCCTCGGGTTAAACTCATCACTGGTTGTCTCTGACTAATGAGAGAGCCTTTTGGTCCTCTAGGACTATGGCAAATTATTTTCTATATATACATAAGAGGCTTTACTCCTGTTTGATGACCCCTGAAAATACTTTGCTACAGAGCAGAATTTGCTGAGCCCATATCACTAAAGATCAGCCTAACAAAGCTACTAATAAAAGTCTTTTGCATTTTTTTTCTCCTACATGTGGAAGGGATGAGTACAATTGCCCTTGTTGCTTCTGCAACACACCTGAGGGTTGTTGGATTTGCCATCTTTCCATTCTCATTCCTGGTTAAAATTAGAGCTTTAGATTTTCTCAATGATTTTTATTTACCAGAAGCTCTAACTCTTTGTAGCACATATTCTCAGTTTATTACCTTTATTATAATTTGTGTCTGTATGAATAAGCTTAATGCGATAACCTCAATAAGCTTTAAAAGTAGATTATGTTTCACAATGTAAAAATTAAGTTCGCAATTTTTTTCTTGTCTATACAATTACACAAGGCAAGTAAGTGGATTGTGTTGAAAATATCTTTAGCATAAATTTATCCTTTTTCATCATAAATGGATAGGCAGAAGATATTTTAGCAAGAGAGGAATTGTACAAATTGTTCCAAAGCTACTATTCAATACTTCCTTATTTTATAAAAGCTTATTTAGCAGAATTTCTTGCTTTTATCATTTCTCTAGGTTTCTTATGCTCGTCCAAGCTCTGCATCAATTCGTGATGCTAATTTGTATGTTAGTGGCCTTCCTAAATCTATGACTCAGAAAGAATTGGAGCAGATGTTTTCACAATATGGCCGAATCATCACTTCCAGAATTTTAGTTGACCAAGTCACTGGTAGGTGTCATTGATGCTGCTACTTTTTCCATGAGATCATAAGATATAAAGAGCATAATTAGGAGATTCGGCCCATCAGGTCTGCTCTGTCATTTGATCATGGCTAACATGTTTCTCAACCAAATTTTCCCACCTTCTCCTCATAACCCTTGATCCCCTTACCAATCAGAAACTTATCTAGTTCTGTCTAAAATATACTTAGCCTCCACAGCCTTCGACAGCAATGAGTTTCTCAGAATCACCACCCTCCAGCTGAAGAAATTCCTCCTTATTCCTGTTCTAAAGAGTTGTCCCTTCACTCTGAGGCTGTGCCCTCGAATCCTAGTCTCCCCTCCTAATGGAAACATTTTCTCCATGTCCATTGTATCCAGGCCTCTCAGTATTCTGTAAGTTTCAATCAGCCCTGTCATCTTTCTAAACTCCATCAAACACAGAGCTGGAGTCCTCAACTGCTCCTCATGTGAAAAGCCCTCCTTCTCTAAGATCTCCTCTTGTACATCTCCTCTGGACCCCTCCAAAACTAGCACATACTTCAAAGAGACATGAAGTCATACAGTATGAAACAGACCCAACACTCCAACTCATCTTTGCCGAGGCCAAAAATTTCAGTTTGGTCTAACCAGATCATTATACAGCCTCAGCAATACACTTCTGCTCTTGTATTCTAGTCTCTTGAAATGAAAGCTAACATTGCATTTACCTTCCTAACTGCCAAATGAGTCTGCATGTTAACCTGTAGAGAATCCTGAACTAGGACTACCAAATCTCTTTGTGCTTCAGATTCCCACTTGGAAAATAATCTTTACTTCTATTCTTCCCACCAAAGTGTATAATACTTTCCCACATTGTCTTCCATCTACCACTTTTTTGTCCACTCTCCTTGCCTGTCCAAGTCCTTCTGCAGCCTCCCCACTTCCTCAAAACTACCTTTCCCTCCACCTATCTTTGTGTCATCTGAAAACTTAGCAACGATACCCTCAGTTCCTTCATACAGATTGTTAATATATAAAATGAGTAGTTGTGGTCCTAACATTGGCCCCTGTGGAACTCTACTAGTGACCAACTGGCATCCTCACAAAAACCCCTTTAACCCTACTTTCTACCTTATGCCAGTCAGCCAATCCTCTATTCATGCCAGTATTTGAACCCTAACACCATTGGTTCTTATCTTATTTAGGAGCTTCCAATTAGGCACTTTGCCAAAGGCTTCCAAATGGATCATGTACACTGGCTCTCTGTCTAACTTGCTTGTTTCCTTCTCAAAGAATTCTAACAGATTTGTCAGGCATGACCTCCACTTAATGAAGTCATGCTGACTCGGCCCTATTTCACCATGCACTTCCAAGTGCTCCACAACCTTATCCTCAATAATGGATTCTTAATATATTACCAACAACCAAAGTCAGGCTAACTGACCTATAGTTTTCTGTCTTCTGCCTCCCCCCACTTCTTAAACAGAGGGTATTACATTAGCCATTTTCCAATCTCCTGGGACCCTCCCTGACTCCAGTGATTACTGAAAGATCACCACCAATGCCTCTGTGCTCTCCTCAGCCATCTCTTTCAGAACTCTCAGATGTTGTCCATCTCACATAGGTGATTTATCCACCTTGAAACCTTTCAGCTTCCTCAGCACTTTCTCTTAAGTGTTGGCCAATGTCCTCACCTCTGCCCCATGACTGTCTTGAAATTCTGGTGTGCTGCTGGTGTCTTCCAATGGGAAAACTGATGCAAAGTATCTATTCAGTTCCTCCACCATTTATTTATTCCCCATCACTACTTCTCCAACCTCATTTTCCAGTGGTCCAAGGTCTACTCTTGCCTCTCTCTTGCATTTCAGATGTATAAAAAACAGTTTTGCAGTCTTCTTTCATATTACTTGCTAACTTACTCTCATATTTCATCTTAATGCTTTATCAGTTAACCTCCGCTGGTGTTTAAAGGCTTCCCAATCTTCTGGCTTCCCACTCATCTTCACCACGCTATATGCTTTTTCTTTTGCTTTTATGTTGTCCCTGATTTCCCTTGTCAGCCATGGTTGCATTATACTCCCCTTAATATCTTCCTTCTTCCTTAGGATTTCTGGTTTGCCTCCAGAAACTACTGCCATTGCTGAGCTACTGACTTCCCTGATAGGCTGCACTTTCAATCAACTCTGGCCAGCTCCTCCCTCATGTCTTTACAGTTACCTTTAGCCAATTGTAATATCATTACATCTGATCCCATCTTCTCCCTCTCAAACTATGAAGTGAATTCTATCATATTATGGTCACTACCCCTTGGGATCGTTCACCTTAAGTTCCCTAATCAAGTCTGCCTCATTACACAATACATAGTTGCCTGTTCTCTAGTGGGCTCTGCCACAAGTTGGTCCAATAAACCATCTTGTAGAGATTCCACAAATTCCTTTTCTTGAGGTCCATTGGCAACCTGTTTTTCCCAGTCCACCTGCATATTGAAGTCCCAGATGATTGTTATAATAGTGCCTTTTTTACATGTCGTTTCTATCTGCTGATTTATTTTCTTCCCCACATCCTAACTACTGTGAAGAGGTCTGTACCAGTCCCATCACACACTTTTCTCATCTGTGGTTCTTCAACTTTGCCCACATAGATTCTATGCCTTCTGACTGTATATAGATTTAATTTCATTTCTTACTAACAAGGCAACCTTGCCCTTTCTGCCCATCTGCCTATCCTTTCGATAGGATGTGTGTCCTCGGATATTTAGCAGCTAGCCCTGATTCCCTTGCAGGCACCTCTTTGTGATACTCACAATATCATACTGGCTAATTTAAATTTGTTCCATAAGCTCATTTACCTTGTTTCATGTCCTGCAAAATTTAAGTACAACACTGTCAATCCTACATTGACTGTCCCCTCTTCATAATTATCCCCGTTTCTGTTTTGCCTGAAGTTATATTCCAGACCCTTTCCATACTTTCTGTCCTATTAGTTGTTCTCAAAAATTAATAACCTTTGCTGAACCCTCCCCTCCTTTAACTTTTTCCATAATTTTCTGGACATATGGACCCACTATTCCTGGTGACCACGTACAATGTTGTGACAATATTCATTCTTTCAAGGAACAGGACTATCTCCAATAAATGTTTTGAATTGAAATCTTTGATTTTATTGTGCTTTCTTTTGTAAATGGCAGCATGAACTGTCATGGATTTTCACTCATTAGGTTTTGCAAGTTTTTTCAGATTCATTCTGTTCTGAGAGCTGCATTTTATCAGATCACGCAAAGCACTATAAGCTGATTGATATACGTGCACGATATTGTCAAGGGCTGAATGCAAACTGTATGTTTAAATCAATACCTTTCTCAGCTCTGTGCACAGTTTGCATCCTGATTTCTTGGCACATTTGCAGTTGGCCATTAGATACCTGTATTCAGCAATCAATAAATGGGAAACAAAGGAGAGACAGTTTCTCTTATTTACAACTAGTTAACATATCTTGCCCAACCATACCTGGGTGCAGTATGCTTCAATGCAATGCAAGGTCATAGTGGTTGTGAGCTTGAGTATCTCTGTGCAGCACTACCAACTCTAATTTCTATTAAGGTTCAGTCAGTAAGCACTGAAAATGTAAACTTTTATCTTAAGTTCAGGACTAGTCATACAAGAACACGATGTCAGCATTATTTATTTTGGTACAAAGAACTATTCAACAATAACAAAGGTGGAATTGCCCTCCTCCTCCTCCTCCTCCACCACCTGTCTGTAACTTTTGATACACTCGACTACCCGACCGTCCTCCAACACTAATTTACTGTTGTCTTCTGCATGGGACTACTCTCACCTGGTTCCATTTTTATCTATCTAATCATAGTCAGAGAATTACTTGTGATGCCTTTTCGTCCTACTCCTAGATTATTACCTCTTTTGTTCCAGAAGGCTATATCCTTGGTCCCTTCCTATTTCTTATTCACTTTCTGTCTGTCCGTAACACCAACCAAAAGAACAGTGTTAATTTGTGGTAAAACCTGCTCTATCTCACCACCACCTCTCTCTCTACAACCACAGTGGCTGAATTGTCAGACTGCTTGTCCAGCATCCACTCCTGGATAAGCAGAAATTTCTTCCAATTAAATAGTGGGAACAGTCAAGGAATTATTCTCAATTCTCACTCCAAACCATTCCTAATTATTGATTCCATCTATCTTCCCAGCATCAGCCTAAAGTATAAGTCAGTCTGTTCACACTATTGATATCATTCTTGACCTTGTATTCATGCCATCACAAAGATTATCTGTCAATTTTCATCTGAAATTCTTACTCATGCCTCCATTGCCTCTAGACTTGACTATTCCAATGTGTTCCTGGCCTGGTGAATTCATAACAATGGTACAATTTACAAGTATAAGGAGATGTATTTTGATGGAGTCAAAGGCAAAAGGAAAGTATTCTCTAAATGGCAAGACGCTGGGGAGCATTGGGATACAGAGGAATCTTGGGGTCCAAGTCCATAGCTCACTGAAAGTGTGCAACACAAGTGGATAAGGTGTTAAAGAAGACAAAGGTTATGTTTGCCTTCATTCAGGGCACTGAATATAAAAGTTGGCCACTTATGTTGTAACAGTATATGAATTTGGTCAGGCCACATTTGGAGTACTGTGCACTGTTCTGGTTGCCACACTATAGGAAGGATGTGGTGGCTTTGGAGAGGGTGAAGAAAAGATTTACTAGGATGTCGCTTGGTTTGAGGTGTATTAGCTATAAGGGGTGGTTGGTCGAACCTGGATTGGTTTTACCAGAACATTGGAGGCTGAGAGGCGACCTGATAGAATTGGATAAAATTATGAGAGACAAGGATAGAATTGATAGTCGGAGTCTCTTTCCCAGGGTGGAAATGTAAAATACTAGGGGGCATAGGTTTAAGGTGAGACAGCGAAGGTTTGAAGGCAATATGTGAAGGAGTTTTTTTTAATGTGGAGGGTGGTTCTTGCCTAGAAGGCATTGCCAGGGGACATGATCGAAGCTAACAACACTTATGAGGTATTTGGACAGACACATGAGTGGGCAGAGAATAGAGGAATACTACAGACCATGTGCAGGCAGATGGCATTAGTTTAGAATAACATATGGTCAACACAGACATGGCAGGGTGAAGGGCTTGTTCCTATGCTGTATGATACCTGGACTTCATAGGTTAAGTTATGAAGAGCGATTATAAAAATTGATTGGACCTGTTTTCTCAGGAATTTGGAAGGTTAAGGGGTGATCTCATTAACAGTTTTCAAGAAATTAACAGGAAAAGACCAGGGTAGGTGAAAATAAACTATTTCCACTGGTTGGGAATTATAAAACTAAGGGGTATATCTGGAAATTAGGACCAGACCATTCAGGAAAGATGTTATGAAGTACTTCTATGCATCAAGAGTGGTAGAAATTTGAAACTATCTTCAACAAATAGCAGTGGAGCAATGGGGCAACACGGTGGCTCAGTGGTTAGCACTGCTGCCTCACAGCACCAGGGTCCCAGGTTCGATTCCAGCCTTGGATTCCAGTCTGTGTGGAGTTTGCACATTCTCCCCGTGTCTGCGTGGGTTGCTTCAGTTTCCTCCCACAGTCCAAAGATGTGCAGGTCAGGTGGATTGGCCAAATTGCTAAATTGCCCATAGTGTTAGGTGCATTAGTCAGAGGGAAATGGGTCTGGGTGGGTTACTCTTCGGAGGGTCGGTGTGGACTGGTCGGGCCGAAGGGCCTATTTCCACACTGTAGGGAATCTAATCTAAATCTGAAATAGATATTTATTTGTTAAGCAAAGATATAAAGGTATATGGGCCAAAGGCAGGTACATGGAGTTAAAGCCACAGATTAGTCATGATCTTGTTGAATGTCGGCGCAGGCTTAATGGGTTGAATGGCATACTTTTTTTCAGATTAGATTACTTACAGTGTGGAAACAGGCCCTCCGGCCCAACAAGTCCACACCGCCCCGCCGAAGCGTAACCCACCCATACCCCTACATCTACATCTACATCTACATCTACATCTACATCTACCCCTTACCTAACACTACGGGCAATTTAGCGTGGCCAATTCACCTGACCTGGACTGTGGGAGGAAACCGGAGCACCCGGAGGAAACCCACGCAGACACGGGGAGAACGTGCAAACTCCACACAGTCGGTCGCCTGAGGCGGGAATTGAACCCGGGTCTCCGGCGCTGCGAGGCAGCAGTGCTAACCACTGTGCCACCGTGCCGCCCATACTCTTTGTTTCTATGATCATAATCTCCCACTTTCTCCACCCTGCAAACCTAATGTCATTTAAAGCTGTTGTCTGTGTCTTAACTTGCACCAAGTTTGGTACCCCTAGCACCACTTCATTCACAGACCTACTTTGATTTTCAACCCAATGATTTTAAAATTTTCATCTTTGCTTTCAAGTCCTACAGTAGCCTCACCCTTCCCTGTCTTTTTCATTACTTAAAGCCCTGCAATTCTCTGAGAAATATGCTGCTCAAACTCTGGTCTTTTGTGGAGCTCTGATTTTAGGTGCCACTTTACAACTTTAATCACTTTCCCTTGGCAACCCTTTGAGTAGCCTAAATCTGAAGCTTTGGTATATCCTCCCTATACCTCTCTGCCTTTCCACCCCACTTAACTCCTTTGAAATGCCTTAAAGCCTCCTTCTTTGAACAAGCTTTTGCTTGTCAAATCTAGTATTTCCTAAGATCATTCAATAGCACACCTTGTTTTGAAATGCTCTTGTGAAGCGCCTTGGAACATTTCTTTATGTCAAGCGCACAATGTAAATATAATTTGTTGTCACAGGTATAAGTTGAATGTGGCTATTTCTTAAAGATTCATGTGATTCTATTTGTGACTTAAACATCAACTGAAAGGACGGGGGAGAGTTTTATGCAACACCTGGATGTGCAGATCTCTTCCCCCTTGTCATCGACAAAACAAAACTTGCAGATGGTTAAACTGGGCACACAATACACACAGGAAAGCATGTTGAGTCAAAATGTAAATAAGGAAAATTCACCATTAGAGATTTGACCTATCACTTACTTCCCAGAAATATTAGGTTCATTGTACCTTGCAATGGACACGATTAAGGGCAAAGGGAAGCAGGTCACTGTTTCTAAATCCCAAATTTGCCCTTTGGGAAAATAGTGACTCACAGTGAGTCCCCTTACCTGACTTGTCTAAATAATGAGAGTGGATGAATTTTTAAAGCTGAAGGGCCATTCGGGCTTACTTGAGGATAAGAAAGGGAATTGGTACGTTGAAATGAAACTCTTGGTATTCAACATTTTCTATCAAATTTTCAGAAATGACACTGCAATCAGGCCACTACATAGGGGTAGGTATGAGAACTCTCACTACAAGACAGTCTGCTCCTGCACTCAGAAAGTCAGGAATAGTCTCTTCATCTCACGAATGATAGGAATGCCACCTGGAAGGCCACTACTACATACCGTTAAAATCCGCTCAGCCTTGCTTGTGGGAACCTGGAGACCAATTGGAAAATCCCAATCAGCCTATTTTTGGTTCTGAATGAACACACACACAATTTTCAACCTGCCTCCAAAACTTGTGCCTGGAGCCAAAACTAATCCAAGGATTCATCAAAACAAAGTATAGAACCGGGAAAAAAACTTTAAATAAAATGTTTGGAGCACTAATCTGATGTATACAAAGTAAGTCAGGTCAGTATACATAATTTACAAGTTTCACCAGTTTCCCCTTCTGAGATAGCCAGTGTGATTATTTTAACTTTCTTGTCCCTTGATGGGGCTCAAAATCCTGCAGTAGTTTTCCAAAAGTAATTGCAATCAATTCTTCTAGGAAATTTAGCAATGGACTCTTTTAAAAAATATTTTTGGACAGGACCTAAAGATGAGATTACATTGCATCAAGGTATTACAATAACATCCACAACCTGCCTCACCTGATCTGAGAGAAATGCATTGAGAGACTGTAAGTAGCATTAGCCAGTGTGGTTTGTATTCTGTGCAGCAATTCAAAACTTCCCACAAAATTTGTGCAAAAATTGACTCTTTAACTTACCATGCTTGGATTGCGTACAGAATATTAAATGATCATTGACTACACAAAAAGAAAGAAGGTAAGTTAGTACCTGCCCTGGCTCCAATTTATGGATCATCAGTTGAGCACAATTAAATCTACCTAAGAATGAAATGTAAGGAATTTCTGGACCATATCGTTTGCAAATCACATTTATGTTCTCATTAAGTAAAATAGAATTTTGAAATTTAGATAATGGGAATCCTGTATATTTAGTATATCTGGACTTCCAGAAGGCATTTAATGAGGTGCCTCAGAACAGGCTAATACACTAAGTAAGATCACATGGGATAGGGGTAATTTATTAGCTTGAATAGAGGATTGGCAAAACAACAGAAATCAGAGACTCAGGATAAATGGGTCTTTACTGGTTGGCACAGTACAAGTAGTGGGGTGCCAGCAGGTTTGCTCCTTGGCCCTAATAATTTAAATCTATATTAATAACTTGGATGTAGGGACAGAAAATACTATCGCCAAATTTGCGGAAGACACAAAATAGGTGACAAAGTAATCGCAACTAAAATATAAGAAATTTACAGATGGATATGGATGGGTTAGGTCAATGAGGCAAACTTTGATAATGAAAAAGTTTAATGGGGATAAGTGTGACCATTTTGGTCAGAAGTACAGAAAGGCAACTTATTATCTAAATGAAGAGAAGCCTTAGAGTGCTTTGGTGCAGTGGGATTCAGGTGTCCTTGTGCATAAATCTCAGAAAACTAGTAAGGAAATATAGCAGGTAACAGGGAAGGCAAGTGGAATTTTGGCATTTATTGCTAAAGGAATAGAGCATAAAAGTAGGAGACTGAATAAGGCATTAGTGAGACTGAATCTGGGGCATTGTGTACAATTTTGATTCCGTATTTGAGGAGGAATGTACTTGCATTGAAGGCAGTTTGCAAGGTTTGTGTGATTGATTCCAGAGAGATTGAGCAGTTTAGGCCTATACTCTGGAGTTTAGAAGAATGAGAGGAGATTTAATTGATGTATATAAGATGCTAAAGGGCTTGACAAAGTAAATGTAGAAAGAATGTTTCCTCATGAGGCAATTTAGAACAAGAGGTCATAGTTTTGGATAAAGGGTAGCAGACTTTATCTCATGAGTAGAAATTACTTAAAAGGGTGGAATTCACAACCTCAGTAGAACTAGAACATTACAGCGCAGTACAAGCCCTTTGGCCCTCGATGTTGCACTGAAATGTGAAACCAATCTGAAGCCCATCTAACCTACTCTATTCCAAACTCATCCATATGCCTATCAAATGACCATTTAAATGCCCTTAAAGACATTTGGTATGCTTTCTTTTATTGGTCAGAGTATTGAGTACAGGAGTTGGGAGGTCATGTTGCGGCTGTACAGGACATTGGTTAGGCCACTGTTGGAATATTGCATGTAATTCTGGTCTCCTTCCTATCGGAAAGATGTTGTGAAACTTGAAAAGGTTCAGAAAAGATTTACAAGGATGTTGCCAGGGTTGGAGGATCTGAGCTAGAGGGAGAGGTTGAACAGGCTGGGGCTGTTTTCCCTGAAGTGTCGGAGGCTGAGGGGTGACCTTGTAGAGGTTTACAAAATTATGAGGGGCATGAATAGGATAAATAGACAAAGTCTTTTCCCTGGGGTGGGGGAGTCCAGAACAAGAGGGCATAGGTTTAGGGTGAGAGGGGAAAGATATAAAAGAGACCTAAGGGGCAACCTTTTCACTCAGGGTGGTACGTGTATGGAATAAGCTGCCAGAGGATGTGGTGGAGGCTGGTACAATTGCAACATTTAAGAGGCATTTGGATGGGTATATGAATAGGAAGGGTTTGGAGGGATATGGGCCAGGTGCTGGCAGGTGGGACTAGATTAGGTTGGCTATCTGGTCGGCATGGACGGGTTGGACCGAAAGGTCTGTTTCCATGCTGTACATCTCTATGACTCTATAACTTGCCCACTAGCGACGTCAGGCTCACTGGTCTATAGTTCCCTGGCTTGTCCTTACCACTCTTCTTAAACAGTGGCACCACGTTTGCCAAGCTCCAGTCTTCCGGCACCTCACCCCTGACTATCGATGATACAAATATCCCAGCAATCACTTCTCTAGTTTCCCACAGAGTTCTAGGGTACGCCTGATCAGGTCCTGGGGATTTATCCACCTTTACCCATTTCAAGACATCCAGCACTTCCTCCTCTGTAACATGGACATTTTGCAAGATGTCCCATCTGTTTCCCTACGGTCTATATCTTCCATATCCTTTTCCACAGTAAATACTGATGCAAGATACTCATTTAGTATCTCCCCCTTTTTCTGCAGCTCCACACAAAGGCCACCTTGCTGATCTTTGACGGGCCCTATTCTCTCCCTAGTTACCCTTTTGTCCTTAATATATTTGTAAAATCTCTTTGGATTCTCCTTAACTCTATTTGCCAACACTATCTCAGGTCCCATTTTTGCCCTCCTGATTTCCCTCTGAAGTATACTCCTACTTCCTTTTTACTCTTCTAAGGATTCACTCAATCTATCCTGTCCATAACTTACATATGCTTCCTTCTTTTTAACCAAACCCTCAATTTTTTTAGTCATCCAGCATTCCCTATACCTACCAGCCTTTCCTGTCACCCTAACAGGAATATATTTTCTCTGGATTCTCGTAATCTCATTTCTGAAGACTTCCCATTTTCTAGCCATCCCTTTTTCTGCGAACATCTGTCCCCAATCAGCTTTTGAAACTTCTTGCCTAATACCATCAAAATCGACCTTTCTCCAATTTAGAACTTCAACTTTTAGATCTGGTCTATCCTTTTCCATCATTATTTTAAATCTAATAGAATTATGGTCGCTGGCCCCAAAGTGCTCCCCTACTGACACCTCAATCACCTGTCCTGCCTTATTTCCCAAGAGTAGGTCAAGCTTTGCACCTTTTCCAGTAGGTACATAACATACTGAATCAGAAAATTGTCTTGTACACACTTAACAAATTCCTCTCCATCTAAACCTTTAACACTGTGGCAGTCCCAGTCTATGTTTGGAAATTTAAAATCCCCTACCATAACCACCCTATTATTCCTACAGATAACTGAGATCTCCTTACAAGTTTGTTTCTCAATTTTCCTCTGACTATTAGGGGGTCTAAAATACAATCCCAATAAGGTTATCATCCCTTTCTTATTTCTCAGTTCCACCCAAATAACTTCCCTGGATGTATTTCCGGGAATATCCACTTTTCCACATTAAACTCCATTTGCCACCTCTCAGCCCAGCTCTGCAGCTTATCTTTGTTCTTCTGTAACCTACAACATCCTTTTTCACTATCCACAACTCTACTGACCTTAGTGTCATCCGCAAATTTACTAACCCATCCTTCTATGCCCTCATTTATAAAAGTGACAAACAGCATTGGACCCAAAACAGATCCTTGCAGTACACCACTAGTAACTGAACTCCAGGATGAATATTTCCCATTAACCACCACCTTCTTTCAGCTCGCCAATTTCTGATCCAAATCGCTAAATCACTCTCAATCCTATACCTCTGTATTTTGTGCAATCTTTTACTGTGGGGAACCTTATCAAATGCCTTACTGAAATCCATATACACCACATCAACCACTTTACGCTCTTCCACCTGTTGGGTCACCTTCTCAAAGAACTCAGTAAGATTTCTCAGGCACGACCTTCCCTTCATAAAACCATGTGGACTATCCTAATCAATTTATTCCTTTCCAGAATATTATAAATCCTATCTCTTATAACCCTTTCCAACACTTTACCCACAACTGAAGTAAAGCTCACTGGTCTATAGTTACGAGGGTTATCTCTACTCCCCTTCTTGAACAAGGGAACAATATTTACTAAACTCCAGTCTTCTGGTACTATTCCTGTAGACAATGACAACAATAAAGATCAAAGCCAAAGGCTCGCAATCTCTTCCCTGGCTTCCCAGAGAAACCTAGGATAAATCCCATAAAGCCCAGGGAATTATCTACTTTTACACTTTCCAGAATTGCTAACACCTCCTCCTTGTGAACGTCAATCCCATCTAGTCTAGTAGCCTGTATCTCAGTATTCTCCTCGACAATATTGTCTTTTTCCAGTGTGAATACTGGCGAAAAGTATTCATTTAGCGCTTCTCCTATCTCCTCTGACTCCACGCACAACTTCCCACTACTATCCTTGATTGGCCCTAATCTTACTTTAGTCATTCTTTTATTCCTGATATCCCTGTAGAAATCCTGAGGGTTTTCCTTGATCCTATCCTCCAATGACTGCTCACGTCCCCTCCTGGCTGTCTCTTTAGTTCTTCCCTGGCTAACTTGTAAACTCAAGCGCCCTAAGTGAGCTATCAGATCTCATCCTAACATAAGCCTTCTTCTTCCTCTTGTGGTAGTGGTTGCTGGAGCATTGAGTAAATTTAAGGAAGAGACAGACAAATGATCAACTACTAAAGGGTTGAAGTGTTATGGACAGTGGGCAGGAAAGTGGATTTGAGGCTGGGATGAGCTGTGATCATATCAAATAACGGAGCAGGCTTAAGGGACTGAATTATCTGCTCCTGTTCCTGATTCTTATTTTTTTTGTGTAAGTTTCAATGGGTTCAGAAGAACTGCAGTGTAATAAATTACATAAAGTTGTGATATCTGACAAAACCTAATGTGATAAAAATAGGATATTTTTTAAAAAGTAAGAATTGCAATATGTCATTTTTAGATAGTTCATTCACAGAATATGTTGTGTGGGATAGTGAGGATAATGAACAGTTATTCACTTTACTGATAATACACATTGTGAAGAATTTATAGCACTAGTAATGCAATTCATTCTATTTAGAACTTTTGTCTCGGTGCCAGGAATGTGAATTCTAGATGCAGAGTATGTAGTTGGAAACTTATTGAAAGAAATAATACTCCCTGACAACCTAGGCATCAAAGGGAAGGCTGCAGAAAACCACATGTTACTGTCACTACACTTAGTCGTAGAATGATTAGCTTTCCGGTCATCTCCAATTTTCATCTCACTTTTATTCACAGCTATAATGCCATTATGTCTTTCTATCCATATAATCAAAAGATAGACTGACCTCAGTATTACTATTTACAGGATGGTAAAATACATAAAGACACGTCAACAATGCTTATGGGCCTCTCCACCACCAGTAGAGATGTTTAATGCCCTGCTTTCTGTGATGTTTATTATTGGTTTGAACTAAATTGGATCAGCTAATCTTCTGGAGCATTATAAGTTTTGTCACAACGCACTGGTATACTGGAAATTGAGCCCTGCTATTCCCAGAATTGTCACAAACGTAAAAGTTTTTAAAATAAGCACACAAAATTCCCCAATTTACCTGACTTTCAGACCCACATTGATAGAAAGCATGGATCAGTTTTCTGTACTTAACAAGAATTACTATTTGTTTCAAATTATTAGACCCCAGCTACTAGTAACCAGTTATAAACCAGCAGCATATAACATTCTATGTAAAATGCTAAAATGCTAAAGCCTTCCTTACACATATGCACAGACAAGATAAACTTAGGAAAAAAAAACATGTAGACAGAGAGAAAACTGGAAACGCAATGCACTAGTCTTTGTTTGCAAAATCCATTGAGTTAATTCTTGCTGATCAGAAGATTTTTTTTGGCTTTTCCTTTTCTGAATGCTTTCACTGGTTTGCAAGAGGGACAGAGTCTTATCAATTAAAAGTTGCTTACAACAACTACTTAAGGAAAGATACACTGGTTTTGTTCAGTTTTAAAGTGGGTTTAGGCCACAGAAAGCAGAGAAACAGCTTTTGAGCTGGTGGAGATTTTATTACTTCTCTCTGTATCTTTTTCCCAAACCAATTTTAATTACCTGAGAATCAATTACATTGTTGCTGGCCGGGAAAAAGACTTTTTCATAGATAATTGGTTATTGGTCCATAAACCAATCAACTTCTTATTCCCAACCAAAGCTTCATCTGAATACAGAATCCCTCAGTTCTAGTTGTCTGCAATCAAAACTTCAGTTACTGCTTGTTCAAGCAGGTGTTTAAATTATGCTTGCCATAAATGTCAGGTTACTAGCTTTTCAAAACATGCAGCAATCCTTGTAAAATCCTGGTTCCAAAACTGTTCTTTCTCATTAAAGTCTACAATTTTAAAAAGCACAAAAATAAAAAGAGACTACCTTTATAGCTTCTGTGGTTGCATGTTTATGGTGTTATGCTTACAAACCATTTGATAGTTTTAAAACCTTAGTAAAAATAAACTTATGAAGGACATTGAAACAGATACAATCAGACCTTAGCCAGTGATTACTAGAGATTTAAAAAGAAATGGTTTGGCCCTAGTCAAAACAGAAAGGTAGGGCAAATAAATTAAGAGTTCCTCAGATGAAATAAAGAATAGAAATTGAGATAGAGAGAACAAAGTATGCTTATGACAGGTAAAGATACAATCGAGATTGATAGTACAATACGAAAGCATAAGAGAGAAGTGAAGAGGGGGTATGAGCAAAGACAAATGGCCAGCATAAAGAGGAATCCCAAAGTTTTCTACAGGGTTAGGATACATAAATAGTTAAAAGTTGGTAAAATGAGGATTTGGAATAATTAGGACCCTAATAGTGAATTTATACATGGAGTCATGGAGCATGGCAGAGGTATTAAGTGAATACTTTTCATCAGTTTTTACCAAGGAGGTCAATCTACCTAGGCCATGGTGACAGAGGAGAACACTTTGTCACTGAAAGGTTCAAAATTAATAGGGAAGAAGTATTAGATGAACTTTCAATACTTAAAGTTTAAAAAAACACCGGGACCAGATGAGATGCATCCTAAGATATGGTAAAAGGTGAGAATGGAAATTGCAGGGTCACTGGCCATAATCTTTCAATCTTCCTTAGTCTCGGGAGACAACATAGGATTTGCGAACTGTGGAGATTAAAAGCTTGTTCACAAAAGTTTGCAAGAATGAGCTATTACAAGTCAGTCAGTATAGCTTCAGTAATGGGGAGACTTATAGAAATAATTATTTGTGATAGAAATAGTGGTAACATGGAAAAAGATGGTCTGATTATGTTGGCCCAACACAGATTTCTAAACAGGAAATTGTGTTTAACAAACTTGACGTTTTTAGAAGAGATATGGTTGATGTGGTGTGCGTGGACTTTGAAAAGTCGTTTAGTACAGTGCCACACCACAGACCTGTGAGCAAAATTATAGCTCATGGAGTAAAGGGGCGAGTAGCAAGTTGAATACAAAATTAATGGATTAATAAAAACAAGAGAGTAATGGTCAATTGATATCTTTTTGGGCTGAAGTAATGTTTGAATTTAACTTCCCCAGAAGTTACATTGGGTTCCTTGCTTTTCCTGATGCATATCAGTGATCTAGATCTTGGGACACAGGGGACAATTTCAAAGTTTGAGGCTGATATGAAACTTGGCAGCATTATAAACTATGAGAAGAACAGTGTGGAAGTCCAAACGGTTGGTAGAGTTGACAGATAGTTGGCAGATTTAGTTCAATTTAGAAAGCTGAGAGGTTATGTATTTTGGTGGAAGTGTAGTAATGTCAACAAGGTGATTCTCATTGAACGTAAGTTATCTGATTGGACCACATCGATAGCCCTAATCAGGGAACCCTAGCTGACAGATATAAACAGGAGCATTTTTAGTTCTGCTCACTCTAGGAGCTGGCTCTATGATTGTTGGGTCAGTGTCATGTACTATGTATACGTAAATTAGGGGTGCCTTGATGATGGGATACTTGCCTTCATGGAGTTATTTCGATGGAGATAAGAGAAAAATATGTCACTACAGAAATGCACTTATAACAGTCGTCTTTAAATTGGAGTAAGCATTTCTGGCAGCATGCTGCTAATTGGAAAACTTGACTTGTTTGATTCTGCCATCGAAAAATGGGCTCAGTATGCGGAAAGAATGCATTAATTTTCCAGGCAAATGACATTGGGGCAGACAAAAAGAAACAAGCAATTCTCCTGACAGTATGTGGACGCGCAGCTTTTTCAGTTATTAGAAGCCTAACTTTCCTCAGAGGCACCAAATGCTAAAACCTTTCAAGAGTTGATGGATTTAGCTAAGGAATATTACAATCCCAATCTCTTCTAAGTCTGAGATGCTACTGGTTTTACTTGACAGTTTGACAACCAGACAAATCCGTATCAGAATTTTGACTGGCAGAGGCCTCTGATTTTGGTTTAACCCTAAGTAAGGTGTTGAGAGACCGCTTAGTATGTGAGATTAATGATGTAACCATGCAAATGCACCTACTGGTCGAAGCCCAACTGGACTTCAAATAGACATTACAAATGGATTTGTCATTAGAAAATGTGGCAAGTGGACACTCCTATCATGGGCTTGGGGAACACAACTTAAGTGAAAGTGGTTGAATTGCTTCATTCAGGACATATCCTGCACAGAGAGACCCTAGGTTAGCCCACAACAAAACCTCAAAACAAAGCCAAGCCTCAGCCAAACAGTTAAAATTTTCTTGAGGATTTGGGCTGGGAAGCCATTGTAGTTGCTGCCAGTATGCAGACTCACAACAGCAAAAGAGGCTTGAATTGAGTAAGTGAACCCATAGTCCAGTATCCAGGAGAGCACAAACCCTGGAAAGTCCTCATACAGCTGGTTTGGAACAGTTAAATTGCCTAGCAACATCCAAGTGAGAGCCAATCAAAATAAACATCTGGTTAAATGGTCACACAGTCCTAATGGAGACTGTTACAGATGCGGCTGTATCAGTGATTGCGGAACCAGTCTTTAACAAAATTCACTCTGGCGGTCAGAACCCATGAGTTAGCATTGAAGAAACCTCTGAGGACACAGCAAATGTTGCAGCTTCAATTGAGTTGCCACCTTAAAAAGATGATGAATTTCGGCCTAGACACTGTGGGTGCACAAGGCAGGTCATAGAGCAGCACACACCGTCCATATACAAGGCAGAGCCAGAGGATCCAGATCTGGTGCAAAAATGCCCCAGGAGAAGCTATAGGAAAACGAACAGAGCTACATCCCAGGACTTGGACGGGGGAGGGGTGGGGGGGGGGGGGTGCAATGTAGTGATTGGAATGATGTCAGCCAAATGGATCTCCTAGAATGTGAGTTTCCCGATTGGGGCTGTTAATCTGGTCCAATCAGAAGCCCTGGCTGACAGCTATAAACAGTAGTTTTCAGGCATTCTGCTCACTTTAGGAGCTGGCTCTGTGCTAGCTGGGTCAGTGTTATGTACCATGCACATGTAAATAAAAGTTGACTTGGTGACAGGATAACCAACCTTCTTAGAGTGATGTGGGCATGAACAAGAGAGTACAAATTTAAAGTGATGTACAAGTATAGCAAATGCAATATGAGAATAGATTTTTTCACACTTAGTCACACAATAACATCATGTGAGAACATAAACTGTATCATTACAAATTTAAACTGTTTGCATAAGACTCTAACATATTCACAATAGATAAATTGACCTATTGCATGCAAAGTAATGAAACAATGCTTGTGAAAATCTGTAATACAAAAGAGATTCGAATTGGAGAAGTGTAGAGACTTTGAAGGATTCTAGGCCTAGGGAGGTTACACAGAGTGAGGGGTTTCTAAAACAAACAAGGAGAATCTTATAGTTGAGATTTTGCCAAGCCAGGAGCCAGTGCAGGTCAGCAAGTACCTGTGATCAGTGAGTGAGACTTGATGCGATTTAAGATATGAACAGCAGTACAGTTATATGTGTTGATACTTATCAAAACCATTGAACTTAGAATGAAATGGGATATAAACTTTGCAATTCCAAAACTCAGGGTTCATACCCAAAGGAGCATTACATTCAGAATGATAGATCGCAAAAAACAATAATAATGTAAAAATTTAAGTTGTTATAGTGTTCTGACACTGGGTAAACTCTCCTGCTTAGTTTAAAACCAGCTACACTGAAAAGATTTATCTCATGCAGTAATCTGTAAAAATTGAGTGACCAAGAAGTATTTAAGGTAAAAATTAACAATTTTATTTTTTAAAGTATAACTGAGAATAAACTAACCGCTATTTACAATTTCTTCCTCTAACCTATCTTTTACCTTCCCTTCTATAATACTAGTCCAATAAAACTCCCAATTAAGATTTACAAAACAGCACTTCTTATCTCAAAATGAGACAGCTGTATGTTCTTGTTTTTGGATCTTCCTGTGTCTTCCTTTCTCCTTGTTAGGAATTTCTGCGTCACAGGTTACTAATCAAAAAATACCTTTTTAAGAGAATTATTTTTCAGGCAGTCTGTTTACATTCTGGGCTTGTCAGTTCTCCTTTCAACTGTTCAATTTCCCCCTGTCTTATACCCTAGAGCATGGGATTGTGTCATTGGCTTTTATAATTGTCAATCTCCTCAACTCAAACTTGATTGGAAATTGGTGTTTTTGTATTGGGGTATAATTTAAACTGATTGGCCAAATTCAATTTTGTTTTTGTCTCCAGGTAACGAACTACTCGAGTTGTTTAATCCAGTGTTACATATATTGTTGCCTTATTGAGAACACTTGGTGCTGTGTTCGGTAGTACTGCTGCTTTTAACTCTCTTAAAGGTACATCCACATCTTCATAACAATAACCTTAACAAACCATAGGGCTGCTCTCTTATTAGACAAACATGACTTTGGAGGCCACCACATCTCAGTTGAGTGGAGAGATTGGAAAGGAGAGATATTCATAATAAGAAAGTGGTGAAGGATCTATTGAGTAATTTTTTGTTAGTACATTATAGCATCTAGGGTATAATCAGATTTAAATTCTAGATTTGCTACACAAAGTGTTTAAAATGATACAGACAAGAGAAATCATAAACAATTAAACGATGGATGAATATGTTAAGATATGGATTATCCAAAATGGATACTTTGTATCAGCTTTCACTAGTGACAAGAACAATGTGGATATAAAATCAGGGAGCAGAACTGTGATATAATTAAAGAAATTAGCATACACAGAAAGGAGGCTCCAAGTAGTTTGGCAGGCTTAAAAGTAGATAAACGTCCAGGGCTAGACGAAGTAAATGAAAAGTTAGTGGTGTGGTAAAAGTGAGGTGGGTAGATTATAGGAGCAGATAGACGTGCTCCTCAGATGGGCTGATCAGTGACAAATGGAATTCAATCTATGTAAAGTGTTGCACTCAAGCAGACAGACAAGGCAAGGGAATACATGATGAACAGTAGGACCCTGGGAAGCACCAAAGATCAGAGGAATCTTGGTGTGCTTGTCCACTGGTCCTTTAAAGTATTAGGGCAGATAGATAAAATGGTTAAGACATATAGGATTCTTAACTCTATTCGACAATGCATGGAGTTTAAGAGCAGCAGGTTATGTTGGAACTGTATAAAACAACAGTTAGGCCACAGCAAGAGTATTCTGTGCAGTTCTGGAACCCACATTATAGGAGGGATGTATTGTATCAGAGGAGTGCAGAGGAGATTTATCTGGGCTGGTGAGTTTTAGTTATGAAGAGAGTTTGGATGGACTGTGATTGTTTTTCTTGGGGCAGAGGAGACTGAGGAGGGGGTATGAGGAACATGATTGAGGTGTACAAAGTTATGAGGGGCATAGACATGGTAGACATGAAGGAACTTTTCTCTTTGTTGGACAGATGAATGTCTGGGAGCATAGATTTAAGGTAAAGAGCAAGCAGTTTAGAGGCGGTGTGAGGAAATATTTCCTCACCCATAGGCAGGATTTTCATTCTGAAGAAACATAAGTTGAGGTCATTTCCAGGTCCCAAACACACCTTGGGACAGAGTTAGGGAAGGCAAACAGGTCATTCCTCAATGAGCAAAATGCACATTGCCCTGAGGAGAAAGTACACTCCTTATGTCTACCATTTAACACACCCATACTCACAACACCTGTTTTATGGTCTGGGGAATGGTGCACATCCAACCTCTATGAGATGAGCAGAGTATGAGTAGGAAGGTTATAAACTAGACACCTGACCTATATTACATGCCACCGCACTAAAAATACACCTGGCAGATGCAAGTATCAAACCCAAGTTTCATTGGACCTCCCTAACAATTGACAGAGAGGTGGGGTGGCAGTCAATTATTGGTCTGAAGAATGGAATGCAAGTGGGACTATAGACAGGGGCCTCAGTCTAATCTGGGTTTCACTGTTGTTACTTCTATCTGGAGTCATGTAGAAGATTTGAGTGCAAGAATATATCATGAGAACCAGAGGCCTAAAACCCAGGGTTAGCTCTTGGGTTCTTGGGACCCTGGGGTCCTCCTGCAGGCCATACAGTGGAAGGGGAGGGAGATCCTCTTCCTGGAGAATGAAAGGCCACCCAACCAATAATGCAGAAGCAGAAATGAGATTCGAAAAAAAATTAAACCCAGTGTCGGAAAATAAATGATCTAATAAGCTTTAGCAAGGTGAGCCAATGGGCCCTTAAGTATTTTTCCTCTGACACCTTACCCTGGAGAGGAGCATCAGGTTGCATGCTTCTTTTGAACAAAAGAGGAGTTGCCATATTGTTACAACACGGGGTAAACCATCCTGCTTAATTTAAAATCAGCAACACAGAAAAAGTTTATCCCATACAGCAATCTGTAAAACTTCATGTGGACAAGAACTATTTGAAATAAAAATGAACAACTTTATTTCATAAAATATAATAGAGAACAATTAACTAACAACCATTTACAGTTCCTTCCTTTAATCTATCTTTTATCTTTCCTTCAATAATACTAGTCTGATAAAACTCCCATTTAAGAGTAGCAGAAAAATTCAAATTTAAAAACCAGCCAGTGGTCGAATCTTCTCTTTATCTTCGCCAGTAGATTTGCTCCCAAGGTCAGCATTCAGGTTTTTCTCCATGCAAACTCCTTCTCTAGACAGGTACCTCTCAGAGAATTCTGACTAACAGTCTACATTTGTTGGTTTGGGGGCAGTTCTCCTCCCAGCTGTTTAATTTTCCCCAGTCTTATACCCCAAAGCATCAGCTTTTAAGATCGTCAATATACTAAATTCAAACTTGATTGAAATTTGGTATTTTTCGGGGTATCATTTAAACTGATTAGCCTAATTTGAATCTGTTTTGTCATTTCCAGGCAACGAGCTACCGCAGTAACTGGAGCACATGTAACATGTGTCTTATTGAGAACACTTGATGCTGTCACTGCTAACATTTACTCACTCAAAAGTATAGTACACCCACACCTTCATAACAAAAAATGAACCATCATAATGAAAAGATAGCTTCATTTTTTTCTCTACTTTTTAAACACATTGCCCTAACATACAGCTATTACTTTCTTCCAATATGCCTGTATGTGTGTTTTTAATGGCATATATATAAAAAAATTAAATAAAGACAAATCTCATCTAAACTCCATCCATTAAATCCGTGATAACACAATTGTAATTACATTCTTCCGACCCGCAACATGTGTGATTTGTAAATTAAAAGTTTGTAACATAAGACTTCAATGAAATAGTCTCATATTCTTGTCTTTAAAGTGTTCTAAGAATGTAAGTGGATTGTGGTCACTGTACACAACTGTCTCCAATACATTGTTTGTTAGATACACATTAAAATGTTGTAAGGTCAGTACCAAACTCAATAGTTCTTTTTCGATCGTGGAATATTTCCTTTGGTGTATGTTGATCTTCTTTGAAACGTAACCAACTGGCAGTTCAATCCCATCCTCATCTTCCTGTAGGAGTACAGCTCCAACGCCAATGTCACTAACATCGATGGCAACTTCAAAAGGTTTTTGAATAATTTGGTGTTGCTAAAACTGGTTTGGTGGTTAATATTGATTTCAAATTGTCAAATGCCTCCTGGCAAGGTTCATTCTACCGAAACTTTGTGTTGTTCTTCAGCAAATCAGTTAACAGCGCCACTACATTGTTGAAGTTTGGAACAAACTTCCGATAGAATTCGTTGAGTCCTTAGAATTGAAGCACCTCTTCCTTCAAGGTTGGTCATGGAAATTCCTCAATGGCTTTCGTCTTTGCGTTCCGTGGATTCAACCTTCCATTACCAATGTTATGGTCCAAGAACATCACCTCTGCTTTCGCAAATTCCGTTTTATTTAAGTTTATCACTAGTTTTGCTTCTTGTAGTCATTCAAAGAGCTTTGCCAACTGTACCATGCGATCTTTTCAGGAGTTACTAAAGATCACTACATTGTCCAAATAGACTGCACAGTTTGTTAACCCAGCCATAACTCTGTTCATCAGTCTTTGGAATGTGGCAGGTGCGTTCTTCATTCCAAAGGGCATCACTTTAAACTGATACAGCTCATTTGGGGTTACAAACGCGGAAATTTCTTTTGCTGACTCTGATAAAGGCACCTGCCAGTAACCACGCATTAAGTCCAACTTGGTGATGTAACTCTCTTGTCCAACTTTGTCAATATAGTCCTCCAATCTAGGAATTGGATATGAGTCTGATTTTGTAATGGTGTTGATCTTCTGATGATCCACGCAGAATCGTTGAGTCCCATCCAGTTTGGGAACTAAGACAATTGGTGAACTCCACTCGCTCTAGCTTGGTTCGATGATGTCCTCATCAAGCATGGCCTCCACCTCCTTCTGGACCTGTCTGGCTTTGAAAGGATTAAGCTGATCATGATGTTGTTTTATCAGAGCAGTATTTCCTGTGTTCCATGTACAATAGCATTAGTCCTCCCCATCTGATTCTTACATATGTCCTTGTATTGCAGTAACAAATCTTTAAACTGCGTTCTATGTTCCTGAGACAGATAGCTTACTAACCTATCCCACTCCTCAAGGATTTCTTCATTTTGAAAATCTAATTTGAGGCACCCTAAAATCCAAATTTGATTCCTGGATTTGATTCTTCACTCTGCAGAGCACTAACTAACACCTGTTTCTCCAGTTCTTTCTCTCTAATATAATATGGTTTCAACATGTTCACTTGACATACTCAATGCCTTTTTTCTATCTGGCATCTTTACTAAATAGTTCACCTGACTCAACTTCTTTTCAATTTGATAGGGACCACTAAACCTGGCTTTGAAGGAATGTCTTATCACTAGTAACAGTACTAAGATGTCATCCCTCAGGAAAACATGAGTCTCAGAGCTTTTATCTGCCACCTATTTCATTCTATACTGTGCCCTCTTTAGGTGCTGTTTAGCTAACTCACCTACTCTATTTAATCTCTCCTTCACCTCCAATACATGATCTAAGTGTGAGATCTCCGACTTTGGTCCTGTCAATTTTTATTTAATTAATTTCAAAGGACCTCTCACTTCATGACCAAATATTAACTCAAAGGAAGTGAACTGAGTAGATTTGTTTGGGGCATCTCTAATGGCAAACAATACAAATGGGATACCTTTATCCCAATCACTCTGGTAATCCTTACAGTATGCTCTCAAATGGTCTTCAAGGACTGAGTTAAAAATCACACAACACCAGGTTATAGTCCAACAGATTTTTCGGAAGCACTAGATTTTGGAATGCTGCTCCTTCATCAGGTGGTTGTGGAGAATAATGTTGTAAGACTCAGAATTTATAGCAAAAGACCTGGATTGTTTGTTAAATCTCTCATTTTTTAGAATGACCATGTTGGTTTCAGTTATTTCATATGTAAATCACAAAACTTTCTTTAAAAGTTACCTTCTCAAGTGAACTTTAACAATTAGTGTCATGTTGGCCCAAATAATGTATTGAAGGTGTGAGCCTCCCTATGTGAGGCTGTCTGTGCCACAATGGTCAGACTGATTCTAATCTCAAAAACGATTTACAGAATCTTACATGGATTCATCCAGTTTTTAAGCAAAGTAAAATCTAATTCTGCAAGTTCAAATTCACCCCACAAACTTATATGTGTAGGTGTACATATGTGTTGGGGGGAGTGGTTATGAGGGTCTGTGAGAGGGTGTGTGTGTGAGTGTGAGTGTAAAGGGCTTTAAGTCTGTGAGAGGTTGTGTGCGCGTATGAGAGAAGGTCTGCGTAAGTGTGTGTGTGTCTGTGTGTGTGTATAGTACAATGGGGTCACCTGTAGTGTGACATGAACCCAAGGTCCCAGTTGAGGCCATCCCCCATGGGTACCGAACTTTGCTATCAACTTCTGCCTGGACACGTTTTGTTGTTGTCAGTACCGAAGTCCACCTTGAAGGACAGTCACCCGAAGGTCCAAGGTCGATTGTTCCTGACTGCTGAAGTGCTGTCCGACTGATGGGAATGCTCCTGTCTTTTGATTGTTTTGCTATGTCCGTTCATCTGTTGCTGTAGCCTCTGTTTGGTCTCACCAATGTACCTTGCCTCAGGGCATCCTTGCCTGCAGCATATGAGATAGACAACATTGGCTAAGTCGCATGAGTACCTGACACGTACATGGTGGGAGGTATCCCCATGTGTAATGACAGTACCCGTGTCGACATTCTGACACGTCTTGCAGGGCCTACCATGACAACATTGCGTGGTATTGTCCTGAAACCCAGGCAATTTGCTACGAACAATGATCTCTTTGAGGTTTGGTGGCTGTTTAAAGGTGAGAAGTGGAGGTGTGGGGAAGGTCTTGGTAAGGTGCTCATTCTCATTGACAATGTTTTGCAGGCTGCAAAGAACATGGCATAGTTTTTTTGGCTCCTGTGAAGTACTGGACAACAAAGGGTACCCTGTTGGTTGCAGCTCGTGTCTGTCTCCTGAGGAGGTCATAATGGTTTCTCGCTGTGGCACGTCGGGACTGGCGGTCGATGAGTTCAGCATCGTACCCCATTCTTATGAGGGCATCCCTGAGTACTTCCAAGTGCCCATCACGTTCCTCCTCATCTGAACAGATCCTGTGTATGCGTAGGGCTTGTCCAAAGGAGATGGCCGTTTTAATATGTTTCGGGTGGAAGCTAGAGAAGTGTAGCATCATGAGGTTATCTGTGGGTTTGTGGTTGAGTGAGGTACTGAGGTGCCCATCCTTAATGGAGATGCATGTGTCCAAGAATGAGACAGATAATAGAGAGTAGTCCAAGGTGAGTTTGATGGTGGGATGAAACTCATTGATATCACTGCGAAGTTGTTTCAGTGATTTTTTGCCATTGGTCCAGAGGACGAAATTGTCGTCAATATACCTGATGTATAGTGTTGGTTAGAGATCCTGTAAAGAGAAGAAGTCTTGTTCGAACTTGTGTACGATAATGTTGGCACATTGGGGTGCAAATTTGGTCCCCATAGCTGTTCCATGTGTCTTGATGAAGAACTGGTTCTCAAAGGTGAAGACATTGTGATTGAGGATAAAGCAGATAAGTCATAGAATGGTGCTCGGAGATTGGCAGTTGTTGGTGTTGAGTACTGAGGCTGTACTTTGTCCTCAACCGGGACCTTGGGTTCATGTCACACACACACACACACACACACACGGACACGGACACACGGACACACACACTGACACTCCTACACACACACACACACACTTGCAGTATGTGTGACTGTACACTCACACATACACTCCATACACACCCTTTCACCCACACTTATAACCACCCCCTCCCACCACACACACACACACACACACACACACACACACACATGCACATATAAGTTTGTGGGGTGAATTTGTACTTGCAGAATTACATTTTACTTTGCTCAAAAACTGCATGAATCCATGTAAGATTCTGTAAATCTGTTTTTTGGATTAGAATCAGTCTGACCATTGTGGGCACAGATAGCCTCACACCTTCAATACATTATTTGGACTGACATGGCACCAATTGTTAAAGTTCACTTGAGAATGTAACTTTTAAAAAAAGTTTTGCGATTTACATATGAAAGAACTGAAACCAAATGGTCATTCTAAAAGATGAGAGACTTACAAACAATCCAGATCTTTTTCAATATATAATTTCAATTACATCACACTGTAAACTTTTGCTATAAATTTTGCGTCTTATTCTCCTCAACCACCTGATGAAGCAGCAGCACTCCAAAAGCTAGTGCTTCCAAATAAACCTATTGGACTCTAACCTGGTATTGTGTGATTTTTAACTTTGTACACCCCAGTCCAACACCGGCTTCTCCAATTCAAGGTCTGATGCCACATTTCTAAAGGTCTCTGGGATTCAGGATGATATGCACTGGATTTAAAGTACTGTATACCTAAGCTATCCATAACCTCCTTAAACAGACTAGCAGTTAAATTTGACCCTTGATCCAACTGAATCTCTCTGGGTAGCCATACTGCATGAAGAAAGCTCCTAACTCCTCTACCACCTTTTTTGCCGTGATGCTCCATAATGGAATTACCTCCAGAAATTTGGTAGACACATCCATTATGGTTAACAAGCACTGGTTCCCACGTTTAGTTCTCGGTAGGGGACCTACACAATCAATTATAACCCACATGAAAGGTTCTTCTAATGCAGGAATTGGCTACAAAGGTGCTGGTTTTATTACCGCCTGTGGCTTACCTATTATTTGGCATGCATGACACATATGGCAAAAGTTAACCACATCCTTGTGCATTTCAGGCAAATAAAAATGTTTTTGTACCTTAGCCTGAGTCTTTCGTACCTCTAGGTGACCTCCTACAGGTAGCTCATGTGCTACCTGTCTGTATGCTACCAGCAACACAATCTGCTGCACCTTGGCCATTTCTCCCCTGCACTAACCTGCCGTGATCTCCATTTCTGCGTTAGGATTTTATAACCCACCAGAATATTCTCTGCCTCCTTTTCAGAGTACGCATCCTCATATATCTCTTTTATTGTCTTATCTTGCTCTTGCAAGTCTCTGAGCCTTTCAGGATGAAACACTTCTGTCTGACTCTGCCTGTTCAGGTTTTTCCTGCACCACTATGTCAAACAGGTTATCCGCTAATTGAACCTCAGTTTCTTCATCTTTCTCTTTACTTTTTGCTTCGTGCTGTGACTTAAGATAGTGGGATCTGGTTACCACACAGTCTGGGAAAAGACCAGAATATTTCTGTTTTAACTCCTCAGTTTCTTGGTCTTCCTTGGGCTTCTCCACAACATGGGGTGTCATTTCCACCTTGGATCCTGCCAAATTATTCCCAACAACAACCTGAATTCCTGGAACTGACACTCTGTCAATCATTCCCACTGTAGCTTCCCCAGTCTTAAGTTGGCACTCCAACCTGATGTTACAGAAGGGAACGCTAAATTTCTGCCCATCTATCCCACATATTATCACACTCTTGGGTAACAGATCAGAAAGAGGGCACATTTGCTCATCCCTTACTATCAGCAACTGGTTAGATCCTGTATCCCTCAAAATTATAACCTCTTGTCCTTCTACCCTGTTCTTTCTGAATAAACATTACCCACAAAGGCGAATTCTTTGTAGAGATCAGGTACTAACTCCATACCCAGCCCCTTGCCTAGGCTGTGCGCTCCCCTGCAGCTCCTCAGCTGTTCTTGGGGTTACCTTTACTACCTTCACTAATGCCACTCACTTAGCTTCTTTTGCCACATCTTTTCCCACGGCGCCTTTCTTTAAGGACCCGTGGCAGTGAAAACACCTTTTCCTTGTGTCCTTCTGAAACTACCAACACTGTAATTTTCTGTGGCCAGCTCCATACAGTGAAGACACCTGAGGCCTTTCACCTCCTGTCCACCCTCTTGTGCTTCTTTAACATGTGGTAAATTCTTACCAGTACTCTCTACTCTTGGTTTCGTAGAGTAGGATCTCTCCTTCTCCCAGCTTTTCTATCTTCACAGGATGAAGTTCTGGCCGGAAGCTTGTCTTATGCACCAATCTGCTAATTCTGCTACTCTTGTCACTTCCTGAACTTTCTGTTCCTCCACGTGAATTCTTACCATCTCTGGAAGTGAGTTTTTAAACTCCTCCAGCAAAATAATCTGTCTTAGAGCCTCAAAATTCTTATCTATTTTCAAAGCACGTATCCATCGATTAGAATGACTATGTTTAATTCTTTCCAACTCAACATTAGTCTGACCTGGTTCCTTCTTTGTGTTTCTAAACTGCTGTCTATATGCTTCTGGTACCAATTCATAAGCACTTAAAATAGCCTGTTTAACCTCTTCATAATCCATTGACACCTCATCGGACAGTGCGGCAAATACCTCATTAGTTTAGTCTGAACTAGCATTACCCATAAATCCTCAGACCACTCCATCTGCCTAGCCAATTTTTCAAATGAAATTAATAAGGCTTCAACATCTTTCTCATCAAAATCTAGCAGAATCTTGGCATATTTGTATATATCACTATTTTCCCTTTTAATCTCCATCTGTTTATTTGACTTTGCTGACTAAGTCGCAACTTCTCAAGTTCAAATTCTCTCTTTTTGCTCTGCTAAGAACTTTCTTTCTCCCTTTTCTCTCTCTCTCTTTGCTCAACTAAGAACCTTTTCTCTCTCTCTTTTTCCTCTCTCTCCCTTTGCTCATTTTCTAACTCAATTTTCCTTAATTGTAATTTAAGTTTTTCTACCTCTACTGCACCTGTCTGTTTCACTGACACACCTAAGTATTTGACTAACTCCCTTACAATTTCATCTTTACTTTTGTCCTTGGTTATACTCAAATCTAACATATTTGTTAAAACTAGAAGTATGGCCTTTTTCTTTTCTTCTAAACTTTCTTGGCAAATTTGAGAAACATCTTTAAATTCCAGAACCTCTTTAGCAATTTTAAGAGCCAAAATTCCAGAACCTCTTTAGCAATTTTAAGAGCCATTTCTCTCACTTTTAATTTAATCAACCACAAGTCACTGAACATAAAGAAATTGCCTCCCCTATATTTTATTTAAAGATCTAGGACACTAACCTGCAAGTGTTTAAATCTGCTGGGAAATTTCATACCCCCAGATCTATTCAAATCTATCTAAACCAGTTCAAATCATGGACCCAAGCCCCGAAACTGTTATGACACAGGGTAAACCCTCCTGCTTAATTAAAAGCCAGCAACACAGAAAAGATTTATCCCATGCAGTAATCTGTAAAAATTAAAGTGGCCAAGGACTATTTAAAGTAAAAATTAACAACTTTATTTCTTAAAGTATATCAGAGAATAATCAACTCACAACTATTTACAACTCCTTCCTCTAACCTATCTTTGACTTTCCCTTCTATAATACTAGTCCGATTAAACTCCCAATTAAGGTTTACAGAAAAACTCAAATTTTAAAACCAACCAGTGGTCGAATCTTCTCTTTATCTTTGTCCATAGATTGGCTACCCAGGTCAGTGTTGAGGCTTTTCTCTGTGCAAACTCCTTCTCTAGACAGGTACCTCTCAGAGTTCTGACTAGCAGTCTACAGCTGTTGGCCTGGTGACAGTTCTCCTCCCAGCTGTTCAATTTTCCTGGTCTTATACCCCAAAGCATCAGATTATGTCATTGCCTTTTAAAATTGTCGATATACTCAATTCAAACTTGGTTGTAATTTAGTATTTTTCATGGTATCATTTAAACTGATTGGCCTAATTTGAATCTGTTTTGGCATTTCCAGGCAGCCAACTACCCCAGTAGCTGGAGCACATGTTGCATTGTGTCTTATTGAGAACACTTGGTGCTATCACTGCTAGCTTTTACTCTCTTAAAGGTATACTACACCCACACCTTTATAAAAATATCTTATTTGCTTACTTCTCAGAACCTTGGCTCAGAACCTTGGTAGTTTTGAATTGACATTGAGTCATATTCAGCTTCTAATGAAAAAGAACAGCTGATAGTGTCCAAATGGACCAGCTGTGCCTTTTCTCTTTTTGTCCTTGAAGAAACAGGCCCATTATGCCTGGAAGAAGGTCAAATACTGTTGGATCCCAATCTTAACCTGATTGCACCCCGGTGAAATTCAGGCCATAAGAGGTCAGCAATGACCTCGGCACCATGGACATTCATGGTGGACGGCATACCAAGCAATGAGTTGCAATGAGAAGCTTAAGTACTGCAGAGGCTTCTGCTCACTAAGTTTAACTTTCATGGTCACAACATGTCTCCCACAGATACAATAGTGATTCATAATTAACTAATTAGGTATTAATAACAAATATTGCCCTAACCACCACTAGGTTAAGAGCCATAGCAGTCAAGCACAAAAGAAGCACTGTCATATCACTACAATTACATGATCCTTCAGTGCAGATACAATCACCTTTGTTGGTCATTATGTGCAGGCAGTGGGTGAGGACCATATTGCAAATGCACAACAGGATGTGTCAGAGGCAGTTGCAGTTATAAGAGGGACACTTGGATGATGGAGGACAGCCACATCCTTGTTCAAATTGGGCACCAATGCACGGTCCATTGGAAAGAAGGCTGTATCTAGATCAACAGCAGCAGCAGATGTGCTGGCATACGTCAGAATTCCCTTGGGAAGTGTGGGGTCATGAACAAAAAAATTAAGGAGTTTATTCACTTCATTTGTGCCACCATGGCTCAAGTTTTGAGCACATGAGCTCTTCCAGTGACAGAGTGCTCAAGATCACAGAAGGCCATGACGCAGTTCTTGGAATCCATGCACTTTTTAAAAAATTCATTTGTGGAATATGGGCATCACTGACTAACCAGCAGTTATTGCCTATCCCTAGTTGCCCTTGAGAAGGTGGTGGTGAGCTGCCTTCTTGACCCGCTGCAGTTTACCTGCTGTGGGTTGACCCACAATATCATTAGGGAGGGAATTCTGGAATTTTGACCAAGTGACAGTGAAGGAACAGCAATATATTTCCAAGTCAGGACAGTGAATGGTTTGGAGGGGTACTTGAAGGTAGTAGTGTTCCCGTTTATCTGATACCCTTGTCCATTTAGATGGAAATGTTTGTAGGTTTGGAAGGTGCAGTCTCAGAATCTTTGGTGAATTTCTGCAGAACGTCTCATAGATAATACACACCACTGCTGTTGAGCATCGGTAGTGAAGGGATGGATGCTTGTGGAAGTGATACCAATCCAGCAGACTGCTTTTTCCAGGACAGTGTCAAGCTTCTTGAGTGTTGTTGGGGCTGCACTCATCCAAGCAAGTGGAGAGTATTCTACCACACTCCTGACTTGGGCCTTATAGATGGTTTTCTCAGGCTCTGGGGAGTCAGGGATGTGCTACCCACTGCAGTATTCCGAGCCTCTGACCTTGTCTTGTAGCCACTGTATTTATGTGGTAAATCCAGTTGAGTTTCTGGTCAATGATAATCACCAGGATATTGATTGTGGAGGATTTGGTGATGGTAATACCATTGAATGTCAAGGGGTGGTGGTTAGATTGTCTCTTATTAATGATGGTCACAGCCTGGCATTTATGTGATGCAAATGTCACTAACACTTGTAAACCCCAGCCTTGATACTGTCCAGATCTTGTTGCATTAAACATGGACTGTTTCAGTATCTGAGGAGTCACAAACGATGTTGAACACTGTGCAATCATCGTCAAACATCTCCACTTCTGACCTTCTGATGGAGACAAAGTCATTAATGAAACAGTTGAAGATGGTTTGGACTCGGACACTACCCTGAGGAACTCTTGAAGAGATGTCCTGGAGATGAGATGACTGACCTCCTACAACCATGACCATCTTTCTATGTGTCTAAACGCCGGAGAGTTCGCCCCCAATACTTATTGATTCCAGTTTTGCTTGGGCTCCTTAATGCCACACTTGATTGAATGCAGCCTTGATGTCAAGGGTTGTCACTCTCACCTCACCTCTGTCCATGTTTGAACCAATGCTGTAATGAGGTCAGGAGCTGAGTGGCCCCGGCAGAACCCAAACTGGGTATCACTGAGCAAATTATTGCTGAGCAGGTGTTGCTTGATAGCACTGCTGATGACAATGTTCCAACATTTTGCTGATGATTGAGAGTTGATGGATGGGGCAATAATTTGACGGGTTGGATTTGTCCTACTTTTTATGTACAGGGCATACTTGGGCAATTTTCCACGTTGTCAGGTAGATACCAGTGTTGAAACTGTACTGCGTGGCTAGGGGAGTGGCAAGTCTTCAGTACTGTTGCCAGAATATTGTCAAGGCCCGTAGCCTTTGCAGTATCCAGTGTATCCAACCACTTCTTGATGTCATGTGGAGTGAATTGAATTGGCTGAAGACTGGTATCTGGGGACCACTGGAGTAGGCTGAAATGGATCATCCACTTGGCACTTCTGGCTGAAAGCTACAGCCTTGCCTTTTGCACTGATGTGCTGGATTCTTGCGTTATTGAGAATGGAGATATTTGAATGATTAGATTAGATTCCCTACAGTGTGGAAACAGGCCCTTTGGCCGAATCAGTCCACACCGATCCTCTGAAGGACAACCCACCCAGACCCATTTCACTCTGACTAATGCACCTAACACTATGGGCAATTTGGCATTGCCAATTTACCTGACCTGCACATCTTTGGACTGTGGGAGGAAACCAGAGCACCCGGAGGAAACCCACGCAGACATGGAGAGAATGTGCAAACTCCTCACAGACAGTCACCCGAGGCTGGAATTGAACCTGGGACCCTGGTGCTGTGAGGCAGCAGTGCTAACCACTAAGCCACTGTGCCCCCTCCTCTTCCAAAATGTTCAATCATCCACCACCAATCACGATTGGATGTGGCAGGACTGCATGGTTTAGTTGTGATCTGTTGGTCATGAGATTGCTTAGCTCTGTCTATCACTTGCTGCTTATGCTATTTGACATAAAAGTGGTCCCGTTTGGTAGCTTCACCATATTGACACCTCATTGTCAGGTATGCCTGGTGCTGTTCCTGGCTTGCCCTCCTGCATTCTCCATTCAACTAGGGTTGATCCTCTGGCTTGATGGTAATGGTTAAGTGGGGGATATGCCAGTTCATGAGATTACAGATTATGTTGGAGTACAGTTCTGCTGTTGATGGCCCCATAACACCTCATGGATGCCCAGTCTTGAGTTGCTAAATCTGTTTGAAATCTGTCCCGTTGGGCACGGTGGTAGTGCCACACATCACGATGTAGATTATTCTCAATGTGAAGGCAGGACTTCGTCTCCACAAGGGCTTCTTGGTGGTCGCTCTTACAATATTATCATGGACAGGTGCATCTGCAGCTGGCATACTGGTAAGATTGAGGTCAAGAATGTTTTTCCCTCTTGTTGTTCCCTCACCATCTGCCACAGACCCAGTCTAGCGTCTATGACATTTAGGACCCGACCAGCTCGATCAGAGTACTGTTGCCAAGCCACTCTTGGTGGTGGACATTGAAATCTCCCACCCAGAGTACAATTTTCTGCCTTTGCCAACCTCAGTGCTTCCTCTAAGTGTTGTTCCACATGGAAGAGTGCCAATTCATCAGCTGAGGGAGGAGGGTGTATGGTAATCAGCAGGAGCTTTCCTGGCCCGTGTTTAACCTGAAGCCATGAAACTTCATGGGGTCTGGAGTCAATGTTGAGGAATCCCACAGCAACTCCGACTATATACTACTGTGCCACCACCTCAACTGGATCTGTCCCGCAGGTAGGATAGGATGTATCCAAAAATGGTGTTAGTAGTGTCTGGGACATTGTCTGTCATGTATGATTCCGTGAGTATGACTATGTCAGGCTCTTTCTTGACTAGTCTGTGAGACAGCTCTCTCAATTTTGGCACAAGGTCCCAGATGTTAGTAAGGAGGATTTTTCAGGGTCAATAGCGCTGTTTCTGTCCATTCCAGTGCCAAGACCGATACCAGGTGATCTGCCCAGTTTCGTTTCTTTGAGACTTCGTCATGATTGGTACAACTTGCTAGGCTACTTCAGAGGTCAGTTGAGAGTCAATGACATTTCTGTGGGTCTGGAGTAACATAGAGGCCAGATCAGGTGAGGAGGGCAGATTTCCTTCTGTGAAGGACATTAATGAACCAGATGGGTTTTTTTCTCCAGCAATCGACAATGATTTCATGGTCATCGGTAGATTCTTAATTCCAGATTCATTTTACTGAATTCAGTCTCCACCATCTGTTGTGGCAGGATTCAAACCCAGATCTCCAGGACATTAGCTAAGTTTCTGGATTAATAGTCCAGCAATAATACCACCAGGCCATTGCCTTCCCAACTGTGCATTGATGGCCAAGAATGCATGCCAAACTTTGAAGCTGGACCAGTCAGTGTCGCTAATGGCTTGGGGATGTCTGAAGGGGATATCAGTTGCAATACATCTGGTATAGAACTGCAGGTGCTGGAAATCTGAAACAAAAACAGAAAATGCTCAAGAAACTCAGCAGATCTGGCAGCATCTGTAAAAAGAGAAACAGAGTTAATATCCAGTGACTGAAGTTGACTCAAAACACTAATTTCTCTCTCTACAGATACTGCCAGATCTGCTGAGTTTTTGCAGCACTTTATGTTTTTCATTCCAGCTGGTGTTCCCTCCAGTTATCCAAATCCCCAGACAAGAGCTGACGATGTCACAGAGAAGAATGAGGAAGCCTGCTCTCATTGTCATCATCAACCTCCTTACCCCCACTGATGGAGGGAGCTTGTGTGAAGCAGAATTTGAAGAAAGAGTCTGTCCCTACAGTGATTCAGATGTAACAGCCTCAGGAGATGCGCTCAATGACACCTTCACAACACAGACAACCATATTACAATCACAGCTGCCGGCAGGCCAGCCATGACCAACTTTTCTCTACTTCATCTGAGCTCAGGGGGTAGCATTGTGTAGAAGTGTCTGAGTATGCAGGCATTACATCACAGAGCGCATTGAGGGGATACTGATGTGTCTTCTTCCTGTAATTGCACCATAAGCTAGATATGTGAGCCTCCTTTTCTAAATAGTGAGACAAACAAAGATGTATAAAGTTGTGAAAGAAATCGATGGTTCATCCATGTGACAGTAAAACCTCTGATCAGATGTGCATCCTGTGGCAGTAAGTTTTTAGTTTTGCAAGCTGCATCTTCAATAGACGTTTTAGCACTGACAGATCAAACTGGGTTCTGTACAATCCCATTCACCTTGGGTTAGAAGTGTTCAGTTGAAACTTGATATTGATGAAATCTTTGAACCCTGCGCCAAACCTGGTCATCTCCCTGAATAGTTGGAGCAGCTTTGATGTTCTGCATCTCCTCCTCCTCTTCATTCTTCACTTCTATTACCTGCTGCTTCACTTCCATTGATGAGTTGTATCCCTCCAGGGCCTCACCCTCAATATTCACACATCTCTGGAGGGCCACGTTGTGAAATGCTCAGCAGACCACCACAATGAAGGAGACCCTTGCAGGTGTGTATTGCAGTGTTTCATCTGACTAATCCTGACCCTGAATCGCATCTTCAGAAACTAGACGGCCTGCTCAAAGGTACTCCTAGAAACAGATAGCTCCAGTTGTATCACTTTCTCCGTATTTCTCATGGAGGAGTAAGTGCCCACCCCTTCAAATGCCTTATGATGCCACATGCTGGCAGTGGCAAGTCAGTTGTCTGGGTGGCAACTTGCCAGTTGGATGCCTTTGTGCTTGCTATCCTATTAAAGACAGAAAATTGGCTACTGTAACTGATCAGAGATGAGATCTGGAACATTGGCAATCTGTGAGAGACAGGCACAGCTGAGTGGGTTGTAATGAGCCATTCTCATAAAGATGGATATTTGATGAAAATATATCACGGCCAAAGTTGTTCAGACTCTTTTTTTGCACACTGCTCTGGCATTGATGCATGAACCCTTTAACTCTTGAGTTGAAGGCCCCCACACACAGCAGGAAAAATGCCAGCTGGGACACATAATTCCTCCTGCAATTGGTTGCCTGTCTCCAAACCTACCAGCACAAGAATGCAAAAAGTCAACTTTCATGTTCATCTCAACTAGGTAAAACAGCGTAAGTCACTTCCTGAGCTTGTACTATGGAAATTTTCACCCATGGCCGTTTGAGATAAATGAGTCTTTTGAATGTTGAGCTAATGAAGAAGACATAAACTCAGTGATGAAGAGGTATGATGTACAATTTGTCAAAGATTTGAAGGGGATCATTCAGTCACCAGCACCACTACAAGTGTTCTTTTTAAACTCATGGGATGTGGGCACCGCTGGCTAGGCCAGCATTTGTTGCTCATCCCTAATTGCCCAGAGGACAGTTGAGAGTCAACCACATTGCGGTGGGTCTGGAGTCATGTGTAATGATTGCCGTTTCCTTCCCTAAAGGATAGTAGTGAACTAAGTGGGGATTTTTTTCCTGACAGTTGTTTCGTGGTCATCATTAGACCTCTGTCAATTTCAAATTCCACCATGGCAGGAATTTAACCCAGGTCCACAGAACATTACCTGGGTTTCTGGATTAATAGTCTGGCAATAATACTACTATGCCATCACCACCCCTTAACACAGGCCTATTTGCATTGCCCAGTCACAATGAGTCTAAAAGAAGAGTCATATTAAAATCAAAATGTTAACTCTGTTTCTCTCTCTACTAAGCTCTGATGATATAAATATCATTAACATAATTAACTCAGTTTAAGACATTAGCTACCAGACTACTGGGTTTCTCCAATAAATTCTGTTTTTATTTCAGATATCCAGTATCCCTGCAATATTTTCTTTTTGTTTTCCAATTTAATGTCTGCAGCTCTCATATCCTACCAGAGTCCAACTGACCTCAAAAATCCATATTTTAATAATGAGACTGTATTTTAACTGTACTGCACCTTTTAATGTTACCTGAGGGTGAGGCCCTCAGGTAAATGGTCATTTAGAGGCAGATGTGGTATCTACTAAGCTCTGATGATTTAGAGAGCAATTGTTGCTGCTACTTTATGATTTTTGATCTGAAGAACCCTAACTGAAACGGTTCTTCTTTTTTGCATCGACAACAAATTACAAATGACACACATTTGTGGCAGTATGATAAATATGCAAAAAAAACTGTTCATCTCAAATGTCTTTCAGGTGTTTCTAGAGGAGTTGGGTTCATCCGTTTTGATAAACGAATAGAAGCAGAGGAAGCAATCAAGGGACTGAATGGGCAGAAACCTTCCGGTGCTACAGAACCAATAACTGTGAAATTTGCCAATAATCCCAGCCAGAAAACAAGCCAAGCACTACTCTCACAGTTGTATCAATCACCAAGCAGACGTTATCCTGGGCCCCTGCATCATCAGGCTCAGAGGTTCAGGTAATAACAAACATACATTTTAGTTGGCTTCTATTTTATACAGATTTATTTTAGGATAAAACTAACGTCTTAATTATATTAATGATATTTATATTAATTTTGGTCATTACTTCCAAATAAAATTTATTTTGTGTAAAATAAAAAACTGAAATGTTTATGATTTAAATTTGAACTTCTTACCAGCAAAATAGCATCCATTTAAGTAAAGTTTTATAATTTATTACATCCTATTTCATAATTCTCAAAGAAGTTTAATTAAGATATATATTTTGACCATTGGACTACATGCTTTGCTGTAGCAACAGCTAAAATGTCAGTGTGAAACTTGCAGATTTTCCATACAGCAACACTTTTTGTTTTCGGTTCTCAAGAGGAAGTCCTCTGGGACATACCTGTTCTAAGAATATAAAACAGGACGTGTTCATGACCCAACCCATCAAATTTGGAGACCTAACTCACTGATTGGGCTTACTGTCTTAATATTTTAAGGCAAGGATTCAGTATTGCAATTAAGTCATGATCAGATTTTCAGTTATACTGGTTTTTGGGTCAAGTAAGTGTGATATTTTCTTGGAATCAAGCTTCTCTCCTAAAGTTATATACACAGACTTCAAGCTTCCATTGGCCAAGATCTAGCATTTCAGTTATAGCAGTGCTCACTTGTGGGTCCAGCAGCCCAGTACAACAGAACCTGCACTGGATGTTCCTCCCTCCTGATTCTTACAGGGACTCATTACTTCATGATTCCAACTGCAAAGGCCATGGAGATTCAGACCAGGGAATGTGGCCTGGATCACCAAAGACTGCATTAGACTAAAAAGAGTTATAGAGTCATGTAGAATGGAAACAGACCCTTCAGTCCAACTCATCTATGCCAACCAAGTTTCCTGAATTAAGCTAATCCCACTTGCTTGCATTTGGTCCAAATCCCTCCATATCTTTCCTATTCATGAACCTATCCAAATGTCTTTTAAATGTAACCGTACCTGCATCTACCACTTCTTCTGGCAATTCATTCCACATATGCATCATCCTCTTTAAAAATGTTGACTCTCAGGAGTCTTTTAAATCTTTGTCCTTTCACATTAAAATTATGCCTCTAGTTTTGAGCCCCCCTGCACTAGGGAAACAACCTTTGATATTCACCTTATCTATGCTATTCATGATTTTATAAAATCTATCAAGACACCCTTTAACCTCCTATGTCCAATGAAAAAAGTCCCAGCCTATCCAGCCTCTCCTTAAAACTCAAACCCTCCAGTCCTGGCAACCAACGTTTAAATCTTTTCTTCACCCTCCCCAAATTAATAATGTCCCTCCTGTAGCACAGCAACCAGAATTGTATGCAGTATTTCGAAAGTGGCCTGACCAACGTCCTGTACAACCGCAATATGATGTCCCACCTCCTATACTCAATGGCCTGAGCAATGAAGGCAAGCATGCCAAACACCTTCTTTACCATCCTGTCTACTGTGATGCAACTTTCAATGAGCTATGTTCCTGAAGCTTTCAATCTCTTCCCAGGACCCTACCATTAACTGTGCAAGTCCTGCCCTTATCTGGCTTATCAAAATGCAACACCTCGCAATGATCTAAATTAAACTCTATCTGCCATTCCTCAGCCCATTGGCCCAATTGATCAAGATGCTTTTGTAATCTTAGATAACCTTCCTCATTGTCTAGTATACCACCAATTTTGGTCTCATCCCACAAATTACTGACCACGCTTGCTGTATTCTCATTCAAATTATTTAGAAAAATGACAAATTACAATGGACCCAGCTCTGATCCCTGCAGAACAGACCTCCAGTCCAAAAAAACCATACACCACCACCCTCTGTCTCTTGCCGTCAAGCCAATTTTGTATCCAATTGGCAAGTTCACCCTGAATCCCATGTGATCTAACCTTACTGGCCAGTCTACCATGCAAAAGCCGTCAAAAATTATTATTAAAGTCATGTAGACAATGTCAACCTCTCTGTCCTCATATCTTCTTGGTCGCATCCTCAAACAACTCAACCAAGTTTGTGAAACGTGATTTTCCATGCACAAAACCATGCTGACTATCCCGAATCAGTCCTTGCCTTTCCAAATGCATGTACGTCATGTCTCACAGAATCCCTTCCAACAGCTTATCCACTGCTGATGTCTATGGTTTCCTAGCTTTTCCTTTGCAGCCTTTCTTAAATAAAGGCACAGCATTAGTCACCCTCCAGTCTTCGGGCATATCGCCCATGGCTGTAGATGATACAAGTATCTCTGCAAGGGGCCCCGCGACTTCTTCCCTAGTTTCCCACAAAATCCTGTGATACATTTGATCAGGTCCAGGCAATTTAACCACCTTTATGCTTTTTAACAGCTCCAACACCTTCTCTTCTGTAATGTGGACTGATTTCAAGACATCAATATTTATTTCCCTGCGTTCCCTAGTTTCCATGTCTTTCTCCACAGTAAATACTGAAGTGAAGTTTTCGTTTAGTACTCCCGTTGCCTCTATTACAGAAAAAGCCAATTGTAACTGTTACCTTTATTTTCATCACCTATGTCAGCTTATCTTCATTCAACCCAATTTCAAAGGCTGTCAACAAACTTTGCAGATGCACTATTGAAAGTATTCAATCTGGATGCACCATGGTTTGGTACAGCAACTGCTCTGCGTAGGACTGTAAGAAACTATAAAGTTGTGAAGATAGCCCAGTCCATCACGCAAGGCAGCTAATATCATCAAAGAGCAGTCCCACCCCAGCTATAATCTCTTCCAACCTCTTCTGTCAGGCAGAAAATACAAAAGCTAAAACATATGTACCAACAGATTTAAGAACAGCTTCTTCCCCGCTGTTTTTAGACTTCTGAATGGACCTCTCAAATTTCAAATCTAATATTGATCTTGTTTTTTGTGCAACTTCTTTGTAGCTGTAACTTTGTATTCCTCGCTCTGTTCTATCACCCTATGATCTTCGTATGGTATGATCTGCCCGTACTGCATGCAAAACAAAACTTTTCGCAGTACCTAGGTACATGTGACAATAATAAATCAAATCAAACATCTCAGTTGCCCAGTCTTTGGACTTCCATTGCCCCAATACTTCAATCTAGCCACTCATCTGCTCATTAATTTTTTAACCTCCACGTCCACATTCAGAGCAAAATGTGTACGTGCTTCCATCCTTGTCAATGCCTCAGTATAGATCCCACAGCTGATCCCTGAAGTCCAATTTTTTTGGACTATCCATCACCTATCTGCTCGACTACGTCAGTCCTCATATGAACTGCCAAAACCACACACTAGTCTAACATATTCCTGGAGGATGAAAATAGGTCCTGGCTATGTTTCTGCACTATCCTTTAATTTTTAATCTTTAATTTCTCTCTCTCCCTTCCCCTTCTAGCAGGAAGTCTTTGGACTGCTTTGCATTTACAATAGGCTGATTCCTTTCTTTCTATGCCTTTACCCTCAATTCAGCTTCTCTCCAGTATCTCTCCTGAGCACTTCTTGCCCACCGTCAGTTTACTTTATCCATTAGAGTTGCCTGTTATTTCCCAAGCCCACTTTTCTGCAAATCTGTAAACATTCAACATTTTTAACCCCCATGCCAACTAGCATTATGAATGGTTCCTTCTCCTCAGTCAATGACCCCCATCCTTTCAAAATATGGATTATCACCCTTCCTCAAAAAAACCCTAAACTCTGTACCTTTCTAATTTATCAGTTCATCTCTCTTTGTTGCAAAGTTCTAATCACCTCCTAAATGTGTGCACGTTTCTCCTGCAACTCCAGGTTTGAAACTGACTAATTAGGTTTACACACCTGGCAGAGCACTAACATGGCTCCAGCTCAATTCACAAATGATATCATCTGTTATGGTGACCCTCCTTGTCATCCTCAAGCTTTTTATAACCTTTGGTACAACGTCCAATGCCTTGTCTCTTTTAGTCCAACACTGCGATATTGCTTTTTTTGTTTTCACGTGTAGTTACCTGATACAACCAGATAATCTTCAGCAGTGGCTTCCCCTATGAAATCCTGGCAGGATCTGTCCTTCAGCCCCTCCTCTGAGACATCACTGGGCTGAATCTTCGTTTAGAATAGAAGTATGGGGCTGGGACCATTTCTGTGTTCCAACCCTGGTCTGACTGAAGCCATTGTAAGAGGTGTGGGTTGCCAGAGGTACACTAAGGCAACTCCACCTTGAAGCACTCTCTAAAAAATTTAAATGTCATTTAAATAAATTTTGATCATAGATTGAAGGTCATATCTATGCAGGAAACCCAGCTACAGGATAACTAATGGCTACAGATAATGCCTACTGAAGACTGCAGCTCCAGTGGGGTTAAAATAGAAAGCCACCTGTATCCCCTAGGTCAGTCGCAAGCAAGCCACCTCTGGGCACTTGCTGGGCTTATTCCTTTGTGGGAGGACCCATTTGCTACTTCAGAGTTCCCATCAGGGTGCCCAAGCCTTTCACAATATGCATTCAATTATCAGAATGTCTACCCTTCGCTGCTGGCTCTGAATCAGCCAGTGCTGGCGAGCTCTGGAAGAAGCATCAAGATGTGGGAACATATCTGACTATTAAGCCCCAACACATAATTGACCAAAATTCTTCCCAGCCTGACCTTTAAAACAATCCCGGCAGATCTGGAAATATTATGTTTATCATCTGTAGACATAGGGTCAGGTTTGACATATATCCTGACAGTAGTTCTCTGTACAGTTTCCCTGCCTCAGGGTTTTCAAGCCATTTACCTGATTTCCAGTCATGGATATAATTTCTCCCAATTAGTAGCAAAATTGAAACCATTGATTTTTGGACGTACTACAAAATCAATTTCCCTATCAAGAATTACATTCATGTTCAATTATCTCAGACTGAACTAGACTAGGATTCTTGTTCAACCATAAACTGAGCTTCAGACTCCATATTCTCTACGTGACAAAGACTGTTGACTTCCTATTTATAAAATCATAGAGTCATATACATTAGAAACAGGCCCTTTGGACTACCATATCTCTGCCAACTAGCAAACACCAAACTACACAAATCCCATTAACCTGTACTTGGTTATATCATACTATATCCTGGCATTTTAAGTACTTATCCAGATGCTTTTAAAATGTTGCGAGAATATCTGCTTCCACCACTCTCTCAGGCAGTATATGTTCTATATATCTACCATCCTCTGGGTGAAAAAATTCTTCTCATAATCACCTCTAAACCACATATTCCTCACCTTTAAACATATGCCCTCAGGTCTTAGATACATCTGCCTTGATGAAGAGATTCTCACAATCCAGTCTGTCTATACCACTCATAATTTTAAGTACTTCAGAATCCTCCTCAGCCTCCTCTGCTCCAAGGAAAATAAACCCAGCCTATCCAGTCTCTCCTCATAAGGGAGACTTTTCATCCCAGGCAAAATACTGGTGAATCTTGCCTGTACCCTCTACAGTGTGATCACATCCTTCCAATAGTGTGGCAAGCATAACTGCACACAATATTCCATTTATGACCTAACCAATGTTTTATAAAGTTGTAACAAGACTTCCTTGCTCCTATATTCTACAGCCCAGCAAATGAGGATAAACATTCCATATGCCTTCTTCACCACTATGTCTACCCATGCTGACACCTCCAAGGAACTATGTAATTGTACACCAATGTTCCTTTGTTCCTCAATACTTGCTAGAGACCTTTCATTCATTTTGTGTATCCTTCCCTTATTGGACATCCGAAAATGCATCATCTTGCACTAAGCAGGATTATGCATCATCTTGCACTTACCATGGCTCTGCCCACTTTACCAGCTGATCAATATTAGTTGGTAGCCCGAGGTCATCTGCTCAGTGTCACCAATATCACCAATTTTTGTGTTATCTGCAAACTTACTAATTAAACCTTCTAATTAACCATTCACATCCAACATTAACCAAGAACAGGTTAATGGGATTTGTGTAGTTTGGTGTTTGCTAGTTGGCAGAGACATGGTAGTCCAAAGGACCTGTTTCTAATGTATATGTCTCTATGATTTTATAGATAGGAAATAATGTAAACAACAAACAGCAACAGTCCCATCACCAAATCCTATGTTACACTGATGGTCACTGGCTTCCAATTACAAAAACAACATTTCACCATCACACTTTGCCTTCTGTATGTAAGCCAATTTTCAATCAGTTTGCCAACCTGCCTTCGATCCTATGGGCTGCTATTTCCATGTGGGACTTTGTCAAAGGCCTTACTGAAGTCCATGTAAACCACATCAACTGCAGTTTCCATTGCACTATTGTATCTGTTCTCTTAACTTCCAACTATTGGGAAAGATGCAGAGAAAAAAGTTCATAGAAAAATTACAAGGGCACAAGAATTATCAGGTAGTTATAATTAGGCAGTTTAATTATCCTAAGAGAGTAAGGGAAGTTATAGTGTAAAGTGCAGCGAGGAATTCTGATCCATGTTCAGGAAAATTTTGTAGATCCAATGTTTCCAACCTGAAAAGGAGCTATTGCTCTGGTCTGAGAAATCAGATGGAGCAAATAAATCATGTGTTCGTAAGGGAACGTTTAAGGACAGTGATTACAGAATCACAAGGTTTAGGTTGCTTTTAAAAAAGGACAAGGAGCAGTCCAAAGTAAAAATAATTAAATGGGGGACGGAACGTTAGTGGGTTGGGAACAAATTTGACCTGGATTAAAGAATTGCGGATGACTGTAATGGAACAATGGGATGCCATTAAAGAGGATATATTTTGGGTTTTACAATAATAAAGGCAGAGGAGCTAAGACTTCAAAAGCCAAAAGCTGGTTACTGACAGTAAGTTTTACTGACAGTAAAAATAAGTTTTCCTTTTCCTGGTCAATTATATTCAGTACAAACAATTCTTATAAAGACAACAGCATGAATGGGGGTGGCACCACATATTTTAACATCTCACTCTGTACTGATGTCCATGAATTGCAGGTCAACTTGGACCACGTAACATTAAAGACTCACTCAAACAGAAATCCAAAAATGGAGTCATCTGCTATTACTTTATTGGAGACATTTAGAAGACAACCCAGCATAAGACTTAGACTATAAGGAATTAGGGCATGGTCGAGGTACATTCCCAGAAGGCTGAACAGTAGAGCTCTCTGGATAGCAAACGAAACAAAGTAAGATGTCACAAGAAAGTATGCATATTATAGTGGGGAAATAGATAATAAAAATGAGAACTGGACTGAATATGGGAACCTTAGAGGGAAGTGCTAAAAGTAAAAAGGAAACATGAGAAGCGAAGGCAAAATAGGAAAAGAGTCTGAGAGCTACCATAAAAGGAAATCCGAACATAAAAGGAAAACGGATGCTGATTCAGGATCAAAAGAAGGGAATTGGACATGAAGACAGAGATAGAAGTAATCCATGCTTTGCATCAATTTTTACCAAGGAGGAAGATGCTTTCCAAATTGTAATGGAAGAGGAGGTAATTGATACATTGATGGGCCAAAACTTGATAACAAAAGTGTATTAGGTAGATTGGCTGCATTTAAAAGTATCAGGACCGGATCAATGTATACCTGAATAAGGATAGAAGGGTAGAAATTGTGGAGATACAGATCATAATCTTTGAATCTCCCCAAGACTTGGGTACTGTTAGAGGCCTAGAGAATTGCGGATCTTACACCATCTTGTGAACAAGGATGCAAGATCAGCACTGTGCCTGCTGGCAAGTTTAACCTACTGGCAAGTTTAACCTATGTTTTGGGATAAGTTTTAGAAACAGTAACTCAAATTAAAATTAGCAATCAGTTGGATAAGTTAGGTCCCCAGCATCACAGATGCCAGTGTTTAACCACTTTGATTCACTCCATGTGACATCAAGAAACAGCAGGTGGCGATCAGATACTGCAAAGGTTATGGGCACTGGCAAGATTCTGGCAACAGTGCTGAAGACTTGTGAAACTTCAGAATTATCTGTAGGCCTAACCCAGCTTTCCAGTGCAGCTGCAATACTGGCATCTAACCTGGCCAAATACCACTGGGTCAGCCTACATTCAGTATTATCAAAATGATGGAAGTAGCAGTGATTATGCTGTCAAGTGGCACTTGTTCATTGATGCTGAGTTTGGGTTCTACCAGGGCCACTCAGCACCTCACCTCATTACAGCTTTAGTCCAAAGATGGACAAAAGAGCTGAACTTCAGAAGTGAATTGAGCCCTTGACATCAAGGCTACATTTCATCTAATGTGGTATCAAAGAGACCTAGCAAAACTGGAGTCAAAAGAAGTGGAGGAAAAATGGTCTATTTGGTGGAATCAGAGCTGGTACAAAGGAAGATGGTTGTACTTGTTTGCGGTCATTCACCTCAGTCCCAGGACATCACTGCAGGAGTGCCTCATGATAGCGTCTTAGACCCAACCATTTTACCTCCTGATCGATGACTTTACTTCCATCATAAAGTACAAAGTGGGATTGTTCACTGAAAATTGCACAGTGTTAAGCACCATTTGCAACTCTTCTAATACTGAAGCAGTGCCTGCCCATATACTGCAAGACCTGGACAATATCCAAACTTGTCCATATCCAACTCACTTTGGTATTCAGTAGGATTACCATTGCTAAATAGAAAACTTGTTGGCAGACAGGAAGAGCAGAGAATTGGAATAAACAGGTCCTTTTCAGAGTGGCAAGCAGTGATAAGTAGGATACCGCAGGGTTCGGTGCCAGGACCCCAGCTGTTCACATAAATCATTAATGATTTGGAGGAAGGACTTGAACACAATATCTCCAAATTTACAGTTGTCACTAAGCTGGGTGGCAGTGTGTCCTGTGAGGAGGATGGTAAGAGGCTGCAGGGTGATTTGGACAAGTTGACTGAGTGGGCAAATGCTTGACGTATGCAATATAATGTGGATAAATGTGAAGTTATCCACTTTGGTGGCAAAAATAGGAAGGCAGCTTTTTATCTCAATGGGGGCAGTTTAGGAAAAGGTGAGGTGCAATGAGACCTGAGTGTCATGGTGGAACAGTCGCTGAAGGTTGACATGCAAGTGCAGCAGGTAGTGAGGAAAGCAAATGGCATGCTGGCCTTCGTAGTGAGAGGATTTAAGTATAAGAGTAGGGATGTTTTGCTGCAGTTATGCAGGGCCTTGGTGAAGCCACATCTTGAATATTGTGTGCAGATCTGGTCTTCTAGTCTGAGGAAGGACAATCTTGCTATTAAGGAAGTCCAGCGAAGGTTCACCAGACTGATTCCCAGAATGGAAGGACTGACATATGAAGAAATACTGGATCAACTGGGCTTGTATTCATTGGAATTTAGAAGAATGAGGGGGGAATCTCATAGAAACATATAAAATCCTGATTGGACTGGACAGATTTGATGCAGGAAGAAAGTTCCTGATGTTAGGGAAATCCAAAACTAGGGGTCACATTCTAAGAATAAAGGGTAAGTCATTCAGGACTGAGATGAAGAAGAATTCCTTCACTCATAAAGTTATGAACCTGTGGAACTCACTCCCACTGAAAGCTATTGGGGCCAGTTTGTTAGATATACTCAAGAGGGAGCTGGACATGGATCTTACAGCTAAAAGGATCAAGAGGTATGGAGAGAAAGCGGAAGTGGAATATTGAAATTGGATGATCAGCCGTGATCGTATTGAAAAGTGGTGCAGGTTCAAATGGCCAACTCCTGCACCTATTTTCTGTGTGTCTATGAATTCTCCCACTATCAACATCCTGGAGATTGCCACTGACCAGAGACTGAACTGGACCGGCCATATAAATACTATGGCAACAAGAGGAGGCCAAAAGCTTGGAATTCTGGAGTGAGTGACACATCTCCCAATTCCTCAAAACCTGCCCACCATTTACGAGGTACAAATCTAGATTCATTGGAGCTGACTGGAATTGGTTTTTGTTCTACACTCTTTGGTGAGTCTCTGGTTAGTTGTTAAGATCTTTTCTATTCTTAAATTTTAACATGGTATATAAATTGGCGGTAAAGTTAACAAATATATATATAAAGCAACATAAATAAATGAGTCATGAATTATATTTCATCATGTTAGCAGATTAGATTAGATTACTTACAGTGTGGAAACAGGCCCTTCGGCCCAACAAGTCCACACCGCCCCGCCAAAGCACAACCCACCCATACACCTACATTTACTCCTTACCTAACACTACAGGCAATTTAGCTTGGCCAATTTACCTGACCTGCACATTTTTGGACTGTGGGAGGAAACCGGAGCACCCGGAGAAAACCCACGCAGACACGGGGAGAACGTGCAAACTCCACACAGTCAGTCGCTTGAGGCGGGAATTGAACCCGGGTCTCTGGCGCTGTGAGGCAGCAGTGCTAACCACTGTGCCACCGTGCCGCCCACTAAGATGATGTATCAAGGCTGTAGTATACAGGAGCCCCTAGAAATAATTGTAATCCAGAGCAAACACATGTGCAATACGAGTTTGAAGTTTAAGCTGCTTCAGCTCGAGAGTTTACAAGCTGGAGGCTGAGCTACAGACACTGATGTAAGGGAGAGAAGGAAACATACCTGGCTTCCTTATATCAGAAGGCTGTCACATCACTTAGGATAGGGTCTTCTGATTTAGTCACTGGTCAAGGACACTACGGTCTGACTGTGAGTGAGGCAAATAAGAGGACCCAGAATGCAGGTGTGCCATCCTCTGCAGTTGGCCAGTAGGTTTGAGGTTCTCTCAGCCTCTTTAGAAGAGAGCAGGTGCTATGGGATAGATGAGCAAACTGACCACAGCATTGTGGTGCAGTAGTTGCCTCAGTAAAGGGAACTCCAGGGAATGTACTAGTAGAGTACAATATACTGAGGGGAATTATGTTGTTCCCTACAGCAAAGAGTATGAGTCCAGACAGTTGTGTTGCCTGTCTGGTGTCAGGTTTTGGGATATCTGCTCAGAGCTGGAAAGGATCTTGCAGGATAAGAGACAGGATCCAGTGGTCATGGTCCATGTAGGTACCAGTGACATTGATAGAACTAGGAAAGTGGATCTGCATAGCTCTAAATTAAAAGGCAGAGCCTTAAAGGTTATAAAGTTTGGATTATTCTCTGAGCCATGCGCAAATTGGCTTAGGATACATAAAATTAGAGAGAAGAATATGTGGCTCAGTGAATGTTGTGGGAGAAGTGGGTTCCGATTCATGGGCCAATACTGAGGGCCCCTACACCTGTAATGTGCTAGAACCAATATTTTGGTGAACTGCATAACTAGGGAAATAAAGAGGATTTTAAACCAATCAACAAGAGATCAAATGTGAAAATATGTGGCATTTCAAAGGATAGAGATAAAGTGTAACAGGAAAATAGTAATACAGGAAATGGGGGTCAGAGGAAAGAACATTGAGAAAAAGAAACCTACGAGATAAACAAACATTCAGAACTAGATGTTGCTAAGATAACAAACAGACAAAACTAAAGGCTCTGTATTCTAAATAAATAATAAAATAAACAAGTTGAAAGCAGATACTGAAATAAACAAATATGATTTGATCACAGAATAATCTAACTGCAGAATGAAGACGATTTAGTCAGGCATATTGATGGGGATATGACATTCAAGAAGAATAAGGACCTGGGAAAGGTGGAGGAGTAGCGCTGTTAATCATGGATGGAATTTGTGGAATAGTTATGGATGACCTTGGTTTAGGAAAACAGAATGTAGGGAAGGTGACGAATAGTAAGAAAATAAGTCACTCGTGGAAATAGTCTACAGGTCCTTAATAGTAATAACATTATGGGACAAATAAGAGAAGAAATATTTGGTGCTTTTGATAAAGGGGTAGAAATAATGATAGGTGACTTCAATCTCCATATGAACTGGAAAGTCAGATTGACAGTAGTAATCTAGACCAGCAGGTTATAGAATGCTTTCAAAATTGTTTCTGAGAGCAGCATATTATGTAATTGTGCAGGTTAGATTAGATTTCCTAATGTGTAATATGACAGGATTAAGTAATGACCTCAGAGTAAAAGCCCACCTTGGTAGCAATAGCTACAATATGGTTAAATTTTACAGTTTGAAAGGGAGAAATTTGGAACCAATACTAGAATCTAAAACCTATTCAGACCAACTATGTGAGCATGACAGCTGATCCGGATTCAGTCATCGCATTTCATCCACGAGCTGTAATATTTTCCAACAGTTCCTCAGCAGCACCATAACCTGGGGGATCACTGTTCACGCCTTGTTTACAGAGGTGTCTCCAGTTCCTCATCAGCACCTCATTTTTAATGCAGTAGCATTCAATGACTGCTTCTGCCTCAGCTTCAATCTGAGCAGTCTGAGCTAGTATTTTTAACAGTGGTCAGCTTATGAGGCTGCTAACTTAAAGATTCTATTTATTCCCTTCTTGGAGTGTTCAACAGTCCCGAAAAAGATTTTAGATTACAAAAACAAAAGGTCTTGTGCTTGCAGTACTTATCTCAGCGTTCACTGGCTGAGCCTTGGACCAGGGCAAAGTCTTATGCTTCTTTTGGCTAAGTCTGAGTTGCATTGAGTTCTTCAAGGGCTTTCTACTTTGAGGCCTTGCAATATTTCTTCCAGTATTCTGCCAAGCTTGCTTCGTTAACCATGTACACCATCTCTATGACATCCCTCACATCCAATTAAGACCCCAGCTTAGCATGTATCATTCCCAGAACAATTCATCACTCAGTATATTTGTTGTAGTGCCAGCATTTCAAAGCTGCCCTGCTCAGTTGCAGACTGATTCTGAACTTGGTTAAGAAAGGGAAGGTGGCACAATGATTCTCTGACAGGGACCCCCAGGGCCTGATGCAAAGGAAGGTTGTTGTCTTCCTGGAGGACCAACAGAAGAGACCACACAAGACCCTGGCAACCTTGTCTGAGATCTCCACCCAGTCAATGCTGTATCCAGAGTCTAGAGATACAGCCAGCAGTGTCATATGAAGATCAATGACCATCTCTGCTATGCCAGGTTAAGTGCCAAACTCTTCTTTCTGCCACCTAACATTCACTGTATCTCTGCCATTGCACCCACCTCTCACCAAGGATCATGCTTTGGTACTTATATTATTGATTGCAACATCTTCTCTCACTTGCACTCACCCCTCACAACCTCCCACACTACTAACTCTGCATTGCCTTTGTGCTGCCTTCTCACAACCTTGGAACAATTCACTGCCTTTTGCCTACCTGCATCAGCACTAACAACTATGTGACCCACATTCATCTCACTCAATACTTCAATTTCTCTCAAACAGCAGAAGGTAGCACATAACTTGGTAGAGAGAATCCATACAGGTGTAGGAGTGCGGGGAATTAGGCTCCTCAGCCCCTATGAAGAAACAGTCCTGGCCTTCACAGAAGAAAACTGGGATTACTTCTGTTGGGATGCCAAGATCCATGTTCAATCAGCTGAGTAAATACCAGTCTTCCTTTTGCTGCAACTGTCACATTAACTCTGCTGTCATCCATTGCTCACCATTTCTAAACATTAGCTGTGATGCCTTCTGTCTCTTATGTCTTGCGAGTACAGCCAGCATGTCCATCCCTTCCATGGTGAAAATCTCCAAGATGCTTGACCTCTGAGGACAGGTGTATCAAGGCCTCAAAGGAAGCATCAGCAAGGCTACCTCCAGTACCCCTCCTCCACTCTGCCAGATACTGACATTTCAATAGGAAGGTTAGGGTTTAGGACATGTGTGAGTATAGTTTGGTGAACACCTCACTACAACAGTTCTACAACTGGCCACTGACTCAGGCCACAGGCACTCAGATGATTTCCAGAGACCAGGGACCTGCTCTGCCCCAGGCAGGAGAGAACCCAGTCATGTCAGCAATCAGGGATTTGCTCCACTTCATAGTGGAGCAGAAACAGCAGATAGGTATGTGGAATGCAGTGGTGCTCATTGGCCACAAGTTGCAGCAGTACAGCAAATCATGCAACTGTCTGGAAGCCTCCATGAATAAGTTGGTGATTGCCGTGGACAGCCAGGTCACACCATATGCACCATCCTTCCAAGGAAACAGATGATGTCATAAGGCACCCATAGAAGAGGACCCTCACAGCTCCCTCAGAAGTTCCCACTGAGAAAACTCCATGTCTGATCCTTCAAAGCTGAAGTCAAGGTGGGTCAACTTACCTCTGTATTAAACCTCCTTATCATCTATGTTTTTCTGCATACATTCCTTGCAAATATTGCAGCCACTTTCACAGTTGTCGACCACTATCCTCCCAGCATGCAACTCCAATTCCAAAAAATAACTTGCAGCATTCAGCCACCCTTAACCCCACCCTCCACCCCTTATTTTTGGACTGATTGTGACGTACTCCCCGGATCATAGAGGTACAGATCCCTGACCAAGATCACACCGAGCAGTGTGTGGCCAATTCTTGGACTGGTATGGGAAGTTGCCCTTAACTTACTGTGCCAGGACCTTTTGACTGACAGGTGCCTTAATGAACTTCAGTGAGAGCCACTGCCTACAACCTTTGAGTCATGACTGTTTGCTTGCTGTGTATGCAGTGTGTTTGCCACTAAACCTGCTGGCACATGGTGCATGTGTGAGATTGACATACAGGAATATATACATCTTTGACTGAGAACTGCTGACCAACAAGACAATCTGCCTGATTGCTTGACTGTGCTAACTGGTATGGCAAGGCAAAGCAAAGCATGGTTGATGTGCTCTGCAAGTAGGCACTAAGTGAGTGAGTACTAAGAAAGCAAGTGACCAGCTATGCAATGCAATCCGGACCAATCCTTCACAAAGATGCATATCTGTGGAAAGCGTCCTCGTAGCAAACTTCTAATACACATCTGTGCTTCTAAAGTACCTTGCCAGTGTATTGGTGAGGTGCCATAATGTTTGTGAGTATTTGGTGAATGCATGTTGCCAATATTCATGGACAATGTATGCCTCTGGCTGGTACCCATGGATTGTGCCCTGTGTTGGACTTCAGTTAATCGCAGCACGGAGATCCTCCAGAGCAAGCAATGAGCTGAATTTCTCAGGTACCATCTCTGCTTTCCGCACCTTGTTTTCTTGACATATAGTTTGTTTGACAAGTTTGGTGAGTTAGAAAGTTGAATATTATTGAGGTGTTTAACAACCAATAATCCCCTGTAAATTGGCAACTCACCATTGCCTAACAAGAAAATTGCCATGCTTGTCAAAAAGCATAAACGATGGAGTGAGGTATTTGCAATGCGGAGGTAGGCCTCACCAGATTTATTATATGATTTTACCACAAGTCTTGCCATAGCCCACTTTGTTCAGAGCCTCATAGAATTTTGCCCCACGAGACCATACAGTCAGAGAAATATCTGGCACATTTGCTTACAGTTGTTTAATCTTCCTGACCTCAACTGGATTCTCAGAGACTTTCTATTACCTTGTATCCCACAGGTCATTGCTGAGAAGTAGGTCAATCCTGTGCAAACTAGGTACGATTCCTGATACAAGAACATTCTCCAGGTGCACCTGGAAAAATAAGATGAGCGGATATCCACCTTCAAATCCTTTTACAGCATCTTGTCACTAGCTGATGAGGAAGATTTTTCTCAGCAATGGAGTTTGACTGGCCCCAGTATCCCTCAGTAAGAATATAGACTTGCTCGCATCACCTTGCAGAACTGTGTCACCCTTTGGATACAAGTCCTGGTATTTCTCAGGAATTTCCAATTGCATCCATGTTAACAAGCTCTTGGGTCCACAGTCTTGAAGTCTTTCAGGACTATCCCTCTCCTCCTTAAATAAAAGCCTTTCATTAAACTCATCCCTTTGGCCAACATTATAACTCTCCTCCTAATAATTTCTTCTGTGGCTTAGCATTGATTTTTGTCTTATTTTACCACTTCATAGAACACCTTGCCATGTGTAACTGTGTTAAAGGGAATGTAAACATGCATTCAGTTGTTGTTGAAGATCTTAGCTTATGTTTTACGTACACAAGTGATTGATCTGACAATCCCCAAGAGCCACAAATTCAGCAATGAGCTATGCTGAGTACCTCATGAAATACAGTTCATATCCAACAGCTGTTTCTTATTTATTCTATTTACAGCACAATAAGTAAGTTAAAAATAATTGATCTGTTGAGAATTTTATCAAGATAATGGCCCAAACACTGATCCTTCAAGTCTCTTGCCACATGGTGTTCCCTTCTTCTGAAGATTCATTGCTTTCACCCTAATCCTCTATCCAAAGAGGAATGCTGCTGTTGCTGTCCATCCCCCAAATGCAATTGCGTAGTCAAACAGGATACAGTATACCACTGTGATTTGGGAAACTTCTTGTGGGACATATTGGTGAGCTCAGACCTGTTTAGTCCCTTAAATCTCTGTTTCAGTAGCATTGTTGTGTGCTCAGCAATCATTCTGGTGCCCTTCTTCTCCACCTCCCCCCCCCCCCAAACTTTGAAATGCTTGTTGCTTAGTCTTTATAAGGTTGTCATTTTTTTATTAGATTAGATTCCCTACAATGCGGAAACAGGCCCTTCGGCCCAACAAGCCCACACCGACCCTCCAAAGAGTAACTCACCCAGACCCATTTTCCTCTGACTGATGCACCTAACACTATGGACAATTTAGCATGGCCAATTCGCCTGACCTGCACATCTTTGGACTGTGGGAGGAAACCGGAGCACCCAGAGTAAACCCACGCAGACACAGGGAGAATGTGCAAACTCCACACAGACAGTCACCCAAGGCTGGATTTGAACCTGGGACCCTGGTGCTGTGAGGCAGCAGTGCTGTGAGGCAGCAGTGCTAACCACTGAGCCACCGTGCCACCTTTTATTTATAGTGTGTGTCCCATTTCCTTCTGCAACGATGATGTTGCATTGGTACAAGGCTGAAATATTAGGACAGTTGAGTAAGAAAAGATAAAAATGTTATACCATCTGGTTTTTCTTTGAGAAATATATAATCTTATGATGCTGAATGGTGCAATGATTGCAAATGTTTGTGGTCAATAATGCACTGGGAAAAGGAAAGACAAAAGAAACTGCTGAAAATCTTTGAGGTGACTTGTGTTATCTATTGAGGCATTAGTGACTTTCTCAATGAGCTTATTGGATGTTGAAGATTGTTAGATATCCCCTTCACAATCAGAAAGAACTAATGACAAATAAGTTAATGGCCACAATTACTTTGAACAGTGTTGGCAAAGCATCATCTTGGTCCACCAAACAGTTTAGAACATAGAACAGCACAGTGCAGAACAGGCCCTTCGGCCCTCGATGTTGCGCTGATCTGTGAATTATTCTCAGCTTGTCCCCCCACACTATCCCATCATCATCCATGTGCTTAGAATATAGAACATAGAACAATACAGCACAGAACAGGCCCTTCGGCCCACGATGTTGTGCCGAACATTTGTCCTAGCTTAAGCACCTATCCATGTACCCATCCAATTGCCGCTTAAAGGTTGCCAATGATTCTGACTCTGCCACTCCCACAGGCAGCGCATTCCATGCCCCCACCACTCTCTGGGTAAAGAACCTACCCCTGACATCTCTCCTATACCTTCCACCCTTCACCTTAAATTTATGTCCATAAGACCATAAGACCATAAGACATAGGAGTGGAAGTAAAGCCATTCGGCCCATCGAGTCCACTCCGCCATTCAATCATGGCTGATGCGCATTTCAGCTCCACTTGCCAGCGTTCTCCCCGTAGCCCTTAATTCCTCTAGACAACAAGAACCTATCAATCTCGGCCTTGAAGACATTTAGCGTCCCGGCTTCCACTGCACTCCGTGGCAATGAATTCCACAGGCCCACCACTCTCTGGCTGAAGAAATGTCTCCGCATTTCCGTTCTGAAATGACCCCCTCTAATTCTAAGGCTGTGTCCACGGGTCCTAGTCTCCTCGCCTAACAGAAACAATTTTCTAGCATCCACCTTTTCAAAGCCATGTATTATTTTGTACGTCTCTATTAGATCTCCCCTTAATCTTCTAAACTCCAACGAATACAACCCCAGTATCCTCAGCCGTTCCTCATATGCTAGACCTGTCATTCCAGGGATCATCCGTGTGAATCTCCGCTGGACACGTTCCAGTGCCAGTATGTCCTTCCTGAGGTGTGGGGACCAAAACTGGACACAGTACTCCAAATGGGGCCTAACCAGAGCTTTATAAAGTCTTAGTAGTACATCTCTGCTTTTATATTCCAACCCTCTTGAGATAAGAGACAACATTGCATTCGCTTTCTTAATCACAGACTCAACCTGCATGTTTACCTTTAGAGAATCCTCGACTAGCACTCCCAGATCCCTTTGTGCTTTGGCTTTATTAAGTTTCTCACCATTTAGAAAGTAGTCCATTCCTATATTCTTTTTGCCAAAGTGCAAGACCTCGCACTTGCTCACGTTAAATTCCATCAGCCATTTCCTGGACCACTCTCCCAACCTGTCTAGATCCTTCTATAGCCTCCCCACTTCCTCAGTACTACCTGCCTGTCTACCTAACTTTGTATCATCGGCAAACTTCGCTAGAATGCCCCCGGTTCCCTCATCCAAATCATTAATATATAATGCGAACAGCTGTGGCCCCAGCACCGAACCCTGCGGGACACCGCTCGTCACCGGCTGCCATTCTGAAAAAGAACCTTTTATCCCAACTCTCTGCCTTCTGTTAGATAGCCAATCCTCAATCCATCCCAGCAGCTCACCTCGAACACCATGGGCCCTCACCTTGCTCAGCAGTCTCCCGTGTGGCACCTTATCAAAGGCCTTTTGAAAGTCCAGATAGACCACATCCACTGGGTTCCCCTGGTCTAACCTACTTGTTACCTCTTCAAAAAATTCCAACAGGTTTGTCAGGCATGACCTCCCTTTACTAAATCCATGTTGACTTGTTCTAATCAGACTCTGCTCTTCCAAGAATTTAGAAACTTCATCCTTAATGATGGATTCTAGAATTTTACCAACAACCGAGGTTAAGCTGATTGGCCTATAATTTTCCATCTTTTGCCTTGATCCTTTCTTGAACAAGGGGGTTACTACAGCCATCTTCCAATCGTCCGGGACCTTTCCTGACTCCAGTGACTCTTGAAAGATCTCAACCAATGCCTCTGCTATTTCCTCAGCAACCTCTCTCAGAACTCTAGGGTGTATCCCATCAGGGCCAGGAGATTTATCAATTTTAAGACTTTTTAACTTTTCTAGCACTATCTCTTTCGTAATGGCAACCATACTCAACTCAGCCCCGTGACACCCTTTAATTTTTGGGATATTACTCCTGTCTTCCACTGTGAAAACTGACGCAAAGTACTTGTTAAGTTCTCCTACTATTTCCTTATCTCCCATCACTAGGCTCCCTGCATCAGTTTGAAGTGGCCCAATGTCTACTTTTGCCTGTCGTTTGTTTCTTATGTACTGAAAGAAACTTTTACTATTATTTCTAATATTACTGGCTAGCCTACCTTCATATTTGATCCTCTCATTTCTTATTACACTCTTTGTTATCCTCTGTTTGCTTTTGTATCCTTCCCAATCTTCTGATTTCCCACTGTTCTTAGCCACTTTATAGGATCTCTCTTTTTCTTTAATACATTTCCTGACTTCCTTTGTCAGCCAAGGTTGTCTAATCCCTCCCCGGTTAATCTTTCTTTTCTTGGGAATGAACCTCTGTACAGTGTCCTCAATTATACCTACAAACTCCTGCCATTTTTGCTCTAGTGTCTTCCCGGTTAGCCTCTGCTTCCAGTCTATTTTAGTCCCCTTGTGACACTCTGTTGTACCCGGGGAAAAAGTTTCTGACTGTCTACTCTATCTATTCCTCTGATCATCTTATAAACCTCTATCAAGTCACCCCTCATCCTTCTCCGTTCCAATGAGAAAAGACCTAGCACTCTCAACCTATCCTCGTACGACCTATACTCCATTCCAGGCAACATCCTGGTAAATCTTCTCTGCACCCTCTCCAAAGCTTCCACATCTTTCCTAAAGTGAGGCGACCAGAACTGCACACAGTACTCCAAATGTGGCCTAACCAAAGTCCTGTTCAGCTGCAACATCACTTCACGACTCTTGAATTCAATCCCTCTGCTAATGAACGCTAATACACCATAGACCTTCTTACAAGCTCTATCCACCTGAGTGGCAACTTTCAAAGATCTATGAACATAGACCTCAAGATCCCTCTGCTCCTCCACCTTACTAAGAACCCTACCGTTAACCCTGTATTCCGCATTCTTATTTGTCCTTCCAAAATGGACAACCTCACACTTGACAGGGTTGAACTCCATCTGCCACTCCTCAGCCCAGCTCTGCATCATATCTAAGTCCCTTTGCAGCCGACAACAGCCCTCCTCACTATCCACAACTCCACCAATCTTCGTATCATCTGCAAATTTACTGACCCACCCTCCGACTCCCTCTTCCAAGTTATTAATAAAAGTTACAAACAGCAGAGGAACCCAGAACTGATCCCTGCGGAACTCCACTTGTAACTGGGCTCCAGGCTGAATATTTACCATCTACCACCACTCTCTGACTTCAACCAGTTAGCCAGTTTTCTATCCAACTGGCCAAATTTCCCTCAATCCCATGCCTCCTGACTTTCCGCATAAGCCTACCATGGGGAACCTTATCAAATGCCTTACTAAAATCCATGTATACTACATCCACTGTTCTACCCTCATCCACATGCTTGGTCACCTCCTCAAAGAATTCAATAAGACTTGTAAGGCAAGACCTACCCTTCACAAAGCCGTGCTGGCTGTCCCTAATCAAGCAGTGTCTTTCAAGATACTCATAAATCTTATCACTCAGTACCCTTTCCATTACTTTGCCTACCACCAAAGTAAGACTAACTGCCCTGCTTATCCAAGTTTTGTTTAAATCTCCCTAATGTGGTTGAGTTAACTACATTGGCAGGTAGAGCATTCCATGCCCATACCACTCTCTGAGTAAAGAACCTGCCTCTGACATCTGTCTTAAATCTATCACCCCTCAATTTGTAGTTATGCCCCCTCATACAAGCTGACATCATCATCCTAGGAAAAAGACCTTCACTGTCTACCCTATCTAATCCTCTGATCATCTTGTATGTCTCTATCAAATCCCCTCTTAGCCTTCTTCTTTCCAATGAGAACAGACCCAAATCTCTCAGCCTTTCCTCATAAGACCTTCCCTCGAGACCAGGCAACATCCTGGTAAATCTGCACTTTTTCCAATGCTTCCACATTCTTCCCAAAATATGCCGACCAGAACCATACACAATATTCCAAGTGTGGCCGCACTAGCGTTTTGTATAGTTGCAGCATGATATTGTGGTTCCGTAACTCAATCCCTCTACCAACGAAACCTAACACACTGTATGCCTTCTTAACAGCACCTTCAACCAGGGTGGCACCTTTCAGGGATCTGTGTACTGGCCCTATTCCTACCCTAGTCATCCTTTTATTCCTCACATACCGATAGAAAGCTTTTGGGTTCTCCTTTATTCTATTTGCTAAAGACTGCTCATGTCCTCTTTTTGCTCTTCTTAACTCTCTCTTTAAATGCTTCATAGCTGATCTGTAACTCTCCATCGCCTCATCAACACTTAAGCCTCCTTCTTCTGTTTAACAAGAGATTCAACTTCTGTAATAAACCACAGTTCCCTTACCTTATCACTTCCTCCCTGCCTGACAGGGATATACCTATCAAGGACACACAATATGTGTTCTTTGAACCAGCTCCACATTTCCATTGTCTGCATCCCCTGCACTTTGCTACCCCATTCTATGCATCCTAATTCTTGCCTAATCGCATTATAATTGCCCTTGCCCCATTGATAACTCTTGACCTGTGGCATGTACCTATCCCTTTCCACCGCTAAACTAAACATAACTGAATTATAGTCACTCTGTCCAAAATGTTCACCTACAACTAAATCAAACGCCTGGCCTGGTTCATTACCAAGCACCAGATCCAGTGTGGCTTCCCATCTTGTCCCACCTTCAACATGCTGTGTCAGGAAACTCTCCTGTACACATTGGACAAAAACTGATCCAACCAACGTACCAGAGTTATAGCATTTCCAGTCAATGTTGGGGAAGTTAAAATTCCCCATAATGACCGCCCTGTTCCTTTCACTCCTACCCAGACTAATTTTACCAATCCGCTTTTCCACCTCGCTGGAACTCTGCGGAGGCCTATAAAATCTCCAAGCAGTGTGACCTCTCCTCACCTGTTTCTAATCTCTACTCATACTACCTCAGTAGACGAGTCCTTGTCAAAAGTTCTTTCAGCCACCGTTATACATATCCTTGACTAACAAGGCCACACCTCCCCCTCTTTTGCCACCTTGCCTGTTCTTAATGAAAGATCTAAACACTGGAACCTGCAACATCCATTCCTCACCCTGCTCTATCCATGTCTCAGAAATGGCCACAACATCAAAGTCCCAGGTACCTATCCATGCTGCAAGCTCACCTACCTTATTTCGGATACTTCTGGCGTTGAAGTAGACACACTTCAAACCAGCTTGCTGTCTGCCAGCACATTCCTGTGACCCTGAAATCCTGTCCCTGTCCTTCCTACTCTCATCCTCCTGTGCACTGCAACTACACCTCTGGTTCCCATTCCCCTGCTGAGCTAGTTTAAACCCACCCGAATAGCACCAGCAAATTTCCCACCCAGGGGTGGTTCAAGTGAAGACCGTCCTGTTTGTACAAGTCCCACCTTACCCAGAATGAGCCCCAATTATCCAAAAACCTGAAACCCTCCCTCCTGCACCATCCTAGCAGCCACGTGTTCAGCTGATATCTCTCCCTATTCCTTGCCTCGTTATCATGTGGCACGGGTAACAAACCAGAGATAACAACTCTGTTTGTTCTAGCTCTCAGCTTCCACACTAGCTCCCTGAAATCCTGCCTTACATCCTTATCCCTCTTTCTACCTATGTCATTAGTACCTACATGGACAACAACTTGAGGCTGGTCACTCTCTCCCTTCAGGACCCCAAAGATACGATCCAAGACATAACGGACCCTGGCACCTGGGAGGCAACACACCAACCGCGAGTCTCGTTCATTCCCAACAAACCCTTTATCTGATCCTCTAACTATTGAGTCCCCAATGACTAACACTGTCTTCCTTTCCCTCCTTCCCTTCTGTGCAACAGGGGCAGGCTGTGTGCCAGAGGCCTGGGCCCCACTGCTTGCCCCTGGTAAGTCGTCCCCCTCAACAGTATCCAAAATGGTATACATGTTTTTCAGGGGAACGACCACAGGGGATCCCTCCACTGACTGTTTATTCCCCCTTCGAACAGTCACCCAGCTTTCTTCATGCCTAGGAGTAACTACTTCCCTGTAACTCTTATCTATCACAGCCTCTGCCTCCCGAATGATCCGAAGTTCTTTCAGCTTCCATTCCAGTTCCCTAACATGGTCTTGGAGGAGCAAGAGTTGGGTGCACTTCCTGCAGATGTACTTGGATGGGATACTAATGGCATCCCTCACCTCAAACATCATGCAGGAGGACCATTGCTCTCCTTGCACTGCCATCCCTGCTAGTCCCCTTATCACAGTAAAAAAGAAGAGACACTTACCTGATATATCCCTGGTCTTAAAGGTTAGAGGAGGTGGTTGAGTGGGAGGCCCAACAAAGGTAAGGTCTTGGGTTAGAAAACACTGACTTGTATAGCTGGACGGAAATAAAAAGAAGTCCCTCCTTTCCCAGAAACCTCTGTTCTCTGATTTCAAATGTAAAAGCTCAAATCAGTGACTCACCGCTCCTGTCAGGCCCCTGGTCCAAGCTCCCGCCCTTCGAGTTGCTGCTGCCGCTGAAGAACAGAAATGGAGGACTCCCGTGGTCCTGGTAAGTATTTAAAGAATCAAATCAGTGACTCACCGCTTCCGGCAGGCCCCTAATCCAAGCTCCCAGGGGCCTGCGTATAAAGTACAGTTTTCTGATAAACTGCTCCAGATAAATGCATTAAACTGTTGTCTGTATCCTTTGCCCTGAAAAATGGCCTCCTGCAAGCAGTAGCACAGTAACTACTGTCTGCTGGATGCAGAGGTTGGGGCAGCTGAGCTCCTCTTCCAACTGTTTATTTACACAAAACTGTAATAAGAGCATCCATGAAAAGGGGATAGAATTTCTGAGGTACATAAAGCAAAGTGAAAATGAGATGCAATCTGTAAGCTGGAAACAAAGCAATGGCACACAGGTCATCTGATTCAGTTAGCTGGAGCTAAATGCTCCTCCAAATTCTGCTTTATTACTCTGAAATATCTATACTTCAAGTTTTAGTGGTAATTTTAATGAAACTTCCATAATTTAACATTTTAAAAGCATTGGGACCCTAATTTCATCACAAGATCTCAAGATATTTACATTTATTCATAAAAAGATTGTCCACGTCAGGCAAGCACCTCAACCATCAGCTGTGCCTTTAAAATGTCAGCTGAAGGAAATGGAATGGTAATCCCATTGCCACAACTGAATTGTCCACCTAATGGTGTCACCTGGCAGACAGGATTAAATCAGTTCTTTTTGTACATGCTTTTTTTATGCAAGCCATGGATCAATTAAATACAGATCTACATTCAATGGAAAAAAGATGTTTTATTGTTTATTAATCAAATGTATCTAATACTCACGGCATTTATGCCGTCTATAAAAGTAAAAATGCCAGATCAAGATGAAAGTCTTCACTGGGGGAGTGTTCGTTACTAGATTATATCCCTTGGAAGTTCCAGCTCTCTTGCTCAAAATGGACCATTTAGCAGGAGTTCCACTGAATGAGTTGCCATCTGTGAAACATTAACCCAAGGACCTCCTTCTCTTTTCAGGCTGGACAATTTGCTTAATATGGCCTATGGCGTAAAGAGGTAATTAAAACTCCATAGAATGCCAGATGTCCATGTTGGCACAGATTATTAATTTGTTTTGACTAACTTTCTTTCATTTCTTTTACCAGCATGTCAGACTTTTTTTTCGAACTTCAGTTCTTTTGGTTCTGTAAAAAAGAAACCCATATCTCTTTTGTTTACACACTTCTTTAATTTGCAGGTTGTTCCATTTACTTGATTCAGGTGCAACAGCTGCAAATGATATGGTTCAAAAATGCTGGAGAGCAAGTACATTGGCTACTGGTACTGATTGAGTTTAAAGAAAAAGATGACTGCAATAATTCCCATGTATTATAATCAATGAGAAGTAAACATGCAGCAAACTACCATCTGTACACCTTCAATACATCTCTTATACATTACTTATTGGGAATATTAGAGAACTTTTCATAAACTTTTCAGTTGAATAAAGAAACTGTGTGCACCTTTATCATAATGTTTGGAATTTGTACTGTTATGTTTTCTTTTCCCAGTGTTTTCTGCTTTATTATTAAGGTCAGGTTATTTTGTAATTCATTAGAACTTCAAATGCAGCTTGATTTTCTTTTTAAGACCTATTTTTAAAAATAATTAGGTCATGGGAAAGGGTGTTAGAACAAATATAATCAGCTATTGTTTATTTGAAATTTGGTTTAAATTGTTTTTATTACATGCAAACCTCAAGGTTAAATATCTGTGCATGGAAAAGCTGAAATTTGAAGCCTCAACAAAGTAACATAACTTTTCTCAGAATGACTGCTGCTTTTCAAAGACTTTCTTGAAAAATATTTCAAATTGAAAAGTATGTAAATGAAATTATGAACTGTTTAGATCAATATGAGAATACACACATATACCATAATGAACAGCTTAATACAATATATAATACAATACAATATACAATACAAAAATAAAGAATTGAAATAATTATTATGTTCAATGTTGACCTTAATTTGTTAAAGACTAATCTGATCTCATATTAGAGGTATATCCAAAATGTCATCTTCATTAATCTCACAAATATCCAAAGTGTCAGCTTTCTTTGTTTAACAGATTCTCCCCAATCACAATTGATGGCATGACCAGCCTTGTTGGAATGAATATTCCTGGACACACTGGAACAGGCTGGTGTATCTTCGTCTACAACCTTTCCCCTGACTCAGATGAAAGTGTTCTCTGGCAGCTCTTTGGACCATTTGGAGCCGTAAACAATGTCAAGGTCATTCGCGATTTTAGCACAAACAAATGCAAGGGTTTTGGGTTTGTCACTATGACAAACTATGATGAAGCCGCCATGGCAATTGCAAGCCTAAATGGATACCGCTTGGGTGATAGAGTTCTACAAGTATCATTCAAGACCAACAAAACCCACAAATCCTGAAGTGCAGATATAATGTTACATTTACAAACAAATGGAACTTAAAAGGCTTATACTAAAAATGGACTTCATAAGCCAGTGTTGCCTAAGTATTAACATAGGATATCCTGCAACCGAGCAGGAAATGATTTTATAATGCTAGAAGACTTTGATGCATTGAATGTTCTTTCATAGCTGTTGTTGTTCAAAATATACATAGATAAAATGTGCAGGAGTTTTTACCCAGCCTGCTACTTTTTCTACCTTCTTTGAAGGTGGACCTTTTTAAGTCACCCATTCACGTTTAAAAGATGAAAATACATTTGACATTTTTGAAGAAAACCTTCTCAAAAAGAACACAGTTGAATTGATTTAATAAACAGCCACCACCCCGACCTCCACTCCCCCACCCCCCAACCACCCTGTTCAATAAACAGATCTGCTGAAGCACTTCTGCAGATGTTTTAGTTATTCCCTTTCCTTTGAATCATGTAAACATGAAGTATTTCCTGGTTGGGAAGGGGAATAGGGGGACCTGATGACATGACTTAACTTAAACAATGTTGCCAAAGAGATGGTCTCTTTGCTGAAAATGGGTTTCAAAAGATCTATTTTTATAATAAAAAAGGAGAATTTTTACAGGATCTGGATTTGAAAAAAATATTTTGACTGGCAAATATGGGGGATAAAGGACAACTTTGTCACGTTCATACTGTACTGGTACTTTTTAGGATCAAGATATATGTTTTAAATTGGAATGTAGGTTGCTTTTTTGAACGATGGGAAAAAACAGATGATCATATCTTTCATAAAGTAATAATAGGGAGCGATCTCCCCAGGCACACAGTTCCCCACAGTCAGAACCCAAAAGCAAGGAGATTAGTTGCTAGAAAGTTTTTTTTAAGTCATCAGTAACAGCCGGGCATATCATTAAAATTAAAAAGTTTTCCTGAAATAAATGTCAAAACTTCCTTAGTCGAAGTAGTAGGTAGGTGCTAATGAAATTGCATATCTTTAAACTCTAAATATGAACATACACATCACTTGTTTATCTGAACTGTTGTTACTTGTTTGTGTTGAATTTGTTGCCAACTTTGATTCCATTTTAGTCCTTGATATTCCATTTTAACAAACAGGACACTATTGGTATTGTTTCATCCAATCATTTATTTATTTTATTGCCAATCTGATGCATTTGCCAAATTAAATTTAGCTAGTTAGTTATTTGTTTATTTTATCTATTGAACAATGTTTCTTAAGTTTGTGTCATGTATATAAAAATTGATTTGTTTTTATTTATAAATTGTAAGAACTTGGTTGTTTTGTTTCGATGGCAAAATGGTTCCAGGTGATACTAAGTGAGACTTAAGTATCTAAGTATTTGCTTGTGCAGAAATAACAAATATTGTTTAATATATTGTCATGTTGGTTGTGAATATTTTTTCTTCATATTAGGGATGGGCAGGTTGCTTTTATTTTCCATTATGCAGAGAGGAAAATTGAGCTACGGGAACAAAATGGCTGAGGGAGGGCTCTCCTTAGTCCAGTGCACTGATAACTTTAGTATGTTGTGCTTTGTAAGAGTAAAAAGGTCATGCTCTTCCTTGGGTACTAGAAAAGTTACTCGCTATGCATAATATAGTTGATAGTTAAATTTGCTATTGCTTTTGTCTTGTTAACCTTTTCAATAACGTTGTCTTAATAGTATTGTTGTTATGGTTAATGTGCTTATTTTGTGCAGTTTTCATGCTAAACCCACTAACTGCATGTAAAGGAATAATTTGACAGTGAAGGTGGACTAATAGTGAGCAAGTGTGTAAGAATGCATCATATAACTTATCACTAAAAATGCTAGACTAGAACCCTCATGCAATGTTCAGGGATTATACTATATTACCATCTGCTGTGAATGAGCTGAATTGCTGGGAGAGTTTGCTGCATTTACTGAGCATTAGTGGGGAAGGCATGTAAAATTTTCTCTACAATGTGTTTGTTTCATTGGGATATTTCTAGGACCAGACAGTAAAATATACACTTCAATAATTATGAATGACTTAATGTTAGCATAGCTAATTTAGATTATTTCTGAAACCAGCTGTAAATGTTTTTTCATAAAACTGTTGTGTTGAATTATTTGTAATTTTAATGTCAAACAATAAACTGAAGTGTCAAAAACATTATGATCTAGGTGCCTTTTTTTGTGTTCTCACATTGTTTCAGCGCTAGATGTGTGGATAATCATGCCTTAACTGAACCTTATTGACATACTACTGATAATTTAATGGACTTCTGTAAACTCTTTTCTAAGAAGATTTTAGCATATAATATAGTGTTAATTACTACTTTGCCTCATTCCCCTCCCTTCCATATTGCAGATATGTTGGGAGTGAAGTCAAATTAAAATTTTAGTTGGCAGAATGACACATAGGATTGCTGGTACTTACAGCAATAAAGAAATTGCTCTAATTTTGGGGCCTCATTTCTGGTGGTTTTCTGATTGGAATATAAGAACACATGGGTAGATAGTGCATAGTTCAGATCCCATCCGTGTATGCTTAAAATTACAATAAGGATCCAAAATGCACTTGTTTCACTGTAGCTGGGTCCTCTACTTTTTGTCATTTACATAAATGATTTGGATGTGAGCATAAGAGGTACAGTTAGTAAGTTTGCAGATGACACCAAAATTGGAGGTGTAGTGGACAGCGAAGAGGGTTACCTCAGATTACAACAGGATCTGGACCAGATGGGCCAATGGGCTGAGACGTGGCAGATGGAGTTTAATTTAGATAAATGTGAGGTGCTGCATTTTTGGAAATCAAATCTTAGCAGGACTTATACACTTAATGTTAAGGTCCTAGGGAGTGTTGCTGTACAAAGACACCTTGGAGTGCAGATTCATAGCTCCTTGAAAGTGGAGTCGTAGGTAGATAGGATAGTGAAGAAGTTGTTTGGTATGCTTTCCTTTATTGGTCAGAGCATTGAGTACAGGAGTTGGGAGTTGATATTGTGAAACTTGAAAGGGTTCAGAAAAGACTTACAAGCATGTTGCCAGGGTTGGAGGATTTGAGCTATTGGGAAAGGTTGAATATGCTAGGAATGTTTTCCTTGAGTGTCAGAGGTTTATAAAATCATGAGGGGTATGGATAGGATAAATAGACAAAGTCTTTTCCCTGGGGTGGGGGCAGACCAGAACTAGAGGGCATAGGTTTAGGGTGAGAGGGGAAAGATATAAAAGAGACCTACACTTTAGATTAGATTACTTACAGTGTGGAAACAGACCCTTCGGCCCAACAAGTCCACACCGACCCGCTGAAGCGCGACCCACTCAGACCCATTCCCCTACACCTAACACTACAGGCAATTTAACTTGGCCAATTCACCTAACCTGGACATTTTTGGACTGTGGGAGGAAACCGCAGCACCCGGAGGAAATCCACGCAGACACGGGGAGAACGTGCAAACTCCACACAGAGAGTCGCCGGAGGTGGGAATTGAACCCGAGTCTCTGGCGCTGTGAGGCAGCAGTGCTAACCACTGTGCCACCGTGCCGCCCCAAGGGGCAACCTTTCTCATAGAGGGTGATTTGTGTTTGGAATGAGCTGCCCGAGGAAGTGGTGGAGGCTAGTACAATTACAACATTTAAAAGGCATTTGGATGGGTATATGAATAGGACGGGTTTGAAGGAATATGGGCCGGGTGCTGGCAGATGGGACTAGATTGGGTTGGGATATCTGGTTGGCATGGACAAGTTGGACCAAATGGCCTGTTTCCGTGCTTTACATTTCTATGACTGTATGACATGGACATTCCCTGTGAGTCTGCTGTGCATTGACTGTCTAAATCCCATCTCCAGAACATATTTCATATCATTCCTCCTTGACTGTGAGAGTCAAGCAACTCAACAATGGGATTCTTCATCTCAAACCTCAACCACACACACGCTGCTTTGAGAGTCATACTGGCAATCTGCAGAGTTCATCAACAATTTTTAAAGCCTCCATTCCAACAGTGTTCAATTCATATGTCAAAAGTCACAAGACACCAGGTTTATTTGAAATCACAAGCTTTCGGAGTGCTGCCCCTTCATCAGGTGAAGACTTCGTCCGATGAAGGGACAGTACTCCAAAAGCTTGTGATTTCAAATAAACCTATTGGACTGTAGCCTAGTGTCATGTGACCTTTTTCACCCCAGTTCACATTGTGACAAATTATTGTGACCATCGATACCAAATTGTGGAAGTCTGGCCACATATCCTGAGAGCCCCTATGACTTACATATTATAGAATTAGCAAGCCAGGTCTTCACACATTTCTGGTACATTCTATATAATCTCATTGTTGTTCACATTAAATTATAGGACCTTCGCTACAGTCATCAAGGTCCTCGGGCTTTGCAGGATTGGCTGTTGGCATTCAAGAGGTACCTGCTCCAAACATGTCTTCCGGCACCTTTACAAAACTGTCAGAATGATGCAGATCAAAGAGACGACACTGTTCAAGCTTCAACGTGGTCTATGTTATACTATAGTTTCCTTAAGATGAGGTTTTCATATCTGGACCGCTCTGGTGGAACTTTGTTGTGTAGCCCAAAAAGGGTGTCCTGAGTCTTTGAGGCATGCTAGCGAAAGTGGGATATCCTGGATGCAAACAAAATATGGGAATGACAATAATCTTCATCCTCAGGGTCAGGACATTGACCAGGAGGAGGATGGTCCAACATAGCATGACAGAGCAATGCATCATTGACCTTGAAAGGATAGAGGCAACCCCATTGAAATCTGCCTCCAGGATGAATGAGATGATTTGGACGTCATTTAATTATTTTTCATTCTGTTAAAAGGATGATCAATATAACTGGCTCAAGGGCATCCCCCTGTCTCCTCTTCTTCAGAGAACAATCCCAGTTGCTCTAGTCTCAGCATAACTTAGAAAAGTATAAAGGCAGTAGGAGTATACTTAAGAGGGATATCAGGAGGGCAAAACGGGGACTTGAGGTAGCTTTGGCAAATAGAATCAAGGAGAATCCAAAGGGTTTTTACAAATACATTAAGGACAAAAGGGTAACTAGGGAGGGAATAGGGCCCCTCAAAGATCAGCAAGGCAGCCTTTGTGTGGAGCCACAGAAAATTGGGGAGATACTAAATGAGTATTTTGCATCAGTATTTACTGTGGAAAAGGACATGGAAGATATAGAATGTAGGGAAATAGATGGTGACATCTTGCAAAATGTCCAGATTACAGAGGAGGAAGCGCTGGATGTCTTGAAATGGGTAAAGGTGGATGAATCCCCAGGACCTGATCAGGTGTACCAGAGAATTCTATGGGAAGCTAGAGAAGTGATTGTTGGCCCTCTTGCTGAGATATTTGTATCATCGACAGTCACAGGTGAGGTGCCGGAAGACTGGAGGTTGGCAAACATGGTGCCACTGTTTAAGAAGGGCGGCAAGGACAAGCCAAGGAACTATAGACCAGTGAGCCTGATGTCAGTGGTGGGTAAGTTGTTGGAGAGAATCCTGAGGGACAGGATGTACATGTATTTGGAAAGGCAAGGACGGATTAGGGATAGTCAACATTGCTCTGTGCATGGGAAATCATATCTCACAAACTTGGTTGAGTTTTTTGAAGAAGTAACAAAGAGGATCAATGAGGGCAGAACAGTAGATGTGATCTATATGGACTTCAGTAAGGCGTTCGACAAAATTCCCCATGGGAGACTGATTAGCAAGGTTAAATCTCATGGAATACAGGGAGAACTAGCAATTTGGATACAGAACTGGCTGAAAGGTAGAAGATAGAGGGTGGTGGAGGAGGGTTGTTTTTTCAGACTGGAGGCTTGTGACCAGTGGAGTGCCACAAGGATCGGTGCTGGGTCCTCTACTTTTTGTCATTTACATAAGTGATTTGGATGCAAGCATAAGAGGTACAGTTAATAAGTTTGTAGATGGCACCAAAATTGGAGGTATAGTGGACAGTGAAGAGGGTTACCTCAGATTATGACAGGATCTTGACCAGATGGGCCAATGGGCTAAGAAGTGGCAGATGGAGTTTAATTCAGATAAATGCAAGGTGCTGCATTTTGGGAAAGGAAATCTTAGCAGGACTTATACACGTAATGGTAAGGTCCTAGGGAGTGTTGTTGAACAAAGACACCTTGGGGTGCAGGTTCATAGCTCCTTGAAAGTGGAGTCGCAGGTAGATAGGATAGAGTCATAGAGGTGGAAACAGATCCTTCGGTCCAACCTGTCCATGCCGACCAGATATCCCAACCCAATCTAGTCCCACCTGCCAGCACCCGGCCCATATCCCTCCAAACCCTTCCTATTCATGTACCCATCCAAATGCCTCTTAAATGTTGCAATTGTACCAGCCTGTACCACATCCTCTGGCAGCTCATTACATACACGTACCACCCTCTGCGTGAAAAGGTTGCCCATGGATAGTGAAGAAGTTGTTTGGTATGCTTCCCTTTATTGGCCAGAGTATTGAGTGCAGGAGTCAGGAGGTCATGTTGCAGTTGTACAGGTCATTGGTTAGGCCACTGTTGAGTGCAATTCTCATCTCCTTCCTATCGGAAAGATGTTGTGAAACTTGAAAGGGTTCAGAAAAGATTTACAAGGATGTTGCCAGGGTTGGAGGATTTGAGCTATAGGGAGAGGCTGAACAGGCTGGGGCTGTTTTCCCTGGAGCATCGGAGGCTGAGGGGTGACCTTATAGAGGTTTACAAAATTATGAGGGGCATGGATAGGATAAATAGGCAAAGTCTTTTCCCTGGGGTCAGGGAGTCCAGAACTAGAGGGCATAGGTTTAGGGTGAGAGGAGAAAGATATAAAAGAGACCTACGAGGCAAACTTTTTCACACAGAGGGTGATACATGTATGGAATGAGCTGCCAGAGTAAATGGTGGAGGCTGGTACAATTGCAACATTTAAAAGGCATTTGGATGGGTATATGAATAGGAAGGGTTTGGAAGGATATGGGCCAGGTGCTGGGAGGTGGGTCTAGATTGGGTTGGGATATCTGGTTGGCATGGACCAAAGGGTCTGTTTCCATACTGTACATCACTATGACACTATGACTGTATAACTAAAGTTCTTATCACTGGTCTCCTGATAAATGTCCTCTACAGCCTATTCAAGTTCTTTTCTATTATATGGTACCTAGAATTGAATGCAATATTCCAGCTGCATTTACTCCTTTACACCCCATGGAATTGATTTCTGCTGACAAATCTATGTGGGCCTTCAACAAATTCCTTTTGAAAGTCAGGATACATAGCATCAATTATAGTTTATAATAGAAATTCTATAATGAAGGAATCTTCCCAGCAGAAGTAAATGAGCCTTTTGAATCAAGTTTGTCCCATCAGGTCAGAACTAATATGCATTAAAGCAGGCCCTTTTAATGCAAATTATTTGTTAATTACAGGATAGGACAGTAAGAGTACTTTTAGTCTGAATCGAGAGGTAGAACTAGCAGTGAATATGATCCACATCTAAGCAAGGAAGCATGGGTTAAATCTGATGTCAATTGGACAATAAATATTTTGTGATCTATCTAGATGATACTGAGATCTAAGTGCCAGATTGTTTGCACCAGAGTATCTAAAACTGAAATGGAAATGGAAATGACAACAATTTTTGGAATATCTCATTAAGGTTAGGATCAATAACCTTTCTAAAACATAGTTGAAGACCTTGCTTCAGTTAATAACAAACAAAAGCAAATCGCTTGAAAGGCTCAGCAGGTCTGGCAGCATCTGTGGAGAGAAATCAGAGTTAACGTTTTGGGTCAAGAGACCCTTACTCAGAACTGATGGTAGCTAGGAAAATGTCAGTTTATATGCAGAAGATAGGGTGGGGGGAAGAGGGTAAAGAGTGAATAATAGGTTGGGATAGAACCCCAAGAGAGATAAGAACAGTTGGACAGACAAAGAAGTGGATAATGATCCAGCAAGGAGGCTGGAGAGCTATTAAGGGGGAATCCTTGGTAATTATGTGTAATAGCAGACTATGTGATGACAGGGCCTGGCGTGTGGGGGTTGGAGTAATGACATGGGAGAGCTCAAGCCGTAAAGTTGTTGAACTTGATTTGAGTTCAAAGGGCTGCAGGGTCCCCAAGCGGAAAATAAGATGTTCTTCCAGCTTGCTTTGAGCTTCACTGGAGCACTGAAGAAAGCCTGAGACAGAAATGTTATCCAGGGAACAGAGTGGTGTGTTGAAGTAGCAGGAAACTGGAAGCTCAAGGTCTTTTTTTGTGGACAGAACATAGGTGTTCTCCAATTTAGAGGACACCACATTGTGAGCTGTGAATGCAGTAGACGAGATTGTGTGAAATGCAGGTAAAGCACTGTTTGGGCCATTGGATACTGAGGACAGAGGAAATAAATGAACAGGCATTACTCTTTCTGCAGTTGCAGGGGAAAGTGCCATGGGACTTATGGAGGGGGCTTGTTTTGAGTGAAGGAAGAGTGGACCAGGGTGTCTCAGAGGGAACAGCCTGTGTGAAAGACTAACAAGGAAGGAGTGGGGAATATGTGTCTGATGGTGGCATCTCACTGGCGGTGGCAGATATGATGGTTAATGATTTTCTGAATGTGGATGCTGGTGGGATGGTAAGTAAGGAAAAAGGTGGACATTTCAGGGGCTCCTTTGACAATGTTGGCATCATCGGAACAAGTGCAATTGAGAGAGGGGAACTGGGAGAATGGAATAGAGTCTTTACAGGAAGCAGAATGTGAGGATGTATGGTCAAGGTAACTGGGAGTTGGTGGGTTTATAGTGGATACTTGTGGCCAGCCTATCCCCACAAATGGAAACAGAGATGTCAAGGAAGGGAAGGGAGGAGTCAGAGGTGGACTAGATGAAAGTAGGAGCGGGGTGGAAATTGGAACCCAAATCGATAAAATATTCCAAGCCTGGATGAGAGAGGGAAGCCGCACCAATGATATCATCAATATACCAGAGGAAGATTTGTGAGTGTGGGCCAGAACAGGAATGTTCCATGTACCCCACAAAGAGACAGACATAACTCAGGCCAATGCATAACCCATGACCACCCATCTGAACTGAAGAAAATGAGAGGAGTTCAGAAAAAAGTTGTTCAGGCCTCAGGTAATATTTAGCCAAAGCAACAATGAAGATATTTTACCGTCATTATCTATCAACGTCAAGTAAATTTGTCTATGGTGTTTAAACTCCCTTCAGAAACATTGTTTTCATTTACAAACATTCCAGAATTGACATTAAAAGTACTAGATTTGGAAGCACCAATGGAAACTGATGTTTGATATGACACAAATACCATAAGGGGAACTTTTACAGGGAGGGGTAAATAGGTTTGTATGCCAAGAGGAAGTGAAGGCCCCCCTGAAATTGACATCAAGTTAGGATCCTATTATAACACTGATATGAAGGCCAGCATTGTTACCATGTTATAATATGATATTGATGCCTGTGTACCAATCATTAGTGATTTGTGTAGATTTGTGCCACTAATCCTCCATCCTGTGTTGGTCTAAAGGGATGTTCTGTGGTGGAGGATGGACCATAAATAAGTTGCAGCAAAAAAGGAATTTTATAGATAACAGGATTCAGTTTATTAATATGAGTAACTATGTTCAGGTTATATTAACATCTAGGCATATTAAATATAATGGACAAGAAGTAGTTAAGTCATGTGTATCCATCAGGGGACTGTGCCCAGCTGTTTTCTGCCTATGCTCCACCCGGTGCTTATGTTATGTATCAGAGTGGACAGAGCTTCAGAAATTAACTCTTGCATACCCATTAGCTTATATAATCCACCCCAAGCTTTTGCCCCTTAGTTAACCCATTATGAAATGGTACAAGTAATAATATTACAATTGCAAATACTCCTTCTCCCTCAAGTCTCTAGCTTCAGAAATTTAAGCAAACTGGTGATTTGACATTTCTTCCAGAATCCATTTGTTTTGGACTTTAAAAAAATCTGCAGATCCTTGGCTTTAAGATGGTGATCTTTAGCTGGACTGGTTTGTGAGCGATTACCATTATGATGTTTCTCAATGGTTAGCCCCAATGAAGCATTAATGGAAGATGGTTGTGCAGTGAGACAAACTTCCTGTGGTTATTCCATATATGAACAACATATGTTTGTTGCTGGTCTGACAATCCTTGGACCTCAATACCATTTCTGTCAAAGTCACTTATGCACATCCATTGCTCTTGAATCCACACGTATGGTAACACCTATAGTGAGTAGCCTGCTGCTGTTGATAAGTCACCTCATTGTTAGAGCATTTTTAAAGTCCTTTGGACTCAACTGTGGAATCGGCCTCTTTGGAATGAATTGGAGTTAAGTTTTCAGTTTTCTCCCCATCAGTTGTTCTAATGACAATAAGTAGCATAAGAGTGGAATGGACCAGTAATTTAACAGAACTTTATAAATGTCATTTTATTTTCAAAAGGCATTTTGGCCATCTGTACCTCATGCACAACTTACCTATTTGACCGTGGATACCTTGGTGAGCTGGTTACACATTGAAATCAGAAGTGACCGTAAACTGACTGAAAGACTCGGCCATATTTAGAGTCTGGTTACTCTGATATGGGACGAATGGTAATAAATTGGAAAGGGTGCAAAAAAGATTTACAAGGATGTTACCAGGTCTGAAGGGTTGGAGTTATAGGGAGAGACTGAATAACTTGGGACTTTTTTCCCTGGAGTATAGGAAGCTTAGGGGTGTCCTCATATTGGTTAAAAAATCATGACGGGCATAGATAAGGTGAATAGCTAAGGTCTTTTCCTCAGGATAGGGGAGTCCAAGATTAGAGGGCATAGATTTAAGGTAAGAGGGAAAAGATTTAAAAGGGATCTGAGGGGCAACTTTTTCGCACAGAGAATAGTGTGTTTATGGAACAAGCTGCCAGAGGAAGTAGTCGAGGAGAATACAATTACAACATTCAAAAGACAAAAAACAGATACATGGATAGGAAATGTTTCGAGGAATATGGGCCAAATGCAGGCAAATGGGACTAGTTCAGTTTCGGAAACCTGGTTGGCATGGACAAGTTTGGCCAGAAGGCTTGTTTCCTTGCTGTTTGACTCTGACTCTATGAAAATTGTGGTCAATTATCAGATATAACTACATCAGGGTTCCCATGTATAGAAGACATTTCATGTAAAACCTTGACAACTGCATTTGTGATCATTTGTAACTTTTTTTTTACTTCAATCCAAAAAGTCAATAGCAATCGGGTACGACCATTCATCCAACATTAATAAATTGGTTCCCACTCGCTTCCATGGCATGGTAGGGAAAATTGTGCAGATCAATGGCTCTTTACTTTCAAGCCTGCCAATAGCACAGGTTGCACAGTCAGTTATTGGTATTCACTCTGTTTTGCAATCCCTGGTCTACACTTATGCCTGAACCCTGGTTCTGTGCTCAATAATGCCCAAATGTTCTGGTGTAATTTATCAAGGACATGATATCTGAGGGAGCTGGAATGACCGTTTTGTCATTAAATATTAACAAGTCCATCAATAATGATGAAATGCTGTTCGAGCTTAAAATAGGCTTTTATAGCCAATCCAGTGGGCTTTTGGTCTGGACAGTCTCCAATACCCAAATGCTGACACATGTCATTGTTTTTGTTCCTGTCAGATTTAATAATCTGCTTTGGGTTACTGGCCACTGTATCCTTGTGGCCTGAGTTTGCAATTCAAGTTGACCAACAAATTTCTTATAAAACATTATAAGGCAGTCCACAATTGCTTTGGAGAGGACATCTACTGCCATTTTCAGCCTCCCTTGCACATATGTGGTCTCATAAGCAAACCTCACATGGCAGATTTGTATTCATGGAGTCATCTTTGCCAGATCTTTATCATTGAAAAGGGAGGTCATGATTTATGGCCCATCTCTATGTAAACTTCCAGATCTCTTACATACCCATATGACCGAGAGATTTTATACATAACTGTATAGCATGTCTATGTATTTGACAATGCTCTGGATGTGTAATACACCAGTTTTTGACACTGATCTTGTTGCTTTTGAAAGACCAGTGCTCCTATCCCATGTGAGTGATGCTTTAGGAGTGTGGTAAGATAGGGCAAGAAAACACTCACGGCATCACAGCGAGAATGCTTTCACAAAATATGACACATGCATTCATTCAGATGCAATGTCTTAAATTCCAATTGGTCAGCATTCGACCACACTCCAACCTTATCTGCTTGTGCATACTTGAGCTTGTGCACTCTGTCTCTTCTTGTCACATTTTAATTATTGCGAGAGTATTGCTATTCTGTTCTATTGCCTTGTCTTTTTTAATTTACCAGGTCTTCCCTCACATGATCCTTTGCTCTAACTATTTAGTTTAAAGCATTCTTAACAATTGTAACAAAGATGTGGGTGTACTGTACCTTTAAGAGAGTTAAAAGCTAACAGTGACATCACCAAGTGTTATCAATAAGATACAATGTAACATGTGCTGCAGCTACTGGGGTAGCTCAGTAGCTGATTGCCTGGAAATGACAAAACACATTCGAATTAGGCCAATCAGTTTAAATTATACCCTGAAAAGCATCAAACTCAAATCCAGTTTGAATTTAGTAAAATGACAATCCTAAAAACCAATGACACAATCCGATGCTTTGGGGTATAAGACTGTGAAAGATTGTACAGTTGAGAGGACAACTTCCAAACTACCAGCATGTAAAAAGAATGCCCGGAAAATAGCTCTCTTAAAGGTACCTTTGTCAATCAATAACGTATGAATCAGAATCCCCAAGAAGAAGAAAAGAAGACAGGAATACAGAGAAAACTGAAAACTGCCTCATTTTGAAATAAGAAGTTTTGTTATGTAAATCTTAATTGGGAGTTTTATCGGACTAGTATTATGGAAGGGGAAGGTAAAAGATAGGCTCGAGGAAGGAGTTGTAAATAGTTGTTAGTTAGTTATTCTCTGTTATACTTTAAGAAATAAAGTTGTTAATCTTACTGTAACTAGTTCTTGGCCTCTCGAATTTTCACAGATTACTGCACGGGATAAATCTTGCCAGTGTTGTTGCTTTAAATTAAGCAGGAGTGTTTATCCTGTGTCGTAACATGGTTTTAATTATATGATTTGATATTATACCGGACCATGACATCATAATGGCTGTATTATTGAAAATTAGGATATACGACTACATTGTCAAGTACATAGAGCATTCAATGTGAATTTTGGAATATTGTTCAAATTACTTTGGAAATTATGGCTTAGTGCAATTAGTTACAGTGATTTCGTCTGTGTGTACTTAACAACAGTTTGCATTGTATTTAAAAGTACTTTAATGCAATAAAACAGCCCAAGATATTTCACAGGAGCTTTATAAAACAAAGTGTGATGCAGAGCCATAGGAGATAATAGCTCAGATGACCAAAAGCTTATGTTTTTAAGGTATGCCTTGAAGGACGAAAGTGAAGTAGAGACAGAGATTTATAAAAGGAATTTCAGAGCTTTTTGAATTTGGCAACTTGCGTTTCAATTCATTTACAGGATATGAATACATCGCTGGCTAGGCCAGTATTTATTGACCCTCCTTAGTTGCCTTCAAGAAAGTATTGGTCAGCTGACCTTTTGAACCTCTTGGGTAAGTTGTTGGAGATGATTTGACAGATAGGATTTGTATGCGTTGGGGAAATATGTTGAGGTTATATAAGACATTGAGGCCTCTTCTGGAGCATTGTGTCCAGTTCTAGTCACCCTATTATAGGGGGTATATTATTAAGCTGGAGAGCATTCAGTAGAGACTTACCAGGATGTTGCCGGGGTTGGAGGGTTTGAGTTATAAGAAGAGGCTAGATAGGCTAGGACTTTTTTTTCACTGAAGTGTATGAGGTTGAAGGGTGAACTTAGAGATGTTTATAAAATTATGACTGGTATAGATAAGGTGAATGGTAGGTGTCTTTTCCCTTGGGTGAAAGATTTCAAGAAAGGGGGCATATTTTCAAAGTGAGAGGAGAAAGGTTCTAAAAAGTTATGAGGGGCAGTTTTTTTAACACAGAGAGTCTTTTGTGTGTGAAATGAACTTACAGAGAAAATGGTGGATGCAGATGCAGTTACAATGTTTAAAAGGTATTTGGATAAATACATGAATAAGGTACTTTATTAGACCACCATTAGATTGATGAATGGACTCTGTAGGCTCAAATAATGCTGATCTTGCTAACATTGATCTCACCTAGTGCACGCCTTGTGTAATGTAACCTGCATACCTGTGTCTAAGTCTTATTGATCTGTATATCTTTGCTTACTTTGATCTGCCTGTACTGCTCATAAACAAAGATTTTCACTGTACTTCAATACACATAACAATAAATCAATCAATCACATAATAAGAAATGTTTGGAGGGATATCTGCCAAGAGCAGACAGTCAGGTTAGTTTGGGAATTTAATCAGCATGGATTGGTTGGACTGAAGGATCAGTTTCCATGCTCTAGGTTACAGTCCAACAGGTTTATTTGAAACACTTTGGAACATCTGTCATCTAAATTGAGCTACAAAATAAATTCAGTGTCAGATTGGAAGCTGGAGTTCCCACTGTGGACATGATTGGGGATTTAGATCCAAAAAAGCTTCCATTGATGTTTCCCATTTTACTGATGTCAAGTTACTCCCCATATCTTACCAATGTTATCAGAAAATACCAAAATACAAAATAAATATGAATCAATTTAAACAATTGGAATCCAAGGATAGAACAAAATTCACATAATGGGCAAAATCTAATGCCCCTTCCTGTGGAAAGTTTAATAGCTGGGAAATATTTAATCAGGTGGGAGAGTGGCAGATAGAGACAATTCCTGTTCAATCAGATTGAGTTCATGAGGGAAGGCACATGAATGGTCTTCTTACCTTGCTACCAATTGAAATCCTTAAGTGTTTGATTAATGTCCACTTAGTGACTTCACTCCATCACCACTGGTATCAACCCTGTAACAGGCAACAAGTGAGTTCTCACCATAAGGGAACCACAAAACGTAAACACGTGGGGTTACATAGAACATTGAACATTTCAGCGCAGTACAAGCCATTTGGATCACCCTGTGAAACCAATTTGTAGCCCATTTAACCTATGCTATTCCATTCTCATCCATATGCCTATCCAATGACCATTTAAATGCCTGTAAAGTTGGCGAGTCTACAACTGTTGCAGGCAGTGCATTCCACACCTTTACTACTCTGAGTAAAGAAACTGCCTCTGCCATCTGTCCTATATCTATCACCCCTCAATCTGAAGCTATGCTGCCTCATGCTAGCCGTCACCATCCAAGGAAAAAGGCTCTCACTGTCCACCCAATCTAACTCTCTGATTATCTTATATGTCTCAATTAAGTCACCTCTCAACTTTCTTGTGTCTAACAAAAACAGCCTCAAGTCCCTTAATCTTTCCTCATAAGACCTTCCCTCAATGCCAGGCAACATCCTAGTAAATGTCCTCTAAACTCTTTCCAAAGCTTCCACATCCTTCCTATAATGCAGTGACCAGGCCTGTACGCAATACTCCAACTGCGGCTGCACCGGAGATTTGTACAGCTGCAGCATGGCCTCATGGTTCCAAAACTTGGTCCCTCTACTAATAAAAGCTAACACACCGTATGCCTTCTTAACAGCCCTATCAAACTGGGTGGCAACTCTGGGAGATCTATGTGCATAGACACAGAGATCTCTCTGCTCACCTACACTACCAAGAATCTTACCATTAGCTCAGTACTCTGCATTCCTGTTGCTCCTTCCAAAGTGAATCACCTCACACTTTTCTGCATTAAACTCCATTTTCACCTCTCAGCCCAGCTCTGCAGCTTATCTATGTCCCTCTACAACCTAACATCCTTCAGCACTATCCACAACTCTACCAAACTTAGTGTCATCTGCAAATTTATTGACCCATCCTTCTATACCCTCATCCAGGTCATTTATAAAAATGACAAAGCAGTGGACCCAAAACAAATCCTTGCAGTACTCTACTAGTAACTGAACTCCAAGATGAACATTTCCCATCAACCACCATCCTCTGTTTTCTATCAGCTAGCTAATTTCTGATCTAAACTGCTAAATTGCTCTCAATCCCATGCCTCCATATTTTGCACAGTAACCTACCATGGGGAACCTTTTTCAAACGCCTTGCTGAAATCCATATACAACACATCAACTGCTTTACCCTCATCCACCTGTTTGGTCACCTTCTCAAAGAACTCATTAAGGTTTGAGAGGCACAACTTACCCTTCACAAAACAGTGTTGACTATCCCTAATCAACTTATTCCTTTTGAGATTATCATAAATCCTATTTCTTATAACCTTTTCCAATACTTTACCCACAACTGAAGTATGGCTCACTGGCCTATAATTACCAGGGTTGTCTCTACTCCCCTGGTTGTTTGCATACTCCCAGCAGAATCCCCCAAAGTTGCTCCATCTTGGTCAAAGGACCAGGTATGAGGAAGGGAGCGTCTGTTGAGAGCCAGCATTCTCTGCTTGCTGCTTTTACCCCCTTCACACTCCACCTCCCCTTAGACCCTGTCTTCCCACCATCAGGCATCTGGCAATTTGGCACAAGTATGTTGGATCATGGTCTGGTCAGTATTATAAAGTAAACTAAGGGAAAATAAGGTCTCTACCCACATGAACTCTACTGATTCCACCCATCTGAAATGGCTTAGAAACATTTGCATTCACTACAGATCATAAAAAGACATTAAAAGATGTTTTGTCACAAAAATTTTCAGACCTTCTTGTCTTCAGCCATTTTAAGTCCTGTAGATAAAAACAGAAAATGCTGGAAGTACTCGGCAAGTCGGACAGCATCTGCAGAGACAGAAACAGACTTAACACTTTGCTTCTGTTTCTTCCTCCACACACGCTGCCAGCTCTGCTGAATATTTCCAGAACATTCTCTTTTCATTTCAAATTTCTAGCATTTCATTCCACTCTCAAAGATACTGCTCTGTCAGCAAAGGACTCAATTTCCTAGCTAGTATCCAAAGAAAATACACAAAATGATACTGGTGACTTTGAGGCTTCCGCTAGCACAGTAACATCTCTCTAAGGCTGATGTTACAGGATAAATGAAAGAGAACAACCTCCTGAGAGAATGAACATTTTGTGTAGTTTGAGATTGAGAAAGAACTAGTATTAGTGTTGCTAGCACATTCGCCATTATGTTCTAAAGTAGACCATCAACATTAGCAGTGACCACAGCTTGAAGAATTAAAACCTTCCCTATTGCCTTTAGGGCATAGCAACGTGAATTGAAATAGTACAAAGGGAGTAAAGGTTTTCCATTCCAAATCTTATCCATATGTTTCAGGTGTTACCCACGAAACACTGATTTGATATGAAATGTGAATGTGGGACTTGATAGAAGGGAAAATTATGAACAGCGGCAAAAACAAAAACACAGGTACAGGCGAATGTTAAGAGTTTGCGAGTCCATTCAGTGTTGTTAGAATACTGAATGGACTCGCAAACTCTTAACATTTGCCTGTACCCATGTTTTTGTTTTTGCTGCTGTTTACCTATTATTTACTTATCTATGCTACTTAATTCTGTGATCTGCCTGTATTGCTTACAAGACAAAGCTTTTCACTGTGCCTCAGTACACATGACAATAAATTCAATTCAATTCAATTCAATAACTTCAGATAAGAAACCAGACACACGGCTATAACAAAACTATGCAATGAAAAACATGCTTTCACAGTTTGGTGGTTCATGTGTGCTTATGTTATAGCTACTAACATGTAATTGGAAATGCACCTATAAATCACAGTTGTGGTTAAAATTGAGCAATTCATAGGATTATAGAAATACTGAACTAATATAGCTGTGTATTTGATAATATATTTGAATGGTGGACGGAGCAGTTTATTGTGAAATGCGCATCTTCACCATTTAAAATCCAGTGTAATGGCATGAAGAAATCTTTGAAACAGTTTGCCATGATTGAGTTTCGTTGATAAACTTTGTCTCTTGAGATAATAGAAACTAAACATGTGAGCCAGGATCAGTATTGAACTATATTAACAGAGTTATAGTTTTTGATACACAGCCATATTACTGAGTGTAATACAGCAATGACAGTTCATTATAAACAAATAAATTCACTCAAGTTTAGCACCTTGAAAAGCGCAAGGAACAAATTTCCTGATAGTAGGAAATTTAAAATGCATTATAATCTTTACCTTAACCTTCTGCCTCCATAGAGGAGCTCATTTCAATAGCTATCAATGGTTATTAAAGCTCCTTCATTCTAGCAAATAATCAAACACTGTTGGATTTACGTTTAGATATCCACTTCAAAACAAATACATTATTGTTATGATTCCAGTTGTTGGTAACATTAGGGAAGTCAAACCTCGAGTGAAAACTGGCTTGAAAGATTTGTTTATTTATTGCAGTTGGTTAACTTAGTTGTTAGTTAGGAGGAAGTGAGGACTGCAGATGCTGGAGACCAGAGTTCAAAAGTGTGGTGCTGGAAAAGCGCAGCAGGCTAGGCAGCATCCGAGGAGCAGGAGAATCGACGTTTCGGGCATAAACCCTGCTTCAGGGCTTACGACCGAAACGTCGATTCTCCTGCTCCTCGGATGCTGCCTTAGTTGTTAGTTACACAAGATTGCAAATATTACTTAATGAAAGAACACAATTTTATTACACTAAGGGAAAACAAAGATGTAAACATATGACAATTTAGAAAGCTGTTCACATAAGCAACAAAACAAAGTTTCAAACTGTTTCCTAGTGTTATCAATTTTAGATACTCAATGCCAGAGAAATAACCCTTACATCTCAACCCTTTAATTTCTTTCTTACTTGACTCCTCCTTTGACTGCTGAGACAGTTTGATGATTGCTTTCCAGTTTCAATAGCACAAACCTCTTCTCAGTTCTGCTGATCTGAAACTCATTTTTGACAAGTTGACCTTCTGTACAAACTCCCACAGTTTGGAGAATTCATAAGCTCTTCTGCTAAAGTGAAACCTGTACCCCCAAACTTCAACTTAATTTTTTGGCTGTTAGGAAACTTCTGAACTGAACTCCTGATTCTTCTGAACTGAAGTTAAACAAACCTAATGACTTCTCATCTGTTCACTTTGTTTATTATAAACTCAGCAGTATTATCACATCATCAATTTAACACCACAGGTATCTTGCTAGATATTTAATTGAATCAAATGCTTTCTTAGAATTAGTGTAATTAGGTCACTGTACCAAATGACATTTTAACTTCTTTAAAAACAATACATTCACAGAACTTGAAAATAAATCTATCTGTCCCTACTTTTAAAAATTCAAAGTCCTAAATAGTAGCAATAATACATATGTTTATTGCATTTTTAATAAACTATTAACCTGGAGTACAGGAACTGATTGAATATTAACTGCAGTGCACCAACTGAACAAAATCATATCTGTTGTAGTTATAACATGCAATTCACTACTAATAAAAATATAGCACTCCAGCTGATGTAAGTTATGTGTCTCTAGTGTCATATAGGAAACGGTTAACAAATCAAATTTATTAACTATGTATCTTTAATTTCTGAAAAGCATACTGTTTAAAATTCATAACACAGAAGACAGAATGGCTCTGGTCAAGGTAGGTTACAACAACCAAATGATTTTTCATACCATAGTGTCACAAATCAGCAACTTGACTTACTTATGGCTAATGTCAATGTTTCAACACACTGAAATTGTGAAAGAAGTTAAGTTGATAGAGGCAGAACTGCAAGTTTTACGTGTTTTTAGCTAGAAGTGTATTAATCCATTTTTTTGCCAGTTGGGATGTTCAAAAAAATTTCAATCCAATTAAGTACTTTCTGAAACTAAGTAATTGATGACTGTTGAATGCACTGAGGTGAGTCTGCCCATTTGAACACAGCAAGTTCACACAACAGTAATGGTTGTTTTAGCGGTGTTAAGGAGAAAACAGCAGCCAAGGACAGGAGGAGAATATTGCTTCTTGCCTCCAAATGGTGTGTTGGGTGGTGTGGAGCTGGGAGGTGAAAGGTTCAGTGCTCACACAGCATTTAAACTCTGCTACTATCTGACACATGACTTGTGGTAGATTAATCAGAACAAGGTGCGAAGTCAAAGTACAAAGATGAGTCAACAAATGGCCATCCTTGTTGAAGTGCAACCAGTTACACTTAAGTCTCACTGAGGGAGACATTTTATAGTGCAGCTGTGTTCATCAATCAGAAAGGATTCTATTCCATCAATCTGCAAGAAATCTGTGATCACTAGTTCCACTTCTCAGAGGCGAACACACAGTATCCTGGGACTTGCCATTTACAAGTGGCAAAAGTGAACAGGAGTCAAACAGAAGCCACTTTTGCCTCTTGGAATTGAAAAGAACTGCATGTATTTCATGTTGAGAACTCTTGTATTCCTGCTATATCTGAGGGTCCAATGCCTTAGAAAGATGGTTGCTGGGAGACCAAGAGCTACCCTCTACAACCATGGCTGATGACTCCATTACAGAATCCCCAACTAAGGTTTAGCACATAAAAAATGCAGCCCATTCTTCAACCTGGACCATGGTGTTGTAGACAAAGGCCTGCTGAAGATGAACTTCAGATGCTTTGACCGGTTAGGGGGCCATACAGTCTTTCTGGACAGGGTGTGCCACATATTTGTAACTTGCTGTTTTCTGCATAATTGAAGCAGGCAAAGTGGGATGTGATGGCTACTGAGGAAATGGGACAGTAACAGCAGCCTTCAGAAGAAGATTAGGACATCAAGCAGGAAGAATATTGACTTCTGCATTACACAGCCCAGCTACACTGACTGATGCAAGTCAGACAGAACGTTTTAATAGATAAGAGCTGAGTGCAGTGATCAATTATTGACTGTGAAAGTGTTGGCACTCAACATGTAATGCAAGCAGTTCATTCGTGTTCCAAGAGACAGGAGTAGCTTCTGTTTGATTCCTGTTCACTTTTACAGCTTGAAAATAAAAGTTAATCTTTTGAAGCATTAAAAGCTTTCCTGTACATGATGGCCCCACATTCAGCCCTGATGAGATGCTGGGCTATGGTGGTCATTCAAAAATGCATAGCAATGACTTAGAGAGGTCTGTTATGTGGGGAGTGGTTAAGGACTAGTAAGTTGTTTGGCCTGTTACTTAAATAGCCATAGGTGTGGGAGTGTGCAGTTGGATGTGCAAGGAAGTATCAATCACATAAGCAACACCGGTTTGCAGCTGCTGTGCCACTACATTGCCAATGATGGACTAGTCTGAACTGCCAACATTTCACTGGATTCCCAGCAAGAGTTCAAAGATTGGGCTGGCACAAAGGTTGGCAGTAAATGTTAGGGAATGCCAACACTGGTGATTCCTTTTGGTTACAGCAAATGGGAGAAACATATTTACAGCCCAAATGTCTAGCATCTCACAACAATAAAATTCATACACTATGTTACCCATTTGTGTGGTAGGCAGGATTTTTAGTTTAACAGCATCCTGTTAGTATTGAACATTTTTCATGTTGCTCCTGCATAGATACCCTGTCCTCCAAGGAGGCACCCTGGGCACTTTTCACTGTCAAAAGTGATAGCCTTGTGTCTGATATAAATTTGCATGATATGCAGCAAAAAAAATCATCTGATCAAGATCAACATAGAATGGCTTTATTGCACCGAATTTCAGCATCAATCTTGTGCAGTCAAAACGTGTGGTGCTGGAAAAGCACAGCAGGTCAGGCAGCATCTGAGGAGCAGGAGAGTAGACATTTCGGGCATAAGCACGTTCTGGATGAAGGGATTATGCCCATAACATAGATTATTCTGCTCCTCAGATACTGCATGACCTGCTGTGTTTTTCCAGCACCACACAACTCTGACTGTCCAGCATCTGCAGTCCTCAGGATCGACATAGGATGGCTTTACTGCACTGAATTTCAGCATCAAGCTTGTACAGGATTAGTGGTGCTGGAAGAGCACAGCAGTTCAGGCAGCATCCAACGAGCAGCGAAATCAACGTTTCGGGCAAAAGCCCTAAACGTTGATTTCGCTGCTCGTTGGATGCTGCCTGAACTGCTGTGCTCTTCCAGCACCACTAATCCAGTATTTGGTTTTCAGCATCTGCAGTTATTGTTTTTACCTTATCAAGCTTGTACAGTCCAGTAATGATTTGGGCCCTATTTTTATTCATTCTTGAGATATAGTATCATTGGCTAGGGCAGCATTTTTTGCCCATCATTAGTTGCCCTTGAGGTGGTGGTGGCGAGCTGCCTTTTTGAACTATATAATCTATTTGGTGTAGGTAAATCCACAATTCTGTTAGGGAGGGAATTCCAGGCTTTTAATCTAATGACACTGAAAGAATAGCAATAGATGGTGAGTGCCTTGGAGGGGAATTTGCATGTAGTGGTGTTCCCATATATCTGCTGCCCTCCTCCTTGGATGGAAATGCTATTGAACATCAGGGAGCAATGGTTAGATTCTCTGTTGGTGCAGATGGTCATTAACTGCAATTTGTGTGGCACAAATGCCATTTGTCACTTACTTGTACAAACCTGGATATTTTTATGTAGGTCTTGCTGCATTTGTACATGGATTGCTTCAGTGTCTGAGGAGATGCAAATTGTGCTGAACATTGAAACATTCAGCAGCAGACATCCCCACTTCTGACCTTATAATGGAATGAAGGTCATTGATGAAGTAGCTGAGGATCTCCTGCAGACGCACAATGGAACTGAGATGACTGACTTCCTACAACCACAACCACCTTCCATTGTGGCCAAACTTGGAAAACTTGTTTGTCAAGAGAGTGTTCTGCTAGAAAAGCATAGCAGGTCAGGCAGCATCTGAGGAGCAGGAAGCTCGACGTTTTGGGCATAAGCCCTTCATCAGGAATCATTCTTGATGAAGGGCTTGTGCCCAAAACATTGATTCTCCTGCTCCATTTTTCCACCATCAACTCTCAACTCTGATCTCCAGCATCTGCAGTCCTCACTTTCTCCTGGAAAACTCATATCACAGGGTTCAACATTATGATTCTATGATTGGGCAACCTTTGCTAAATGAGCCTGAACGTATGGAGCATTATGCTGACAATCAATTCAGGTAGTCAGATGGTCGAGCATTATGGTGCACTTGTGAGTAGTGGAAGGTACATATTAAAACACTCGGCTCTGTTCTTTGCAGTTAGTAAGAAACTGCTCACACAAAGTGTCTGTCTCAACTCATCAAAATGGGTAACAGCTATTCATGATTAATTTCTCAGGGCAATTTCTGGACCAGAGTCAAACTGCCTGGTTTAATATTTAAACAAACCTTGGCAGTTAACCATCATGAACTGATGAGTTCTCTTTGATAATGCTTCAACCTAACTGTCACCTCTTGCCAATGTTGTCTTCCATGTATATTGACACTTCTTGTTAAAAAATCACACAACACCAGGTTATAGTCCAACAGGTTTAATTGGAAGCACACTAGCTTTTGGAGCGAAGCTCCTTCATCAGGTGGTTGTGGAGGACACAAATCTAAGGCACAGAATTTATAGCAAAAATTTACAATGTGATGTAACTGAAATTATACATTGAAAAATACCTTGATTGTCTGTTGAGTCTTTCATCTGTTCAAATACCATGATAGTTTCACTTCTTTCATGTGTAAATCACAAAACCTTTTTTTAAGAAGTTGCATTCTCATCTCAGCTGTAACAATGTGTGTTAGCTAGACAATATGTTGAAGGTGGATTAGTGGTGCTGGAAGAGCACAGCAGTTCAGGCAGCATCCAACGAGCAGCAAAATCAACGTTTCGGGCCAAAGCCCTTCATCAGGCTTTTGCCCGAAACGTTGATTTTGCTGCTCGTTGGATGCTGCCTGAACTGCTGTGCTCTTCCAGCACCACTAATCCAGTATTTGGTTTTCAGCATCTGCAGTCATTGTTTTTACCTAATATGTTGAAGGTGTTAGCCCCCTGTGTTCTCTGTCTATGCCATGTTGTTTAGATAGATTCTAAACTAAAAAGTGAGATAACAGAGTTTTACATGAATTCATGCAGTTTTTGAGCAAAGACAATGTAACTCTGCAAGTACAAATTCACCCCACAAAATATAAGTGTGCATGTGGGCCTTTGTCTGTCTGTCTGGGTTGGGGATTGAGTGTGAGAGGGAGTGTATATGTGTGTGTAGTGAGTGTAGAGTGTCTTAAGTCTGTGAGGGGGTGCATGTAAGAGTGTAGGAGTGTGTGCGCATGTCTGGGGTGGGGAGTTGTGAGTGTCTGTGAGAGAGAGTGTATATGTGTGTGCATGAGTGTAGAGTGGTCTAAGTCTCTGAGACGATGCATGTGTGAGTGTGCGTATCTGTAAGGGTGTGTGAGAGTGTCTGTGTGCATGTCTGTGTGTGTATGTGAGTGTATAGTGCAATGACGGTCACCTGTAATGTGAATGAACCCAAGGTCCCGGTTGAGGCCCTCCCTATGGGTACCGAACTTAGCTATCAGCCTCTGCTCAGCCACTTTCCGCTGCTGCCTGTCCCGAAGTCCGCCTTGGAGGATGGTCGCCCGAAGGTCAGAGGTCGAATGTCCTGGACCACTGAAGTGTTCCCCAACTGGGAGGGAACACTCCAGTCTGTTGATTATTGATTGTGCTTCCAATTAAACCTGTTGGATTATAACCTGGTGTTGTGTGATTTTTAACTTTGTACACCCCAGTCCAACACCAGCATTTCCAAATCATGACACTTCTTGAAATTGTCCTGGTGAGTGTAAGACCTAAAACTTCAACAAAATGTATCTGTTTTTCAGCAATAATGAAGTTCTGTACTGCAAAACTGAGGAAATTTGTCATTTTTGCATTGGTTTTGTTCCCTTAATTTTCCACAGTGGGTGATGCTAATGAACAAAAAGCCTGAATATGACCCTTTATAGTATATGTTGTGGGTTGGAACAAACCTGCAAGCAAGCATATAGTATTAGTATTTTCTAAACATTTATTAACAATAATCCTTTTGCCTAAATTCAAAACAGTTTGAGTTTCTAGGCATCAAATAATGTTACTAAAAGTGATTATTAAGCTTAAAGCTTTAAAAACCTGTCAACAGACGGTAGCCAGATGGTATAATGTAATATAGCACTCCACCATAAATGGAGCAACTCAGATGCAGCTGTCATTTGCACTCATGCCTCTCCTAAATGTCAAATTGCTGATCTAATTTAGGTTGTTGGGAGATGAGACCTTGCAAAGGGTTGTGCCTATCCAAAAAAATGAAAAAAAATGGCAGAGCATTCAGTTTGCAACATTCTCCAAAGTATTTCCAAAGGCTAGTCACAGAGCAGCTCTGCCAAAGACCAGGCCAACAAAAACACTCATTCTCTCAAAACAACTGCCATCTGGGAGGCTACACAGCAAAGTAAGTTATTCAAAATGACATTCACAAACCAACACATGGTACCGATTCATGTTAGCATACTGTATGCAAATAAATTTTGTACTCGAGTAAATGTTGGTACCCTTTTTCATTGCTATTCTTGCAGATGCCCCAGTGAGTGCAAGATTAAAGCTTTGGCCAAATGTGCCTTTTTCAGCAATACTCAAGTTCTGAACTATTGGATGACTATTTCTATGTCAGCAGTCAGATCAAGAAAAAAAATTAACCAGAACTAAGCAGTTATGAGGTTACTAGATTACTGCATAAACCAAAGGCCATGACATGTAAGTTGACCTAGCATATAAGATGATCCCACTTTTCCCCTTGTTTCTTAGTAATTACTGTATTGACATTAGAAGTCAGTTGGCTTCAATTTTCACTTCAGGAATGCACATTTTTCTCATCAACAGGTAATAGAGGCCCTGTTACCAATAAAATTTACAGGAATTTAAGACGTGCCCACACAGACTATACTGCACATGGGGAGCAACAAACAGAAACCGGTCCTCTGACAAAACAAGGAGTTACAAAGGTGATTTCAAGCTGTAAGTCAGAATATTTATTAACTCATCAAGTAACAGTGCTGCACTTCATTACTCTCTGATCCTTATGCTGGTGCTATAGCCAAAGTAAGTCAAAATAAGTGCAATGATCTCTTTGCATCAGCTATCCAGATATTTTGATTATGGTTAAAGATATCTTGAAATAAATATCACATTCATTTAATTTGCATTGCCAATTTTTTTTTGATATATTTCAAACAGGTGACTACCTACACGAACATGGATAGTTCACATTTTGTTCTCAGCAATAGCTTTTTGTAATCAATAATTTTATTTAAGGAGTCAATGATTACCATATGCATTGGTAACCACGTTTCCAATATATTCTGTCACCTTCAACAATTTTTTCACACAGACTGCCTTTAGAACTGTGCCTTTCCAATCTCTTCTGCCAAAAAGCACTACATCTCATTTCTCTGTATTAATGGACTGCAATGGTTCAAGAAGGTAGCTCACCAGCATCTTCTTAAGGGCAGTTAGGGATGGGCAATAAATGCTGGCCAGCCAATGATTCCCACATCACACGAGTGAATTTAAAAATCCATCTGCCACTCAGCTAACTATATCCGGTTACAATTGATTGGTGGCATTCTCATCATTTGCCACACTTGCAAGTCATTTGCAAATATTGATTTTTACTCTGTATTCCAATACCCAAGACATTTATATTTATCCAAAAATAACCAGTGGTCCTAAAATTGACCATTAGGAAACAAATTTCCAGTCTGTAAACAAACATTTACACAATGCATTGCTTTCCATCTTTTTTGTTTAAATTGAAGCTGACAATGAGACACAAGACCATAAAATCATAAGAAACAGGAGCAAATTTAGGCCATTCAGCCCATAGAGTCTGTTCCACCATTCAATCATGGCTGATACATTTCTCAATCCCATTCTCCAGTTTTCACCTCGTAATCCTTGATCTTCTTACCAATCAAGAACCTATCTATATCTGTCTTAAATGCCCTCAATGACTTGGCTTCTGTGGAAATTAATTCCATAGATTAATCACAGTCTAGCTGAAGAAATTCCTCATCTTCAGTTTTAAAGGGTCATCTCTCCACTCCTGAGGCTGTGCCATCAGATCCTAGTCTTTTCAACTGGTGGAAACATCATCTCCACATCCACTCTATCCAGAGCTCAGTATTCTCAAAGTTTCAATAAGAACCCACCTCATCCTTCTAAACTCCAGAGTCCTTAACTGCTCCTCATATAACAAGCCTTTCATCCCAGGATCATTCTTGTAAACTTCCTTTAGAACCTCCCCAATGCCAGTAAATCGTTCCTTAGATATGGGCCCAAATCTGCTCATAATATTCCAAATGTGGTTTGACCAGAGCCTTATACAACCTCAGTAGTACATTTCTGCTCTTGTATTTCAGCTCTCTTGAAATGAATGTAAACATTGTATTTTCCTTCTAACTGCCAACTGAGCCTGTATGTTAACCTTAGGAAATCCGAAACTAGGACTCTGAAGACCCCTGTGCTTCAGATCCCCGAAGCCTTTTCCAATTTCGAAAGTAGTCTACACTTCTATTCTGCCTACCAAGCTGCATAGTCTCACATTTTTCCACATTGTGTTCCATCTGCCACTTCTTTGCCCCCTCTCAGCTTGTCCGCTCCCTCAACATTAACTTAATGCTATATTTTTGTGTCCTCTGCAAACTTATCAACAATGCCCTCAGTTACTTCCTCTAGGTTATTAATATATAACATGAATAGTTGTAATCCAGAGCCTTGCTGAAGGCCAGTAGTCACTGACAGCCATCCTGGCAAAGATCCCTTTAACCCCATTTTCTGCCTTCTGCCAGTCAGCCAATCCTCCATCAATGCCAGCACCATGCCCCTAACAACATGGGCTCTTGTCTTACTTAGCTGCCACTTTTGTGGCACCTTGTCAAAGGCCTTCTAGAAATCCCAAAAGATCGTGTCCACTGGTTCTCCTTTGTCTAACTTACTTGTTACCTCCTCAAAGGATTCTAACACATTTGTCAGGCATAACCTCTCCTTGTTAAAGCCATCTGATCCAGATCTATTTTACCAAGCGGTCCAAGTCCTCTGCAAACACATCCTGAATAATGGACTCTTAAATATTAGGAATGACCAAGGTCAGGCAACCGGCCTGTAGGTTCCAATCTCTCTGCCATTGCTGCTCCTTCACTGTCTTCCCTGCTAGGCTTCCCGTCCAATCAACTCTAGACAACTCCTCCCTCAGGTCTTTGTAGCTACCTTTACTCGATTGTAATACTGTTACATCTGATTCAAGTTTCTCCCTCTCAATCTGCAGGGTGAATTCTATCATATTATGATCACCTACCCTAGGGGTTCATTCACCTTAAGCTCCATGATTAAATCTGCCTCATTACACATCACTAAATCCAGAACTACCTGTTCCTTAGTGGGCTGTAACACAAACTGCTCCAAATAAACAATCTTGTAGTGAGTCCATGAATTCCTTTCTTTGAGATCCATTACCAATCTGGTTTTCCCAGTTCACCTGCATATTGAAGTTCCTCATGATTGTTGTAATAATGCCTTTCCTATATATGCCTTTTCCATCACATCCCTTTTCCATCACATCCTGATTACTGCTTGATGGCCTGTGAACAACTCCCATCATTTTTCCTTCGCAATTCCTCAACTCAACCCATACAGATTCTACTCATTCTGACTCTATGTCATTTCTTGCTGTCGATTTAACTTAACTTCTTACTAACAAGGCAACCCTTGCCCCTCTGCCCAGCTACCCATCCTTTCAATAGGACATTTTTCCTTGGATATTTCGTTCCTAGCCCTGATCAGTTTGTAGTCACATCTGTGATACCCAAAACATCGTACCTGCCAATTTTAATCTGCATGGCAAGCTCATTAACCTGGTTTCATGTAGTGCATGTATTTAAGTGCACTAAAATACATGCACCTTCAGTTCTGCTGAACCATCCTCCCCTTCAACCTTTTCCATAATTTTCCATGTATGTGAAACCGCTTTCCCCACTATTCAGTTGAAAGCCTTATCCACAGCCCTAATTATGCAAGTCACCAGGACTCTGGTCCCAACATGATTCAAGTGAAAACCAAAGAACTGTGGATGCTGTAAATAAGAAACAAAAACAGAAATTTATGAAAAACTCAGGTCTGGCAGCATCTGTGGAGAGAAATCAGAGTTAATGCTTCGGGTCAAACAACCCTTCCTCAGTTCTGAAGAAGGTGTAAGAAAAATGGGTTTGAATTCATGCACCATTGGCACCAATACTGGGGAAGAAAGGAGCTGTTCTGATGGCATGGACTCCACCTGAGTCATAAACAAAAAGAAGGATGGAAAAGGTCAGCAGGTCTGGCAGCATCTGTGGAGAGAAATCAGTGTTAATGTTTTGGTTCTTGTGACCCTTCCTCAGTTCTGAGATATCCTGAACCCAACAGACTTCAGCCCTCTCAATCCTGGCCACAGGGAACAGTATCTATTCACCTAACTATAGCTCCATTTCTCTCCCCTCATGAATGGCTACCTGTACCATGGTGCTATCAGTTTGCTTATCTTCCCTACAGTCCCCATTCTCATCCACACAGGGAGCAAGAATCTCAAACCTGTCAGACAAGCTAAAGGGCTGAATTTCCTTCAGCATTATCTCTGAACCCTCACTCATAGTCACACCTTCCTGTTCCTAACCGCTGACCAAATTCAAAGTAGTTAATCTAAGGGATACAACTACCTGCTGAAACTCTTCCCCTTCCTTGATGTGTCATTGTGTTCAAAGCTCAGGGTCAAACTCATCAACTCTCAGCTGGAGTTTCTCAAGCAACCAATACTTGTTATAAACCTAGTCATCGTGAACCATAATGGGGTCCATTACTTTCCACGCCATGCATTTACCTGGCCTGGTATTTCTTTATTTTAATTATTCAGATATTATTTGATTTTTTAAAAAACATCTGCTGGTCTTTTAACTTTTAGCCTATAAATATTTCCCCTATTTACCTTCAATCCAAAAGCCTTCAATCTAATAAATAATCAAGTCAGTAGCTATCACCAATGAATGAACTTACAGTTTAACTATTATGTTCCATTTTTTGTGCTGGGCCCCCGATCCTGGGGTTCAATGTATCCTGTTAAAAAAAGCCTTACAAACTATGAGCCAAAAAAAGCAAGCAAAAAGCATCCCTCTGCACCTAATTCCCACACTGCCTCTGAATTCCCTGAAATATATACTCACTGTGTCTCACTCCAGATGTGATCTCTCCTTCCTGACCAAGCAAAGCTTACTGATGACTTTCTTATTTCACAAGTCTCAATATTGTTATCATATTCCTACATTGCTGTTTTGGCTTGTAGCTCACTGACCTTTAGCAGATGGTATAAGTACTAAGGGAAACAAATTTAAGGTTTGTGTAAGAGGTGCAGTCAGAATGTGATGACTTTAAGTCAGTAAGTGCTAATGATCTGGAACTTGCAGCATGTGGGGTGTTGAAGAAGGAAAAAGGAAATTTCTGAGGGTACTTCAGGAAATAAACATGCAGTGATATTGGAATACAGTGGGAATATGGGATTCATTGCATTGTTCTACAGAGCACCAGGATGACATTGCTCTGTGGTGTAATCAATGAATCAAAACTTCCACACCCCATCAGAGATTGCAGTTTACAAAAACAGCATTGTTTTCCATACTCTTCATTTTGCTCACTTGGCCAATGTTGCATAATAATTCATTCCTGGTGATAACTAGTATCACAAAAACCACTGTTCACATCAATGCTATTATCCAGGCTGTCACCATGGTATCTTCACTCATAGTCCTCACATTGCTTTTGAAGAGAAAACACTGATTGGATGATTCTTTGAGGAGGAAAGCCATCTGTCCACCAATGTCTCCTGATACCATGAAGACACCTGTCAAAACAGAACAGCCCTTTTGGACACTACAGCATCAATTTCTAATCCAGAGCTGCAAATACTCTGAAAATGTAAAACAAAAAACAGTTAAGCAATATCAAAATCTATAGACCCCCCACAAAAAAAGGCTGCTGTAAATTCTGTGTGGCAGGAATTACAAATTAAGAATTTCTGCTAATTACTCGACTCCTGCAGAGCTGTAAAGGTCCAGAGTAGCTCAACACAAGCTGTGTCAATGCTGATCTCCAATGTTGTTGAAAGTGCCCTCTCAATAAAAGTTTTCAACTCTCTCCCCACCCCCACCCTCCTCTAGCTTATCTCTCCATGCTTCAGGCTCACTGCCTTTATTCCTGATGAAGGGCTTTTGCCCGAAACGTCGATTTTGCTGCTTGTTGGATGCTGCCTGAACTGCTGTGCTCTTCCAGCACTACTAATCCAGTAAAAAGTTTTCAAATAAACAAGCAAGAAAGCAGCAGTTAGGTGTCAGTATTTAGTGGCATATTTACCTGTCAGATCTTCATTCCTCCAAAACTACCACTATGTTTTTGCTTTGCTTTTACTGACAAGTTTCAGGGAGCCAGCAAGTACGTGGCGCACATTTAAATTGTAAAAGCTAGGTTAACATCGTTAATTTATCCATTATCATGTTGAAATCGACAACCCTGGCTCTCCCAAAGGGCTTGCTTTCATGCAGCCTAAAGTACTGCAGTTAAATGTGGCAGTCAGCACATTGGAGTCAGCTTCCTGCTGTGCTGTCAATTTCAGATTTTACTTGCTCCCAGCCCACAGAATTCCTGCACATTAAAATTCAATCTTCTGTGATAGAAACCAAGTAAATTTTAAAAGGGGTGGCTAGGAAAGTGTATCATTTTCTTTTAAAATAAATTTTAAAGTGAAATTAATGGTCATCATTGGAGCTTGTTGCTCCAGGATTGTTGTTATCCTTGTATTTCATACCTTTTGTCAGATTTGCAAAATTTTCAGTACGTTTGTGATGGATTTTTTTTCCTCAAAGCTTGCTTGTTTTTCCTCTTGCAGTTGTGGGAGTACTGGATTATAGTCTGCAAAATTTAATGCTAGTCAATATACAATGCCTGATCAAGCATGCTATCTTGTGTCAATATTATCATTCTACAAAAATTAACAAACCTTCAGTTTATAGTTCATCATTCTGCACGATCAGTTCTTTGGGCGCCTTACATTCACCTGGTGTCTGCATCTGCACCAAATATTCACATCTTCTTGGAAGTGCATATGAAATTATAGTTTGTTTGCCACGAGACAATTTTAGCAACAAGATTGGAGATTTCCTTCAATTGTGACTTCTCCCAACAATAATGATTCTAAAAACATCTAAAATACATTTCAGATAAATTCATATTTGTGTAGTTTTGAATATTAGAGTCACAAAGGACATAACAGCACAGGAACAAGACATTGAGCCCACTTGGCTCCTGCTGGTGTTCAAATTCACTTCAATCTTTCAGCCTATCTTTCTGTATACTTTCTTTCATGTCCTCGTCCAATTTTGTTTTGAAATGGATTTCATTCCTATGGGAGCAAGTTCCAGATTCTTACTAATAGGTGCACAGAGAGATATTACCCATTTTAAAACCTAGGAATTGGGTTTTATCGGATTGTACCTCTACCTACTTTTGTAAACCGCTATAAGGTCACCCCTCAGCCTCTGACACTCCAGGTAAAGTAGCCTCAGCCTATTCAGCCTCTCCCTATAGCTCAAACCCTCCAAGTCCTGGCAACATCCCAAATCTTTTCTGAACCATTTGTAGTTTCATAGTATCCTTCCTATGGGAGGGAGACCAGAATTGCATACAAAACTCCAAAGGTGGCTGAACCAAAGTCCTGTACAGCTGCAGCATGACCTCCCAAATCCTATATCAAAACAAGGATCAATAAAGGCAAGCATACCAAATGCCTTCTTCACTATCCTATCTACCTGCAATTCCACTTGCAAGAAACCATTGCACAAATCAAAAAAATTGCAAGTCTCTGAAATGTATCAGAAGTTTGCGTATTTGTCTAGAATTATTGATAATTGCTGGAGACTGCTACACATTTATAGAATGCTAGTCACAGATGCTTTGCTTTTGTGTTGAGCCTTAGATAAATGTTCTTTGTGCAATAAATTTATTTGATGTTTGTAGTTGTGATGTTGTTCTGATTTGGTGCTTGTTATATCACACTGCCATGTCGCTTATTGGTCATACGTGGTATGACCTTGGTTAGTAGAATAAACTAATAATTTCTGCTGTGCTCCAGCTTTCATCTCTTGGGTTACTGGGTTTTCTCAAGTTTTTTTGTCCGATGTTCAGATTAAGAAATTTATTACCCTCCTGCTGACCATTGGTGTCTTTCACCTTTCCCTACTTTTTGATCAAGGCAGCATGTGCTTCGGGTAATAGAGATGTACGCCACAGAAACAGACCCTTTGATCTAATTGTCCTTGCTAACCAGATATTCTAAATAAATCAAGTTCCATTTGCCAGCATTTGGCCCATATCCCTCTAAACCCTTCCAATTCATACACCCATCCAGATGCCTTTTAAATGCTGTAATTGTACCAGCCTCCTCCACCTCCTTTGGCAGCTCATTCTATACATTGACTACCATCTGCATGAAAAAGGTGACCGTTACATCCCTTTAAAATCTTTTCCCTCTCACTTTAAATCTATGCTCTCTAGTTTTGGGCTCCCCTTCACTGGGAAAAAGACCTTGGCTAGTCCCCATCCATGCCCTTCATGATTTTATAAACATCTATAAGGTCAACTCTTAGCTTCTGATACTCTAGGTAAAACAGCCCCAGCCTATTAAGCCTCTCCCTATAGCTCAAACCTTCTAAACCTGGCAACATCCTTGTAAGTCTTTTCTGAAATCTTTCAGGTTTCATAACATCCTTCCTATAGCAGGAAGTCCAGAATTGAACACAGTATTCCAAAAGTGGCCTAACCAAAATCCTGTATAGTCACAACATAACCTCCAATTCCTATACTCAATTCACTGACCAATAAAAGCAAGCATACCTAATGCCTTCTTCACTACCCTATTTACCTGCGACTCTGCTTTCAAGGAACTATGAACCTGCACCCTTAGGTTACTTTGCTTGGCAATGCATCCCAGAACCTTGCCATTAAGTATATAAATCCTGCCTTGAATTGCCCTACCAAATGCAGCACCTCACATTTATCTAAATTAAACTTGGCCCACTTGCCCATCTGAACAAAGTCCCATTGTACTCTGAGATAACCTTCTTCACTGTCCACTCCACTTCTAATTTTGGTGTAATCTGCAAATTTACTAACCATACCTCCCATACTCACATCTAAATCATTTATGTAAAAGACAAAAGGCAGTGGACCCAGCACCCATCCTTGGAGGCACACCTCTAGTCACCAGCTTCCAGTCTGAAAAGTAATCCTCCACCACCACCCTCTGTCTTCTACCTTCAAGCCAGTTCTGTATCCAAACAACAAGTTATCCCTGTATTCCATGTGATCTAACCTTGCTAACTCATCTACCATGAGGAATCTTGTCAAACACCTTACTGAAGTCCATAGAGATCACATCCACTGCTCTGCCCTCATTAATCCTCTTCATTACTTCTTCAAAAAACTTAATCAAGTTCATGAGACACAATCTCCCATCCACAAAACCATGTTGACTATCCCTAATCAATACTTGCCTTTCCAAATACATGTAAATCCTGTCCCTCAGGATTCCCTCCAAAAACTTTCCTACTACCGGTTCACCGGTCTATATAGCTTCCTGGCTTTTTCTTACCACCTTTCTTAAATACTGGCACAATGTTAGCCAACCTCCAGTCTTTCGGCAACCATGAGGAGGTCTGGTTCACATCAAGGAATAAGCTACGTTTTCAACATGCACTAACATAAGATGAGCGCCGCATTCAGGTTAATTTAGCCCTTCAGGAAATACAGAGGTAAAAGTTGTAAGATTAGGAGAATAACCCTAACCCTGGTACATTTCAAGTGTAATTCAAATTAAAATCCTACAAAATCTCAAACAAAACAAAAAAAAATGCTGGAAATACATAGTAGGTGTCATCATCAGTAAAAAGGAAATTCAGGGCTTTTCTTCTGTTTGGGTCTGAATCATGTATCCTGCTACAGAACAAATGTGCACCTATCATTGGAATGCGTGTGTTTTAATCTCAAAGCTATTTTTCTACTTCCCTAACAAGGTGCTGTCTCCTAGGAGATAAGAGACCCAAATAGGTGATCTACAGATGGTAACTTTTCACTCCGACGCAATCACAGCCATCACACAAAGCATCTGCAAATTCTAAGATGAAGTGTCGAGAAATCACATTTTAAAATTTAGTTACTTTTTAGTTATTGCAGCTGTAGCATTTTGGAACTTTCGCTTTGATGTAACATTAACATTTACTTACTATTGAAAAACACTTGCACCGTTGACTAGAATTGTTCCCAGATTGGGGAGATATCAGAAGATTTATTTTTACACGTTACAATAGCTTTAAGATGATTCTGATTAGCATCATAGGGGCACAGAATTATGAAGTGGGTTAGTTATTTATTTTCTATTACTGATCAAATAAATGTTAAACTCGAAACAGAGGGACTCCAAACTGAGATGTAGATGGATAGATAGAGGAAATAGTGTCTGTGTAGCATAGAGAAAGGTAATGAGTTTTGCCTGGATATGATGTAAATTATGCGTAGCACTGGAAAATTATGTCAGATTCATTTATGTATTTAAAGTTGGTCGGTGTCTTATCACTGGACTGCTTTTAAATCATAATAAGTAACACACCAAAAGTTTTATGTTACAATTGCCAAATTAGAGTAAATGTGCTTCAGATTGTAGGGAGATAAGATCTACTTTAGAGGGGGTCCTGGAGGTACTGAGCCCAAGAGAATATTCAGTATAAAACTACAAAACTTGACAGTGATTCAGCACTGAATAAGACCTTGCAATATGCTGGACATTATGCTAATATATTTACAAATATTAACACAGCTGCACACAAACCATAAGATCCAGTTAGTGATGTTTGAGGGAGGACTGGTTGAATTCTAAGGTACCCAACCAAATGTCATGGTACTGTGCTTGTTAACTTCCAGTTAGGATGCCTCATCACTCTTCAGGATGACATTGTAAGACCCTCATTTAATTTCTGCTCTTTTATCACCTTCCTTCTCTCCCAAACTCCTGTGTATGTTTCAAATGTAGTTGGGTTCTGTTTCAAATGTAGTTGGGTTCTCAATGATTTTCAAACAATGATTTGTTTTAAATCTACATGAATATTCAATAAATTGTGACATCAATTAAAGCAGAAAATGAATCAAAAACAACAAAAGGTTAAAAGTTGCTGAGAAGCATGAAGCCAAACATGAAGGTTTCCTTTATGGCTGCATCCGAGGAGCAGGGGGAAAAAAAATCTATGTTTTGGGCAAAAACCCTTCTTCATGGCTTTTGGCCGAAACATCGATTTTTCTGCTCCTTGGATGCTGCCTGACCTGCTGTGCTTTTCCAACACCACTCTAATCTTGACTCTAATCTCCAGCATCTGCAGTACCCACATCCGCCTGGTTTCCTTTATGGCCATTCTATTATAGATCTGCTTCGGAGATGGAAATTTGGGAGTTCAAGCCTCTTCCAAAGACCCAGGTTGGAATATTACCTGAAGAGGTAGATATGGGGGCAGTGGAAGTGGAAACTTGAAATGCCACGTGTTGTGTCACCTCCACCTGCTCTGCAGTGGGAAGCAACTCAAATCATGATAAATGTCAATTAATTTCTAATTCTGCACAGCACTGCAGACTTAGGAGCCTGCTAGGGCATCAGAGATGGTTGCCTAACAAGATGTCAAGAAGTTCTCAAAGTTCCACCTCTGTACAGATGTTTTTGGAGAGTCTGGAGCTTAATTTTTAATAATAGTTTGAAAACTTTCAATAGTGCCTCATCTTGAAGAGACCTCATGCTATTCCTCTGCATCAGAAGTGTCTACATCTACTGTGGAGCTGCAGACTGAATTGTTCTAGAGGTCCTCCTGTTATGAAGGGGAAAAAGGTTGAATCCCTATGATAATTAACCCAAAACACAAGTCCCAATCTGTTTGGCAACAGTAGAGGTTTCCTGATAATAATTAAACCCAAAACACCTAAAGCTCACCCTGCCCCTCAATCTGCTACAAGGGGGGTTAAATGAAAGGAATCCCTGGCACTCACTTTGTAAGTAAAAAGTAACAATTTATTTATTTAATCTTAACAGTGAACAAATTAACAGAATTACTAACAAACCAAACTTCTCCATATGAACTATTCCCTAACTGAACTAAATTCTACTGGTAGGCTACTCCAATAAACACAGGTCCCACTTATATAAACCCAAGTAAAAAGAAAAGAATAAATTTAACTTAGTCTCTCCAAAGTTCACACAGAATGTGTCTTCCAGAATGCTGTGCCTTCTTTTTGTCTCCCCCCTCTTTCTTCTGCTGATCTTAAGTCACAAACACTTTTCTTCCACTGATCCTGCTGTCAGGGATGCTTTCTCTGTAATTTCTTTTGTCTAGAACATTAGCTAAAAGTGCCATGTACCTTTCTGATTAGTGAGTGGGGCTTTATATTTTTAAAAATACATGGTTGTTTCTGTGAGATCAAGATATTTTTCTCAGAAGGCAGTTTGCTCTCTCTCCCCCGCCCCAATTTTCAAATCTTTTATACTATTGATGACTTGTTAATTTTTTTATGATCGGATTGGTTCCAGGTAGTCAAAACCATCAGATTTAATTTTGATAGGTTTTCAGTATGTAAGGGCTTAGTTGAGTTAATTGGCTGATATTAAGCTAGTTGCCAAACATCAAAATGAGCCTAAGGTTTTCAATCGCACAGGAAAAAGTGAGGATTCCAGATGCTGGAGACTAGAGTTGAAAAATGTGGTGCTGGAAAAACACAGCAGGTTAGGCAGCATCCGAGGAGCAGGAGAATCGACGTTTCGGGCATAAGCCCTTCTTCAGGAATGAGGCTGGTGAGCCAGGCGGGCTAAGATAAAAGGTAGGGGGGAGGGAATTTGGGGGAGGGGCGCTGGGAATATGATAGGTGGAAGGAGGTGAGGGTGTGGGTGATAGGCCGGAGAGGGGGTGGGGGTGGACACTTTGGGAAGAAGATTGTAGGTCAAGAGGGCGGTGCTGAATCCGGGGGTTGGGACTGAGATAAGGTGGGGAGGGAGGGGAAATGAGAAAGCTGGAGAAATCTACATTCATCCCGTGTGGTTGGAGGGTTCCTCGGCGGAAGACGAGGCACTCTTCCTCCAGGCATCGTGTGGTCAGGTCTGGCGATGGAGGAGGACAAGGGCCTGCATGCCCTTGGCGGAGTGGGAGGGGGAGTTAAAGTGTTCAGCCACAGGGCGGTTGGGTTGGTTGGTGCGGATATCCCAGAGGTGTTCCCTGAAACGTTCCGCAAGTAGGCAGCCTGTCTCCCCAATGTAGAGGAGACCACATTGGGTGCAACGGATACAGTAAATGATGTGTGTGGAACACTTTAACTCCCCCTCCCACTCCGCCAAGGACATGCAGGTCCTTGGCCTCCTCCATCGCCAGACCCTGACCACACGATGCCTGGAGGAAGAGCACCTCATCTTCCGCCTAGGAGCCCTCCAACCAAATGGGATGAATGTAGATTTCTCCAGCTTCCTCATTTCCCCTCCCCCCACCTTATCTCAGTCCCAACGCCCGGATTCAGCACTGCCCTCTTGACCTGCAATCTACTTCCCGAAGTGTCCACCCCCACCCCCTCTCTGGCCTATCACCCTCACCCTCACCTCCTTCCATCTATCGTATTCCCAGCGCCTTTCAATCACACAGCCAATTGTTCCATGTTTCAATTTTAAAGCTGCCTGCACATCTACAGCTGCTTGCAGACATTTTCTGTTTAAATTGTCAAGCTTAGAAAAGCACTTTATCTCTTAAAGGCTATTAAAGATACACTATTTCCTCTTATCATTGTTTTACAAAATAATTCTAGCTTACTGCCTTCCAATTCACGAGTACTCTACACAATTTTGTAACACTCCCATTAGACCTAATGAGTCCATGTCTCACTTTATGTCCTTAATTGAACAACAAGATCAAAAGTGACAAAGTTGGCTGGCCATGTCTCATAAGATCACAACATATATTGCACCTTTGACTTGTGCCAGATTTAGATTAGCAGTATATTGGTTAAATGGAGAGATTGTAAAACTTGATAGTATAGAGGAATCTGGGTGACCTGGGATATAAATCACGGAATATTACTATGCAAGTACATTGAGTAAATAAGAATTAAAGCAAGTGAATGGATTATAAAAATGTTATAATTACTTATATAATTTATAGTTATGATGTTTTACTGCAACTTTGCAGGAATTTAGCAAGTCCACATCTTGAAAACTGGGAACTGTTTTCGTCTCCTTATTTGAAAATGCACATAAATGTGTTAGAGGTTCAGGGAATGTTCGCACAATTCATTCTTGGGATGAAGGGCTTATCTTATGAACTGCATATACCTATATCCATTATTAGAATTAGATTAGAATTTCAGACAATCCTATTGAAACACAAAATCCCAAGGAAATATCATCAAATGGGGACACAGATTAAGAATGAGTGTTTTTTTTGTATTCAGAATTTAGGAGATTTTTTTTGAGCAAAGGAAAGACCAAAGGCAGGAAACTAAGCCAGTTAGATGAAGATTATCATTGAGAACAAGCTAGAATCCATTATTAAGGAAATAATGGTAGGATGTTAAGAAATATGAACATTTCATGGTTTTGTGAAAGGGAAATAATGTTATTAGAAAGCTATTAAAGTTAATAGAATTGTTCGGGAATGTAATAAACCTTGTAGATAAAGGGAACTCAGTAAATGTAAAGGATTTGGATTTCCAAAAGGTATTTGATAAGGTGCCATATAAACGTTTACTGCATATTATAAGATCACATGATGTTGGAAATGATATATAACATAGATAGAAGATTAACCAAAAAGTAGGAAACAGAGATTTAGAATTAATGGATCATTTAGAATTAAATGGATCATTCCTGTTCAGCAAAATGTAATTATTACAGAGCAGTATTATACATTAAATCAAATTTTAAAAATTATTTCAGTTACCAAAATAGGATTTTAGCAATGTAAAGTATTTCAACATGACATGAGATTTTTTTTCTTTGGTGGGGATGATCCTACAGGCCCCAACTACATCTTTTACGTTGGTGGTAATATGAGCATGAGCTTTCCATTTCACTATTCAGGAATGCAATTACACTCTCAAATAGAGATGACTGTACATAGGGAAGGATAAACTTACATTGGAAACAGTACAAAGAAGGTTCACTTGGCTGATTCCTAGTGGGAAGAGGGGCTTACAAGGAAGATTGGATGAGTTTGAGCTGGCACTCTTAATGAGAAATATATACATTTCAGAGAGGATTGACAGGGTTGAGAGGATGTTTTCTCTTATTTGTGTGTTGTGCATTCTCAAGTTTGCTGTATTTTTTATGTATCTGATTTATCTTGGAAAAAAGCAGAGATTTCTTTAATCCGAAATCTACAACAGGTACAACATTGAAAACAACAATGGACTCTGGAACATGTGAAAACAGATTAAAAATAAGGAGATGAGGAGCAATTCCTTCTCAGAGCAGTGGAGACATTGGTATATTGGCAATTACACTGGAATAATAAATGCTTTGTATTGCTAATCCAGTGACGTAGACTAATGTTCTGGTGATATGGGTTTGAATCCCAGCATGACAATGGGTAAAATTAGAACTGAAACTTACGGTGAAATTAAAAAGCTAGTCTAATTACAACCATCTATTGGTTAATCATGGTTGACCACACCGTTGTTGATGGCTGTAAAATATTCATATTCCATAATAAAATTCTCTTCATAAATCGGGGCTGGGTTATTGAATAGATAGTTCTTCGATTACGCGATGGTTGAATTCTTGTGCAACCCTGCATTATAGAAAAATCACAACTTTAGAAACAGTACTTAAAGTGTTGGTGATGTAATCATGTTACAGCCAAACATTTTAAAAGTTTGTGCTTGAGAAACAGTGTTCTCAATTCATCAATCGCATTGCAGCAAATTCATGTTAATGTAACACGTGTTATAGCAGAACAACCTGTATATTCAAGACTGAGTTAGAGAGATTTTATTTTTCTGCAAGGGAGTCGAGAGTTATGGGGGCAGGCAGGAAAGTAGAATTAAAGTCACAACCTGATTATCTATGATGGGCCAAATAGCTTACTCTTGCATCTTTTTCTTATGAATTAGACCTTGTGATCATTCTACCTCCATACTTCCTCATTGATTGGAAAGGGTGAATGGGATGACATGAAGGAGAAAAACAAACAAAAATGAGAAAAATGAAACAAAATAGTGATGGCATCAACACATTCTTCTGCCAGGCCACTTTGCATGGAAGATACGTACACATCTCACATCTCATGCATCCACACATCATACATCTTATGGCTCTTAGCTTCATTTCTTAGCTTTCCTCGAGGGTGTCATCCTCTGTGGTTTGCATTGCTTTTTATTGCAGAGTGAGAGGTAGGCAGATTGTCAGAATGCTGAATAGTCAATGGGGTCACCATACAGCACCATGTTATGTCATTGTCACACCTACACCATGTGCTAACAAGTTGCATGGTAAACATACTGTTCAAACAAATGGCCATGTCTGAAAGTCAAAAGGAATCAGTTCTTTTCCTATGCTTCCTTCCCCATGGTCCAACCACAATTCCCTTTGGACTTCCCACTGGTCTTATTACATTAAAAATTCAGAGGAAGCCACCTCATCATTTCCACAGGTTCATGTGGGAGTCTAATCCGAACAAAATTATTGGAGCTTGACCAGGAAAATTGGTTGGACCCCTGCCGTTACTCCGAAATTGACCTGCTACTTAATAGGATATGTTCCCAGCCAGAGATTAAATACCTTCCTGATAAATTGTTAACCATGAAACTTCAAAGTTGATTTCATAAGAACTTGGATCTCAAGTTTGTTTAACAGCAATATATTGTCCATTGTTTAAAATGATCAATATCTTGAGGAAGAAATGCATAAGCATGAGCACAAATTTCAAATATTTATGTCTATTTTCTTCTTATATCCTGATTGAGTAAAAGTAGAAATATTTCGATTAATTCGGTAAGAACAAGACGCTAGAATAGTTCAAAACACTAAAATCACTATTACTACTGACAACATTATTATAAACACAGTGCACCGTAAGTTGTATTTATGCACAGAAGCAACCATGGTTTGATATTCTCAGATATTGAATTTCAAAGTAATCCAAAGAAAATTATTCCACATGCTCGAGGGTGAACATTGACAGAGGATTAATTTTGCAGGGATTCTCACAATGAATTGAGCGATAACAATTGGTTGAAGTTAGTTATTAAAAAATACAAGTTTAGAGTTAGTATATTCTTTCTACAAGAATTTTAACTGTACTTCAATGGTCTGTCTCAAAAAAGATTATTTCATTGTATGTAAACGATTTGATCTGCCACGAGATGATGTGCAGATAAAATAACTTATTGTATTGAGTTGTTACTTTCTCAAAATACAGCCCTTTTTTGCTCTTGTCACAGATAATTATTTCAGTCAATTTTGTGATAACTTGTATCATCATTTCACTTGTGCCCCATAAATACAAGTCATATGTGAGCTAATGTTTTGAAAGTCTGGTATTTTATGTGGCCTCAGGCAAACCTACAGCTACCAAACAAATCAGTGAGTATGTAAGTATAATATGATGCTTTATTCAATTGGAGGGCTGTCAGTCAAATGAGAAAGTACAATAATCACAAGTAAACTTTAGGCATATGAATTTAAATTTAAATCCAAAATTAAACCAAAATTAAACCAAAATCAACAAAATGTACATTTTAAACAGCCAGTAATAACGATTGTGCATGTTTACACAAACCCTCAGAACTATTCTAGTGTACTTTATTCCATTGGGGTAATTCCAAAGGACATAAGGGGATATAATGGATTCCTTTGAGGGTTGGAGGAGAGAAATAAATAAATACATATTCAAAAATACAGATGATCTCAATTTTTCCTCATTTAAAACATTGTGCAAAATATTTAAAATGTCTGGGCATGTCTGCAAGTCAAATGGATCAGTCCATTAAAATATTTGAAATGAAATACCCAAAGGTTAAATTTTTTTTAAAAAGAACATTGATTCCAAAATTAGGAAGAATAGCACTTGTACTTCATAGACTATCCTAGAACTGGAATGAAACAAATGCATTTTTCTTTTAGGAGTTCCAAATGAACTAAACTTAAGTAGAATCACCCCATGTCTGTCAGATGTACCAGTTGTTCAGCACAAATTGATAATCTCATTCAGAGATGCCACAAAGTTGACTGACATAGAGAATGGGAGATAGTAGAAGGCAGAGTGGTCCAACAAGGATATTGCTTGGAGTGTGGTTGAATGCTACATTTAATTAAGATGTGAAGGTTCCGGTGCTGGACTGGGTGGACAAAGTTAAAAATAACACACATCAGGTTATAGTTCAACAGGTTTATTTGAAAGTGTAAGCTTTTGCAGCGCTGTTCTTTCGTCAGGTAGCTAGTGGGGCAGGATCAGAGGACACTGAATTTATGCTAAAAGGTCAAAGTGTCATACTATTAATGCGGTGTACTGAGCAAACCTCGTTGTTAAATACATTGTATCAGTTGTATGACACTTTAATCTTTTAGTATAAATTTGGTGTCCTGTGATCCGGCCCCAGTAACTATCTGACAAAAGGAGCAGCACTCTGAAAACATGCACTTCCAAATAAACTTGGACTGTAACCTGGTGTTGTGTTATTTTTAAAATTTAATTAAGAAATTCTGGAGGGTAACACTGATACCAACAACTGGTTAGCAGAAAGCTACTTATCTGGAGGGTTTTATTTCTTCTATGTAGCATTTCAAAAGTTTCCTCATTTCCCCTTCCCCCACCTCACCCTAGTTCTAAACTTCCAGCTCAGCACTGTCCCCATGACTTGTCCAGACTTGTCCTACCTGCCTATCTCCTTTTCCACCTATCCACTCCACCCTCTCCTCCCTGACCTATCACCTTCATCCCCTCCCCTACTCACCCATTGTACTCTATGCTACTTTCTCCCCACCCCTACCCTCCTCTAGCTTATCTCTCCACGCTTCAGGCTCACTGCCTTTATTCCTAATGAAGGGCTTTTGCCCGAAACATCAATTTCGAAGCTACTTAGATGCTGCCTGAACTGCTGTGCACTTCCAGCACCACTAATCCAGAATATGTAGCATTTCAGTCAATTACCACTTTGTGTTATTACATTCAGAGCGGCATTGCTTTAAGAATTGAAATGTTCATAAGCCAAACCCAGGATGAAACTACATGACCTCCTTGTATGTGTAGTCCAACTAAGGCATGCTAGCAGAAGGTTATATAGTTATCTATAACTGCAGGTAGTAGTCTGAGTTACAAATAAACCTGTACGAGATTTTCAAGTAAACTAAATCTATTCTACTTAATGTATGCCACTTAACAATAAGACAAGAAAATAATCAGTGACGAATTTTCCTTGAAAACAATCAGGGATGGAAGTTTGAAAGCCCACAGGTAAAGGTTGGGACACTTAGAAAGCTTTACAGAAGTCACGCTTACACTGGGACATCAAAACATAAGTCACTGCAGGAACAGTGAGTACTTGTGATCCTGTCATATCCTGCTGAAAATGTTGCCGGGCAGAATTATAGAAGACAAAAGACAAGGAATAGTAGAGGATGACTACCAAGATGCCTTGCATGAATTGGAAGGCCTCAGATGTTCTGTTTTACATTATACTCTTTAAACGAAGGATGGCACCATTTGCTTTAGACTTAGCTGTTGCAGACCAGATAAACTAGCAATGAGGATAAAGATCACCATTTGAAATGAACAGTTTAAGAGAGTCAAAACTTCAGACTTGTTGCAAGAGGATCAGAGATATCTTACTAAGCTATCATAAATTTTGGAAGATCGGTTTCTCATAAAATGAACTTTAGCATTCACTGTCTGGAATAATTGGAGGATAGGCAACAGCTGGAAGAATGAACAGATCAAATTGTTGGTAGGTGATGTGATGGGGCTTTGTCTTTTCAGCGGCTGAATTATCTGAGCAAAAAAAACTAGCTATGTCAGAAATGACATCTTAAAGACAAATAAATGTCACAACGATGACACACTGTAAAGATGCAGAAAATATGAAGCCATTGCAGCCAGAAAACAACATCTGAGAGTATTAGGTGCATTCCCAGTATGTGGCACAATAGCCAGCCTGCAGAAAGCAAGTGTGGAAGGACAGTGAAAGTAATCTGCATTTCATGACTTCTGTAAGTCATGAAATACAAAAGGACACGGGACTCACCCATTCAAGAAACATGAGTCCAAAAATAACCGGGGCTACTCCAGAATTCAACCAAACAAATAGCATCTGCAGTACACTGGCAGCAAAAACAGGGAGCACACTCGAGATCTGCAAAAGGCAAGTGGCTACATAAGGTTAGCAGGAAGACTGATCAGGGTGAAGATTCAGAGTAGAAGACCCTCAACTAGAAGACAAACAAGCATGCCATACTGTTAAAAGACACACCGTGTAGAGGCAGTCAAACTGAAATGTTTTTGTCACCATGAATATCATATGTCCATAGAAAATTGGCAAACACACTTTCATAACCAAAGCCATCCCTGGAACTGGTGGAAACATCCTACCAGTTAGAATCCTGAATTATATATACCTGGTTCATTGGAATCTGACAATGCAACCTAAATCAAAATTAATTGTGTGCAATGGAACATAGATCCAGTGCATTTGGAACATTGTTAATGAAACTGACCTATGGCAATTCTGAATGGAAACTGTAAGTATTTTACCCGATGGACATAGGTGTACCAGCAGTATCAGGATTACTGATGTGCACAGAAATCAATATTGCGACCATTCACAAGATCACTAAGATACCAATGGGAGCAGTAGAAACCAGGAATATTTGTATTGAGTTAGTCCAAGACTAACAACAAATATATTGAGACTAATTCAAAGCCATACAAAACTTCAAAGATGATGTTACATTGCACCTAAGAGAAGATGCAACTACATCAATCAATCCACTTAGAAATTATAATGTTCATGTGCAAGATAAGCTTAACAGTGAGCTGGATGATATGGAATGTAAGGACCTTACGCATTGTGTAGATCAGCACACAGACTGGTGCAGTTCTATTACATAAAGTGCTAAACAGAGATGGCACATCAGGATAGATTTGGACCTCAGATGTCTAAACCTTTCTCTAAAGGGATGTGCACATTAAATTTAACATAAGAGGAATTGAATCCTAAGTTTACAAGAGTTAACTTCTTCTTCAAGCTGGATGACAAACTTGGATACTTGAGTCAGGAATAGCTTTTGCCCGAAACATCGATTTTCCTGCTCCTCAGATGCTGCCTGACCTGCTGTGCTTTTCCAGCACCACTCTAATCTAGACTCTGGTTTCCAGCATCTGCAGTCCTTGTTTTTACCAAACTTGGATATTTGTCAGTTCACTTGGCAAAGGAATACCAAGAAATTACTACCTTCAGAACACCATTTGGAAGCTATTTGTTCAGCTGTCAGTCAAGGTCTGCTCTGGCAGTGCAAGGACAGAATTATAGAAACAATTTCAGGATGTGCATGTATTGTCAATGATACTGCGATGATGAAATAATGGTGGCAGCTCGTTATGACAAATTTGACTTCAACATCAAGAAGTACCAGGTGAATGTAGGTCAGATCAAATAGTTATTGGATGTATTCAGATTGAGAGATCCATCTGAAGCTGGCAAAATATAAGATATAAAACACGTGCCTATTCCCCACGAGAAAGAAGAACTGCATTGTTGTCTGGGATTCTCCGTCTGCCTTGGACCTACATATCAAACTTTTCCAACAAGGCATTGCCATTATAGAACTCTTAAGGAAAGATGTGTCATATGTATGGTAAGAAGTCCATTAATACATGTTTGAATCATTCAAACAAGCATTGACATTCAGGTGTGAAACTGCCTAATCTGCACATAGGACTGAATATCAGAATCATACATGCTTCACAGAACCTAGTTATTTGCAGGGGTATCCAATGCTGAGATGAGTTTACATCCGACGAAGTCACAATACCAAATGGTGCAACATTGAGGAAAAACAGAAGCCAATTCTGGGAACAAAACTCCAGTCATATGCAAAACATGCACAAAAATACAGTCTCATCCCCTCCACAGCTACTTCGGGGCAGCATGCGGTGCGGCAGAGAGTCCAGGTGTGCATAAAGGATCACCGGCAGAGCCTCTCTCACCACCAGCCAAGCCATGTCTTGGTGCTTGTTGGAAAGTTCTGGCGATGAGGCATTCTGCCAAATGACTTTGACGGTCTGCTCAGGGAACCGCTCGATAGGATGCGCCCTCTCCTTTTCCCGAAGAGTCTTAAGGACACTACGTGCTGACCACTTCCTGATGGACTTGTGGTCAAAGGTGTATTTCTTCATAAATTTCTCCACAAAGGACAGGTGATACGGAACGGTCCAACTACTTGGAGCGCTCCGCAGCAGCAAGGCCCATCCTTCACAACATTGGGGACAGGTAGAACCTCAGTACATAGTGACACTTGGTGTTTGCGTACCGGGGATCCACGCACAGCTTGATGCAGCCACACACAAAAGTGGCTATCAGGGTGAGGGTGGCCTTGGGTGTGTTTTTATCCCTCGGTTGCCCAGATCTTTATACATGAGTCCCTTCAGACCCAGTCCATCTTTGATCTCCACATAAAGTGGAAGATGGCCAGGTGACTACGGCGGCACAGGTTCTGGGAATAGGCCAAACCTGTGGTAAGTATAACAGCAATGACAGTGCCTTATACCTGATGACCAGGTTTTTACCCACGATGGAGAGCGACCATTGCTTCCATCTGCCCAGTTTCTGCCTCACTTTCCTGATACGCTCCTCCCAAGACTTGGCGCATGCCCCCGCCCCTCCAAACCAAATACCCAGCACCTTCAGGTGGTCAGTCCTGATGGTGAAGGGGATGGAGGATTTGTCGGCCCAGTTCCTGAAGAGCATGGCCTTGCTCTTGCCTCAGTTTATCTTAGCCCCCAAAGCCCGATCAAACTGGTCACAAATGCACATGAGTCTGTGCACAGACAGCATATCCGAGTAGAAAATGGCGACGTCATCCATATACAGGGAGGCAAAAACCTGTAGGCCCCCACTGACAGGAATAGTCACCCCTCTCAGGCTCGCATCCTTCCTGATGGACTCGGCAAATGGCTCTGTAGCACACAAACAAAGCAGGAGAGAGAGGGCAGCCCTGCCTGACTCCAGATCTGACTGGGAAGCTATCTGATTCCCACCCATTGATTGAGACTACACTGACAATGTTGGTGTAGAGCAGTCTGATCAAATTGCAGATTCCCTCCCCAAAGCCTATATTGGAGAGAACATCTCTCATATACGTATGCGATATCCTATCAAAGGCTTTCTCCTGGCCCAGACTGATGAGGCAGGTGTCCAACCCCCTGTCCTGCACGTCGGCGATCATATCCCTTATGAGTGAGAGACTATCGCAATCTTCCTGCCCTATACAGCACAGGTTTGGTCAGGGTGAATCATCAATCCCAGAGCAGACCTGACCCAGTTGGCAATAACCTTTGACAAGATTTTGCAATCCGCATTCAACAGTGAGATTGGTTGCCAATTTCTGATTTCCTCCCTCTCCCCCTTCTGCTTGTAGATGAGGGTGATGATGCCTTTCCTCATGGATTCACTCATGGTACCTGCCAGAAGCACACTGACATACACCTCCAGCAGGTCCTGGCCAATCAAGTCCCACAGAGCAGAATAGAGCTTGACCGATAAGTCATTGCTTCTGGGAGTTTTATTCTTTTCAAAAGGACTCGAGGGCCTTGGTCAGCTCATCCAGAGATAGCGGCTGGTCCGGCCTCTCCCTTGAATACACAAGCCAACAACACCCAAATGTTAAGTCTAAATCACCAGAAGGTCACACCAGCACAAGATTTAAAAGGATTGTTGCACCACCTATACATTATATAGACCCTCAGTATCTTACACTTCTAAATCTTTCAATTATTGTTTCTGTGCAAATGGTTTGCACATTAAGTACCCTAATATGTAGATATTTTCACCATTGCTGTATGTAATTTTATCTTGGAACTAAAATGGAATTCATTTTATCACTTTAATATGGTAATGAGCCAAGGACCAGGATGAAACAACATGACCCCTGGAGTTGTTCAGGGAGAGGTGGGCGCCGCAGGGAGTGGAGTGCGTCATTTCTCCCTCCAACTCTATTTTGATTTAGTCCCTACCCTCCCCGTCACTGTTTTGTTCACACAGCATTGCCCTTTTGATGTGAAGGGCAGTGCTTGTCACTGGCCACTCGGGTATTTTTCATATCTTCTTGGTGGTGGCAATTGAATAAAGATTCGTGCACTTTGTGTCTTTCACTGTGTCTCGCACCTACACACACACACCATGGGTGCTGGGGAAAAAATAAGCACTACCGCACTTAGGCGGTAGTGTGGGGGTATATATATATATATATATATATATATATATAAAAAGAAAAAAAATAAAAAAATAAATAAATAAATTTTAAAAAATGAAACAACATGACCAATTGCTATATGCAGTCCAGTAGAAGCATGCAAACGGAGGGGGAATTGCATACAAAGATATCTGTAAGGGTAAGTTGTAGTTTGTGCTTTTCAGATGAACTGAATCCATGCTACTGAACCCAGAGGTAGACTCTACTCAGCGTCCCTTATCACAACCTCAAACAGACAACTCAAGTGAACTAAGAAAAAAAAAAAGAGTGGAAATTGATGGAAAAAGCTCAGCAGGTCTTGCAGCATCTGTGGAGAGAGAAATTGATTTAATGTTTCATGTCCCAATATGACTCTTCCTCAGAACAGTTTATTTTTTCTCTTTAAGAGAAATAAAGATGTAAAATAGGTGTAAATTAAGATGTAGGAGAGTAAAATGGGTCCTCTTGGCTGAAAGCAAAATAAACAAGACTCAAACAAGAAAATTCTGATGGGTGAGAGGGGAAAAGAATGTAATAAAGTGGATTAATAACATTTTGAAGTCAAGCTGTGAAGTTATGGAATTCAATATTGTCGTAACAGTTGTCAAGTCTTAAAACAGAAAATCAGGTGATGTTCCTCGAGCTTGCATTGTGCTTTATTGGCAGTGTCCAGGCCCAGGACAGAAATGTTAAAATGAGATCAAGGTGATTTATTGAAATAGTAAACAATTGGGACATCAGGGTCATTCCTATAGAGAGAGTGGAGATGTTCCACAAAGCAGTCACACAGTCTGTGCTTGATCTCAACAATGTATAGGAGACCACATTGTGATCACCAAATACAATAGACTAGATTGAAAGAAGTACAAGTAAAACTTTGGTTCACTTATGATGAAGAGGTGCTGATGTTAGATTGGAGTGGACAAGGTCAGAAGTCACATGATGCCAGGTTATAGTCCAACAGGTTTATTTCAAATCACAAACTTTCAAAGCACAACGTTTTTGTCATGACCTGACGAAGGGGCAGCACTGTGAAAGCTTGTGATTTAAAATAAACCTGTTGGACTATAACCTGATGTTATATGACTTCTACCTTGATTCATCTAGAAGGTACATTTGAGGTCTTGGGTGGTGAGGTTGCAGGAGGTGATTGGGCAAGTGTTACACTTTCTGCGATTACATTGGAATGTTAGGAATGATGGAGGAATCAACCAGGGTGTTACAGATGAAGTGTTCCCTATGGAATTCTGACAGTGGAGGGGAGGGGAGGGGAACATGTGTTTGTGATGGCATCCTGCTGGAAGTGATAGAAATGGCATGGGATAATCCTTTGAATGTGGAGACTAGAGGGGTGGAAAGTGAGAAAACAGTAAATCCAATCATTCTGGGAAGGAGGCGAAGGGATGAGGGCAAATGTGCAGGAAATGGGTCCAACATGGCTAAACACCCTGTCAACCACAAGTTGGAGAATCTTCAGTTGAGGAAAATGGTCATGTTGGAGACAGCCTGGTGGAAGGTGACATAATCGGAACAGAGGTGACAGAAAGGGAGAAACTGGGAAAAATGGAGTGGAATCCTTGCAAGAATCACGATATGAGGAGGTCTAATCAAGGTATTTGTGGGGGTTGGTGGGCTTGCAGTGGATATTGGTGTACAGCTTATCCCAGATTTACAAACAGATGTCAAGGAAGGGGAGGGAAGGATGAAAATTGGAACCAAAATGAATTAAGTTTTCTGACTCTGGACAAGACCAGAAACAGCACCAATGACATCATCATGTATTAGAGAAACATTTGTGAATGGGGCATGAGTAGGATTGGAACAATGAATGTACTGCATTACTCACAAAGAGACAGGCATAACTGCTACTATATGGGTACCCATAGCCTTTGACTTGCAGAAAGTAAGATGAGTTAAAGGAGAAGTTGTTCAAAGTGAGCACAAGCTCAGTCAGGTGCAAGAAAGTGGTGATGGATGGGAACTGGGCAGGCTTTATTGTTAAAGAAGTAGAGAGCCTGCAGATGATCCAGATGGGAGATGGATATGTAGAGAGATTAGGCTAGGAAACCTGCAGTGAGTAATTCATCTCCTGACTCCCAAAGTCTGTCCACAATCTACAAGGCACAAGTCAGAAGTGAGATGGAATACTTCCCACTTGCCTAGATAGGTGCAGCTCTAACAAAATACAAGACTGAATCAACACAGGGCAAAGACGTCTACTTGATAGGCACCACATTCACTCAGTCAGTCACTCCACAACAGCAACATTGTGTTCCATCTTCAAGCATTGCAGAAATTCACAAAGGCTCCTTATAGAATCTTCCAAACCCACGACTACTATCCTCTGGAAGGACAAGTCAGCAATACATTGGAATGCCACCACCTGAATTTCCTTTCCAAGTCACTCATTATTCTAACTTAGAAATATATTGTCATTCCTTCATTGTCACTGGATCAATATCCAGGAGCATCCTCCCTAATACCATTGTGTACCTACACTAAGGGATTGCAGCAGTTTAAGAAGACAACTCACCACCACCTACTCAAGGGCAACTAGGGATGGGCAATAAATGCTGGTCCAATCATAATGTCCAAATCTCATGAAGTTATTTAAAAAATCTAAAACTAATACATGTTGGCAGTGATTGATAGGAGTTTAGGCATGCTCCATAAATATACATATTTTGTGTAAAATCAGACTATTTACATGGCAGCAAAATAAAGGAGTGCTGATTGAATAAACCATTGAATAAGTGCAAAAAAATTGCAAATCTCTGAAATGTCTCGGCAGTTTGCTTATTTGCCTAGAATTATTGACAATTGCTGGAAACTGCTACACATTTATAGAATGCTGGTCATGGATGCTTTGTTTTTGTGTTGAGTCTTAGATAATGTTCTTTGTATAATAGATTTATTTGATGTTTGTAGTTGTGATATTGTTCTGATTTGGTCCCTGTAATATCACACTGCCATGTCTTTTATTGTTCACACATGATATGATCTTTGGTTAACAGAATAAACTAATAATTTCTGCTATGCACCAGCTTTCATCTCTTAGGTTATTGGGTTTTCTCAAGTTTTTTTGTCCAATGTTCAGATTAAGAAATTTAGTACCCTCCTGCTGATCATTGGTGCATTTCACCTTTCCCTACTTTTCAATCAAGGCGGCATGTACTTCTGGCGGTACAAGGATGATGGGTGAGAAAGTTTGCCTGCACTTATCTCACAAACTGAATTCAGTTGTAGTTTCACAGAGAAATGGTGAGCATGTTTAGAATGGGTACATATCTTTGAAAATTTGATTCAAATTGTACAATTCAGCCTGCAAGCTGATAATCTGGATTGCAGGGTTCGATGATCTGCTGCCTGGTAGTGATCTGGGAGTAGAGAGTCTACTTTGGAAGGTGAGTATTTAGCATTCTAATGAGGTGGTCAGAATCACAGGGAAGGCTGTCGACAGGGCTTTAAATTAATTGGGAGGAAGAGAGGCTTTGAGGAAGGGGAATGCAGGCTTACAAGCAAGAGAATATAACAGTATAACAGGACATCTATTTGGCTAATGATACTCAGAGTGGGCCAGGAAGGGACAGTGTGCAAACCGAGAAAAACAACTGTAAATAAAGTTAAGGGAGAAATATATAGTAAAAAGGTAAAATTAATTATTCTTTATTTAAATGTGCATAGTATTTGAAATAAAATAAATGAATTAATGGCACTGTACAAATACAGGTAAATAGTGATGATCTTATCAACATGATGGAAACATGGCTACAAGGAGATCAAAGCTGTGAACTAAATTTTCAACAGGACAAGCAGGAAGGATAAGCTGGTGGGGGTAGCATTGTTTGTACAGGATGGAGTAAGTATATAGCAAGAAATTATCTTGGAAAAGAGATGTAGAAATCACATGGGTAAAGATAAAAAATAACAAGGGGAACAAGACACTAATAAGAGTAGTCTAAAGGCCCCCTAACAATAGCTATTTGCAAATAAATCATGAGACAGTGACAACATATAAAAACAGCAGTACATTAATCATGGTTGACATTAATCATCTTATAGGTTGGAATAACCAGATTGGCAGAGGTAGCATGAAGAAGAACTCAGAATGTGTTTGGGACAGTTTCCTCGAACAATGTGCTTGGCCCCAACCAGAAATCAGGCTACTCTGGATCTGATGATGTGGTACTGAGGCAGGTTTAATAAACTATGTCAGAATAAAAGATTTCCTCAGAGAGTGACCATAATGTAAGAATGTAGGAGGAAAGAACTTGAGTCAAAACAACTGATCTAAAAACTTAAATAAGGTTAATTACAAAGAAATCGGAGCAGATTACCTGGAGTGGCCTGGAAAAGTAATTTAGCAGCAAGGTTGAGTAGACATGGCAGGTATTTAATAAAATAGTTCATGGTGTACAGCAAAGATACATTCCAAAGAGAAAGGAGGATTCTGGAAAGGGAATAACCCAACCATGGTTACCCTGGGAATTTAAGGCTAGCATCAAATTGAAAGAGAAAATATACAATGTGGAAAAAATTAGTGGTTAGCCAGGAAGTTTGGAACATTTTAAAACCAACACAAGATAACCAATAAAACAATAAAGAGGGAAAAGATAAACTTTGAGGGTAAATTTGTAAGTAATATCAGGGTGGACAGCAGAAGTTTCTTTAAATATACAACAAGGAACGAAGGAGGCTAAGGTAACTTAGGCCCCTTAGAGAATAAGGCTGAGAAATGGCAGAGGAGTTGAATAAGTATTTTGCATTAGTCTTCACGGTGGAAGACACTAGTAGCATTCCAGAATTCCTAAAAATTCAAGAGGCAAAGGGAGAAAGAAAATTAATATAATAATCATCACATAAGCAAAACTGCTAGGGAAACTAATGGAACACATCCTCGGATATTAAAAGAAATAGCTACAGAGATAATGGATGGACTGGTAGTAATAGTCCAAGAATACTTAGATCTGGAAAAGTCTCAGAGGTTTGGAAAACTGCCAATATAAAGACTTTATTTTACAAAGAGAGGAGATATAAAATATGTAACTAAAGGCCAGTGAGCTTAACATCTGTTAATGGAGAAATGTTTGAGTTTCTTATAAAGGATGTAATAGGGGAGCATTTAGAAATACATAGTATGATCAAGTCAGCGTTGCTTCATGAAGGGGAATCATACCTGAGAAATCTATTAGAATTATTTGAGGAAGTAACAAGCAGGATGAGTAAAAAGGAAGCAGTAGATGGATTTTCAGAAGGTATTTGATAAGGTACCAAACACAATGTGACTTAATAAGATAAGAACCCATGGTGTTGGAGGTAGTATACTAACATGGATAGAGGATTGGCTATCTTATAGAAGATAAGGGGTTGGGATAAGGGATGCATTTTCAAGATGGCAACCCGTTGCTTGTAAAGTGCCACGGGGTCACAACTGTGTATAATATATGAATAACTTGGAAGTGCAAAGTGAATGTATTAAAGTCAAGTTTGTAGAAGGCACAAAAATAAGTGCATAGGCATCGGGTGAGAATGACAAAAACAAAAGAGTCTACACATGTATATGGGCAAGTTAAGCAAGTGGATAAAACTTGGTAAATGGAATGCAATGTGGAAAAATGAGAGATTATGCTCTTTGGCACAATGAATAGAGGAATTGAATATTATTTAGTTGGAGAAAATCTGCAGAAAACTACAGCACAGAGAGATTTGGGAGTCATCATGCATAAATTTCAAAAGTTTTACATCCAAGTTCAACAGAGAATCGTAGAATCTCTGTAGTGTGGAAAGAGGCCATTTGACTTATCAAGTTTGCACCAACCCCTCAAAGAGCATTCCACCCAGACTTAGCCCTCTCCCTACCCTATCCCTGTAACCCACATTTATCATGGCTAGCCCACCTTGCTTGTGTATCCCTGGACACTAATGGCAATTTACCATTTCAAACCACCTACCTGCACATCTTTGGACTGTGGAAGGAAACCAGATAGTAGGGAAGACAAATGGAGTGTTGGTTTTTTGTCACAAGGATTGGAGTATAAAAATAGTGAAGTCTTGCTAAAACTATACCAGGCATTAGTCAAACCATAGATAGAATACAGTGTACAGTCCTGGGCACCTTTTCTAAGATATACCAGCATTAGTAGCAGTCCAGTGGAGGTTCACTGAGCTTATTCCACATATGGCAGGACTGTCTTGTGAGGAGAGGTTGAGTAGTTGGGCCTGTAACTGTTGGAGTATAGAAAAATGAGATGATCTGATTGAAATATATGAAATTCTTGAGGGATTTGACAGGATAGATGTGGAAAGGTTATTTTAGCTTGTGGAAGAGATTAGGATATAATCTCCGACTGAGCGGTCATACATTTAAGACAGATGAGGAAGAACTTGTTCTCCGAGAGGGTGTTGGGAATGCTTTATCACAGAGGCCTGTTGAGACTGTGCATCATTAAGTATATGCAAGGTTCTATATTTCATACTGTTCAGATGGTGCTGGTTGACAGCAGTTTAAGAAATATCCTTAAAGTTTTATTTGTCATCTATCATGAAACTTATTAGCCATATCACTACCTCTGCTATTGTTTTGTCTTACTTTGGCATATCTCTCTTTACATGATATCTCCTTGTTCCCAAATGGTTAGTTTAAAGCCCATTGTGTTGCCTTTGTTATATGACTCATCAGAACATTGGTCCCAATATAATTCAGGTGAAGACGGTACAGCTCCCTGTTTCCTTTGTACTGGTTCCACTATCCCACGAATCAAAACCTTTTGGCCCTGTACTCAACTCTCATCTTATTCACTCTGCTCATTTGCTCAGGTAGTAATCCAAGGTTTGTGGTTCTGCTTTCCTTTTATGCATCCCCCTAGCTGTTAATACTCTCAATTCTCCTTTTGTTCTAGTCCTGTCTTTTTTTAGATTAGATTAGATTACTTACAGTGTGGAAACAGGCCCTTCTGCCCAACAAGTCCACACCGCCCCGCCGAAGCGTAACCCACCCATACCCCTACATCTACATCTACCCCTTACCTAACACTATGGGCAATTTAGCATGGCCAATTCACCTGGCCTGCACATCTTTGGACTGTGGGAGGAAACCGGAGCACCCGGAGGAAACCCACGCAGACACGGGGAGAATGTGCAAACTCCACACAGTCAGTCGCTTGAGGCAGGAATTGAACCCAGGTCTCTGGTGCTGTGAGGCAGCAGTGCTAACCACTGTGCCACCGTGCCGCCCATGTGAACCATTAGAGCTAAATTATCACCCCTATTGAATGTTCCCCTCCAGCCTTGAGAGATCTTCCATACCCTAGGGCTCAGCAGACAACCCAGTGGTCAGGATTCTTGCTCTCAACTGCAGAGAACTGTGTCAATCCATTTCATTATACTGACTACAGTTCTCATTGTTTCCTGTTTACCCTCCTATTTGAATGGCTTCATGTCCTGTGGATCATGATCAGTTCACTCATCTATTTTGTCAATATAAACTACAAGAACCTATTGAATAATTATAAATGTTGAGTCTCCTGCAATTCTACCATCTTGATCCTAATATCTGTCTCATTCACAGTGATGCCCCTTGCCCCTGATCCTGCACTAAATCAGAAGGCCATAACATAAGGTTATGACTGCCTCTGGAACAAATTATCCAAGCAGTGTTCCACCTCCCTGATGCATCAGTGTCCAAAGCTCATTAACTCAAAGACACAACCCAGATGATGCAGAAACATATGCTTCTAGGAGTCTTTGATTCAAAGCAGGTCTGGTTGCCATGGATCACCGTAGCATCTACCAATTCCCACATATTACAAGTGCTTCAAATACACTACCATCCTCATTGTGTTTTAATTAATTAATTACTTCATTTTTAATCAATGTCTCTAGTCTTATGTCTTTGTAATTTTAATTAATGTCACACACACACACAAATTGAATTTCTATTAATTTAGATAAGACAAAAACACAATGTACTCAGCAATAAATCACTAACTGGCTTCCCTTAGATGCTACACCTCTTTTTTTAGTTGAGAAGGCAGGCTTTCAACCGAGAGCCTGCTTACTGACTCACTGCCCGTACCCAGCTCAGCTCTCTCTCTCTATACCCGGTCAGCTCTCATTGTCTGTACCCTCCTGAGCTCTCACTCTCTATACCCTGTTCTGTTCTCACTCTCTATACCCTCATCTTTCAATCTCCATATCCTGCAAGATTTCATTCTCTCCACTCTCATCAGCTCTCACATCCTACTGTGCTCTCTCACACTCCTTGTGTCTTGTTCTGCATTTGATATGTATACCCTGGACTCTCACTCCTTATTACCTTCTCTGTTATCTCCTTCCCCTGACAATCATGAAGCGAAGTTTTGTCCCCTCCAACACACTTTTGTACTCAGTTGTGTTCTTTCTCTTTCCTGACAAAGTATTGCAATCTGTAACTCTTAACCTGGTAAATCATTTACTCTATTTTCAAACCAGGGGATCAATCCTGGTTTGGTGAGGAATGCAATGAAACATGCAAGGAGCAGCACCAGGTGCACCAAAGACGTAAGATGTCAACCCAGTTAAGGTACAAAATGTGACCAAATGCATTCAAAGTCATGAAAGTTATATGTGATAGACAAAGCTACAACTGACATATCAGATCAAAGTTCTGTCGTCCAGTCCTGTTCAGTTTGAATGATAGTAAGCAATTAACTGAAGGAAGAGGACCTCCATAAACATCTCCTGTTTCAAGGCTGGGTCGTCAAGCATAACAGCTAACAAATACCAGATGAAAGCATTAGATAGTAATTTTTATTTAGCAGCAGGAAGAGAGGGAGCAACAATCAGGGGCTGGTGGGAAGGTAAATGACTGCTTTAAAAACTTATCTCAAGCACTGGGGCCCTGCATTTTTGTTTAGCAGCAGGAAGAGCGGGAGTGACGATTAGGGGGCTGCTGGCCAGGTAAATGACTGCTTTAAAAAGTTACCTCATGAATAAGCAGAGTGCACGCTGAGCAGGGGCAGATCCTTAACCAGCGCTCCTCAAACATTCCAGAAGATTCCCCTGGCCTCGGAATCTATTCCGCCATTAGCCATGCGGCTGATGTAGCTGCCACCCCACGCTGATTGATGATGTCACTTCCGCCCCCATCACGGCCACTCCCACAACCACTTCCACCCCTCACAATTCCTCATGCATCACACCTGACATCACTTCTGACCTTCACATCATCGCTGATGCCACATGCTCAGTGACTTCCGCCTCCCCTACTGCCGTGGTCACCACCACTTCCACCCCCACCAGCGCCACTCACCTGCATTCTGCTGACATGCCCCCCACAGACCCCACTGTCACTATCCCCACCCCCCAGAACTCCAAAGGGAACACTACCCCTGCTCATGACTCCACCCCCATTCCCCCACCATCACACCCACTCCAGTTACCGGTTCCGCCCCCACTCCCAGCTCTACACCCACACCAGATCCCAGCTCCCAGCCCTGCCGAGTTTTCACCATTCCCCCAGACCTTCCCCTCACTGAGGGCGAACGATCAGTCCTCAGCAAAGGACTCACCTTCATCCCCCTCCGTCCACGCATCAATGAATTTAATACACGCCGTGATGTCGAACAATTCTTCCATCGCCTCCGAGCTTACTTTCACAATCAGGACTCCCGCCCACCTTCCAAGGACCCCTTTGCCAACCTCCAACACACTGCATCCACCTGGACACCCCGCACTGGCCTATTACCTGCCCTCGACCTCTTCCTTTCCAACTGCCGCCGGGACATTAACCGCCTCAACCTGTCTACCTCCCTCCCCCACTCCAACCTCTCACCCTCACAATGCGCAGCCCTCCAATCCCTCTGCTCCAATCCCAACCTCACCATCAAGCCAGCAGATCAAGGGGGCGCAGTGGTAGTCTGGCGCACTGACCTCTACACCGCTGAAGCCAAACGTCAACTCGAGGACACCTCTTCTGACTGCCCCCTCGACCATGACCCCACCGCCTATCACCAAACCATCATCTCCCAGACCATACAGAACCCCATCACCTCAGGAGATCTCCCACCCACAGCTTCCAACCTCAGTGCGGGAACCCCACACTACCTCCTTCCCAAGATCCACAAGCCTAACCACCCTGGCCGACCCATTGTCGCAGCATGTTCCTGCCCCACTGAACTCATCTCTACCTACCTCAACACTGTCCTATCCCCCCTAGTCCAGGAACTCCCCACATACGTTCGAGATACCACCCACGCCCTCCACCTCCTCCAAGACTTCAGTTTCCCTGGCCCCCAAAGCCTCATCTTCACCATGGATATCCAATCCCTCTACACCTCCATCTGCCACGACCAGGGCCTCCTAGCCCTCTGTTTTTTCCTCTCCAGATGTCCCCAACAGTACCCTTCCACCGACACTCTCATTCGTTTGGCTAAACTGGTCCTCACCCTTAACAATTTCTCCTTTGAATCCTCCCACTTCCTCCAAACCAAAGGGGTAGCCATGGGCACACGTATGGGCCCCAGCTATGCCTGTCTCTTTGTTGGCTACATAGAGCAGTTGATCTTCCGTAATTACACTGGCACCACTCCCCACCTCTTCCTCCGCTACATTGATGACTGCATTGGTGCCACCTCGTGCTCCCACGAGGAGGTTGAGCAATTCATCAACTTCACCAACACATTCCACCCTGACCTTAAATTTACCTGGACCATCTCTGACACCTCGCTCCCCTTCCTGGACCTCTCCATCTCCATTAATGACGACCGACTTGACACTGACATTTTTTACAAACCCACCGACTCCCACAGCTACCTGGATTACACCTCTTCCCACCCTACCTCTTGCAAAAATGCCATCCCGTATTCCCAATTCCTCCGTCTCCGCCAGATCTGTTCCCAGGAGGACCAGTTCCACCACAGAACACACCAGATGGCCTCCTTCTTTAGAGACCGCAATTTCCCTTCCCACGTGGTTAAAGATGCCCTCCAACGCATCTCGTCCACATCCCGCACCTCCGCCCTCAGACCCCACCCCTCCAACCGTAACAAGGACAGAACACCCCTGGTGCTCACCTTCCACCCTACTAACCTTCGCATAAACCAAATCATCCGCCGACATTTCCGCCACCTCCAAACAGACCCCACTACCAGGGATATATTTCCCTCCCCACCCCTTTCCGCCTTCCGCAAAGACCGTTCCCGCCGCGACTACCTGGTCAGGTCCACGCCCCCCTACGACCCACCCTCCCATTCTGGCACTTGCCCCTGCCACCGCAGGAACTGTAAAACCTGTGCCCACACCTCCTCCCTCCCCTCTATCCAAGTCCCTAAAGGAGCCTTCCACATCCATCAAAGTTTTACTTGCACATCCACTAATATCATTTATTGTATCCGTTGCTCCCGATGCGCTCTCCTCTACATTGGGGAGACTGGGCGCCTCCTAGCAGAGCACTTTAGGGAACATCTCTGGGACACCCGCACCAATCAACCAAACTGCTCCGTAGCCCAACATTTCAACTCCCCCTCCCACTCTGCCGAGGACATGGAGGTCGTGGGCCTCCTTCACCGCCGCTCCCTCACCACCAGACGCCTGGAGGAAGAATGCCTCATCTTCCGCCTCGGAACACTTCAACCCCAGGGCATCAATGTGGACTTCAACAGTTTCCTCATTTCCCCTTCCCCCACCTCACCCTAGTTCTAAACTTCCAGCTCAGTAACTGTCCCCTTGACTTGCCCGGACTTGTCCTACCTGCCTATCTTCTTTTCCACCTATCCACTCCACCCTCTCCTCCTTGACTTATCACCTTCATCCCTTCCCCCACTCACCCATTGTACTCTATGCTACTTTCTACGCACACCCACCCTCCTCTAGCTTATCTCTCCACGCTTCAGGCTCACTGCCTTTATTCCTGATGAAGGGCTTTTGCCCGAAACGTCGATTTCAAAGCTACTTGGATGCTGCCTGAACTGCTGTGCTCTTCCAGCACCACTAATCCAGAATCTGGTTTCCAGCATCTGCAGTCATTGTTTTTACCTCGCAGACATGGGACTGCTGAGTAAGTTAAGTAATATATTTGGGCAGTTGCATTTCCTGAAACACTACTTAGGTAGTGTCTCCCATCCATCCTCCTCTTCTAACCAAAAAAAAAATTCTGTTTGCCAGATTGGTATGGTAACTAGTCTTTTTTTAATTTTTCAGTAGTCTCTTTGGAAATTTAGAATGGTGGGAATGGAGGTTAGGGCAGTTGGATATCCCTCCTGCAGAATAGGATGTAAGGGTCACCAATAGTGTCCCTGCTGACTTAATCTGCAGGAAGTGCATCCAACTCCAGCCCCTCAAAAACAGTGTTAGGGAACTGAAGCTGGATGAATTTCGTATCATTCAGGAAGCAAAGAGGGTTATTCAGATGAGTTACAGGGAGGTAGTCACACCTCAGGTACAAGAAAAAGACAAATGGGTTACAGTCAGAGGACGGAAAGGCAACCGGCAAACGGTGCAGGGATCCCCTGGAACATGAGAGGTTGTCGGCAGATAGGATCAAGGAAAGCCCTAAAGTTTCTACAGGTACATCAGGAATAAAAGAATGACTAGAGTCATAGACAACTTTGGACCAACCCGTCCATGCCGACCAGATATCCCAATCCAATCTAGTCCCATTTGCCAGCACTTGGCCAAGATCCCTCTAAACCCTGCCTATTCATATACCCATCCAGATGCCTTTTAAATGTTGCAATTGTACTAGCCTCCACCACTTCGTCTGGCAGTTAATTCCATACAAACACCACCATCTGCATGAAAAGGTTGCTCCTTAGGTCCCTTTTATATCTTTCCCCTCTCACCCTAAACCTATGCCCTCTAGTTCTGGACTCCCCCATCCCAGGGAAAAGACTTTGTCTATTTATCCTATCCATGCCCCTCATAATACTATAAACCTCAAAGAGGTCACCCTTCAGCCTTTGACATTCTAGGGAAACAGCCCCAGCCTATTCAACTTCTCACTATAGCTCAATTCCTCCAAACCTGGCAACATTGTTGTAAATCTTTTCTGAACCTTTTCAAGTTTCACAACATCCTTCCAATAGGAAGGAGACCAGCATTGCACACAATATTCCAAAAGTGGCCTAACCAACATCCTGTACAGCCACAACACTGTCTCCCAACTCCTGCACTCAATACTCTGACCAATAAAGGAAAGCATATCAAATGCCTTCTTCACTATCCTATCTACCTGTGACTCCACTTGCAAGGAGCTATGTACCTGCATGCAAGGTCTCTTTGTTCAGCAACACTCCCTAGGACCGTACCATTAAGTGTATAAGTCCTGCCAAGATTTGTTTTCCCAAAATGCAGCACCTCACATTTATCTGAATTAAACTCCATCTGCCACTCCTCAGCCCATTGGCCCAGCTGATCAAGATCCTGTTGTAAATGGAGGTAACCTTCTTCACTGTCCACTACACCTCCAATTTTGATGTCATCTGCAAACTTACTAACTAAACCTCTTATGGTCACATCCAAATCATTTTTATAAATGAAAAGTAGTGGACCTAGCACAGATCCTTGTGGCACTCCACTGATTACAGGCCTCCAGTCTGAAAAACAACCCTCCACCACCACCCTCTGTCTTCTACCTTTGAGCCAGTCTATATCCAGATGGCTAGTTCTCCCTGTATTCCATGATATCTGACCTTGCTAACCAGTCTCCCATGAGGAACCTCGAACGCTTTACTGAAGTCCATATATATCATGCCCACCACTCTACCCTCATCAAGCTTCTTTGTTAGTTTTTCAAAAACCTCAATCAAATTTGTGAAACATGATTTCCCACGCATAAAGCCATGTTCACTATCCCTAATCAGTCCTGGCCTTTCCAAATGTGTAAATCCTATCCCTCAGGATTCCCTCCAAAAGCTTGCCCACCACCGATGTCAGGCTCACTGGTCTACAGTCCCCTGACTTGTCTTTACCACATTTCATAAATAATGGTACCAGGCTAGCCAAACCTCCAGTCTTCTGGTACCTTACCTGTGACTATCGATGATACAAATATCTCAGCAAGGGGCCCAGCAATCAGTTCCCTAGCTTCGCACAGAGTTTTAGGGTGCAGTTGATCAGGTCATGGAGATTTATCCACTTTTATGCATTTCAAGACATCTAGCACTTCCTTCTCTATAATATGGACATTTTTCAAGATGTCACGATCTATTTCCCCACATTTTATATCTTCCATGTCCTTCACAGTAAACACTGATGCAAAATACTCATTTAGTATCTCCCCCATCACCTAGGGCTCACACAAAGGCTGTCTTGCTGATCTTGGAGGGGTCCTGTTCACTCCCTAGTGACCCTTTTGTCCTTAATGTATTTGTAAAAATCCTTTGAATTCTCCTTACCCCTATTTGCCAAAGCTATCTCATGTCACCTTTTTGCCCTCCTGATTTCGCTCTTAAATAAACTCCTATACTCTAAGGATTCATTCAATCTCTCCTGTCTGTACCTGACATATGCTTCCTTCTTTTTCTTAACCAAACCCTCAACTTATCTCACCATCCAGCATTCCCTATGCCTACCAGCCTTTCCTTTCACCCTAACAGGAATATAGTGTCGATGGACTCTCATTATCTCAAGAGAAAGATTAAGGCCAATCAAGGATATTAGTGAGAAGTTGTGCGTGGAGTCTGAGGAGATAGGAGAAGCGCTAAAATGAATATTTTTCATCAGTATTCACACTGGAAAAAGACAATATTGTTGAGGAGAATACTGAGATACAGACTATTAGACTAGATGGGATTGAGGTTCACAAGGAGGAGGTATTGACAATTCTGGAAAGTGTGAAAATAGATAAGTCCCTGGGCCAGATGGGATTTATCCTAGGATTCTCTGGGAAGCCGGCGAGGAGATTGCAGAGCCTTTGCCTATGATCTTTATTGTTGTCAATGTACACAGGAATAGTGCCAGAAGACTGGAGAATAGCAAATGTTGCTCTCTTTTTCAAGAAAGGGAGTAGAGATAGCCCTGGTCATTATAGATCAGTGAGCCTTACTTCAGTTGTGGGTAAAAAAAAAGAAGTGTTGGAAAAGGTTAAGAGATAGGACTTATCATCTGGAGAGGAATATATGTTGATTAGGGATAGTCAACACTATTTTGTGAAGGGCAAGTCATGCCTCATAAACCTTATAGAGTTCTTTGAGAAGGTGACCCAACAGATGGATGAGGGTAAAGCAGGTGAGGTATGTATATGGATTTCAGTAAAGCATTTGATAAGGTACCCCACAGCAGACTATTGCACAAAATACAGAGGCATGGGATTGAGAGTGATTTAGCAGTTTGGATCAGAAATTGGCTAGCTGAAAGAAGACAGAGGTTGGTGGTTGATGGGAAATGTTCATCCTAGAGTTCAGTCACTAGTGGTATACTGCGAGGATCTGTTTTGGGGCCACTGCTGTTTGTCATTTTTATAAAGGACCTTGCTGAGGGTGTAGAAGGATGGGTTAGTAAATGTTTGGATGACACCAAGGTTGGTAGAGTTGTAGATAATGCCAAAGGATGTTGCAGGTTACAGAGGGATGCAGATAAGTCGCAGAGCTGGGCAGAGTTTAATGTGGAAAAGTGTGTGGTGATTCACTTTGGAAGGAGCAACTGGAATAAAGAGTATTGGGCTAATGGCAAGATTCTTGGTAATGTAGTTGAACAGAGACATCTTGGTGTCCATGTACATTGATCCCTGAAAGTTGCCACCCAGGTTGATAGGGTTGTCAAGAAGGCATACGGTGTGTTTACTCTTATTGGCAGAGGGATTGAGTTTCGGTGCCATGAGGTCATGTTGCAGCTGTACAAAACTTTGGTGTGGCCGCACATGGAGTATTACATACAGTTCACCACATTATGGAAAGGATGTGGAAGCTTTGGATTGGGTCAGAGGAAATTTATTAGGATGTTGCCTGATATGGAGGGAAGGTCAATGAGGAAAGTCTGAGGCACTTGAGACTGTTTTTGTTTGAGAGAAGAAGGTTAAGATGTGTCTTAATTGAGACATATCAGATAATCACAGGGTTAGATAGGGTGGAAAGTGAGAGCCTTTTTTCTCGGATGCTGATGGCTAGCACGAGGGGACATAGCTTTAAATTGAGGGATGATAGATACAGGACAGATATCACAGGTAATTTCTTTACTCTGTAGTAGGGACGTTGAACACTGCCTGCAGCAGTAGTAGACTCGCCAACTTTGAGGGCATTTAAATGTTCATTGGATAAACATAGGGATGAAAATGGAATAGTGTAGGATAGATGGGCTTCAGAATGGTTCCACAGGATGCTGCAACATCGAGGCCAAAGGGCCTGCACTGCGTTGTAATATTAAATGTTCTATGTTCTATGGCCCCTAACAACAGCTCTTTATCTGTACTGAAGACTTGTGTTCCAGAGGTTGCTGCACCCCGAGACGAGTTTCTTCAGTAACAGCTACGAGCCTGTATCTATTCGGCAGTGTGAAAAATGCCCAGGTATGTCCCGCCTATAAAACACAAGACAAATCTAAACCAAGCGATTGCAATACCATCACTCCACCCTTCGGTGATGGCGTCACATGCTTGACCACCAGGCCCATGGCCCATGGCAGAGCACTTAACAAGAATTAGAATCCCTACAGTGTGGAAATAGGCCCTTCAGCCCAACAAGCCCACACTGTACCTCCAAACCATTCCCCTATATTTACCCCTGACTAATAACCTAAACTATGGGCAACTTAGCATGGCCAATTCACCTGACCCGCACACCTTTGGACTGTGGGAGGAAACCAGAGCACCTGGAAGAAACCCACACAGACACAAGGAGAATGTACAAACTTCACACAGACAGACAGACAGACAGACAGGCACCTGAGGCTGGAATCGAACCCAGGTCTCTGGCACTGTGAGACAGCAGTGCTCACCACTGGGCCCACTGTGCTGCTCATAGAAGTTGGATGACTTTTATTTATTTCTTTATTTTGAGAGGTTTAGCTCAAGTTGATGATAAGTCTGTAAGTTAGCTCGCTGAGCTTGAAGGCTTGTTTTCAGACGTTTCATCACCATACTAGGTAACATCATAAGTGAGTGTCTCTGGTGAAGCGCTGGTGGTATGTCCCGCCTCTCTATTGAGAGGTCTTGGTTTCTTAAGGTGGGTGATGTCATTTCCAGTTCGCTTTTTTCAAAGGAAGGTAGTAGGATCTAAGTCGATGTGTTTATTGATGAAGTTCTGCTTAGAATTCCATGCCTCTAAGAATTCTCCTCCGTGTCTTTGTCCTAGGATGTGTGTTGTCCCAGTCAAAGGAGTGTCTTTCTTTGTCTGTATGTATAGAAACTAGTGATAGTGGGTTGTGTCTTTTGGTGGCCAATTGGCGTTCATGTATCCTGGTGGCAAGTTTCCTGCTAGTTTGTCTGATGTAGTCTTTTTTTTACAGTTCTTGCATGGTATCTTGTAAATAATGTTAGTTTGGCTGGATCCTTCAGGTTCATTAGTCACTGTTCAAGTGTGTTGGTAGGTTTGTGGGCTACCATGATGCCAAGGGGTCTGAGTAGTCTGGAAGTCATTTCTGGTATGTCTTTGATGTAAGACAATGTGGCTATAGTTTCTGGTTGAGTTGTGTCTGTTTGGTTGGGTTTGTTTCTGAGGAAAATCGACAGATTGTGTTTATTGGGTACCCATTTTTCTTGAAAACGTATAGATATTTTTCTTCTGCTTTTTGTAGTTCTTGGGTGCTGCAGTGTGATGTAGCTCATTGAAATAATGTCTTCATGCAGCTCCTTTTGTGGGTGTTGGGATGATTGCTTTTGAAGTTAAGTATTTGGTCTGTGTTTGTTATTTGTCTGTAGACGCTGGTTTGAAGCTCTCCGTTAACTGTACATTCAACCGTCACGTCTAGGAATGGGAGTCTGTGTTGTTCTCCTCCTCTTTTGTGAATTTTATGCCTTTCAGGGTATTATTGATGGTAATGTATGTTTCCTCTAATTTATTCAATTAACATCCACCTGGCCAAAGAAACATTGGCATCACTACTAGGAAAATTAGGACCACAAACACCAGACAGCACCAACTTTATCAGCAAAGACAACATCTTCAAGCTAGTGTACCTGTGCCTCACCACCCACTTCACATTCAAAAACAAAATCTACAAACAAGTCCATGGAACTCCTATGGGATCACTAGTATCGGAGATCACAGCAGAAGCAGTAATGCAGAGACTTGAACAAGCTATCCTCCCATCTATCCAACCCAAACTTTGGGTCCGCTATGTAGATAACACCTTTGTGTCAAATTAGAGGAAACATACAACACCATCAACAATACCCTGAAAGGCCTAAAATTCACAAAAGACACAACTCAACCAGAAACTATAGCCACATTACCTTACAAAGACATACCAGAAATTACTTCCAGACTACTCACACCCCTTGGCATCATGGTAGCCCACAAGCCTACCAACACACTTAAACAGTGACTAATGAACCTAAAGGGTCCATTAGATACTACCAGCCAAACTAACAATTTACAAGATACTATGCAAGAACTGTAAAAAAAACACTACATCAGACAAACAACCAGGATGCATGAACACCAACTGGCCACCAAAAGACATGACCCACTAGCGCTAGTTTCCATGCATGCAGACAAAGAAGGACACCACTTTGACTGGGACAACGCACACATTCCAGGACAAGGGAAACAAAGACACACATGAGAATTCTTAGTGGCATGGCATTCTAAGCAGAACTCCATCAATAAACACATTGACTTCGATCCCTATCTACCTCCCTTTGAAATAAAACGAACTGGAAATGACATCACCCACACTTAGAAACCAAGACCTCTCAATAGAGAAGCGGGACATACCAGCACTTCACCAGAGACTAGGTAACATCATCACCAGTGATGATGTTACCTAGTATGGTGATGAAACGTCTGAAAACAAACCTTCAAGCTCAGCGAGCTAACTTACTTCTCACTCTAGTTTGTAACAAAATACATTTGACAACAAATAAATCAAATCAAAACCATAATTGGAGTGTGCATGTCACCCATCTTCTTTCACATTATGTTAATTCCTTCATGGAATGTGGGTGTCCCTGGATAGGCAGGCTTTGTGGCCATCCTAGTGATCCTTAAGAATGGAATGGTGAGCTGCCTTCTTGAACTGCAGCAATGCATCTGGGTAGATACAACCACAGTCCTGCTACTGTGCAATGGTGATGGGAGTAGCTTAACACCATCCAGGACAATGTCTGTAGCAAATTTCATCTGCCATTGCTCAATTCTTTCACATTTTCTGTTTAACTCTTTATGTAATTTTTGTGTACGTACCTTAAGGTCCAATACCTCTGATTCCTTAACAACATAACTGCAAATTTGAACAATTGGTGCCAATACTGATACTTTTAATCAAACAACTTCAAATTAGAAGTAGTAAGCTTTAAAATGTAACAGTTTGTTTTCAAGAATTAAAATCTAGGAAAGCTTAATCTGCTTATTTCTGAATGATAAAACTCGTGCTAAAAAAACCTTGCTCATATAAATATGAGTTCTTCAGAAGACAGAGCAGAAGGCCATTCTCAAAGTCTCTCCACCTTCTGCAGGACCAGTTGACAGAGATTCCATACATCTAATTATCACAGCGTTCACTTCACTCAGTTCACACTAACATATTTCATCCACTTTCATCAACCTTGCATTCTTCTCACACTATAATGAGCAAGTAACCTGCTTCCATTCCCCATTTAGAATTCTTATCTCCCTCTTCAGTTCCAGTTGACATGCTTATTCCACATCCAAAAGCACTCCTTTGAACTTCTCCCCTCTTTCCCTCTAAAGCACCATTATTAGCTGCTGTCTTGTCCTCTCTCTCCAATACCTACTTCCATTTCCCTCTCCTCCCATAACCATTCATTGCCATCAATTTCTTTTATTATGAAGCAGTATTTTCATCCTATTAGTGCTATTGGCTTTTTCCTTTTCAGCGTTATCCACTCTCACCTCTCGTATTAGCATTCTCATCCCTGCTTTCACCTCATATCAATTTTCTCCCCTTGGAATTCAATGCCACCAAGCCCCCACCTCAACTCTACATCCACTGGAATCTTTGGTCAATGAACTTGAATTGGTCTTTTTTTTCCATTCAATGCCATTTTCAATAACAGAGCACTAATGTTACATGTGCTGGGAACGTTTCAGAAAGGGATAAAGGCCTTTAAAAACTAGCCTGTCACATGACTTAGCATAAGTTAGATAATGGAGCAAGAAAGCAACAGAGTTGATCTACACTGATTTTGGATAGCAAATGTTGACATTTGGCATGTATGAATAGAGAGTATAAAACATTCATTCTTGAAAGTTTTGCAGTGCAACCTTTAAAAGATTCTCACCCCTACGATGCAATGCATATACTTACTGTCATTGGGTTGACAGGATTGACTTTTCTATTTTAACAGCCTTCCAAACTATGCTAAAATACAATGTTCTGCAATTATTTTAGTTAAAATCTCATTAAATATGAATTCAGTGATTGTGTTTTGTTTTAAAATGTTCACACTTGTACCCTCCTGCCAAGAGTAATTTTTTATGCATGACCAACTCTACATGTATAGGCTGTTGCTTAGCAATAAACGAGCCCACACCATAGGGTCCTGACATTAGTAGAAGCAAATTGACCACAGGAGGACCATCCTAGCACAAATACAATTCCCGCTCTGAGTTTCTCAGAGAGGAATACTAATCAAGACTACCTCAAAATGTGATCTGAATAGTTTGCTTTCGGGGTTTCCATAGTTTCACAGTTATAAGCCAAAACATAATGTAGAAAAATATCACTCATTTAAAGATTGAAAAGAAGGGCAAAACCTTATTCATTTGCTATGTTATAGCATTTGCAAAACATAAATGCAAATGTATAATTTGCTCAAATTCAACAGAAAGCTGTTTTGAGAAAATGCTGAAATAACAATGACATATTAACAATAAGAAGACAGACCACGACCATTAAATCCGGTTCAACTGTAATGCTTACAGATTAGTTTTAATGTTTAGTGACTTGACAAACCTCAAAATAAGTTTTATCTTATAAGCATTTCATTTAAGTGATTTTTCCCCTCCCTTTAAATACTATAATTGTTTTACTTCAATAATGAAATATCAAATAAACTGCATTTGCATTTTACATTGGATTCAAATGCTGTGATAAGGTTGCAATAGCAATCGTAAAACAAAACGAATTCTCAACACTTAAATCAATAATTTCTGTCAACTAATACGCTAACTCTTGCCAAAAAATGTTGAAAGCCCAAAAAGAAAAAAAATTTAAATAAAATGAATGGAAAATAGTGAGGAAATGCTGCATTATTGTTTGAATACTTAAAAGTATTGCAAATATGTTGCCATTGTAAGTTGTGTAACAAACTCATTTCAATAGGTTAATGAAATTGTAATGATGCTTATTTTAATCCTTGTTGTACTTAAATCAACAGGTGGTACAATTTACAAACAGAATAATCTTAAATTTAAAACATACCTATATATTGTCAGAATGTGAAATAGGTTAGATTTGGACAGATTTGCGCTTTAGTTGATGCATTTATTAGGTGTGCTTTGTTGGTAACTGAAATAGAAGAGACTGGAAGCTTAATATGATGAAAAGTATAAGATGCATATTGCACGCATTGCTCTCTGCATAGGATCTCACTTGACAACAGCAAGGAATGAAGAATGAATACATTAGTGTCAGAATTTATTTTCATTGTTATTCTGACTGATTGCAAATTGTGAGCCTTGTAATATTTGTCTCTTACTACTTTCTGGACCAGAGAAGACTAGATACACAAAATGGTGAACAACTGAAACATTCCTTTTTGCAATAAATGTGAACATATTTGTATCAGCTAAAGAAAATGGTAATATGTTTTCTATACTGTTGTGATACTTTGGAATTACTCACTTCAATTATTAAGATCAGTGCCACTGTTAAAATATTATTATATTCATACACAGTGTTTCTTTGTATAATAATTTCTCTCACTGGAGTGTCCTTTATAATTTCAAAGCTGTTGCTTTCACATTCTGCCTTTCAGCAAGGCAAAAAACGTTCAGATTTAAATATTAATCCCAAATGTGAAAAATGTGCACTGTTATCCATGGATTTTATTCTAACCTGTCTGGCAGAAACTGGCCTAGTTATTTATGCCCCTGGAAAAGAGAGAAGTTTGTGATTCCTCATTTTAAGATGCTCCAATAAGCAGGTGGGAAGTACACCCACCCAAATCTAAAGATTCTTCGCACCTGCATGTTGGTGTAATGTTCTGAGACTATTGTTGTAAATCTATTTTTAATTCTTTCATGGAAGGTGAGCATTGTTGCCAAAACCAGTATCTGTTGCACATTCCTATTTTTAATTAATTCATGGGATATGAACATCACTCTCTAGGCTAGTATTTACTGCCCATTGCTACTTCACCTGGAGAAGATAGTGGTGTGCTGCCTTCTTGAACTGCTGAAGTCCTTCAGTGTAGGAACACCGAAAATGCCATTCGGGATAGAGTTCCTGAATTCAGGCTCAATTCACTTGAATGAACAGAGATATACTTCCAAGTTAGCATGGTGTGTGGCTAGGAGGGGAACTTGCAGAGGATGGTGTTCTCATTGATCTGCTGCCCTTGTTTTTCTAGGTGGTGAATGTCATGGAAGATGCTGTCTGAGGGGTCTAACTGAGTTTTTAGATTAGATTAGATTTCCTACAGTATGGCCCAACAAGTCCATACCGACCCTCTGAAGAGTAGCCCACCCAGACTCATTCCCCTACCCTACATTTACCCCTGACTAATGCACCTAGCACTATGGACAATTTAACATGGCCAATTCACCTAACCTGCCCATCTTTGGATTGTGGGAGGAAACCGGAGCATCTGGAGGAAACCCACAGACACTGGGAGAATGTGCAAACTCCACACAGACAAACAGTCGCCCGGGAATTGAACCTGGGCCCTGGCACTGTAAGGCAGCAGTGCTAACCACTGAGCCACTGTGCCACCCCAGAGATACTGTAGTGCATCTTGTAGGTGCCACAGTACATCAGTCTCTTTGAAAAGTGGTAATAAGCCATCCTGAATAAAAGAAAAGCAGATTCTGGGAAGAGAATCAGAACCACAAAGCAAGTAAAGGTTTTAAAATTTTATTTACTTTCATTCCAAGACCAGAAGGAGCAGAATTCTCCATCAAGAAAAGCTTAGGGTATCCGCATCATGGACTTACTCCCATTCCCAATTCCAAAACAATGTTGCAGCCAATTCAGCCTACTAACTACTCTCAGAGGTGGCCCTCAGACCACAAAATTTGTTCTAACTTTTTAGTCAGATGTGTGAGAAGTCAGCAATTCAAATTATGTTGTAAATTAATATATTTCTGGCTTCAGTTCTGCAGCAGCACCTGAATTTCTAACACTGTTTCTTATCCACCAACGTCAGAGTGGGAGTTAAAAGTGGGTTTTTTATTGGATTTAGTGAGCTCCACAAATTAATGCGTTAAGCTACAAAATAACTTATGCAATTTTCTTATTCATAATTCGGTTCAAGACACAAGCTGAGCAAGACATAGGAATTATATTTGGTCTAACTAACAGAAAATTTGTTAGTTTTTGTTTTGCTTCAAGTGCCTTTCATGCTGTAAATTAACTGATTGATCTTTCGGATGTGTAGTTTTAAGTGAAACCAAATGCTCATTGTTGTAAATGGCAATTATCCTGGAAGAATTAGTGTTGAAAGTGCATTACTCTCCTTGCAATCTAATGAGTTCACAGCGTTTGTGTAGAGAAGAGTGTCGAGCACAAAGTCCTGATGGTCTTTGACTTTATGATTAACCAGTCAATGTGACTTGTACCTATTGCTGTCAAGCAATACATTGCATCTTGTGTAAGACAAATAAGATTCAGCACAGAAATAAAGTTTAGAGCACTTTATCCCAACCACAAACCACCAGTGGTTAGTACTGCAACATGTAATAGTCATCATCTTTCATCTAAACTGTGCTCAAAAAATAACAGGAGTAGTAAGCAGAAACAAAAACATCTACTTTTTATATGTTCAATTATTTTGATGTAGAATTTCAGAAAGAAAGGGAAATACAGGCGTTGCCCAATAAGGCAACAGGCAAGTATTTTAATTTAGATTTGCAAATCACCACAATCTGTATTTTAAAACCTGGTGATGTGAATTTTCGAACCTGCCAATGGGAGGAGTTTAAACTAATCCAGCAGGGGGAGAGGGTGTAGAATATCGATGAAATAGGAAGCAAGTCATTGTGAGTTCAGCTATGTTGAGTGTCAAGAAATTAGGTAAGGTTGGATGGTCTTTAAAGATGGGAGTGTAATAGTTAAGACTGATGAGTTAATAGCATGGAAGTATGATATTGTTGCCATCAGAGAAAAATGCTGTGGGAAGGGTTGGACTGGCAACTCAACATTTCAGCGTATAGGAACTTTAGGCAAGACAGAGGAGGGAGTAAAAAGGGTGGTGGTATAGCACTATTAATTAAAGAGTCAATTACTGCAATAAGGAGAGATGATATCTTGAAAGAGCCCTCAGATGATGCTCTGAGTAGAACTTCAGAATGTTAGGGGGTAATTACTTTACTGGGAGTGTATTATAGGCCTCTGAAGAATCAGTGGGAAATAGACGACCAAATATGTAGAAGTGTGTAAGAGTAATAGTCAGTTAAGTGTATTAGGGGATTTCAACTTTCTTAATGCAAATTAGCATAGTCATACTGTTAAGGGTTTAGAGGGGGTAGATTTCTTGAAATGTATTCAGGGGAATTCTTTGCATCAATATGCAGAAGGCCCAACAAGGGACAGTCAGTGCCAGATCTGAATCTGAGGAAAGTCAGACAAGTGCTCGATGTGGCAGTCGGAGAACGTTTTAGCAAAAACGACCACAACATGGTACGGTTCAAATTTGTTCCAGACATGGAAAAAATGGCCTGCAAAAGACAGCTTTGGACTGAGGGCAAGGCAAATTTTATTAAAATAAAGCTGGATCTGGCCACAGTAGACTGGGAACAGCTTCTTACAGGTAAGTCTACAGCAGAACAATGGGATGACATTCAAAAAGAGCTGAGGAGAGTACAGATCCAACATGTACCCTTTTGAAGAAAATGTAGGAGCAATAAGTTCAGAGAACCATCATGTTTTGGACAATTCAGGACTGAATAAGGAAGAAGAGTAGGGCTTTTAGCAGTTCCAAAGGGGGCAATTCAGCTGTGGCTCAACAGAAATACAGATCGTGCAGGAGGGAACTAAAGAAAGCCAGGTTTGGAGGGTGCGAGAGACTGAACAGGTTGGACTATTTTCCCTGGAGCATTGGAGGCTGAAGGGCGACCTTATAGAGGTTTATAAAATCATGAGGGGCATGCTTGGGTTAAAAGACAAGGTATTTTCCCTGAGTTGTGGGGGGTCCAAAACTAGAGGCCAGAGAATTAAGATGAGAGGGGAAAGATTTAAAAAGGGACCTAAGGGCAACGATTTTTTTTACAGAGTGTTCCATGTATAGAATGAGCTGCCAGAGGAAGTGGTGGAAACTGGTAAAATTACAATGTTTAAAAGGCATCTGGATTGGTATATGAATAGGAAGGGTTTACAGGGTGTTATAGACTAGGCCACACCCCTCAAAACCTCTTTAAGCAGGTAACTTAGACTGTAACTTTGCTATTTGTTTAGCTAGGTATATAGTGGACACTCACAGTGTCAATTAGCTTAGTCAACTGCCATGTTTTAAACAAACAAAATTTACTTACAGAATTACACAATGAAACACAGAACAGAAAATAGAATACCCAATAATATATCCTATCCAAATCCAACTTAATGATGCTGTTCCAAAAACACACACATCCCTTAGCACAAACAGTAAAACACAGCACAGGCAACTCACAGTTTGAAATCAGAAGGGCAGAAGGAGAGAGAGTACCTAGTCTTTCTTTACACACACAACTGCTGAACTGAACCAAAAAACCTTAGCTGCCAGGACTGGCCACTCCCCTTTCATTATCGAAGTTATTTCTAAAACATGAAAGTCTGTGGCCTGAGGGATCATTTGTTTCGGTGTAAACAAAAACGGCCCCAATTAACCATTCATCTCTGCACCAACTCAACCATTTTGTTTTACGACCACTCTGAAAAACATTCAAGGACACAGTAATTTTGAGAAAGAGGACCAGCTTTGTGACAAGGGATATGGTCTAAATGCTGGCAAATGGGATTAGATTTATATAGGATATCTGGTCACATGGATGAGTTGGACCAATGGGTATGTTTCCGTGCTATACATTTTTACGACTCTATGACTCAATGAGCAAAAAGGTGGCATGAGAAAAGACTTCTGAACAGGATTTGGGAGAATCCTAAGGTAATTTATAAATATATTAAAGGGAAGGGGTTAACCAGGGAAAGAATAGGACCCATTAGGGACCAATAGAGCATCCTGTGTGCGATATCGCAGAATATTGGAAGGGTGTTGAATGAATACTTCTCTTCAATCTTCACTCTGGAAAGGGAGAACATAGGGATGGAATTCAGGAAAAGGGACAGTGAGGAACTTGCAGAGTTTGACGCACAAAATGGGGAGAATTGGAGGCTCAATCAGAGGTACAAATTTTTAATTCCTCTCTCGCCAAGGGAGAAGTGTCAGAGGACTGGAGTACGGCAAGGTTCCACTTAAGGGTGGTAGAGATGAACCAGGAAATTACAGACTAATGAGTCTCCAAGGATCAGTACTAGGACCCTTCTTGTTTGTTATACACATAAATATTGGAGGTGTGTTAAGCAAGTTTGCAGATGACATTAAGATTGGTCGAGTGGTTAGTAGTGAAGAAGATGGTTGTAGATTACAGGAAGATATAGGTGGGTTGGTCAGATGGGCAGACCAGTGGCAGATAGTATTTAATCCTGATAAGTGTGAGGTGATGCACTTTGGAAGAAGAAACAAGATGAGGGGGTATTTAAATGAATGGCAGGACACGGAGTAGCTTAGAGGAACAGAGGGACCTTGGGATAATTATTCACAGATCCCTGAAGTGTTAGAGCACATGAATAGGATAGCTAAGGCACATGGGAGATTTGCTGTCATCAGTTGTGCCATGGAGTATAAGAGCAGGAAGGTAATGTTGGAGTTGTACAGGGTGTTGGTCAGGCCACAACTGGAGTACTGTGTGCAGTTCTGGTCATGCCATGACAGAAAAGATGTGAAAGTACTGGTGAGGGCACAGAAGTTCACCAGAATGTTGCCTGTGATGGAGAAATTGAGCTATAAAGGAGAGACGAGATAAGCTTGGATTGTTTTCTTTAGAGTCAAAATGATGGTGTTGGGGGGGGGGGGGGGGGGGGGCAGGGAGGAGGCAATAGGTGGATGCAGATGGGGTAGTTGTGATAGGTTGGTGGGGAGTGGCATGGATAGGTGGGAAGGAAGATAGACAGGTAGACCAGGTCAAGAGGGCAGTGCTAAGTTGGAGGGCTAGATCTGGGATGAGGTGAGGGAGGGGAGATTCCCTCCCCACTGGCCTATCACAATTACCCACCATCTGCAGTCCTCACTTTCTCCTCCTTGTTTCCTTTAGAACAGAGAAGACTGACAGGGAACATGATTGAGGTGTATAAGGTTATGAGGGATATGGATAGACAGGATGAATCAAGAGCAGTTGTTGCACCTGATTGAAGGATCAATCACGAGAGGGCAGTGTTTTAGAATGAGGGTCAGTAGATTCAGAGGGGATTTGGGGAAAAAAAATGTTTAACTTAGCAGGTGGTGAGAGTCTGGAATGTACTGCCTGGAAAGGTCGGGGAAGGCAGAAACCTTACAACCTTGAAAAAAAATTTGGATGACCACTTCAATCATCATAACATTCAAGAATTTGGGATAAGTGCAGGAAGTTGGGATTAGCATACGTTTAGTGGTAATGATGTCACTGCAGATTCAATGAGCAAAAAGGGCCATTTCTGTGCTGTATGAATCTGCGTTGTAATTCACTATGATTATGATTTCCCAGTTGAAGTGAAATGTAATCAGTACATAAAGAAAATCTGAAAGTTAAACTTACTAGCCATCATAAGATGTACAATTTTATATGCTTTGCTACTACAAATTGAGCTCATGGAATGGTCCACAAAACAAATTTCAATATAACTTCAGCCATTTAATCTAAGTTCATAGAAAAAGAGTCTAAGCAACCCCAGCTGAAATAAACAAAAAAAGGATAGTATTGAGATGTTTTATGAAAAAAAATATCTTCTTGAAACTTTTCATCTTACATACATCAGGACAATTCACCAGAATACTAATTCAAGAGGAAATATAAGTTTTATGTTACATTAAAGGACAGCACTGATTAGTTATTGAGTGGACACTTTAAACATCTGTTTGAAACTAGTAAGATACTGACCATACTTAGCCAGCTCACCCTTGCAAAATTCACAACAGTGTTCAACATTCGATATGATTCTGCAATTGGATAATCCTGGGCGTGTGATGAATTACACTAATAATCAATGTAGGGATTGTCAGTTGAGCTCACAGTATGATGCACTTGTATGTGTGGGAAGCTATATATAAATACACACGACTTTGTACTGTGTATGTTCCAACTCAATCAAAATAGATAAAAGCCATTGCTGGTTTATTTCTCAAGGCAATGCTGTGACCAATCATGTAACTCTGCCTTACTTAAAATTTAAACAAAGCTTGACAGTTAGTTGTCAATTGTCATTAATTGTTGAAATATCCATAGCTACACCTCTGCCAAAGTTTACTTGTCAGCCGTTCAGCACAAATGAAGCATGAATGTTGGGTATTAAATTATTATTCTGTCAAATATGTCCTGATGAGTACAAGATGAAAAGTTTTGACAAAGTGTGCCCATTTTCAGCAATATTCAAGTTCTGTGTTACCAAATGACTAGTTGACCACTTTTTTAATTAAATATTTCTAACAGTTTACCATACCATTTTTCTGTAGTGTTATTCAGAATGACGCCACATGCGTGCATTCAAGCCCCTTCTCGGACTTGATAGTTCATGAAAGCTTGCCTCTTTGCCTTGCTCCACAATAATGAAGGGGTTCCCCTCAAGCTATATGTCAAATTAAAATTCTCCCTCTGTCATGAAAAAATTACCTATATTCCTTTGTGAACTTTGACTACTTTATATTTACTATCACAGTAGATAGGTGGAAATGATGTAGAATTATCTCAAAATGTAAAATAGCATTTTTTAAAGTGATTTTAAATGGAATTATATTGTTTGAGTTCAATGTTTTTAAATGCATAGATATTTCCTTCTTAGTTTCTAATATTTCTGTCTGCCCCCCTCTCAAGATATATTCTCTTTAACCCATCAACTATTTCTATAGGTCTTCATATTTGATTTCTCCTGTTACACAAAGGTAAATCCTTTTGGGTACCAATTAAAACTCAGCACTGCTGTTCTTTCTCTGATAAGAACTAAACTGCTGACAACGCACTACCTGTCAACAGGCAAATGAAAGCCAGCCATCTGTTCCACTACAAATTGTGTTCATTACAGTGAACTCCAAAATCCTCTCTAAATATGCCCTAATTATGCATTAATCCAAGTCTAAGACATAGCAACTTGAAGCAGGTTTGTTCTTGCATTTGTGTGTGAATTACTTGTTTGCATTATTAGCAAATTTTAATTTCAAGTAAAGCCTTTGAATCTTAGTGACAAATTGCATTTGTCTAATTCTGATAGGAACAAACTGACTGATGTGTATTATCACAGAAAAAATTGCAGTGGGTTAGAAGAACTCTGGTATATAGAAGAATCTGAATGTATTTCCATTTTCAGAAGTGTATTCAAAGTGTAATCAATATAAATATATTAAAAGGTAAGTATATCTATTTCCACCTTTAACCTTGAAGTGGCATGTGAAGATGAATATACACACTCTACGCTGGGATTTCAATTGGCTAGAAAACCATCAACGAAAGAGACATTTTTCTTTACTTGTTCCCACTTCTGCAATGCAGAGTGGGAGTGAAAAATTCTAACAATTTTTCCTTTACTACAGAATTTGCAAACATAGCATGATGAGAATAAGCACATAAGTGTACTTAATATTTTTCCAAATAAAAGATTGGAACATATCAGGAGGTTAGTAGAAAATAGAAACAAGACAAAAATAAAATCAAAGTGAGGAATCTTAGAGGTTTGAGGGACATAGGCTCTGGCAAAATATATGGTAGAAAAATGGCAAGAGCAGTAAGGCCCATCTTGATGTCAAGAGCAACTTGCATCATATTTTATACTTTTCTGGAGTGGCTTGATTAGATATTAGTCAGACAGTGGTGAGTTGCCAGTTGACAGTCATTATTTGTTATTAAACACCTTGGTAGCAGGCAGTTCACCTCATTAATATTCAACCTCCCATATTACCAAACTCCCAAATAAACTCAATGTCAGGAAAACTCTACAAGGGAACCAGAGCAAATGGCTGATGGATTCAGCTCATACTTGCTCTGAATGACATCCATATTAGAAAGTGGGCATGATGTCCAATGGCATGCTCCAGGAGCACTCCACATCCATGAATATTGGCATCTGACATGTGCCAGCTTCTAAAACTCCTCAATGAACATCTCCGATCCACTTGCACAATTCTTCCACAATAAGTTTTAAAGTGTCTGATAGATTCAGGGAGAACAAAAATTATACAGCTAAGAAGTCCTTAGAATCCTTAATACAGCATTTATGTACCATATTACTTATTTCAGTATGGTTTATGAATTTTAGTACTAGTATGGCAGTAGGTCTTTGAGCCATTTGCTGCAAGAAAGGTGGATCTTATCAAACAGATTATTCCTTCAGTTATTCACAGTAAGTAAATTACTGACAACATTCAACCAGTCCGTGCTCATAAAGCTCACAAGGTAGTGTCCAACATTACATGTGATTCCATGATTCGACAATGATTTGCTAAATAATCAGGCGGGAGTGAAGAATTATGCTGACAACAATTTAGAACTGTCAGTTACATGTGTAATATGACATGCTTGCCTGCACTGGAAGCTGCATACGCTAATACAAGGTCTTATTCTTTGCAGGCAGAAAGAACATGGGCACACACTGCACGATTTTCAACTCAACTCAACAAACTAGCAGACAGTCATTCATTGGTTAACTTTGCAGGGTAATGCCTTCATTAATCAGAGTCAACCTGCCTGGTTTAAAAATGCAAATAATGTTCAGTGGTGAACAGTCAACCATCACCAAAGTGCATTGGCACACTCTCCACGGCAGAGTCTCAACCAGAGTCTACCTACCAACCAATCAGCACTCCCTTTTCAAAGAATATAAATGCTATTTGCCTTTACATTAGTATTCCTTGCTAATTTCCCTGAGGAATGCAAAATGAAGAATTCTGATAGAATTTGTCTCTGTTCAGAAATCAGAAACTTAAACAGTGATTAATGGAAACATTCAGCAGGTCTGGCAGCCTCTGTGGAGAGAAAGCAGAGTTAATATTTCAGGTCCAGTTCTGAAGAAGGGTGACTTCATAGCTGCTGCCAGACCTGTTGAATTTTTCCATCAATTTGGCTTTTGTGTCAATAAAATGAAACATAAGACTCAAAGAGGATTTAAAAGTTAAAACTACTTGTTCATAACTTTGTGATCTCAAAAGGTAGCAAGAATAATAGTGGCAATGATGATTTAATCAGGCAAGAATCCAAAAATCAGATTCTCAACATTAAAATAAACTTTAGCAATAAGCCTCCTCTTCCTCCTCCGAGAAAGATGCCTTTCTCGCCATCAGGTGGCTAAAAGGCTAGTTACACGCAATTGTAATGCACTAATTGTACAACTCACTGGAATTAAATTCAGCTTCTCATTCAGCATCTGCACACAATCAAGATAATGCTTCAAAAGCGCAACTGTATGTAGCAAGAATATCTATATGTCAACTTGGTCACCAGCCTCCAACTCAACTGCATTTATAGATTTGGCTGCCTCTAGCAGCATATTTTTTGTCACCATATTTTCTATAAGCTCTACAGCTGCAGTAGACTAATCAAAATTGACTAAAGCAGGATTTGTCCCTGGTGCATTACAGCATCCTTCCAGAAAAATCAACACATCAGTTTCTGCTTTACAGTGGCAGCTTTTGTCACAGAGGCAACTTTAGAGCAGAGGATCCTGAAATGTACCAGGATAAATGCCAGAGACAAAGGCAGTGAAATGGTCTACTGAACCAGACCATTATAGCCACCTATTTCCAGGGTGACTAAGTTACGTCGAAACATTTTGTTGCATTTGCAGTTTTTTTGTCACGCTTCTGCTGGCCATATTCCACTTTCCTCAAGCATGCTCTCACTTTCACCCCCAATAACCTTCTCAGCTCTTAGTGGGGTGGTACGGTGGCTAGCACTGCTGTTTCACAGCACCAGGAGGCCCAGGTTCGATTCCAGCTTCAAGCAACTGAGTGTGGAATTTGTACATTCCTGTGTCTACGTAGATTTCCGCTGGGTGTTCCAATTTCCTCCCACAGTCCAAGGCTGTGCAAGTTAGGTGGATTGTCGGGGCTAAGTTGCCTGTACTGTCCAGGATGTATAGTTAGGTACATTAGCCATGGGAAATGCAGGGTTATCAGGTAAGAGGATGGGTCTGGATAGGATACTCTTTGGAGGGGCAGTATGGACTTGTTGGGCTAAATGGCCTGTTTCCACACTGTAGCATTTCTATAAGACTACAGCATGTACCTACTACAGTGCAAATGAATACATATTTACAAGACATAGAATGAATGAATAAATATCTGTGTCACTCATCTGTCCTTAGAAGGCATTTTTTCCATCTCCTCCCATTATATCTAGGAGGAGGTTTGGCATCCGAAGCCCATCAACTCTGCACAGACCCTCTGAAAAATATCCCACCCAAACCCATCCTAACCCTGTGACCCTGCATTTCCCATGGCTAGTCCACCTAGCCAGCACATTCCTGGACACCTTGGACAATTTAGCAGGTCAATCCATCTAATCCTGCAGTTCTTTGAACTGTAGGAGGAAACCGGAACACCTAGATGAAACCCATGCAAACACAAGGAGAACATGAAAACTCCACACTGGCAGTTACCCAAGTGTGGAATCAAACCCAGGTCCCTGGTGTTTTGAGGGAACAGTGCCAACCACTTTTTGAGTCAATTTCAAGTCCAATATGACTCTTCTATGGAATTTGCACCTGGAAGTTATAAGTCCTCTTCAATATTGATATATCACATCTTGAAATTCTCTTTGGAATGTTCTCCTGTCACCACATTTCAAAGAAGTTCATAATAATGCGTTTGATTTTGGTTTTAATTTATAAAGTGTTATGGATTATATATTGAAAGTCATCAATGTTTTATTTCTTAGAATTGGAAGCCTTTAAATTAGAAAAATGTTTCTTTGTATATTATATTTAGCATAGATCCTTGATATAAACCTTTACAGCCACACAATTGAAATGGTTTGTATTTGCTGCTGTTTTGTTTTTGAACACTAATTTTGTAACAGCTTTGAGTCAATAGACAATCATATAAAGTGTAAAATTCCTTGTGAAAAATCCCAGTTGACAAGGTAAAACAAATCAGCATAGTTGCTTTAGCCAAAAGCAAACTGACAAAGCAAATACTGCACAAGGATCAATGATCTAATTAATTCTTTGTCAATCTAAACCCATAAACTCCAGGAGGGACATTGCAGTAAAGGAAATAGCAGAAACACGTGTAGCACAATGATGCAGTCTCTTAAAGTAAGATACTCTGCATGATCTTAGACAAGTTATCTCAAGTTCATAAGATTAAGATGTATAACTCTAACCTGCCAAGAAATCAGGCAGCATTTGGATGGATTGTAACAGAGCTGAAGTTTCCCCAAAGTTCAGAAGGCTGAGTGTTCTTCTTCATAAGCTTCAGTGAGTTTTCTTGTGCAATTGTCTAGGCACACCTCCTTACCTATGGACTATGCCCTCATGTCACCCCTCTAGCACCATCTTGCACTCACAATAGGGCATAGAGGGCCAAAACAGATGATAGCGTGCCTGACATTTGTCTCCTCACCTCATATGAGGAGAGAATTCTTGAACTCACAGAAGAGGATAGAAACCGCTCATGAGGGGATGAAAGTGGGTATGAAGGTATCTCAAGCATTGAAGAAAGATTCATTGACAAGTTCTTCACTGCTCTCTCATTGCCGTGACTGTGAATATATTTTTAACATGTTCAAGCCACTATCCTTAAATCTCTGCCTCATTCCCTCTCTTGTCTTCTGCAGGCATCTGCATTGTCTCTACCTTGAAGACAGCAGCCCTAGCAGTCAACATTTTCTCCTTCACTTCTGAGGAAGAAGTCACAGATCTCAGAGGAAACACTAGCAACTGACTCCATCATGTTTGACACATCAGTGGGTAATTTAGAGGTGGGAACATGTTCTGGTGTGGACACCACCGCCATATCCGTACAGTGACTGAGGAAGAAATACCCCAAGTAGATGACACTAGAGATCTGTTGGAGATCAGCCTCCTGCTCAGCCACAGACTGGACATGAACTGGGTGATGTTAGCCATTAAAGTCTTCATTAAAATACACAAACTGACAAAGGAGCAGCAGGCAAGTTTATCAGAGATATTCAGGAAATTGAATCAAAACTTGCAAAGAGCCTCCACTATCTGTACCATACTGTCTCTGCGCCCACCATACCTGCGCCCACACCTCCTCACTCACCTCTATCCAAGGCCCTAAAGGAGCCTTCCACATCCATCAAAGTTTTACTTGCACATCCACTAATATCATTTATTGTATCCGTTGCTCCCGATGCGCTCTCCTCTACATTGGGGAGACTGGGCGCCTCCTAGCAGAGCGCTTTAGGGAACATCTCCGGGACACCCGCACCAATCAACCACACCACCCCGTGGCCCAACATTTCAACTCCCCCTCCCACTCTGCCGAGGACATGGAGGTCCTGGGCCTCCTTCACCGCCGCTCCCTCACCACCAGATGCCTGGAGGAAGAACACCTCATCTTCTGCCTCGGAACACTTCAACCCCAGGGCATCAATGTGGACTTCAACAGTTTCCTCATTTCCCCTTCCCCCACCTCACCCTAGTTCCAAACTTCCAGCTCAGCACTGTCCCCATGACTTGTCCGGACTTGTCCTACCTGCCTGTCTCCTTTTCCAACTATCCACTCCACCCTCTCGTCCCGAACCTATCACCTTCATCCCTTCCCCCACTCACCCATTGTACTCTATGCTACTTTCTCCCCACCCCCACCCTCCTCTAGCTTATCTCTCCACGCTTCAGGCTCACTGCCTTTATTCCTGATGAAGGGCTTTTGCCCGAAACGTCGATTTCGAAGCTCCTTGGATGCTGCCTGAACTGCTGTGCTCTTCCAGCACCACTAATCCAGAACCATACTGTCTCTGTCTAAGACTGAATATCTGCTGGCTATATGCGCAGAGCAGCATTCCATTGCTTTACCCATTGGTGCATAGCACTAACGGTAAGGCACCGGAGAACAATGGACTTGGACCAGTGTGTAACTGGCCAGAAGGGGAACCATATACTGGTCCTCCAGAAGTCTCCTCTCAGGATATGCCAGAGGTCCCTGCCCCTCCACCTCCACCCTGCCTACAAACCTGTGGAAGGTTAAGCCAAAGAGGGTCAACCTGCATCTGGCCAGGACACTGTCAGCATGTCAGAGACCTTGAACCACATCTATCCCCATAATAACGCACCAAAACTTCCAAGGCCAACAGACTCCATCATTGAGCAGGTTGCTTACAACCCAGCTGTGGATCCCAGGGTTGCGCCTAAGTGTAGTGGAAGGAAAAGGAAAAAGTTAAACCTTCTGAGGGCAGATAGGTAATGCAGGTGAAACTTCATTGTAAATACATTGTCATATTTGTAAATATCTATTCACCTTTCATGATCAAATGTGTAATTGATCATCATTGCTATTACGAGGGGGCATAGCTTTAAATTAAGGGGTGGTAGGTATAGGATAGATGTTAGGGGTAGATTCTTTACTCAGCAAGTTGTGAGTTCATGGAATGCCCTGCCAGTAGCAGTGGTGGACTCTCCCTCTTTATGGGCATTTAAACGGGCATTGGATAAGCATATGGAGGATAGTGGGCTTGTGTAGGTTAGGTGGGCTTGGATCGGCACAACATCGAGTGCCAAAGGGCCTGTACTGCACTGTATTTTTCTATGTTCTATCATGTTAGTCACAACTCTAAGAATGAAGCTGGAGGCACAAACATCCTTAGCACTATGTTATCTTCTAAACCTGTCTGACAGAAAACTATTCTTTCTGCTGTACCCATGCTCGCACAAACTTTGCCATAATTGAATAAGAAAGCATAAGATGCTGTAAAATCTTGTATCAGTTTGTCATGTTAACATTTATTCAACAACAAGAAAAAGCAATGCAAGAACAAACTGGTATGGTGCAATTCAGTTGGGATTTAACAGGGAATGCTCACCTCTGCAGCATCAAAGTAATTGCATGTTGGTGAAAGATGATTTCACACACTGAGTTCCTTCGAAAGCAGCATCCTGACTGATGCTGCACTATAAGGTGTTGGAAGTCCTCATTTTCCTACTCTGTGCAATGTTATGGCTGTCAGGTCGTCATTTTCCAATACAGGTGAAAGTGGGTACTGCAGATGCTGGAGATTAGAATCAAAATTAGAATGTGGTGCTGGAAAAGCACAGCGGGTCAGGCAGCATCCAAGAATCAGGAAAATCGTGTTTCGGGCAAAAGTCCTTCATCAGGAATTATTCTTAATTCCAGGTTTTTATTGAATTCAAATTCCAGCATCTGCTGTGGCAGATTCAAACTCAGTCATCAAAACATTTCCTTCGTCTCTGATTAACAGTCCAGCAATAATATCATTTGGCCTTTACCTCCTTATGATACAAAACCCATGACTCTGAACACACCCCGTGACTGATGACATAGGTGCGGCACAGTGGCTAGCATTGCTGCCTCACAGCGACAGGGACCCAGATTTGATTCCAACTCGTGTGACTGTCTGTGTGGAGTCTGTACATTCTCCCCGTGTCTGCGTGGGTTTCCTCTGGGTACCCAGTTTCCTGCCACAATCCTAAGATGTGCAGGTTAGGTGAACCGGCCATGCCAAATTACCATGGTGTTCAGGGATATGTAGGCTAGGTGCATTAGTTAGGGGAAGTCAAGAGTAATCAGTGTAGGGGAATGGGACTGTTGGGTTACTCTTCAGAGTGTCAGTGTGGACTTGTTGGGCCAAATGGCCTGTTTCCACACTGTAGGGATTCTAATTCTAATTTAATTCAAGCCCCTGGAATGATTTTGGATGATGCACTTGACTGTCCCCATGACTTGAACAAGGACCAATCTACTTAATCTTTCAGACATGGCCATTTGGTTGTAGTGTGTTTGCTGCATATCCTGCAGGCACACACTGCAGATTGGACATTGACATAACACAGCGCCATACAGCAACACATCTGTCCCCTTGAATAGTAATTGCTGGAAAATAAGACAAGCTGCCTAGCTTTGTGTTTGCCCTAAGAGGGAAGGCAAGGCAGAGATACTGTAAGCATTCAAGTTGGTGCAAAGTGCATGAGCGTTAAGAAAGCAGGTAAAAAGGTCTGAGATGCACTGTGCTCTGATGCATGTGATGGATGCCTGTCCCTGCGAGCAGAGTGGCCAGGTGGTATCATTGCAATGAAGAGTGGCAGTGAGTTCCAAAGTGCAGTATTGAAATGTTAAATGAGGCCAAGATGTGCCATGATAACATGATGAGGCTGGTGCTTGTTTGATACCAACTTCCACAGATGGACTGGGGGGGGGGGGGTGACACGTTGTTGTAGGTGGAGCATGCCCAGAGGTGTTGGGGGGAATGCTGGCCAAGGTGGAGGTTCAGAGAAAACACCAGCAAGTTGTAACTGTCAGTTCCTGCTCAGAGTTTCATTTGAAAGGTTGGCATCATTTTGTTTCCCTCCACTGCCCAGGAAAACAGCAAAATGCATAGAAATAAGTTAAAAATCACAACACCACATCATAGTCCAACAGGTTTGATTGGTAGCACTGGCTTTCGGAGCACTGCTCCTTCATCAGGACAGCCACCTGATGAGGGGCAGTGCTCAGAAAGCTCATGCTTCCAATTAAACCTGTTAGACTATAACATGGTATTGTGTGATTTTTAAACTTTGTACACCCCAGTCCAACACCAGCATCTCCAAATCATGCTTGGAAATAAGATGAGATTAGTAATAATGAGATGTTAATGCATGCAACCACCCTTCACCAGCAAGATTCCCATCTAGCCATTAAAGGCTTCTGTGCAAAATCATAAGTCTTTTTTTCTTGACACCGAGAATCTCATTTTTCTGGTCTCATCATATTTTCTCAGCTGACTCATCATTGCCCACACCATTCAGGGTCTGGGAAAATTCCACCTATGGTGTTTATAATGCAATACAAAATGAAGGATAGGATTTTCTCCCAAATGAATGGGTGGGAGAGCAATGGAACTTCTGGAGGCTGATCAAGCAGTCAAAAATTAAAACAGTATCCAAACATTCACTGCAGTTTGTTGAATATGAAACTAAATTTGAAAAAAATGATTAATTATGCGAGAACAGCCAATAATGAGAATTACTTTGTGCAATTTGTATTATTTTGTGGGTAAATTGAGCTTCATGGAAACATGATATAAAATGTAAACCTAAAGCAAAACCCCCCTCTGCTATAATGGAAAATCTCTTAGCTTCCAGTTGGTGGTTTAAATGCAAACACATTTATTATTTTGCTGACTCAAGATCACCTGATCAATGCTTAACCAGCAGTTGTTATAAATATATTTAAACCACTCAATAAAAAGACTGCAAAAAATGAAATATACTTATCTAAGCACGTTATTAGCACTGGGCTTAAAACATATCCATCAGTATTGATATTGAATCTAACACTAAAGGATAATGACTATTTATTATTAACACAAATCTAATAATCACTTTTCAAGCAATTAAATCCCTATCACAACTTTTTTTCAAAACCAAGGTCCTTATTTTGAATACTTTAAAACATTATTTACCATCAGTGCAGCAAGTACTGACTATTTTACGAAGTTCTTTCAGTATTTTGAACTGTATAATAAAGATTAATTAAATCCAACTGACAGTCTAACTATAGTAAGTCAACATATTTTGAAGATGCACAGACCGTGGAAAATCAAAACAAGTAAACAACACACCAAAACAATTTACTGTAGCTAATTTAACGTTCACTGTTCTGACATGTGCCAGGGGAATTTGAAAAAAAAGGAATCAACGACTTTGTTTAAATCAATGTTAAGACAGATAGTCTTGGCACTTTCCATTGAGCTTGAAACCCACCTTCCAACCAATACCAGATGTTGTATTGAGCTACCAGGTTATTTTGATTGGCCAAAATTTGTAATCTAAGTCAGAATGTATAAAAACAATATATAATATAAATCTAAATCATGTTTGGACAGCAGCATGAAGAATAAGATGACAGATGAGAAAATGAATTAAAGGGAGCAGGCAAAAAAAAAAACTTAATTTTAAATCTCTAACAGAACTTAACTCCTGGAGAAATGAAGCTATGTTTATGATATCCAATTTTCTAGGTCAGAAAGATTGTTTGGGCATTAAAAGTTCACTTAGTCCTACACCAGCTCTAATGATTTCTGGCGTCTTTAAAGAAAACTAATCATCAATTAACTTCATGTTATTGCTTTGACTTTAATGCCAAGGTTATAATGTAACCAGTGGCATCTCTGACAGCAACTTCTAGATTTATATCTTTTACAGTACTTATGTCAGTCAATGGAATCTCAGCTGAGGCTCAGATGATAGCAATCTCACCTCAAATTCGAAGAGTGTGAGCTAATGTCCCCACCTAGGACTTGAATAAAACAATCTAGGAGGACACAGTCAGAGTGAATGTTGCATCGTTAAAGGGCCATTTTACAGCTAAACTTTGCTTCTTTTCACTCCTTTGCTTTCTTTCATGCGTATATTTGTGAATCTGCATTGTAAACCATTCCCCTGGGTTTTGAATGCTGTAATATATCTTGCTTTGTTTTGACAATAAAGAATTTGCTGTGGGTTATTTTTAAATTGGAAGTAACAAAGAGGATTTGGGGAAGCACACCACCACTGGCTTCTCAAGGGAAAAGAAAAATAATAAATTACAAGTGACCTCAGTTATGGACAGAAGAGAAAAACAGTAAAACAAAAGTCTGTTCACCTCTTCCTCTAGTCTTTGACACTATACTTCAAAATAATTTGTTGACTGTAAAGCATTTGATACCTCTGGTGATCATGATTGGTAGTAAATGTAAATCTTTACTTTTGTGGACAACAGCTGCTGATGTCCAATTTATTCCAGGGAGACCTTGAAAGCTATTAATCCCAGCATTATTATCTACTTAAAATCTGGCCAATTATGTGTTATTGTTAAATTCATATTTATTCCATTTTATAAATATACAAATTTTCAAACATTGAAATTAAGAACAGAAGTAGGCAACTCAGCCCATCGAGTCTGTTACCCCATAAAAATCATGACTTGGAGGAGCTGGTGTTGGACTGAGGTGTACAAAAGTTAAAATTCACAACACCAAGTTATAATCCAACAAGTTTATTTGGAAGCACTAGCCTTCATCAGCTGCTCCTTCATCAACCACCTGAAGAAGGAGCAGCGCTCCGAAAGCTAGTGCTTCCAAATAAACCTGTTGGACTATAACCTCGTGTTGTGGGACTTTTAACCATAACATCACGGTTGGTTTGGTTTCTCCACATTCCTGCCAACCTCTAATAAACATTCTTCCTCTTGTCAAGAAACTATCAGCCTCTGCCTTAGAAATACTCAAAGATTCTGCCTCCTCCACACTCTGGGGAAGAGAGGTCGATAGGCTGACCATTCTCAATGCAAAAAATACTTTCCTTAATTCTGTCTTAAATGCAGTTTGAAACAGGGAACTCTAATTCTAGATTTTCCCACGACAGGAAACAACCTTTCCTCATCCATCCTGTCAAAACCACTCAGGATTTTATATGTTTCACTCTAATCATCTCTTACCTTCCTAAGTTCTAGCAGACATGAGCCTGAACTATCCAACCTTTCTTCATAAGACATATGACCCACTCCAGATATTACTCTAATAAACCATCGCTGAACTGTTTCAGTGTATTTACGTCCTTCCTTAAAACAAAAAGAGGCCAATACTGCACAAATGGTAATTACCCAATGATGAAAATCCTCTGAAAAATACCCAGTTTGAAGTAGAGTTGGAGACTTCAGAGTATTCTGACTAACTTACCTTAATATTTAATTAGGGAAATTTTTGAGGAATTATCAGCTTCTGGCTAACTATTAAACTGACAAGCTGATTCACCAACCACTCCTCCCCAACAATTAAGTATACTCCTGACCCTACAGAAACACTCAAACCCCCTACCTTGGACTCAATTACCCAATAAACACCCAACCTGACCCTAACATATGCTAGATATGCCACCAATCCCCGCAAACTGGTTATCCCCAGCCATGACCAGGTCCATAACACCACCATTATGAACACTTTTCACAGCCCCTGAACTGATATCTGACTTTCTGCTGAGTCCCCAGACTTGGCAGCCTTCCCAACTTGACTGCAGAGACCTGAACCTCCATGGGCCTATACCCCAGCTGTCACCTCTCATTCTTCTCCATAGGCTATCCCATCTCACTCCCACAACTCCCCCCATTGATTCAGAACCATGTAGTAAAGGAGACACTGAGGGACATGAGAAGCATAGTTTCAGCACATCCTCTCTGCCACTGACTGTTTGAATCCCTGAATTGGACTGCGCTGCCACAACTGAGAAAGTTTCTAGTTCAGAAGTTAGCCTATAAAATTCCTCCAACTATAACTGGCAGGTTTTTGCCAGATCTTGGTTGGAAATAGGGAATTCAACTCACATCAGAAGATTGGGGTCATCCTATTTACCCTGCCCATCCTGACTTTGGATACAGGAATCAGCATTTCAGAGTTTTCAGATGAGATAAAGCACAGAGAAGTAGTGACAGGCCTCCACTTAATTGCGATACCCTTTAGTGGTTGAATCATTGGTAATTGCTATTACAGGAATTTGTCACATTATCTGGTATCCTGAAGAACAGTAAGCAACTATGAAACTACAACACAGTTTCCAAGGTAAAGAAATTTTGGGAAGAAAATTGGAATTACAGAAGTTATGGACATCTTAATCCATAGCAAAGTTTATTTCTAATTGACTAACTCTTACACATCATAGATATTAATTAAAATTTACTGGATTCGCTAAAATGAAGGTACATGAAATTCAGTTAGAATGAAAAGAAAAAGACATATGAAACATGGTGGTAACCCAACAATTAGGAAGAAGTCACCAGTTTTTAAATTGTTTGTGTTAGGTTGAAAGAATGTGTATTTGTTTACATCAAACCTTGTACCTCAAATTGTAATGGGCTGAATTGTCACAGTAACTCTGGAAAAGCTGAAGCTTTTTTTAAAACAGGTACAGTGAATCAAATGTGATTATCAGCTTAATTTGTGACTGTCATGGAATTATGCTGTGTATATATCATACAGTTGAAGGTACTACATATCATTGGTGTACAGGGTGCACAAGCTAAAGTTTTGTCAAAGTTCATTTAGGGCAGGAGAGAAGTGTCATTCAAAAGAGAGACAAGCAAGCCTTAAATGCATTAACTGATCAAGCCAGATGAAAAATATAACATGTTTGTGATGTTTACCAGTGGTCAAATTGATCATATTCTGGTCACTGGATTGTGTCAAAGTTAAAATGTATAGCGCATTTGTACAGAAAAAGTATAAAGCAGCTTGCCTCAGAGTAGAATTTAACCAGCTCAAGAAGGTCAACTGATTAACAATGAGACAGACTGATCACCTGTTCTGGCCTGATCCTCGAACAAATCCATGTAAGAGGGCTCACTTCTGGTAGTTAAGTGTTGTATGAATAAGATTTTTGAGTTCTTTTTGCTTTAATAAAGAACATTAGGTACATTCTATTGTTAGAACTGCCTTGGGTTATTGATATCCTGAATTAAGCCATCGAACCAGGGAAAGTGGGAATAAAAGCTTACAGCGTGGAATGCTTATCAACATTAGTAGAACATGCATCCATAAATTAAATTTTGCAAGAGCTATTTTACACACTGTGCATTCAAGTATCAAGTAACATTTCATGAAATGTGGCTAGGCTTGGAGGTTTTGAGGGGTTTCATTAATCACCATAATTAAGAGAATTTATCAGTTCCAAGGAAAATACTAAACAGTGGTTTAGTTTTTGTATAGTTTTTGTTGTTGAGCAAATAGTCTGTGCACTACTGTGACACGATTCCCTGAACTGAATTTCAATAATTTGCATTGGCAAAGACAATCATTGCACATCGACTTTGATTTTGAGATCTAATCAGCAGAGCAATGAGTACTCATCAGCATTAAGGCAAAAAAAAAGGCTTTTCCTTAAGCTAGAACATTAGGTAACTTGAAATTAGCCAAGGCAGTCTTGCAAAATACAGGGGCCAGAATTTTCCTAAGACCAAAAGTGGGAAAGTATCCAGATGGGAAATCCATGGCCTACTGAGATAAGAAAGCCAAACAAACCTTCCAACAATCAGGCAGCTGAATGCCTGCCAGTGGACTTTCTGCTGGAACTGGGGCACTACAGCAGGAAGTGCCATTCATCTGGACCTAGCAAACAATCAAGACCAGCTATGCCAATACAGATGCCAGGGTTGTTGCCAGGACATTGCCCAACTCCCTCAGATTCCAGGTAGAGAATCACAGCTAGGAAAGGAAGATGTTGTTTGTAGGGAGGTGGTTCAGGGATTGGGGGGGGGACCATAGGGAACGGGGATCTGAAGTGAGAACGTGTGAGAAAGTGTCAGCAGTCTAGTTGTACAAATCTTGTGCAAATCACCAACACCAACAACATCCAGGGTAATTGCAGCCCATATAAGATATGAGCTTTCTATTATGAGGAAGGGTCGCCGGACTCAAAATGTTAACTTTGATTTCTCTGCACAGATGTTGCAGAGCTTTTCCAGCAACTTCTGTCGTTGTTGTTGTTAAGAATGAGAGCTTTGTTGTCATTAATTACCCAGTTCTGGACTTCAATTGACAGCAGGGCATGAAAGTTGAATTTGGATCTTCCTGCCCACAGCTTAATTAAGCAAAGGCCTGGAGACAGCAGAAATCACCTTGATGTCAACACATCCGATTATTTTATCTTCCCATTACCTTAGCCCCACCCACACTGTCCTGAAGAGGACTTTGGTGCCCATGTAGACATTGTGTAAAAAAACACTGGATTAACCTTTGTCAAGAAATCCAAATGGCTTGTGACAATGGAAATCTACATGTTGTGTGCAATAGGCTCGAGAGGACATTTGGTCCAACTGTTATCCAAGTTTCTGCCCTGAAACTGTAAGATGCTGAACTACTCACTGATAGAAGTAAACAAATGTCCCATGGATCTCACAAAAGCATTCAACATGGTCAGCAGAGCAAGATTCTGTATGATTTTGGAGAAAATTGTCTATCCACCAAAATTCTTTTCCACCCTTTTAAGAATGATATAGATTGGGGCTATCCATGCTAGTCCTCCACCCCACTATGTTTTTTAATTCACTCATGAGATGTGGGCATCATTGGCTGTGCCAGCAGTTGTTACCCATCCCTAGTTATCCTAGATACTCTATTTATTCTTTGTTATGGGTCTGACCCAGGGGATGAGAAAGATGGTGAGCTCGGAACACACTCTTCATGCTGTCCCTACTGAAAATAAACTTCATATGGGCACAGAAAATCTACTCCATCTCAGCATCTATCCTGTCAAATCACCTCAGAATCATGTATGTTTAAATGAGACCACTCCAATAGGTCCAAACTGCTCATGTTTTCCTCAAAAGACAACCGTATCATTTTTAATCATATAATGCTTATAGCCGTAACCTTGCATCATCCTGAAATTAGTTAGTTCCAAATCAACACTGCTGGGGCTCCAGTAACAAAATAAGGTTCAAAAACATAACCCATGTTGTGTTTGTTCAACAATGTTGATTTGTATTTCACTTGTTCTTGGTGACAGAAGCTCTTGCAGTATTTAGTAGGTGCTGTTTATCTTTTTAAATCTATCCCAACCCTGGGCATTTATGGTCTTTCATTGGCAATATTTCAGAGATACTACACTATCAAAACAACCCTACAAGGGATAAAATCAGTTTAAAACTGGCAGTGCTAAACTGGCCAACCACAGATAATTCGTTTTAGGATGCCAGTAAAGCTTGGAATGCAAACTCCAAAACACCAATAATTCCATTTTATTTAACAATAATAGAAATTGAATGTGAACCAGTGGAATTGGGCCTTTCTAACAATTTTAAGTAAGTAGATTTGATCAAGTGAAAGTGGCTTTCTTTTCTTAACTGTAGAATTAATGTAACTTTTTTGATATTTCTAATTTGAGTGAATTACAATTTTTTTGTCATGCATACAAATGCCTAAGGTAAGCTGTTACCAGTGATGTCCCCTGCCTATTTTATAAGAATGACTACTGAAATATTACAAAGGCATAATTCTCTAATACCAAGCCAACTTTCAAGTGACAAATTGCATGTATGTTTTTATTTTTGCACTGCTAGGAATTATCATTCAACCTTATCAAGTAAGTATAGGTTTTAGTAAGAGCGTTTTAATGAAACTTGAATAACTTTGGCATCATTTCACACTTGGTTTAACAAGCTGCATTAGAATTGCAGTAATGAATAGATTACAGAATTGAGCAAAACCCATTGGTCTGAATATGAAATCAGAACACTTCCTTTATAAAGCTCAGCAGCTTCAGACAATATCACCTCCTGAACTCTGCATATGACACTTACCTGGAGCAAATAGCAAAACTACCTGACGTATGAGTTGATTGAGCATTGAAAAATTTGAATAAATCTAAATTGGCTCCTTTGTTGTTTTTAGAGTGGTGCTGGAAACACACAGCAGGTCAGACAGCATCCAAGGAACAGGAAAATCAACATTTCAGGCAGGATCCCTTCATCAGGAATGAGGCTGGAAGCCTTGGGGGTGGAAAGATAAATGGAAAGGGGCGGGGCTTGGGATAAGGTATCTGGGAGTGCAATAGGTGGATGGAGGAAGGGGTAAAGGTGATAGATCGGATAGGAGGGTGAAGCGGATAGGTGGGAAGGAAGATTGACAGGTGGGAGAAGAAGTTTGGAACTGGGGTAAGGTGGGGGGGAGGCAAAATGAGGAAACTGGTGAATTCCTCATTCTGCCTTGGGGTTGAAGTGTTCTGAGGTGGAAGATAATGCGTTCTTCCCCCAGGCAGCAGCTGGTGAGGGAGTGGCAGTGGAGGAAGCCCAGGACCTGCATGTCCTCGGCAGAGTGGGAGGGGGAGTTGAACTTTCTGGCCATGGGGCGGTGGGGTTGATTGGTGCGGGTGTCACAGAGATGTTCCCTGAAGCACTCTGCGAGAAGGCGTCCAGTCTCCCCAATGTAATGGAGAACCACATCGGGAGCAATGGATACAATAAATGACATTTGTGGAAGTGCAGGTGAAATTTTGATGGATGTGGAAGGCTCCTTTGGGGCCTTGGATGAAGGTGAGGGGGGGAGGTGTGGGCACAGGTTTTGCAATTCCTGCAGTGGCAGGGGAAGGTGCCAGGAGGGGACAGTGGGTTGTTGGGAGGCGTGGACCTGACCAGGTAGTCATGGAGGGAACAGTCTTTATGGAAAATGGATAGGGGTGGGAAAGGAAATATATCCCTGGTGGTGGGGTCCGTTTGTAGATGGTGGAAATGTTGGCAGATGATGCGGTTTATGCAGAGGTTGGTGGGGTGGAAGGTGAGGACCAAGGGAGTCCTGTCCTTTTTGTGGTTGGAAGGGTGGGATTTGAGGGTGGAGGTGCGGGATGTAGATGAGATGCATTGGAGGGCATCTTCAACTGCGTGGGAGGGGAAATTACGGTCTTTAAAGAAGAAGGCCATCTTATGTATGGAACTGATCCTGCTGGGAGCAGATACAGTGGAGGCAGAGGAATTGGGAATACGGGATAGCATTTTTACAGGAGGTAGGGTGGGAGGAGATGTAATCCAGGGTAGCTTTGGGAGTCGGTGGGTTTATAAAAAATGTCTGTGTTCGGTCAGTCGTTGTTGATGGAGATGGAGAGGTCTAAGAAGGGGAAGAAGATGTCGGACCTCCCCCCACTTTAACCTAGTTCTAAACTTCTAGCTCAGCACCATCCTCATGACCTGTCCTACCTGTCAATCCTCCTTCCCACTTATGCGCTCCACCCTCCTCTCCAACCTATCACCTTTACCCCTTCCTCCAGCCACCTATTGCACTCCCCAGCTACCTTCTCCCCAGCCCCACCTCCTCATTCCTGATGAAGGGCTCCTGCCCGAAACATCGATTTTCTTGCTCCTCAGATGCTGCCTGATCTGTTCTGCTTTTCCAGCACCACTCTAATCTTGACTCTAATCTCCAGCATCTGCTGTCCTCACTTTCTCCTTTGTTGTTTTGTTGATGTATATAGGTTCTGGTGACAGTTTTATCTGTTCTCTAAAGTCTGCACAAATCAATGCAGACTAAAGTACTGCTGTTTATCATTTCTTCAAGGCAGGCATCCTTGCAAGAGGATTCGCAGTAGGGTTAAAATCAACTAGGTAAAAACAATGACTGCAGATGCTGGAAACCAGATTCCAGATTAGAGTGGTGCTGGAAAAGCACAGCAGTTCAGGCAGCATCCCAGGAGCAGGAAAATCGACGTTTCAGGCAGTATACCTTTGTGATAGCTAGATGACATTAAAAAATATGGCACTTTGGTCTAAGGGGGTCTCTGTCGTACTCTGTGCAGTCTACAAATAGTCAGTCAATGAGAAGACCATTAGACAGTAGTCTGTTCAACAATCAGTCAACTACGCCTATAATTGTAATCTAAGCAAGTATAACAACAGAGACTGTATATGTGAATCTGAGATGTCATGTAAATGTATATAGCTTGTTGTTAATAAACTTCTAAACATTTGTTATGGTCCCATCTCGTATTACTAATGGATAAATCAGATCCTAGTGTGAAAACTGGACCAATAGATCAAAGTGGCTTTCTTCTACTTTACCATGGCAACCTTTCACTGACACATAAGCACTCAAGGCTGCTGATTTGGTTTCAACAAGAAAACAGAAGTTTATTGCACAAAATAAATCAAAACAAAATAAAATACAAGCCAAGCTATCTCAATAAAGCACGGAATGAAATATTTCAAAACACTTGGCAAAACCAAATCCCATCTACTCCCAGCACCATCATATTATAGTTACTCAGAAATCAAGAGAAATTCATTCCATATCAAATTTGGAGTTTTGACTTAATTGCTTTTGCTCAGTTCCAGTCCTATGAGCCATGAAACCTTTTCCCTTGATTGCACACACAACTGAGAGCTTAGACGTTTTCAGTCCTTTAACAACCTGCTAAGTTCTAACCAAACACTCCTGATTTGGAAGTTTCACAAAATATTCCCTTTCACTGAAGTAAAATTTTGCTTAACTGCTCTAAACATTCCATTTGTTCTTGCTATGACCCTAGTCAGCTCTCCTTTAAATAGCCCAAAAGCTTTTGAATAGCATTTTTTATCTTAAAGTCTGCTAAGCTAATAGCTTTATGTTATCTCCCTCCTGTTGCAAATCCCCACTCTAAAAGCAAACTTCCATTTGCACTCGAGGAGACACAAACTGCTTTCAAATCATAGTTCCAGAAAAACTGACCAAGTTTAATTTTAATCCTTTCACACAACAGACCGACAAACAAATGACACTAGTTTAAAAGTCAAACTCTAAAAAGATTAGTTCAATATATAGAAGTTATGCATCTTTCATCACATGTGTCAATAACAATCCCACTCTTAGTGGTATAAGTTATGTGAGCAAATCTTAGTTGGTAGTGAATAACTGAAAAGTTATTTTTGTGATCCAAGATGAACCGAGTGAAGTGAGCCATTTTGGCAGAGGAAAGCAGAGCACAGCAAAGCTGATTGTAGTCTAGCTACAAGTGGTTAAGCCAGCTATGTGTTTCACATACTCAAACCTGCGCCCCCTGGAATTGATGTTTGTAGAAATACACAAATAACAATGTGGATGTTCTGCTGGAATTAAGGACAGTAAATATGAAGATGAGCACATGACTGAAAAAAATTCAGAATACCGTGGTAAACGGAGAATTTACCATGGTAAGTGGTTCTGCGGGTGAGAATTTGAAATTGCAGTCCTAAATGACTTGCAGGAGAATCATTTTCAAAGGCATATGCAAATGAAGGTAGCAAGTAGATGGTCAAATTAGGCCTTGGATAATTAAAATAAGTTTGAAGAAATAGCAGCAGTTAAGAACCCCATAGAGTCCAATAACTTTGAAAAAGAGGTTAATTTCCCAGTGGCCAATGAAAATAACCAAAAGGCAAGATTTCATGTTGTAAGACATTTGCTGTAACAGTAATCAGGAGCAGGAATCAAGATGAGTTATTCACAAATGTTCACCTAAGAATATTGAAGTCAATTGTTAACTGGTCCAAAGCCATTCTGTGTTTTCCACAATTTCTCAGCAAAGGTCACCTGAGATCTATCTGGGATACTTAAAGGAACTGAATTCTTGTTCTTACCATTAACAGGTCTCCATTCTGCATGAACAACAGCTCAAGAAGTCTACTATCAATAATTCCATTATGTTAAAGGGGACAGTAGCATAATGACAAAGTCACTGGACTATTAATCCTGAGTTCAGTGTTGGTGTTCTGAGGACTTGGATTCACACCCTACCATTGCAAAATATGGAATTTGAACTTGAATAATTAAATTCTAATTGAGCAGCTTGTCCAAAGGTGACCTTAAAGTCATTGTAAAAGCCACTCTGGTTTATGCTTTAGGGAAGGAAATCTGTTATCGTGGCTTACACAAAACTCCAGACTCACTGCAACGTGATTGATTTTTAACATCCTTCTGAACTGGCCTCGCAAGCCATTTGGTTGTGCCAAATCACAGCTCACCACTACCTTTGGAAGAGCAAACAGGGATGGACAATAAATGCTCTTAACCAGTGATGCCCACATCCTGAAAACAAATGAGGTAAAAGGTGTAGATAGACACTTTTCCACATTGCCAGTCTTGAACAGCTTGACTAGGGGTGCTATTAATTTTGGAGTACACGACTTCAGTACTATTGCCAGAATTTTGTCACTGCCCATAGATATTGCACTATTCAGTACTTGCAACCATTTTTACGTAACACATGGAGTGAATTAAACTGGCTGCAGACTGGCTGGGGACTACTGGAAGAGGATAAGATAGATGACCTATTTGGTACTTCTGTCTAAAGATTGTTATAAGCACTTCAGTCTTATATATTGTTCTGATCTCTGAGTTCACCCATTACTGAGGATGGGGTTGGTTGTGAAGCCTTCTCCTCCAGCGAATTGTTTAATTGCCACCACCACTCACAACTGGCTGTGGTAGGACTGCAAAGTTTTAATTTGATACATTGATTGTGGAAGTTTTTAGCCCCGTAAATTATTTGTGGCTTATGCTGATTGACAAGTATGATGGACACCTTGATTTAGATTTCTGGCATACTCGCCTACACACTTCATTAGATTGATGTAATGATAAAGTAGTGGATATGTCAATCCTTGATGTTGCATATGGTGGCTGATCCAAACCTGCTGCTGCCGCCAATGGCTCACAGTGCCTCATGGATGCCCAGTTTTCAGCAATAGAACTACTTGAAGTCTATTCCATTTAACATACAGGTATTGCCAGACAACATGATAGATGGCATCCTCAACTCTAAGACAGGTAGATTTGGTCAGGACAAGGTCAAGTAATTTTTCCCTCTTACTAGTTCCATCACAACCTGATACAAATCCAGTTTGGCAGCTGTGTTCTTTAGGACTCAGCCAGATCATTCAGTGGGAGTGATATCAAGCCACTTTTGTTGATGAACATTGTATGTACTTTGGATGGAGAACTCCAATGTCCTTGCCACCTGTGCTTCTTCTAATTGGTGTTCAACATAGAGGAATGCAGGCTTGTCAACTGAGAGGAGAGTGGGTAGATATTAATCAGCAGGCAATTTCATTACTTGTGTTTGACTTGATGCCACGAGATAGGGTTCAGAGTCAATTTTGTGGACCCATCAGGTCTACCATGGTCATATTGACTGGCACAGTAGACTCATTAAGTTGAATGGCGTACCCCACTTCTTTCCTTCTATTGTTACATAAAAAAGTGTAATGTTCAGCACTAGAATATTAATAGTATTATGCATTAATAAAACAAAAATACATAGTAATACTTTAATAGTACTTAATATAAAATAGTAAGAGCCAGAAACTGGACCAGCAAAACCAGTAATGTGGCAGTGATCCATCAGCAGCAGAGTCAGCAGTAGCAGGGCCATGGAAATGTCAGTGAACTAGCTGCAGGACTGAGCCAGCAGCAGAGTCAGGAGAGCAGCCTAAACAGTGTCAGCTGCAACAATGAGACAGCTATAACACCGTCAGGAAAACAGAAGTGGGCCAGTGGCAGCAGTGAGCCAGCAGCAGCAGCACCAGGACAACAGCAGTGATAAGAAACCAGTTTTGAATCCCAGTTGCAAAAGTGCCAGGAAACAAAAAGTGAACAAGTGAAGAATATGGAACTGTACAGCACAGAAATGGGACCTTCGGTCACAATGTTGTCCTAAATATGATGCAAAATTGAACTAATCCCTTCTGATCCATAATCCCTCCATTCCTTGCATATTCATGTGCTTATCTAAAAGTTCCTTAAATGTACCTATCATATTTGCCTCCACCACACTCTAGACTCCTACCACTCTCTGCATAAAAGATTTGCCACTCACATCTCCTTTGAACTTTCCACCTCTTACCTTAAATGCATGCTCTATAGTTTTAGACATCTCAACTCTGGGAAAAAAACTCTGACCGTCTGCTATACTAATACATCTTGTAATTTAATAGATTTCTATCAAGTCTCCTATTGGCATCAGCTGCCTCAAAGAAAACAACCTGAGTTTTTCTAGCCTCTCTTGATAGCAGCATCTTGGCAAATCTCTTCTGCACCATCTCCAAAGCCTCCACATCCTTCCTGTAATGTGATGACCAGAATTGAATGCAATACTCTAAGTGTAGCCTAACCAAAATCTTATAAAGCTGCAACATGACATCCTGACTCTTGTATTCAATTCCCCAACCAATAAAGGTAAGCAAGCCACCCTCTTTACTACCCTCTCTACTTGTGTCGCCAGTTTCAGGGAGCAATGGACTTGAACCCCAAGATCCCTCTGTACATCAATGATGTTCAGGGTCCTGCCATTAACTGTATATTTTTCCATAACGTTTGATCGCCCAAAGTGCAGCACATAACATTTACCCAGATTAAACTCCATCTGCCATTCCTCCATCCATATCTGGAAAGTGAAGACAAGTTCACTGTTCTGGGAAGGAGGTAAGGGTTGAGGGCGGAAGAGTCAGAAGTGAGTCCATCCTGGTTGAAGACCCTGTCAACCACAGTTGAGGGAGTTCTCAGTTGAGGAGAAAAGGTCATGTCAGAGATGTCCAGTGAGATATATGCCATCAACAAAACAAATACAACTAAGATCGAGAAATTCGGAGAATGAAATGAAATCCTTGCAGGAAGCAAGGTGTAAGGAAGTGTATTCAAAGTAACCGTGGAAGTCAATAAGTTTGTAATAGATTTTGGACGACAACTTATCCCAGAAATGGAAACAGAGAGTCAAGGAAGGGAATGGAGGATTCATATTTGGTCCAGGTGAAGTTGAGAGAAGGATGGAAATTGGAAACAAATTCAATGAATTTTTCAATTCCAGACAAGAGCAGGAAACAGTTCCAGAGACATCATTGATTTATTGGAGAAAGTGTTGGGGGTGCTGCACAAGTAAGACTGGAACAAAGAACATTGCATATACCCCACAAAGTGACAGGCTTAACTGGGACACATGTGGCTACCCACGGCCACATCTTTGACTTGGAGAAAGTGAGGTGAATTAAAGAAGAAGCTGTTCAAAATGAGAACGAGTTCAGCCAAGCGCAGGAGGGTGGTGGTGGATGAAAACGGTTCAGACCTCTTTTCAAGGAAAAACACAGAGAGTCTTTAGACCATCCTGATGGAGAATAGATGTATAGAGGCATTGTACATCCATAGTGAAGAGGAGGTGGCTAGGGATTGAACACTGGAAATTATGGAACTGCAATAAAGCATCAGAAGAATAAAAGAAAACCTGTCAAGAAAACCAAGGCATATTATTGGTGAAATTGAGCTCTGACATGCCTGATTTGGAGCAGAAAAGGGCAAGAACTATGAAACAAAGAGGCAGCAGCCTTAATGAAGTCACTCCCTGATGACTCAGTGATCTTTAGTATTCTGCTAAAAACAGATTACTGGTAATCCTGGTATCCAGATTCATGATGGAAGCTGACTGGGCTTCCACTGCAGCACTCAATTTATTGGCCAGATGCTGTTTGTGATGGAATGAAGCAGAGAGACTAGCCATCAAATGCTGCAGCATGGTTGGTTCTGAAAGTATGTAAGACTGAGGTGGTCAACTATTCAACCATGAAGAATGCTTTTCAAATGCAACACGCAATCTGGACACTTCTATGCTCCTTGTCATTGAATATAGTCTTTCTGGCAGGATTCCCAGTGTATCAATTATTTAGATGTACATAGTCATCAGCCTTCTTCTGAACAACAGTAAAATACATTGGATGTTAGAAGTTTGAAAAAAACAGAAAATGATGGAAATACTCAGCAGGACGGGCAGAATCTGTGGCAAAAGAAACAAAACTAATGTTTTTGTTGGTGGTCTTTCATGGGAAATGCTTTACTTTGTAACATACTGTATTTAAATCTTGATTTGATTCATCTGCAGCAGAACTGTTGTGTCCATTTGTAATCCAGACATATATCTGCTCTATCCTTTCTTTTAACTCCACCTTGAAAACATTTATTTTCAGTATGACACCATGTGTAGACCCTGCCTTCATGCTATCCTCTAAACTACATGCAGTTTTTTTTTAAATCATTCATGAGATCTGGTGTCACTGGCTGGACCAGCATTTGTTGTCCACTCCTAGATGTCCTCTAAAGATGGTGATGAGCTGCCTTCTTGATTTGTTGCAATCCATGAATTCTAAGTAGCCCCAGAATGCCATAAAGCAAGGCATTCCAGGATTTTGCCTTATCAACAATGAAGGAACAACAATATTTCCAGTGAGTGGCTTAGAAGGGAAATTGCAGGTGCTGGTGTTCCTATGTATCTCCTGCCCTTGTCCTTCTGGATGGAAGTGATTGCGTGTTTGGAATATGCTATCCAAGTAGCCTTGGCGAATGTCTATATTGCATCCATTAGCTGTTACACATTGTTGCTACTAAGGGTGAGTGGTGGACGAAATGAATGTTTGTGGATGGGGTGCCAATGAAGTGGTCTGTTTTGTCCTGGATGGTGTCAAGCTTCTTGACTAATGTTGGAGTGTGTATTCTATCACAATCTTGAATTGCGCCTTGTAGATGGTAGACAGGCTTGGGAGAGTCAGAAAGTGAGTTACTCACCACACAATTCTTAGCTTCTGAACTGCTCTTTGTAATCACAATGTTTATATCATTAGTCCAGTTCAGTTTCTGGTTAATGGTAATCCACACAAGTTGATAGTGGGATTTCAGTGATGACAAAGCCATTGAATGAAAAAAGGATGGTGATTGGATTCTCTCTTGTAGGAGATGGGTCATTTCCTGTAACATATCTTGCATGAATTTTGCTTCCCAGCCCAAATCTGAATAGTGTCCAAGGCTTACTGCAATTGGACATGGACTATTTCAGTATCTAAGGAGTTGCAAATTGTGCTGAATATAATGCAATCATCAGTGAGCATCCCCACTTTGAACCTTAGGATAGAGGGAAGGTTATTGATGAAGCAACTGAAGATACTTGTTACAAGGAGTCTACCCTGAGGAAATCATGCAGAGATGTGCTGGAGCTGACATTACTATCCTCCAACAGCCACAACAACTTTCTTTGTGTCAGCTTTCACTCCAGGCAGCAGTGAGATTTCCTCTGATTCCCATTGACTTTGCCAAGGCTCCATTCCTGAAGGACATTCGTGAACCAGATTTTTTTTTTCCTGACAATTGACAATAGTTTCAAGTTCATGAGTAGACTTTTAATCCCAGATCTTTACTGAATTCAAATTCCACTATCTGGGATTCAAATCCAGGTCTGCGGAACATTGCTTGAGCCTATGGATTACTTGCCATCACCTTCATGACAGTATATGGATCCAAGCTGATGACATTCAAATAATCTCACCATCATCAGCAGCAAGTTGGTCGTTGGATGATGGCCATACAATTAATTGAGCAATGGATGGAGCTAGAAAAGGTATGGCATTTGAAAATGCACTCCTAAAAGCTTGTTACACAGCAAATGGTTAGCAACTGGAATGCACTGTCTGAATGTGAGGTGGAGAAAAGTTCAATAATGGCTTTCAAAAGGGCATTAGATCATTTTCTGAAAGGGGCAAATGCAGGAATATGGCACTAGTTGTATAGCCTTTGCAGATAACTCGCATGAATATGATGAGTTAAATCACTTCTATCTCCAATATAACCATGGTGGCTATAAAATGAAGTCGAGTGAAGGTGAATCTTTACTTTCGCTTTTGTGTTCCACTGCCACCTCCAGGGTAGACTCAAGACCCTTGAGTATTGAAATTAAAAAGGGACAAGGTTTGGGTTGTGAAGACGGGAAAGGAGAAAATAAAAAGTGCTTGTTTACTGCATTTGCAATTTGTAAATCAGAACAGATTGAGGAATAAGGGGAATGAAAACAGAAAATGCTGGAAACTCAGCAAGTCTGGCAGCAACAATGGAGAGACAGAGTTAATGTTTTGAGTCCAGTATGACTTCTTCTGAATTGAAAAGGGCTGGAACATTGTTATCTTTGATGGTGTAGAATAATGACAGAGAAGGAACTAATGGAACAGATGATTAGGGAACCCAGTGCAAAAAGCAAAGGGAGTGTTAATGGTGGTAATGTAAAGATAGAGATGTATAATAGTTGTAAATGATAGTTGTGAAAAGGAGAATTTGGATCTTCTCTGTAGAGTGCAAACTCAAGAAGACACAAACAAGATATTGCTGAGAGGGTGTTAACAATCAAAGACAGAAGTCATGATATGGAGTTATTGAATTCCTGGGATTCCATTTTGGGTGATATGGCTGTCATGGTTGAATAATGATCAATGTGTGCAAACATTGAGTTGTGCTTTCTAAACTTATAACAGTGCATAGTGCGTGAAAGTGGGATAAGAAATATGAATGTTAGCTATGAGTTCTGATCAAATTAGTTTATTGGCAGTTGTGTGATGGTCAGACAATGAATTGAGCAATGGATGAGGCTAGCAGTAAAATTGATATGATGTGACATTTGAAGATATACTCCTAAAAACGGACTGTTGCGGCCATCTGTTATGACTACTTTTCCTGCATGTGTCTGGAGGGCATCTCACCTCCTGAGAATACAGGGTGGCTGTCTTTCTTTCCATCTCTTTCATCAAGACTTTGATGCAACATTCAAAACCGTTAGTGCATGCTTTGTCCTTTGCCCAACTATTGTTGACCTCTCCACAGCACAATATTTAAAGTGATCTCATCATCATCTGCAGCAGCAATGATGCATCCCTAACCCACAAACCCCTTTTCATTTATAGCAGAGTTGGAGGAATTATTTCTCTCAAAGGTTCTTAAGTTTTTGGAACACTTTATCCCAGAGAGCAGTGGAGTGGGGTAATTGAACATTTTTAAATCAGAGGTGGATAGATTATTGACTAATATGAGAGTCAATGATTATCAAGGGTAGGTTGGAATGTGGAGTTGAGGCCACAATCAGATCGGCTACCATTTTATTAAATGGCAGAGCAGGTAAGAGAGAGGTAGAATGGCCTTAACATGCTCCTAATTCAAATTGTATCCATTGTTGATAATTTACCTGTACTTATTTTCTTTCCTTTATTGTCTCTCATTCCCAGTAGCTCATGAGGTAGACAGTAATTTATTGGCGAAAGTGGGTACTGCAGATGTTGGAGATTAGGGTCAAGATTAGAGCTTTTGCCTGAAATGTTGATTTTCCTGCTCCTCGGTTGCTGCCTGATCTGCTGTGCTTTTCCAGCACTGCTCTAATCTAGACAACAATTTCTGTTTTTCCACTTTTAGCTACACAACCATAGATTGCAGAAACTGATTACAGCTTCAAACATATAACTAATGGTAAACTCTGACAATTTGGTGGTAGACTGTTTTTTTTAATTGAGCATGACCAAGCTGGAAGTCTTCTGTTGAACCACTCATGACTGTAGGGTTCAAAAGTTAGCATGGACATCCACAGCACTGACTGATCATTCTTCTTGGTACTTGGGACAACCTCCACAGCCAAGCCATCTCTGGTTTCCTCTGGGCATGGCAGATGTTGCAAGCTTAACATAAACAGTCTTCAAACCAAATTTCAGAGATTGCGTCTTCTTTGGCCAGATACATTCTTTTCCCAAAAGAAATGGTCTGCAACACCAAAGTTTGTAGGAATTTTTGTCCTTCTTTGGTTTTCTAGCCACCTTGATGTCTTTTCCCTGTGGAAGTTCCATAGAAGATCTCCTTGAGATTCTATAGTCATCCATGTAGGATTCAATGATAAGACCAAAGATTTTGTCAGCACTTGAGAATTTACTATAGATTGGATGTCATTTTTCCTATGGGCAATAGGGCAGTTATCCACATACAGAAGCTCTCTGACATTTTAATCATCATTTACAATCCCAAAATCCAGGTCAATGTTTCCACATTGCAGTTAGATTGCTTCTAAATCAAAGAGGTTGTGTGCTTTTAAATTCATTTTACCCAAGAGACAGACATCACCAGGAAAAAGATGATTGTCTGTTACCCAAACTATAAAAGGGCAATTCTGCAAAAGACATATCATATTCCTCAGAAATAATTATTGTTATGATATATTAAGTTGATCATAGGTAAGATTGTGATAGTCTAGTTTGCAATTAAGTATTGGCATGTTTAAGATTAGTATAATTCATAAATCAGGTAGTTGTTTTGCTTATGATAATTAAATTGCCATTTGCCTTTGCCAATGCAATAGTGTAATAAAAATATTAATTATACATTGAATTGCCTTCTATTTAGTTCTTGATATTTTTTGATTGTACAAAAATTAAATCGGTATTTGCAGTTATCTAGCTTTTGCAGAGTGATACAAGAGGTAAATTATACAACACACATAATCAAATCTAAATCTCAATTTTGTATTTCTCCACCAACAATCTCTTGATACCATGTGGTATATAGTTTGTATCAATCAATTATTTATTGCATAAACTTGCTGACCCATTAATGGAGCAAAGTTCTACGCTAAGTCAGTAGCTGTGACAAAGAAATTAGAATCAGGGTAAAGAATATTCACTATCATTGAGAAGTAACCTTATGTTATTGTATGTTCTTTACCTCACAGCGCAGTCAAAAGCTGACAAAACACCTCCACAAAATGGAGTGGAAAGCAGTCTCACACCTTAAATGTACAAATATGTAAATGGTAAATTGACATGTGACGGATTTAAAATCTAAAAATTCTATATCAAACACTGCTAATTAGGTTTTTTTAACATTAACAACAACACTTGATATAGTGCTTTTAAATAGCAAAGCTTCCCAAGACAATTCACAGAAACATTACAAAGCAAAATTTGATAGCAATAATTTGAATCCAATAAAATAAACAGCTCGAGAGGCCTTGGAAAGTTTGAAATTGCAAGACAGACAATGACAACCTTAGTCATAGGGCTGAGTCTTGTCATATTTTTGGCTTGGTGTCAATTACATCTGGTTTCATGGAAAATTTCACTCTGTGAGGCTCAGCAAGATTTCTTGACATTTGGTTCCTGGGTTGGTGTTGGAAGCTACCCTTGACTTATTGTGCAAAAGACGTAAGACGTCTCAGACGTAAGGATGGTTCCTTTGATGTGACCGAAGACCACTTACAACCACTAAATAGCACAGCAAGACAGAAGTACTGTTAATCATAGAATCCCTACAATGCAAAAAGAGGCTATTCATCTGATCGAGTTTGCACTGATCCTCCAAAGCGCATCTTACCCTCCCACCCTATCCCCATAAGCCCGCATTTACCACGGCTAACTCACCTAGCTTGTACATGCCTGGGCTCTATGGGGCAATTTAACATGATCATCCACCTAACCTGCACATCTTTAGACTTTGGGAGGAAACCTGAGCACCGAGTAAAAGCCCACACAGACATGGAGGCAATGTGCAAATTCCACACAGTCACGTGAGGTCAGAATTCTACCCAGTGTCCTGGCGCTGTGAGGGCAGCAGTGCTAGCCATTGTGCCACTGTGCTGCTGTAAGCCTAATAACTTTGACTGAGGGGGCACAGCACAAAAGGGCAAGACAAAGCAAGGCAGGGGTGTTGCAAACATTCAGGTAGTGAGCACCAAGAAAGCAATTGAACATCCCTGATACACAGCCTGGTCCAGTGCATGTGCTGGGTGCCTGTCCCTGCACACACGGTGTGCTTTTGCAGCAACATTACAATGCTAATTACCAATGTGACCCAAATGCAGCAGTAGTGTACAGAAATATCCTTCAAGTGGATCTGATGAAAGTTCTAAGAGGCTGCCAGGTGTTGAATACCAGTGTCTGTGGATGAGAGCTTAAAAATGTGTTGCTGGAAAAGCGCAGCAGGTCAGGCAGCATCAAAGGAGAAGGAGAATCGATGTTTCGGGCATAAGCCCTTCATCAGGAATGAAGGAGAATCGATTCCTGAAGAAAGATTTATGCCCGAAACGTCAATTCTCCTTCATTCCTGACGAAGGGCTTATGCCCGAAATATCGATTCTCCTTCTCCTTTGATGCTGCCTGACCTGCTGCGCTTTTCCAGCAACACATTTGTAAGCTCTGATCTCCAGCATCTGCAGTCCTCACTTTCTCCTTCTGTGGATGAGAGGTGTGCACAGCTGTTATTCTGGATTGTACCCTGAGGCATTATTGCTGGGTGTCCAAGGTAGCAGTCCACAGGTGCTGGAGTCTGAAGTACAGAGCTGGAGACACCAGGTTCCTGCTCTGAGTTGCATGCTGGTAATTGTCAACATCTAGTTTCTTCATGGCTGGTTAGAAAGCTGGTTATTACTGTGGTGAAACTTGGTGTTAATGGAACTGTTAACAAGCAATCAGCCCCATTAATAGGCATCTCATTGCTACTTAAGGAGAATCTCAGTTCAGTGTGTGGATCTTATTTAGAAAATGCAGCTTGTTGTTATTGTCATTGATCTGGGCCTCACTGAACTTCTCATGCAACTCTTCTAGATTTCTTGCCATAGTTTACTTCTTCAGACCTCCATAAGATTTTGCCCCTGGAGATAAGATTTCAGCAGCTTTCTAAAGTAGAACAGATTTAATGAGGGAACTATTGATTTTGGGCTTGGATAGCTGAAGGCATGTCCTTTAATTGTGCAGCAATGGTGATCAGAGGTGCCCTTGTCATGTAGTTGATTTAAACTTCATTCTTTACATTGTAGACCTTTAATTCAACAAAGTGATCAAATGCACTCTGTTTAATGAGTCAAGTTGTGATACTGTCATGAAGCTTCAATACCATATTCAGTATTGTAAGATCTATGGCTGCATAGGAATTCAATACCTAATGTGAACTGGTTTTTTTTTCTGGCTGTGGGTTCCTGCAATGTGCAGACAATCTAGAGCCAAGGCATTGTTTACAATTGAAGATGATTGGTTCACAGTTAACTGAGCAGGCTGGAACTGGAAACAAGTTGCAAAGTCACAGAAACAGAAAGAGAGAGAACATACAAAGTAGTGCTGTTGTTCTCCCCAGTCGTGGCTGCCTGTTCTATTCAGTAAAAAAACTCAGTTTAAACACAGAAAACCAGATGCGTTTCTTGCACCAGTTGCTGTAAAATGTGACTTTTGAATTGACAAATCAGAGACATTTTCCTAGTGAGTTAGCTGCTCTATACTTCTTTCATACCAATGGAAGCTTCCAGGGAAAGATAACAGAAAGGGTCAGGGGAACAGGAATCAGATCACCTCAACATCAGATTTGGGAAGCAAAGTTCACTGAACTGATTTTTTGAGCATTTTCTACCTCTGCCAATAACCTATTTTCTCTATTTATTTGACTGTATGTATGTAAGGGGATTTTATAAGGGATTAGAACTTTAGTTAGTAAGTGTAAATGTTGCCAATGGCTTGTATCTGTTTCATTACAGCTATATTTTAATCACTTATAATAAATAATAATTCTTGTTTAGTACAGAAAACTAGTCTGTGCTTTCTATCAACTCTAGCTTGAAAGTACCATAAAAATGCTTTAATATTCAGTACAATTCCAGGAATAGCAGGCTCGATTTACAGTGTGCCATCCCAGTGGGTCATAACAAAATGCATGTCTCAGGATATCAATCCTTCCTTTAAATCACTTTAAATGTTATTGTGTTCTTGCTCCTTAGACATTTTTAGGTCAGATTGCATAGAAAACAACAGTAAAGCATGCCAACTGTGCATCACCATGCAATTTCATTAGGACTAAAATTAAATCTCATCAGGTAAACTCTAATTTACTTCAAAACAACAAAGGAACAAAATATTAATAAATTAGTAAAATCTCATCTGCTTTTCCTATGTATAATTGTGTTTTGTTTTCTATTTCAACAAATTCAAACTGAGGTAGGCCACAATGCAAACCTATATTTAAATAGTGCAGAAAATTCTATTTGTGCTGTACAGCAACAAAACCAGTACATTGAATCACCAAGAAGCTGCAAGCCATAAACTTCCTCCACTGCTTTATTAGAAAGGCAGATCCATAAAAATTCATCAGGATAATGTTGAGATGAAGCTCGTTTGAACTGCCATCTAGCAATCAACCAATCACTCATAGCATGGCATTTACAGCACATCTCATTCCCCAGTTCCTTAAGGACAATTGATTTTCCTGATTCCATTAGCATAAAAGCAAGGAAAATGACTGCAGTGCAATATTTTTGGAAAGTTCCAGAAGTAGGCAGTGCATCAGAGTGTAACCATGATAATAAGCAAGTGCACTGCAGTAACACATCAAAACATAAGACCACAAGTAAGCAATTTAAAATACAAATAGATACAACTGGAATATGTTAGAAAAATGCATATAATTTCAAAATAAACGAATCAGTAGGCAACATCTAACAGCCCATCAGTGTTTTCATATACTGAAGATTTCTTTTTCTACATTCTAAAACATAGAGCTGTCTAATACATTTTTTTATATAAAATGACTACCCCTTGGGGTTGGAAAAGGCACATGAATATTCACACGATTGTCATTATCTTATGCTAAAGAGAAAATTCTATGAGACAAATTTATAACAATTTCTTGCAATATACATTAACCAAATGACTGCAATTTTCATACAGTGGACTTATTGTTTCCTATAAATGAAAATAAATTATTTATCCTTAATGTGTGTAGCTGACTGCAAGGCTGACTATAACTGTTCTAAACAAAACCAATTTTACCAATTGATGACATATGTGTGGTATATTTCCTTTTGCAGCTAAATTAATTGAGGTTTGTACAAAACTATGCATAGTTTAAGTTTTGGAGCTATCAGTTTTCAAGCTATTTGTATCAGCTAAGTGTGTTTACTTATTTTTCATCCATGCCTTAAGACCATTACAAAGGAGGTGGGGGCATGAAACAAGTCCTGGGCAACAGTACACAATCAGCTCAGTTCTAAATTTCACTGGTTCTAAGTGAGCTACCTACTACTATTTCTTGTTTTGCACTACTAACCCAACAAATATGGTGTCTAGGTGAATATCAAGGAAATGAGGTGGATGGGGGAGAAATGACAAACAGCAAGGGAGAGGGAGAGAGAGAGAGAGAGAGAGAGAGAAAGAGAGTGGCAAGGCTTGGAGAAGAAAGAGAGACATAATGGGAGTGGTAGGAAATAGAGAGAGAGTAAAAGGAATGGGAAGAAAGATAAAAATAAGAAGGTTGGGGGAGACAGTAGGGGAGAGAAAGAACAAATAGAGAGAAAGAGTACCACATCTGGAGAATTGTGTATAGTTTTGGTTTCCTTTTTGGAAAGGAACAGGAGTAGGTCATTCAGCCCCTCAAACCTATTCCACCATTCAATGAGATCATGGCTGATCTGTGACCTAACTCCATTTACTTGCCTTTAGCTCCTGTCCCTTAATTCCTTTCTTTAACAGAAAAACAATCTATCTTTGTTTTAAAATTAACATACGTAAAATAAATTATTGCATTAGAGGTTTTCAGAGAAGATGCATTGTATTCATTCCTGGGATGATGGGATTATGTTATGAAGAAAGATTGTACAGGTTAGACTTATACCCATAGGAGGTCATCTTACTGAAGCATAAAAGATCTTGAGGGTAAGAGATAGTGCGGATATCTGGAAGATGTTTCCTCATATGGGGATAATTAAAACTATAGTAGTTAATCAAAAATAAGTCTTCCTTTTAAAACAGAGATGAGGAGAAATCTTTTCTCTTAGAGGGTCATTAAGTGTATATGTTTCTCCCATAGGGGGCAGTGAGTTAGTGAAGGCTGGATCTTTAAATTTATTCAAGACTGAGTTAGAGTTGGGGAAATGGATTGCAGAAAGGAAAATGCAACCAAGACCTCAACCAGATAACCTATGACTGTACTGAATACTGAAGCAGGCACCAACTGGCCTCTTCCTGCTCATAAGTCTTATTTCTTAGTTGAAATGGAGACAAAGAGAGAGGTGGGAGGAATGAGATGCATAGAGGATTTCAAAAGATTTGGAGTAAATAAGGAGAAAATAAGTGAGAAGACTTTGAGGGCACCTGATTGCCCTATCTGCTGGTGCAATACATCTAGATCTTAAGTATACAAATTCAGGAAACACTGATCCAAAGCATCATGGGAATAGCTTCACCACCTGGATTGCAATGATTCAACAAGGCAGCTCACCACCATCTTCTTAAGAGCAATTAGGGACGGGCAATATTAACTGGCTTTAACCGTGATGCCCATATCCAGTTACAGAACAGCAAAAGTTAAAAATACCAAGAGGGCAAGTATTATATTTAGTTAAATGATGGATATATGTAGTGCTAACAGTGAGCCACGTTAATATGACCTTGAAGGCTGATGTTCTCATATTTCTGGCAGAACATGATGCTTTGAAAGTGCTCACCTCGGAGCTTTTATTTATATTTATTTTGCAAGTTTTGAAATTCTTTCAGGACATGTGGGTGTAATTGACAAGGCCAGCATTTGTTGCTCATTCCTAATTGGCCTTGAGAAGGTGAAATGGTGAACCATTGTCGATGATAACTGCAATCAATCTGACGTTCTCTTAGGAAAGGAATTTCAAGATTTTGGTCCAGTAACAGAAAAAGAATTGCAATATAGTTTCAAATCCAGATGGTGTGTGGTATAGAGAGGTGGGTATGTTCCCATGTATGTGCTCCCTTCTCTTTCGAGATGGTAAAGGTCACATTGGAAGCTGCAGTCAGAGGAGGCTTTCTGTGTTCCTGCAAAGGGCCTTTGTAAATGATGCATACTGCTGCTTCTGAGCGCCATGATGGAGGATGTGAATGGTTAAGGTGATGGATGGGGTGCCAATCAAGCAGACTACTTTGTCCTGCATGATTTTGTTTTGCAGCTGCACTCATTCAGATCCAATCATACAGCTGACTTGTGCCTTGTACGTGATGAACAGGTTTTGGGGAGACAGGAGGTGAGTTACTTGCCACAGAATTCCTAGTCTATGGCTTGCTGTTGTAGTCAATATTCATATGACTGGGTGAGTTCAGCTTTTGGTCAATGGTTGATAGTGGAGGATTCACTGATGGTAATGCCATTGAATGTCAGAGGAGATGGTTAGATTGTTTCTTATTGGAAATGGTCATTACTTGGCATTTGGGTGCATACATTACTTGCCATATATCAGCCCAATCCTTAATGTTGTCCATGTTTTACTGCATATGACACAGACTAGTTTAGTATCTGAAAAGTTGCAAATTGTACAGTACAGTGTGCAAACTTAGCAAAGATGATAGATGAACTGGCTGAAGATGGTTGGACTAGCATACTACCCTGAGGTTCTCCTGCAACGATGTCCTGGAGCTGAGATTACTGTCATACCACTGACAATCTTGACTGAGAGTTCTTGGAAAGGAATAGATTAGATTTTGCATTGCTAGAGGGGCTAGCTTGCACATATATTAAATTCATTATGCAGCCAAACACTGAAAAATCACACCTACATTTATAGTGTGTTTAGATTTCCCACAATAGCCACAAGGATTTTGCTTTGTGCTCCTGCCAAACCATTAAAAATGGGTGGAAGAGCACCTTTGCACATCAATCATTAAAGGAGGCAGGACAGTTTGAGAGTGTGGTTAATGAACCATATATAGTATCTCAGACTTTATTAACAGGGGCATAGAGTACAAAATTAAGTTATGTTAAAATCATAAAACATTGATTCAGCTTCAACTGGAGTATTGCATCTAGCTCTGGGTACTGTACTTTAGGAAAGATATGAAGGCATTAGATTGAGGGCAGAAACGTTGAGGGTTGAGAGTTCCCTACAATTCCCACTGATTTCAATTTTACTAGGGCTCCGTGTTGCCATATTCAAGCCAAATGCTGCCCTATTGTCAAGGGTAATCACTCTTGCTTCACCTTGCACCCAACCCTTTTACCAAATTTAGATCAAGTTTGTAATGCAATCAAGAACCAAGTGACCCTAACTGAGCATCAATAATCAGGTCAATGTTGTGTAAATGCTACTTTATGTCAATGTTAATGGCATTTTGTGGATGGTTGAAAGTAGATTGATGGGATAATAGTTAACCATGTGGATTTATCCTGCTTTCTGTGCACCAGATATATAATGGCTAAGCAATTCTTTCAATTTCATGAAACACAGAATGGCAATATTAGTTCATAAATTTATTCTATTCACAGTGGGTTACATTAGAATCAGAATATGTATATGACCTTACAATATGCATATTTCCAATATTGAGTGATGGTTAACGTAAGCTTTGTAATAATCATCAGCTACATTTGCAGGTAGTTCTCCTTTAATTAAAAAGTTACCAACACTTGCACTATTTAGGTGGAGATTTTAATCTTATACTAAGTCAATGTTGGACCATTCTCATAGGAAATCCAATCTCATTGTAAATGTAGGTGTGATTTCTTTGAGTTTTTGGCTGCATAACGAATTTAATAGATACGTGCAAACTAGACCACCGTAGCAATGCAAAATTTAATCTATTCCTTTCCAAGAACTCACAGTCAAGATTGTCAGTCCTATGATTATTGATAAATGGATTATACTGCAATCACACAGATTTGTTCCTTTTCATGAAAACAGATAAACCTGCATGGTGGTGAAATGGAAAATGGAAAGTAATTGACTATTTAACTCCATATTCATAAAAAGAGTGGAGAAGAAAATTACAAAGTACTTGCATAAAAATACAGGTTTTGTGATATCAAATATCTATCCTTTGAGGAACTTGCAAGGTTTGAATGGAAGAGCTTAATATAAGCTGCATCTTAGCCAAACAAAAAGAGAAAACAGATGCAGCACAAATGTTCCCATTTATTGGAAGTACTCAAAGCTGTTAAAGACTACATAAAATTCATAGCAAAGAAACAGATCATTCAACCCAACTGGTGAAAGTCAATATTTATATTCATCACAGATCTCCTCTCACATCTCTTTTGTAACTTTATCTTTATATTCTCCTTTCTTTTGATTCACTTTTATCTTAAATGCCATCTCTTATTTGTTTCAATTACTCCTTCTGGTACAGAGTTTCACATTCTATCTATTTCTGGATTCTGAATTCAGCAGTGACTAAACACAGTAACTCTGTGTAGATTAACCAATGTTTATAGAATCCCAGAATTATTTCAGCACAGAAGGTGGCCATTTGGCCCATCATATATATGTCAGTCCTCTATATGTGCAATTACCAAGTGTCATTCCTTCATCCTCTCTCCATAACCCCACACACTTTCTTTTCACAATAAGAATCTTATAAGAATCCTGACTGCCTTGGCTGGGCTTCCCTCGAACACACTCATAGGTAATGCATTCCCAATCCTAATGACTCACTGTGTGAAAATGTTTCTCCTCATGTTTACATTGCTTCTATTGCAAATTACTTTAAATGTGTGTCTTTTCATTCTTGAGCATTCCACCAAAGGGAATAGATCTTCCCTATCTACATTGGGGGGAGGTTTGCTAGTGCTCTTGGGGGGGAGGGGGGTTTAAACTAACTCTGCAGGGGCATGGGAACCTAGACTGTAGCTTTAGGATGCAGGACTTGGAGTGTAGGGAGGTTAAGAACATGGCATCAATCTCAAAGGAGGGTGCCTGTAAACAGGAAAGTGGCTTGAAGTGTGTATACTTCAATGCAAGAAGTATACGAAATAAGGTAGGTGAACTTGCAGCGTGGGTTGGTACCTGGGATTTCGATGTTGTGGCTATTACGGAGACATGGGTAGAACAGGGACAGGATTGGCTGTTGCAGGTTCCAGGGTTTAAATGTTTTAGTAGGGTCAGAGGTAGGGGTAAAAGAGGGGGAGGTGTGGCATTGCTTGTCAAAGATAGTATTACAGTGGTGGAAAGGGTGATGGAGGAAGACTCGCCATCTGAGGTAGTTTGGGCTGAGGTTAGGAATAGGAAAGGTGAGGTCACCCTGTTAGGAGTTTTCTACAGGCCTCCTAATAGTCCTAGAGACGTAGAAGAAAGGATTGCGAGAATGATTCAGGACAAGAGTGTAAGTAATAGGGTGGTTGTTATGGGGGACTTTAACTTTCCTGATATTGACTGGGAAAGCTATAGCTTGAGTTCGTTAGATGGGTCGGTGTTTGTCCAATGTGTGCAGGAGGGTTTCCTGACACAATATGTAGACAGGCCAACAAGAGGTGAGGCCATACTGGATTTGGTTCTGGGTAACGAACCAGGCCAGGTGTTAGAATTGGAGGTAAGTGAGCACTTTGGGGTCAGTGACCACAATTCAGTGACTTTTACTCTAGTGATGGAGAGGGATAAGTGTGCATTGCAGGGCAAGAGTTATAGCTGGGGGCAGGGAAATTATGATGCGCTGAGGCACGACTTAGGATGCGTGCCTTGGAAAAGTAGGCTTCAAGGCAAGGGCGCAATCGATATGTGGAGCTTGTTCAAGGAGCAACTATTGAGTGTCCTTGATAAGTATGTACCTGTCAGGCAGGGAGAAAGGGTCGTGTGAGGGAGCCGTGGTTTAATAAGGAATTGGAATCCCTTGTTAAAGGGAAGAGGGTGGCCTATGTAAAGATGAGGCGTGAAGGTTTAATTGGGGCGATTGAGAGTTATAAGGTAGCCAGGAAGGATCTGAAGAGAGAGCTAAGAGCAGCAAGGAGGGGACATGAAAAGTCCTTGGTTGGTAGGATTAGGGAAAACCCAAAGGCTTTCTATAGGTGTGTCAGGAATAAAAGAATGACTAGGGTAGGAATAGGTCCAGTCAAGGATAGTAGTGGGAAGTTGCGTGTGGAGGCTGAAGAGATTGGGGAGACACTGAATGAATACTTTTCGTCAGTATTCACTCAGGAACAGGACATTGTTGCCAATGTGAATACTGAGTCACAATTAATTAGAATGGACGGCTTTGAGGTATGCAGGGAAGAGGTGTTGGAAATTCTGAAAAGGGTGAAAATAGATAAGTCTCCTGGGCCTGCTGGCATTTATCCTAGGATTCTCTGGGAAGCAAGGGAGGAGATTGCAGAGCCATTGGCCTTGACTTTTATGTCCTCGTTGTCTACAGGAATAGTGCCAGAAGACTGGAGGATAGCAAATGTGGTTCCCTTGTTCAAGAAGGGGAGTAGGGATAATCCTTGTAACTATAGGCCGGTGAGTCTCACTTCTGTTGTGGGCAAAGTCTTAGAGAGAATTCTAAGGGATAGGATTTATGAACATCTGGATAGGAATAATGTGATCAAGGATAGTCAGCATGGTTTTGTGAAGAGCAGATCGTGCCTCACAAACCTAATTGAATTCTTTGAGAAGGTGACTAAGGAGGTGGACGAGGGTAAAGCGGTAGATGTGGTGTATATGGATTTTAGTAAGGCGTTTGGTAAGGTTCCCCATGGTAGGCTACTGCAAAAAATACGGAGGTATGGCATTGAGGGTGAGTTGGAGGTTTGGATTAGGAATTGGCTGGCTGGAAGAAGACAGAGGGTAGTAGTTGATGGTAAAGGTTCATCTTGGAGTGCAGTTACTAGCGGTGTTCCGCAAGGATCTGTTTTGGGATCATTGCTGTTTGTCATTTTTATAAATGACCTGGAGGAGGGGCTAGAAGGTTGGGTGAGCAAGTTTGCGGATGATACGAAAGTCAGTGGAGTTGTTGACAGTGAGGAAGGATGTGTCAGGTTACAGCGGGATATAGATAAGCTGCAGAATTGGGCAGAAAGGTAGCAAATGGAGTTCAATGTGGGTAAGTGTGAGGTGATTCACTTTGGTATGAGTAACAAAAAGATGGGCTACTGGGCTAATGGTCGGATACTTGGTAGTGTGGATGAGCAGAGGGATCTTGGTGTCAATGTACACAGATCTCTGAAAGTTGCCACCCAGGTAAATAGTGTGGTGAAGAAGGCATATGGCATGCTGGTTTTTATTGGTAGAGGAATTGAGTTCCGGAGTCCTGAGGTCATGTTGCAGTTGTATAAGACTCTGGTGCGGCCATATCTGGAGTATTGTGTGCAGTTTTGGTCGCCATACTATAGGAAGGATGTGGAGGCACTGGAACGGGTGCAGAAGAGGTTTACCAGGATGTTGCCTGATATGGTAGGAAGATCGTATGAGGAAAGGCTGAGGCACTTGGGGCTGTTTTCATTGGAGAAAGGAAGGTTTAGGGGTGACTTGATAGAGGTGTACAAGATGATTAGGGGTTTAGATAGGGTTGACCATGAGAACCTTTTTCCACGTATGGAGTCAGCTAATACGAGGGGGCATAGCTTTAAATTAAGGGGTGGTAGGTATAGGACAGATGTTAGGGGTAGATTCTTTACTCAGCGAGTCGTGAGTTCATGGAATGCCCTGCCAGTAGCAGTAGTGGACTCTCCCTCTTTATGGGCATTTAAACGGGCATTGGATAGGCATATGGAGGATAGTGGGCTAGTGTAGGTTAGGTGGACTTGGATCGGCGCAACATCGAGGGCCAAAGGGCCTGTACTGCGCTGTATTGTTCTATGTTCTATGTTCTATGTACACTACGTAGACTCTTCATGTTTCTAAATACTTCTTTCAAATCTCTTCTTAAACTGTCATTCTCCAACGAAAACAGTATCAACTTCTCCAATCTATGTACATGACTCAAGTTCTTCATCACTGGAATCATTCTTATGAACCGTTTCTGCCCTCAATCTAATGCCTTCACATCTTTCCTAAAGTACGGTACCCAGAGCTAGATGCAATACTCCAGTTGAAGCTGAATCAATGTTTTATGATTTTAACATAACTTAATTTTGTACTCTATGCCCCTGTTAATAAAGTCTGAGATACTATATATGGTTCATTAACCACACTCTTAAACTGTCCTGCCTCCTTTAATGATTGTTGTGCACAGGTGCTCTTCCACCCATTTTTAAAATTATCACCTTTATTTTATATTGCTATTTCTGTTTCTTCCTATCATAATAAATAATTTCATGCTGTCTTACATTGAACTTCAGCTACCATTTGATCACTCATTCCACCATTCTTCATGACTTTAACATAGCTTTTCTGAGAACTCCAAAACATGGCTTGCTTAATTTATAAAATTACTTCATTAACCTGTTTCACTAGTTTTAGTGATTTCTATGTATGGTAAAGTCTTGTGATACATTGGTTAATGTTTCCAAGCCAAAACTTCCAAGGTTCAAGTCCCACCCTAGGATTTGATGGTCAAGGAAGATGCATTCATGACATAGCTAAACTAGTAGATTGTCAACCTGCAAATCCTTCCTACATATGCCAATGGTAGGTGGGAAGGATTCCTGGGCAGGGCATGTGATGGAATGAAAGTTGGAGTCTCTACCATCGCTATCCATACCCCAGAGTTCAAAGTATATATTGTCATCCAGGATTCCTGAGAAATCTGAAACTTACCATACTGCTTGATCCTTTTGCTCTTCTAACCCATTCAAAGTTTATTATTCTACCAACATGTAAGATCTCACGAATGTCTCTAGTGAAATTTATTTTTTAGTTACAGGACAATTTGTAAGTTACTAATGTCTTCTTATACTTGGTCACAGTCTTCAATTCTCAACTGTAAACTGTTTATGTGACAGTGCTTTATATCTATTCTGCTACTTATCTCATAACTCCAAAGGCTCTGACCTTAGTCAAGTCTAATGTGCAGTGCCTTATCAACTAAATGGGATCTTAACTGTATTATATAACAGAAGCTATAAAATTCATTCCAATTTCATCCAAGTAGTCAGGGCGATAACATGGAAAAAGTACTGACTGATAAGTTAAAGTTAGCAGAATAAGCTAGAACAATGCCAACTCAACAATTCAGGGGGCTGCAAATACCTCCCATTAAAATTAATTGAAATGTCATGCATTTTATAAGCTCATGTACCAGTAAGAATTTCAGACAAGTACTTCCTTTTATGGATCATATGATTCCAAAGTCAGACAATTCCTTTTTCTGTTAACTCAAGAACCCTGTACAGGCAGTGAAAGATGAAAAGCTGCACTCATGAGACTTAATCACTAGACTTGGATTGATGCACAGTAAAATTTTATAAAATGATCATGCCCAAGCTACAGCAATATTTTTAAAATCTTTAATCAGATGAATTGGTTGTTAAATTCTTCAATATAATCACGAGCGCTTGTTAACAAAGTTAAAGATTTTATCTTCATAGTAGTTCCAAGCTATAGGTTGTGAACACAAACAAATCTGCTTGCCCATGAAATGAATATGTGCTCCACATATCATGCACAATGATCAACTAGTATCTTGAAAGGACATTCAACAGACATACTAGAACAAATTGCGCAGATTCGAAGTGCCAAGTCTGTTCTGATTTATATATGATCACCAGTTAAGGCTAGCTCTTCACAACCTGTGGTTGCTATTTTATAGGTAGAAAGTCATTTAATTAAAGACTGTTGAGCAGTAATATTCCAGGACAGAATGAAAGCAAATTGACTATGTCAGGAGGGCATATGAAAGAAAAGTGCATACTTCAAGATGCCCCCTACTGGTTTTTGCAATTTAGAAAAACAGTGCAGAGCCATTTCTAGCATTTTTGGGTCTGTGAATTTTATCCAGCAAAAGTCCCAGAAAACAAAGTCAAAACATACAAGGGAGGAGACTGCACATATTTTACATTGATTAATTCAACTTCCAACTGCTTAAGAATAAGAAATGATCTTGATTTAAATCAAGAAATTTGAATGAAACACCACCTGAGGATTTTTCTTGAAGTAATTCCAACAGATAATTCAAGTTAGATGATTCTAAACTATGAATAGATTCTAATTAACAAAGTAAAAGTCAGAAAGAACATGTTTGGTTTGAAACCAAACACTTCAATTAAATTGACAGGTAAGCCTTACTTTAATATCATGCTCTTGTGTTTCAAAGGTGCTTCAAAACCAATTCAATATTTTTTTAAGTATAGCCATCTTTTTGTGGGTACACTAGTAGCCAACTTACAACACTATGGTCTCACAAATAACATTCAAAGCAATAAGGATTTAATCTGTTTTTGAATGTTGTTTGTCCTGGGAAAAAGAATGGGAAATGCTATGGGATGTTTTGCATTTATCAGAGCAAGCACTCCAGCTTCACCAGGTCACATTCAAAAGATAGCACCTCTAATTATGCAAATGTTGGTGGACAGATTACTGAGACATATAAGTCTAGATCTTGTACTCAAGTCCTCGCGAAAAGCATTGTCTTCTACCTCACAACTTCAACATTTATTCTCCTACAAATAGTTATACTTAGTATTCAATTGGAATATAATCAAATCTGTGGAGGATGTTCAACTAAGTTAATCGAGTCTGCAGAGTAGGCCTTCAAATGAATTATTGTACTTCATTGTTAAAGTCTCTGAATTGGGAGGCAGCAGTGAATGCTCCACAAAACAACCAAAGAAGATTGATCCATTTGAACATCTTCCATATATTTTATTAGATCCCATATATAATGCAGAATTTACTATTAGTGCAAAAAACTATTTTTAGAAAGTGAATGATAAGTATCATGTCCATTGTTTATCCATTGATAATTATCCTAAAATGGGGTTATTGGGATTATTTAGAGGTTAAGACTCAGTAATTCTCAATATATCAGCATTGTAATGAAAATTACTTCACCCAATTGAGTCCTACCGGATTGATGTACTTTTTTTTAAAAATATGAATCTGAAGAAACTGACATTTTATAATGTCAAAAATATAGTACTCTGCAATTACATTTTGGATGGGGTGATGAATGTATAACAGAGGTAGAAATTTTTTTCTTCTTTAATGTTGCTCAGCCATCAACATCTCTACTGGATAAGGAAATACGAAGAGGCTATGATTCGAATGCTAGACTGCACACGATTGCAGCAGACTGTTTGTCCTTTACCTTTTACAGCCTTTTGAGGTGGTCAGATATTTTTTAACAGCTGACTTCTATGGCTTTGTTACATTTGTTAGGTTTATAAGATTGTTATATTTGTGGGACTGTGCCATCAATTTAAGAGAAAACATGGAGGGAGTCAGGCAATGAGCTTCTAGTAGTTAAAAATCAAAGGGAGTCCCAGAGTGTGCCAAAGGGATGATGGAGTTTGGTAGTCATGGTTCAAGACAATGGCAGCAGTCTATGAGTCCACCCAGAGTCTCAGAAAAATTCTGCAAGTATCAGGTTATAAACAATTGTGCTGTAAACTGTGCATCTACTTCTAAAATGGAAGAGAATTGAGACGAAAAATAGCAAATCAGCATTTGATCTAGATGTCAAGCTAAAGTGTTTTTATTGTGCCATGAGAATGAAGAGAGAAGTATTTTTGAGATTAGGTTAGAGACTTCCTTGCAAATCAATGACCATCACTAAAAGTTGTTGTGCATAGACAGCAGATAGAAATGTATCGTTTCATTGGGCCACCAGGCAGAATAAAAAAGGACATGTGAAAATGAAACTGATATTGGACTGGTTCCTGTGAGAACTGTAACTCTGTGAACCAGGGGTAGAAATACAACTGTAACCTGGGATTTTTTAGTTCTGTTAAGAAGCTCAGTTAGGAATCCTTTCTGTACTTCCAACTATGACTTAATTACTAAAAGAAAATATTGCCTCATTAAAGCCTAGGGGTATTGTTGTTGGACTGTTAATCCAGAGATCCAGGTAATGTTCTGGGGACCTTGGTTCGACATGCAACTCCAGACATGCAACAATGCGGTTGACTTTTAACTCTGAACAATTAGGGATGAGCAATAAATGCTAGCCTAGTCAGTGATGTCCTCATCCCATGAATGATTTTTTTAAAAAGAGTTTTTTCTGTAACAGTAAAAAATTAAATGTAAAGTCTTGCTGTGTTATTCTTTCCACTACTTACTGGAAGTCGAAACTTTTTTGGAAGTTATTGGTCTCTACAGAGATCTACAGATCATCACAGTTGTAAGAACTTTAATAAAACAATTTGCTGATGCTTGAACTTGATTACATCAGCACCATTCTGTTCCACACATTCAAAAGAACTGACAATCAATTTGAAATGGCACATCAAATATAACAAATGTTCAGTCAAGAAACATTTCTCTTGAGCAGCCAGTATTTTATCCTAAACCCTTCATTTTCTTTGTATTCAAAAATATATGGCTCTCTGTGTTAATATATTCAATGACTGAGTAATGAAGACCTTTTGAGGGGGTAAGGGTAGTTAATTTCAAACACTCTCTCTCCTCTAAATGAAGACATTTTTCTCGCCTCAAACATAAATGATTAAGCCTTTTCTCTGAGAGTGTGGACATATGCCACAACTGGGGGATGTATTGGGGAACATTGTAACTTTGTGAGAATATCACTGGCTTAGTAAGCCACTCAGTTAAAGAATACTGATCTTATCAGCAGCACCTACATCCAATGAAAGAATTTCATAAAAATCTACCCTATCAAGTCCCTTAAGAATTCAGAACAGAAATGCGGAGACATTTCTTCAGCCAGAGAGTGGTGGGCCTGTGGAATTCATTGCCGCAGAGTGCAGCGGAGGCTAAATGTCTTCAAGGCAGAAATTGATAAATTCTTGATGTCACAATGAATTAAGGGCTACAGGGAGAATGCGTGTAAATGGAGTTGAAATGCCCATCAGCCATGATTGAATGGCGGAGTGGACTCGATGGGCCGAATGGCCTTACTTCCGCTCCTATGTCTTATGGTCTTATAGTACTGCATACAATCTGGTCTCCATATGATAAAGAAGCTATGGAAGCACTGGTGAGAGTACTATAAAGATTTCTGAGGAAAATATCAGAGATGCAGGAATAACCCTGTCAAGAAACAATGAATGCCTGGGTCTCTTTTATTTCTCTGGTAACCGAATGGGGGGCCTTTAAATTTATGAAAACTGTTAATAGAGTAGAGAGAGAGAAGAAAGAATGGACAGACTTTCAAAGTAAACTCAGGTGTGAGGCTCAAAGTGAGGCAAAGAGACCATATGTCAAAAACGTTGGTTTTTCTTTGGCTCTTTAGCTGACCTCCAGTATTGGTCTCGTTCCAGATTTCTTCACAAGAAAGGACAGGAGGAACAACATGCTGAATTGGTTAAAGGAGGGATTTCTAATTGAAGAGACCCTGGAAAGGGTCAGAGCTGAATTGCACAAGGATTCCAGCAATCATAAAAACTGCAAGAGAGATCTGAGAAGACAGAGCCTTCTCCAGATCCCTCATTCTTACCTGAAGTCCTGCAGGGCCAATACATTATAGGGGTCTGAATGACATGGGCGAAAGTGAGGTGTGTGGCAGAATTGAATAGGAAGTCCAGCAATGTCCATCATGATGTTGTGGAGAAATCCAGACAATCATTAATGCTTTCCTACAAACAGCAAGTTATCAATTAGGGGGATTATTGCTTGTTAAAGGCCCAACTCACCTCATTAATATTCAAATTTCTATCTCCCAAACTCATCAAACAGGTTAGATGTCATGAGAACCATACATAGAAGACAAAATGTGCACCTGGCAAATTCAGCTCACTGCTTGCTCCAAACAATCTCTATTTTAAAAACCGGACACCAAATCTCAGACATGCTCCAGTACACTGCCACACACATCCCACATCCATGGATGTTGGCACCCAATATGTGCCGGACTCTAACAACCCTCATGGCATATCTCTGACCCACTTACAGCAAGCTTCTGCACTTCAGTTTGTGACGATGCACTAGCAACTATCATTATCAACTGTTAGCAATTCAGAGACATGCGCCTAGCTCGTGGACTGGATCAGAATGCATCTCCAGGTGTTTTCATTACCATCATGGTGCTCACTCACTTTGACCTGATCAGAATGCTCACATGGTAGCCTTGCATTCACTTATCTGGTCTTTTCACACTTTGGCCCATCAATCAGAGACTCATGTTAATTCTGTCTTGCCTTGCCTTCTAGCACATTTATAAAACCAGGAAGCTTGCCATGGTTGTCAACATGCCTCAGTCAGGTCAATGGAGTGTTAGGGAGTCACAGCACAGTAATTCAAGAACTGCCTCTGATACCAGTCCGTAATCTCCTCAGGGCAGTCAGACAATAGAGCTAAGGAAATAAATGTCAATCTGTCCACCAGCCATATTGAGTTTTCTTCCCAACTGGGAACTGTTTTCATCCTGAAATGAGAGCAAGGATTTATAATGAGTAGCACAGTTGTTACTTTTTGTGCAGATTGGGAGGTACCTAGTTGAGTGAACAGGCAGTGGAGAAGGCATCCAGGGTGAGTAGTGCTGGGGTTTGGAGTGGATGAGAATAAGTAAGGGAACAATGTAGGCACTAGTGAGAGTGATAGAGCATAAGTCTTGGTGAAAGACGTGTGGTAGTAGCAGATATAGAATGAGGGTGAGGGTTCAGAGAGGAGATGGTGGCACTTGTGCTGGCAGTGCGAAGAAGGACACTGATCTTCTTCCTGCAGTGCTGGGCAGCTCTGATAGTTGAGACTGCTTTGACCCACGTGGCAACCTTGGACCAGACTAGCATGGTCCGGTGTCATGATCGTAGAGGAGGATGCAGTCCCACCTCTGCAACAACCTGCCTGTTGGATCTGCAAGAACCTGTTGACACAGTCGAGTGACAATTTTCCCTTGTCTGCAATTTCCAGGGAAAACATCAGGAACTGACAGTGCTTGCACAGCTGCTAATGAGGACACAGGCATGAGGGATATTGGCGAGTTCCAGGATATCCATTGAGTGGCGGGTTGTTCAGGGAATGGCGTGTGATAGAATAGGGCCAGAATTGGATGACATTGGGGTGGGGAAGATAATTAATGAGGTGCGTTTGGTAAATTATGGTGAAAGAACTCTTCAGGCTTCATGCAAAAGTCCTCTGAAATGTTTAACTCAACTTAGATTTATCCACAAAATAAAAGATTCAGCCCATGATGTTTGTCAAAGAGGGAAGGAAATGTTTAGACTCTCAGACCAAGCAGGTATCCATGCAAGAGGCCAAGAAGTCAATTGCAAATTGGGATCTTTTCACCCTGGTAACAGTGCTGCATAAAAACCAATGATGCTTGAAGGCAGGAAGAGTGAATGGTGTAAGGATGTTTAGGTGCCAAAAGCTGTATGCTCAATTTCCCTACACAGCACACCTCTGAATAACACATTTTCCAACTTCATTCAAATCTCTCCTTGCACGTCCTCGCATTTCCATCTTGTCAGGCAATTTGAAATTTTTAAAACTGAATATTCAACATAGTGAGACCTTAATGAAGAATTGTTAGTTTACAACTTCACAGGTCTTCAAACTTTGGCCATTCAGTCATTACAATGTACTATCCATCAACAACCTTCCTTTCCTCTCCAAAATCCTTGAATGTGTTATTGCATCACAAATTAAGGCCTATCTTTCTTGGAATTCCATGTCTGAATCCCTCCAGACAGGTTTTCACCGCTGCCACATTACCAGAGCAGCTCTTCATCAAGGTCTAAAATGACATACTTTATCCCTGTGGCCAAAACAAAAATCCTTTTCTCTCCATTTTTTTGAGCTGATGACAGCCTTTGACACACACCATTCCAAGCTCCTCCAATTCCTCTCCATTAACACGCAGCTGGGTAGAGCTGCATTTGCCTGGTTGCCTTCTGATCTGTTCAGTTGTAGTCAGAGAATCACCTGAAAAAGCTTTTTTCACTCATGTGCCGTTACAACAGTTACAACATCTAAAAACACAAAGATAGTTCCCATCTATACAGGGAAGACACCCAACTATACCACACCTCCTTTGAACTTCTCAGCGTTTCTAAATTGTCAGGCAACGTGTCTGATGTCCTGTCCTGGATGCAAGCATACCAGCAAGAAGCAAGAGTAGGCCATTTAGCTGCTTGAGTCAGATCTACAATTTAATATGTTCATGGATAATCTAACTTAGATGTCAACTCCATACTCCTGACAACTCCCAATAATCTTGTACTTCATTGTTTACATTGGAGGTATGGTTATTAAGTTTGTAGATAACACCAAATTTGGAGATATAGTGGACAGCAAAGAAGGTTACTTCAGAGTACAAGATCTTGATCAGCTGGGCCAATGGGCCCAAGGAGTGGCAGATAGAGTTTAATTTAGATAAAGGTAAGGTGCTGTATTTTGGAAAGGCAAATCAGGGCAGGACTTATACAGTTAAGTGCAATGACATGGGGAGTGTTGTTGAACAAAGAAAACTTGGAGTGCAAGTTCATAGTTCCTTGGAAGTGAAATCACAGGTAGATAGGATAGTAAAGAAGGCATTTTGTACGTTTGCCTTTATTGGTCAGTCCACTGAGTATAGGAGCTGGGAAGTCATGTTGTGGCTGCACAGGACATTGGTTTGGCCACCTTTGGAATGCTACATGCTACATGCTATAGGAAGGATGTTTTAATACTTAAAAGAATTCAGAAAAGATTTACAAGAATGTTAGAAGGGTTTGAACAATAGAGATAGGCTCAATAGACTGGGCCTGCTTTCCCTGGAGCATCAGAAGCTAAGAGGTGACATTATAGAGGTTTATAAAATCATGAGGGACATGGGTAGGGTGAATAGAAAAGATCTTTTCCCTGAACTGGGGGAGTCTAAAACTAGAGGGCATCGGTTTAAGGTGAGAGGAGAAAGATTTAGAAGGGACCTAAAGGGCAACTTTTCACACACAGAGTAGTGCGTGTATGGAATGAGCTGCCAGAGGAATTGGTGGAGTCTAGTACAATTACAATATTTAAAAGTTAGCTGGATGGGTATCTCAATAGGAAGGGTTTAGAGGGATATCAGGCAAATGCTGGCAAATGGGATTCGATTAATTTAGGATATCTGGTCAGCATGGATAAGTTGGACTGAAGGGTCTGTTTTTATGCTGTACAGCTGTATAGTGAAGACAAATGCAAACACCTCTTCAATTTATCTCTTTACCTTACATGATCAATACCGCAGACTTACTTACTGCACTCATTTTGTTAACTTGTTTCTTTCTAAAATCTTTATAGAAATTATTTTTTTTAAATTTATATTTCTTTCTCTAGTACACAACTTTTCTTTCTGGAATAACAGTTTAGTCACACTTTACAATTTTTACATTCTGTCCAAACGTCTGACCTACCACCTACATTTTCACAATTATATGCTTTTTCTTTAAGTTTAATACTGTTTTAATCTTTCTAATTACCCTTAGATGGTGGATCCTTCATTTGGAATTTTGCTTACTCACTAGAATATATCTATTCTGTGTATTCTGAAATATCCCCTTACATATGTGCCACTGAATCTCTATTGTCCTATCCTTTCACCTAATTTGCCAACTCATTTTAACCAGCTCTGCTTTGATGTCCTCATAATTGCCCTTATTTAAGTTTTCAGACCCACTTTGCTCTCTCTCAAATGGAATATAAATTCAATCATATCATAGTTACCTCAGGGTGCCTTCACTATGAGATCAGTAATTAATTTTATCCTGTTGCACAATATCACGGGTCTGGTACAGCCTGGTCTCTGGCTCCAGAACATGATGTTCTAAGAAATTATCCCAAAGAACCATTCTACAATTGTTTTTAAATTTCCCATAGTACTAACATGCCTTTCTGTTAAACTCCAAATATTTCTTCCTTTATGCTCCATACTACCATGTATACCATTCCCAAAAAGAACTTCATTCCTTTATCATTGATTAACTAACAGAGGTGGCCTTTTCCTAGTTCTTGGAATCCATGAAGGATAGATTCATGGCAGTGATAATGGGAGAGCAGTGTAACACTTAACAATGAACTTGCTTGTGGCCAGGACTAGGAAATCTTGGCAATATAGATAAATGGTTACAGTCCTCTCCTGCTTATTTCCTCTGAGATGGTGAGCAAATGAATGTCAGGAATTCCACCATCTGTCATTACCTTCTCTGTACTACTGTGTACTGTTTCTTCTTGGAATGAGGCAAAGGCAGATATTGAGTGAGGTGAAAGTGGCTGGCAGAACTGTTTGTGTTGGTGCAGGTGAGAGGAAGGCGGTGAGGTGACCCAAGTGAGTGAATAGAGATTGCAGAGGGCATGCAGGACTATTAATCTGGGGAGTGCAGGCTGGCTAAGAGCGATTGAAGGAAGATGCCAAATGTAACAGACCATGAGCCTAGTTGGGAAGTAAGTCCAATGGTAGATTTAGGGTGAGTGTGAGGTAGCATTTACTCTTGCTGAATGCTGAAGGTCAATAATCTTTTTCCTGCATTGCTGGGTGTTCTTCCAGATTGTTGACACCAATCCTACCTGGGTTGTAACTTCAGACCAGGCTGTTAGGACTTGATGCCATGGTCTCCTCTGACAGTCCTGAAGAAAAAGAATGGCCTTTTAGATTAGATTACTTACAGTGTGGAAACAGGCCCTTCGGCCCAACAAGTCCACACCGCCCCGCCGAAGCGCAACCCACCCATACCCCTACATCTACCCCTTACCTAACACTACAGGCAATTTAGCATGGCCAATTCACCTGACCTGCACGTCTTTGGACTGTGGGAGGAAACCGGAGCACCCGGAGGAAACCCACGCAGACACGGGGAGAACATGCAAACTCCACACAGTCGGTCGCCTGAGGCGGGAATTGAACCCGGGTCTCTGGCGCTGTGAGGCAGCAGTGCTAACCACTGTGCCACCGTGCCGCCTTCTTCTCTATCACTTCATCCATCGGGACTTCTCAGTCCCAATCAGCAAAATGCGATGCCACCTTTCCTCTATCAGCCGTCTCATTATCAATTCTTCATACACTAGAACTGTGAAGGGCAATTCCTGGCTTGTAGCATTTGATATGGTGAACAGCTGAGGTTTACATATGGCACCAGTGGCAGGAATCCCAGAAGATTCTAACAGCGGCGAGCACTTCTGTTACTGACAAGAGCAAGATAGCACAAGAGTGGAGCTGTGGAGGCATGATGCATGCTTAATAAGGAGAACGCTGTAAAATTGCACTAGAAAACTCAATCGTGGTCATGGAAAGAATCCATCCACGAAAATCCTGAAAATTGACACAGCCAAAATTTGAGAAAATTCAGCCCTTAATATCTAACACATTTCTGTTTGTGAAGATTGGGATTTTCTAGATACCTCTTCAACAATAAGTTTTAGTAGGAATTTATTTGGTACCTCTTAATTAGTAGCTTACTGAATAATTGTTTTTACAGATCCAAACACCATCACAATGTACTGAATAAAAGCACAACCAATATATCACATTGAGTACAAACAGTGATTTCTTGGGGATCATGCATTAACAGAGTTACAGTCAATGTCTGTTAATTAATTGAACAACACCTGGTAGGTGAATTATGAATATTTGTTTTTATTATATTTTAATATAATTCTATATGTTACAACTATTGCTGCATAACTTAATAGATAAAATTAAATATAGGTTTCAAACCAGATTTTTACATAGAAATTAAAGGTTCTTGTCCAATTAAGATTACATATCAAGATTTTTGCTGGCAATCACCATTGTATTGTTAGTGTCGGTGAAGGTAAGGAAAGGTGGTGAGGTGCCCCAAGTGAGTGAATAGAAGTTGCAGACGGCATGCAGGGCTAGTAATCTGGGGAATGCAGGCTAGCTAAGAGCAATTGAGGAAAAATGCCACATATAACATAAAATGATTCAATAATCAACATTCGACATATCCCAAATTATCTTGGAGGTGTCATTTTAGAACTGCCAAATGCCAAAAGATTGGATTAAGCTTTGCAATTTAGGTCTGCTAATTTTTATTGCACCATCTGCTGGCTGGCACTTTGGCTTAAAAATAATGTGTAAATTTATAACTATGTGCCAAAATATATAGCCAAACTATATTTGAATGTCATTCATTCTTCTAAAAGCTGAAGTAAGTCTGACCAATTGAAATAAAACTCTTCTTTGCTTTTAAATGTTCTGTAATTGAAACAAGAAGATACAAAGGCAATAGTCATTTTCAAATGCATGCCAACAATTCCTAATGTTTGCAAAATCTAAATAAATTCTAATTTGTTTAAAGTGAAATTTGATATAGAAGGCATACTTTCATCTTTGCTCCTACATTTGGCAATTACTGTAAACCACCTAAGTTGGCCTCAACAGATCATTCCCAAAAAGGGGGGTCAACTTATTATGACATCACCATAATGATGTCATAAAGATGTTCTGAGGTCACAATAGACTCTTTGCAAGACCTTTCCTGTACCAGTGAATTTTACTTTACATTTCATTTCATTTGAACAGATGATTGGAAAATAATTGTGGAGTCTTTTATAAACCTAATCATTACAGGATGTGGAAATCACTGAAAAGGTCAGCATTAACCATCCACTCCTAATAGTCCATGTTAGTTAATAACTGACCTGGTGTGTTGTAGATCAGATCTAGACCCACTCTAGATCAGATTTGATGCGTTTGATTCAGAATCACTCCTTCAGAAGCCATCCCCTTCTCCATCCTTTCAGTTGGATAGTCTGCATTTTTGGAATAAACTGGTGACCGTGCAGCATAATAGCTAATTCCATACATTATTGATCCACAACTTCATTTCATTCTCATCCAACCATGGCATCGATTATGCAAAACCCCTGTTGGGAACATGATATTCAGCTGGATTTTACATTTGCAAAATTATCATAGGTTTTAGTTTTGTTCCATTGGCCAAGTAAACTGGTGCCACCATTCACCTCATCTTTTTAGAAATGTTCTACTCCACAGGTTGATTGCTGCCAAACAAAATTCACGAGCACTTCATACATGTTGCCAATATGAAAATGGATACTTACATTTTTGCTGTTATCTGACAGTGGATTATTGGAAATTGATAATGAAACTCAAAGGTTCACAAGCAAAAGTAGGACATTTGCTCCATTGAATCTGCTCTGCCATTCAGTGAGATCTTGGCTGCTCTGATAATCCTCAACTTCACTTCTCTGCCTTACCCCCATAACCATTCGTTCCAGTTACTGATCAAATATCTGTCCACCTCAGCAGTGAATATACTTAACAATCCAATCTCAACAGCCCTCGATTGGAAAGAATTATATAGATTCTCTCATTTCTGATTTGAATGGAGAACCCCTTGCTCTGAGGTCATGCCCTCTGAACCTAGGCTCTCCAACAAGGGGGAAGCAACCTCTTCACATTCATCCTGTCTGGATCCCTAAAATGTTTCAATCAGAACACTTCTCATTCTTCTCAAGTCCATGAGTATAAGCCGATATATCTTATCTTGCCAGTAAGCTTTTCAGCTGAGTAATATTCCTTTTCTGTAGTAACACTTGACATTTTCACTCTTTAAAACTACAACATTAATTAGATTTTTCTCCAGAATTTTTGTTGGATTCAGGATTTGATTTAGCATTGCGTTTTACGGGAAATAGGTTCAAATGAAACTATGACAGCTGACAGGACTTTATTTATGTTAGTAAATGTAGAATATAAAGTTGATTATGACAACTAATTTGTTCACCTACTTGAGGGAAATAATTTACTCTTTACCTGGTCAGACCCTTGCATGACGCCAAGCCTTTAAAAATATAGTTGACTGGCCTCTAAAATGGCCTAGCAAATCATTCATTCAAGAGGTTTGGGGGACGAACAACAAATGCAGACTTTGCCACTGATCCCCACATTCCAACAAAGAAAGCTACAAGATTCATTGTAGTAAATGGCAAGGTTTCTTCAACAACAATTCCCATAGGGTAATCTCGACTACTTAGAAAAACAAAGGAACAAAAATACTTTGGACCATCAAGATCCCTCCAAATCAGACATTATCCTGATTTGGAACTGTAATATTGTTCTTTCATTGTTACCCAGATCACAATCACAGTACTCCCTACCTAACAGATTTGTGGGAATACTTCAACCACATCAACTGCAGCACATCAAGTCAGTTATTAAATAACTTTTCAAAGACTAGTAGGAGTGGATGGTTAATGCTGGCCCTTTTCAGTGATTTCCACATCCTATAATGATTAGATTTACAAAAGACTCCACGATAATTTTCCAATCATTTGTTCAAATTAAATAAAATGTAAAATAAAATTCACTGTTACAGGGAAGGTCTTGCAAAGAGTCTATAGTGGTCTGAGAACATCTCAAAGCACTTACAGCTAATAAAGTACTTTTAAAGTGTGATCACTGCTGGAAGGAAGGATAATTCGGCAAAAAATTTGCAGAATGATATACGTGAAAAGATAATCTGTTTTTACTGATGTCGGTTGAGAGATAAATTTTGGTGAACACCGGGAGGACACAAATGTTGACATTTAATTTCTTATGTGTCCGCTAAATGGTCATATGGGTCTTCAGTTTCAAGTTTCATTCTCAAAAACAGCATCTTTAGCAATACTACACTCCACTGATACTGAAAAATCAGTTTCTATTATGTTCTCATCTCTGGAGTGGGTCTTAAAGCCACAATTTTTCAACTCAGAGACAGGAATGAAACTGCAGAATCAAGGCAAGAAGTGTCATCTACTATGAACGAACAAGGCTATTTTATTTTAAAAAGAGCTGTATCAGTACAAACCTACATAAAAAATTTCCACACAACTTGAAAAATCTGAGAACTGCAAATTCATTTGTCCTTCCCACCAAGTTGAACTTGGTGCTGAACATGGAATAAATTAAACTGCATGAATAAATTCCTAACATAAAAAGAAATCTAAAAGTCTTCCAGAAGCATATAGACAGTATAAGGGTAGCCAAAGGAGAAATTAGTCCAATTAGGAATTAAGCAATCAAAAATACATGGAGCAGAGGGCATAGCTGAGGGACTAAATTGTTTTTTGCACCCAACTTAAGAAAGATGTTGTTATACTTATGGTGAAAGTGGAGGTCATTGAAACATTGGATGGACTAAGAATTAATAAAGAATAAGTATTAGAATCATTAAATATACAAAAAGTTGATAAGTCACCAGGACGAGAAAGGATGAATCTGGGAACACTGAGGAAACTAAGGGTAAAATTTAGGGATGCGTTGACCATAACCTCCAATACCCGTCGGGTTTAGGGGATGCTAAAAAAAGTAGAGAATTCCAAATATTACATGTATGTTCAGAAAATGGTGCAGGGATTACTCCAGTAATGGAGACTACTCAGTTTAACCTCAATGTTGGGAAGGACTTTAGAAATGATAGTCCAAGGCAGGGTTAACAAGGACAAATGTTGATTAATTAAGGGAAAAAAAGCATAGATTTATAAGGGGAGACACTTTTAACTAACTTGAGTGCTTTCTTTTGGTGAGGCAATAGTCAGAGTTGCTTACAATAATGCAGTTAATATGATGTAAATTGACTTTCAAAATAATTGGTTAAAATGCCACATAAAAGTCATGTGAGTAAAGTTGAAGCCAATAGAAGTAAAGGGACAGTGGAAGCATGAATACAAAGCTGGATGAGTGGCAGAAAACAGAGAGGAGTGCTGCACAGGTGTTTCTCAGACTGGAAGAAGGAAAATAAGGTTCCCTAGAGATTGGTTCTTGGGATCATTGCTTTTCTTTATGTATTAATGTTTCCACTGACTTGGGTGCACGGTGCACCCAATTTTAATATTTACAAATTATGCAAAATTTGGAAATTCTGTGAATTGTGAGAAGAAAAATGATAGATTTCAAGAGGACATAGGCAAACTGAAAGAATAAATAAACATGTGGCAGATTAAATTTACTTGCAGAGAAGGATTCAATGATACGATTGGTATGAAGAGCAAAGACAGACAATACAATAAGATATGATTCTAAAGAGGATGCAACACCGTCTTGGAAGTACATGTGCATAAGCCACAGATATTGCAAGTTAATAGGATATCTGACTTTATCCTGGCAAATAATACAAAAGCAAGAATATTATTATGAACTATTATGTACAAAAAAATCAAATTCAACTAAGTATTGTGATCAATTCTGGGTTCCGTACTTTAAGGATAAAAAGGCATTGGAGAAGGTCCTGTAAAGATTTATGTAAATAGCTCCAGAATGATGGACCATCAACAAGGATCATTTGGAGAAGTTGGCACTGTTTTCCGTATAGAAGGGAAGGTTCAGTGCAAAATCAATTGAGGTAAGAATGAAGTTCAACACATCGAATCTATTCTGCATTCAACAAGAATATGGTTGAGATGATAATTTTCAACTCGTGCCTGTGCCTAGTGTTCTGAATAGAACAGTTAGGTAGGCATTGTTCCTACAGGTGGAAATAGAGTCATGAAGTCATAGAGATACACAGTAAGGAAACAGACCCTTTGGTCCAACTCGTCCATGCCAACCAGATATCCTAAATTAATCTGGTGCTAATTGCCACCACTTGGCCCTTATCCGTCTAAACCCTTCCTATTCATATACCCATCCAGATACCTTTTAAATGTTGTAATTGTAACAGCCTGCACTACTTCCTCTGGTAGCTCATTCCATACACACACCATCCTTTGCATGAAAACATCTGGCAGCTCATTCCATATGGGCACCACTCTCTGCGTTAAAAAGCGATCCCTTAGGTCCCTTCTAAATCTTTCCCCTCTCACCTGAAAGCTATGGCCTCATGTTTTGGACTCCCTTTCCCCCTATTTATGTTACCCTTGTCCCTCATGAGTTTATAAACTTCTGTAACTTCACCCCTCAGCCTCCGACCCTCCAGGAAAAATAACCCCAGTCTATTCAGCCTCTACCCATAGTTCAAATCCTCCAACCTGACAATAAATCTTTTCTGAACCTTTTTAAGTTTCACAACATACTTCATATAGCAGGGAGACCAGAACTGAATGCAGTTTACCAATAATGGCCTAACCAATGTTCTGTACAGCTGCAATATGACCTCCCAGCTCCTATACTCAATGCACTGCTAATAAGGGCGAGCATACCAAACACCTTCTTCACTATCCTAACTACCTGTGACTCCGGTTTCAAAGAACTATGAACCTGCACTCCAAGATCTCTTTGTTTAGCAACTCCCCAGGACCTTACAATTAAGCGTATAAGCCCTGCCTGATTTGCCCTTCCAAATACAGCACCTCACATTTATCTGAATTAAACTCTAACTGCCACTCCTCGGCCCATTAGCCCATCTGATCAAATCCCATTGTACTTTGAAGTAACCTTCTTCACTGTCCACTACACCTCCAATTTTGGTGTCATCTGCAAATTTACTAACCATACCTCTTATGCTCGCATCCAAATCATTTATATAAATGACAAAAAGCAGTGGACACAGCACCAATCCTTGTGGCACTCCACTGGTCACAGGGCTCCAGTCTGAAAAGCAACCCTCTACCACCACCCTCTGTCTTCTACCTTCAAGTCAGTTCTGTATCCAAATGGCTAGTTCTCCCTGCAATCCATGTGATCTAACCTGGCTAACCAATGTACCATGAGGAATCTTGTCGAACGCCTTATTGAAGACCATGTAGATCACGTCCGCCACTCTGCCCTCATCAATCCTCTTTGTTACTTCTTCAAAAAACTCAATCAACTTTGTGAGACAGACCAGGATCCCAGTTGCTGGGATCTTGAAGATGGATGTGGAAACTCTTATTTCGCTCTCTGTAATAGCTAAAAGCTGGGGTTCTCTGCAGCTAGAATTGCATGTGAGACAATCTATTTTACTGAATTTGCCTTAGGCAAAGCTGAGTTTAAGGGATGTTACTATTTTAGAACAGTTAATCAGTACGGGTTTAGATATATTATTTTGTTAAGCATTTTGATAGCGTTACAGTTCGGTGAATTCTTTTCTTTTTATTTTATCTGTATTTTAACTGTGTAAAAATAAATTATATTTTGCTTAAAGCCAAGTAGTTCAACAAATCAAATTGCATCTGGAACATGCCTCACACTTACCTTTAAAATAAGAAAAGTTAGAGTCTAGGCTACCTTCTTAATATATTTTGAGGGGATTTGGTCTGGTGCATAAAAAGTTTTCAAATCTTCACATTTCTCTTTAATGTATTCTCAAAAAGCAAAAATAACAACAAAAGATCAAGGGTGAGAAAATAATATCCAAGAATACAATACTAAATCAATTGCATAACAGGCTATTTTCCCTGGAGCATTGGAGGTTGAGAGGTGATCTTAAAGAGGTTTATAAAATCATGAGGGTCATGGATAGGGTGAATAGCCAACATCTTTCTCCTAGGGTAGGGGAATTCAAAACGAGAGGGCATAAGTTTAAGGTGAGAGAGGAAAGATATAAAAAGGACCTAAGGGGCAACATTTTCCCCCATGTATGGAACAAACTGCCAGAGGAAGTGGTGGAAGCTGGTACAGTTACAATATTGAAAAGGCATCTGGATGAGTGCATGAATAGGAAGTGTTTAGAGGGATACAGGCCAAGTGCTGGCAAATGAGACTAGATTAATTTAGGATATCTGGTCGGCATGGATGAGTTGGACCGAAGGGGTCTGTTTTCATGCTGTACAGCTCTATGATTCTATAACAGTGAAAAACAGTGAACAAGCGTAAGATATCCACCACCATTCCATCTACAAAAGAGCAGTTATTGCAGTATTGATTTTATTTTCTTTGCTGAGTTACTATCTCTAAAGGATGCAAATACGTCAATATCTTGAGTCTTAACATATATGCATATATACATAAACACACACAGATTCATATATATGCATATATATGCAAAAAAGATGTATTTTTCTGCTCATTTGCATCATCCTCACATTAATGTCAACTTCAGATCAATTCCATAATTAAGCATACTTCATGCAGAGATTAATCGAGAAAATTTTGACAGATACCAGATATGAACCAGCCTCAACTTCACAGAGTTGTAATACAGTTATACAGCACAAAAATAAACACTTTGGTCCAACCAGTCCATGCTGAAACATAATCCCCAACTAACTAGTCAAACTTGCCTTCCCCCAGTCCATATCCCTGCAAACCTTTCCTATTCACATAAAAATAATCCAAATTTCTTTTAAGCATTGTAATTGTACCCACATCCGCCACTTTCTCAGAAAGTTCATTCCACATGCAAACCACCCTCTGTATAAAGAATTTGCCCCTCATGTCTTTTTAAAATCTCTCCTCTCACCTAAGCAGAGAAACAAGGTAGGACTCATAAATTAAACTGCATTTATTTCAGTGCAAGAGGCCTAACAGGGAAGGCAGATGTACAGTTGAGAACAGAAGCGAGTCAAACAGTCAGGGCAGGCAGGGACAAGATGGTACTAATAAATTAAACCGCATTTATTTCAATGCAAAGGGCCTCACAGGGAAGGCAGATGAACTCAGGGCATGGTTAGGAAGATGGGACTGGGATATCATAGCAATTATAGAAACGTGGCTCAGGGATGGGCAGGACTGGCCGGGATACAAATGCTACAGGAAGGATAGAAAGGGAGGCAAAAGAGGAGGGGGAGTGGCATTTTTGATTAGGGATAGCATTTCAGCTGTGCTGAGGGAGGATATTCCCAGAAATACATCCAGGGAAGTTATTTGGGTGGAACTGAGAAATAAGAAACGGATGATCACCTTATTGAGATTGTATTATAGACTTCCAAATAGTCAGAGGGAAATTGAGAAATAAACATAAAGAGATCTCAGCTATCTGTAAGAATAATAGGGTGGTTACGGTAGGGGATTTTAACTTTCCTAACATAGACTGGGAGTGCCATAGTGTTAAAGGTTTAGATGGAAGAGAATTTGTTAAGTGTGCACAAGAGATTTTCTAATTCAATATGTGAATGTACCTACAAGTGAATGTGCAAAGCTTGACCTACTCTTGGGAAATAAGGCAGGGCAGGTGACTGAGGTGTCAGTGGGGAAGCACTTTGGGGCCAGCGACCATAATTCTATTAGATTTTAAATAGTTGCGGAAAAAGGTAGACCAGATCTAAAAGTTGAAGTTCTAAAGTGGAGGAAGGCCAATTTAGACGGCATTAGGCAAGAACTTTCAAAAGCTGATTGGGCGCAGATGTTCGGAGGTAAAGGAAGGGCTGGAAAATGGGAACCCTTCAGAAATGAGATAACAAGAATCCAGAGAAAGTATATTCCTGTTAGGGTGAAAGGAAAGGCTGGTAGGTATAGGGAATGCTGGTGACTAAAGATAGTGAGGGCTTGGTTAAGAAAAAGAAGGAAGCATATGTCAGGTATAGGCACGATAGATCGCGTGAATCCTCAGAAGAGTATAAAGGCAGTAGGAGTACACTTAAGGGGGAAATCAGGAGGGCAAAAAGGGGACATGAGATAGCTTTGGCAAATAGAATTAAAGAGAATCCAAAGGGTTTTTACGAATGCATTGAAGACAAAAGGGTAACTAGGGAGAGAATAGGGCCCCTCAAAGATCAGCAAGGTGGCCTTTGTGTGGAGCCACAGAAAATGGGGCAGATACTAGACAAGTATTTTGAATCAGTGTTTACTGTGGAAAATGATATGGAAGATATAGACTGTAGTGAAATAGATAGTGATACCTTGAAAAAAATGTCCATATTTCAGAGGAGGAAGTGCTGGATGTCTTGAAACACGTAAAGGTGAATAAATCCCCAGGATCTGATCAGGTGTACCCTACAACTCTGTGGGAAGCTAGAGAAGTGATTGCTGGGCCTCTTGCTGAAATATTTGTATCATCAATAGTCACAGGTGAGATGCCGGAAGACTGGAGGTTAACTAACGTAGTGCCACTGTTTAAGAAGGGCGGTAAGGACAATCCGGGGAACTATAAACCAGTGAGCTTGATGTCGGTGGTCGGCAAGTTATTGGAGGAAGTCCTAAGGGACAGGATGTACATGTATTATGAAAGGCAAGGACTGATTAAGGATAGTCAACATGGCTTTGTGCGTGGGAAATCATGTCTCACGAACTTGATTGAGTTTTTTGAGGAAGTAACAAAGAGGTTTGATGAGGGCAGAGCGGTAGATGTGATCTATATGGACTTCAGTAAGGCTTTAGTCAAGGTTCCCCATGGGAGACTGGTTAGCAAGGTTAGATCTCACGGAATTCAAGGAGAACTAGCCAGTTGGATACAGAACAAAGGTAGAAGACAGAGGGTGGTGGTGGAGGGTTATTTTTCAGACTGGAGGCCTGTGACCAGTGGAGTGCCACAAGGATCAATGTTGGGTCCTCTACCTTTTGTCGTTTATATAAATGATTTGGATGCAAGCATAAGAGGTATGGTTAGTAGGTTTGCAGGTGACACCAAAATTGGAGGTGTAGTGGACAGCGAAGAAGGTTCCCTCCGATTACAACCGGATCTGGACCAGATGGGCCAATGGGCTGAGAAGTGGCAGATGGAGTTTAATTCAGATAAATGTGAGGTGCTGCATTTTGGGAAAACAAATCTTAGCAGGACTTATACATTGAGTGGTAAGGTCCTTGGGAGTGTTGCTGAACAAAGAGACCTTGGAGTGCAGGTTCATTGCTCCTTGAAAGTAGAGTCGCAGGTAGATAGGATAGTGAAGAAGGCGTTTGGTATGCTTTCTTTTATTGGTTAGAGTATTGAGTACAGGAATTGGGAGGTCATGTTGCGGCTGTACAGGCCATTGGTTAGGCCCCTATTGGAATATTCTGTGCAATTCTGGTCTCTTTCCTATCAGAAAGATGTTGTGAAACTTGAAACGGTTCAGAAAAAATTTACAAGGATGTTGCCAGGGTTGGAAGATTTGAGCTATAAGGAGCGGCTGAACAGGCTGGGGCTGTTTTCCCTGGAGCATCGGAGGCTGAGGGGGTGACCTTATTGAGGTTTACAAAATTATGAGGGGGAGGGATAGGATAAATAGACAGACAAAGTCTTTTCCCTGGGGTTGGAGAGTCCAGAACTAGAGGGCATAGGTTTAGGGTGAGAGGGAAAATATTTAAAAGAGACCAAAGGGGCAACTTTTTCACACAGACGATGGTATGTGTATGGTGCCAGAGGAAGTGGTAGAGGTTGGTACAATTGCAACATTTAAAAGGCATTTGGATGGGTATATGAATAGGAAGGGTTTGGAGGGATATGGGCTAGGTGCTGACAGGTGGGACTAGATTGGGTTGGGATATCTGGTCAGCATGGGCGAGTTGGACCAAAGGGTCTGTTTCCATGCTGTATGTCTCTGTGGCTCTATGACTAACTCAGAGCATGGTTAGGAACAAGAGACTGGGATATCATACCAATTACAGAAACGTGGCTCAGGGATGGACAGGACTGGCAGCTTCATGTTCCAGGATACAAACGCTACAGGAAAGATAGAAAGGGAGGCAAAAGGAGGAGGGGGAGTGGCATTTTTGATAAGGGATTAGCATTTCATCTGTACTGAGAGAGGATATTCCCGGAAATACATCCAGGGAAGTTATTTGGGTGGAACTGAGAAATAAGAAACGAATAATCACCTTATTGGGATTGTATTATAAACCCCCAGTAGTCAGAGGTAAATTGAGAAACAAACTTGGAAGGAGATCTCAGCTATCTGTAAGAATAATAGGGTAGTTATGGTAGGGGATTTTAACTTTCCAAACATCGACTAGGAGTGCCATAGTGTTAAGGGTTGAGATGGAGACGAATTTGTTAAGTGTGTACAAGAAAGTTTTCTGATTCAGTATGTCAATGTAACTACTAGAGAAGGTGCAAAACTTGACCTACTCTTAGGAAGTAAGGCAGGGCAGGTGACTGAGGTGTCAGTGGGGGAGCACTTTGTAGCCAGCAACCATAATTCTATTAGATTTAAAATAATGACGAAAAAGGGTAGACCAGATTTAAAAGTTGAAGTTCTAAATTGGAGGAAGGCCAATTTTGATGGTATTAGGCAAGAACTGGGTGGCACGGTGGCACAGTGGTTAGCACTGCTGCCTCACAGCGCCAGAGACCTGGGTTCAATTCCCGCCTCAGGCGACTGACTGTGTGAAGTTTGCACATTCTCACCGTGTCTGCGTGGGTTTCCTCCGGGTGCTCCGGTTTCCTCCCACAGTCCAAAGATGTGCAGGTTAGGTGAATTGGCCATGCTAAATTGCCCGTAGTGTTAGGTGCAGGGGTATATGTAGGGGAATGGGTCTGGGTGGGTGCGCTTCGGCGGGTCAGTGTGGACTTGTTGGGCCTGTTTCCACACTGTAAGTAATCTAATCTAATCTAAACTCTCAAAAGGATTGGGCGCAGGTGTTCACAGGTACAGGGACGGCTAGAAAATGGGAAGCCTTCAGAAATGACATGAGAGTCCAGGGAAAGTATATTCCTGTTAGGGTGAAAGGAAAGGCTGGTAGGCGTAGGGAATGCGGGATGACTAAGGAAATTGAGAGTTTGGTTCAGAAAAATAAGGAAGCATATATCCTGTATAGACAGGATAGATCGAGTGAATTCTTAGAAGAGTATAAAGGCAGTAGGAGTATACTTAAGAGATAAATCAAGAGAGAAAAAAGGGGACATGAGATAGCTTTGGCAAATAGAGTTTAGGAGAATCCAAAGGGTTTTTACAACTACATTAAGGACAAAAGGGCAACAAGGGAGAGAATAGGGCCGCTCAAAGATCAACAAGGCAGCCTTTGAGTGGAGCTGCAGAAAATGGGGCAGATACTAAACGAGGGCCTGGGAAATGAATATTCAAGGCTACACGTGCTATCGTAAGGACAGACTGACGGGCAGAGGGGGTGGGGTGGCCTTGTTAGTAGGGGAGGATATTCAGTCCCTTGCGCGGGGGGATCTAGAGTCAGGGGATGTAGAGTCAGTGTGGATAGAGCTTCGAAACACTAAGGGTAAAAAGACCCTCATGGGAGTCATCTACAGACACCCAAACAGTAGTCTGGATGTCGGATGTAACTTGAATCAGGAGCTGAAATCGGCTTGTCGCAAAGATGTTACTACAGTTGTTATGGGGGATTTTAACATGCAGGTAGACTGGGAGAATCAGGATGGTATCGGGCCTCAAGAAAGAGACTTTGTGGAGTGCCTCAGAGATGGATTTTTAGAGCAGCTGGTGCTGGAGCCGACCAGGGATAAGGCAATTCTGGATCTGGTATTGTGTAACGAACCAGAATTGGTCAGTGACCTCGAAGTGAAGGAGCCATTGGGAAGTAGTGACCATAATACAATAAGCTTCAATCTGCAATTTGAGAGGGAGTGGGTACAATCGGAAGTGACAATATTTCAGTTGAATAAAGGGAAATATGGAGCTATGAGGGAGCAACTGGCCAAAGTTCAATGGTGCAATACCTTAACAGGGAAGACCATGGAGGAACAATGGCGGATATTTCTGTGTATAATGCAGAAGTTGCAGGATCAGTTCATTCCTAAAAGGAAGAAAGATCCCAGGAGGAGACATGGGCGGCCGTGGCTGATGAGGGAAGTTAAGAAACATATAAAGTTAAAAGAGAAAAAGTATAACTTAGCGAAGATAAGTGGGAAAACTGAGGACTGGGAAGCTTTTAAAGAACAACAGAGGATTAGTAAGAAGGAAATACGCAGAGAGAAAATGAGGTACGAAGGTAAACTGGCCAAGAATATAAAGGAGGATAGTAAAAGCTTTTTTAGGTATGTGTAAGGCAAAAAATGGTTAGGACAAAAATTGGGCCCTTGAAGACAGAAACAGGGGAATATATTACTGGGAACAAAGAAATGGCAGAGGAATTAAATGGGTACTTCAGATCTGTGTTCACTGGGGAAGACACAAGCAATCTCCCTGAGGTAACAGTGGCTGAAGGACCTGAACTTAAGGGAATTTATATTTGCCAGGATTTGGTGTTGGAGAGACTGTTAGGTCTGAAGGTTGATAAGTCTCCGGGACCTGATGGCCTGCATCCCAGGGTACTGAAGGAGGTGGCTCGGGAAATCGTGGATGCGCTGGTGATTATTTTCCAGAGTTAAATAGAATCAGGGTCGGTTCCTGAGGATTGGAGGGCGGCTAATGTTGTGCCACTTTTTAAGAAGGGTGGGCGGGAGAAAGCAGGAAATTATAGACCAGTTAGTCTGACCTCAGTGGTGGGAAAGATGCTGGAGTCTATTATAAAGGATGAAATTACGGCACATCTGGATAATAGTAACAGGATAGGACAGAGTCAGCATGGATTTATGAAGGGGAAATCATGCTTGACTAATCTTCTGGAATTTTTTGAGGATGTAACTCGGAAGATGGACGAGGGAGATCCAGTGGATGTAGTGTACCTGGACTTTCAGAAAGCTTTTGATAAAGTCCCACACAAGAGGTTAGTGAGTAAAATTAGGGCGCACGGGATTGGGGGCAAAGTACTAGATTGGATAGAGAATTGGTTGGCTAATAGGAAACAAAGGGTAGTGATTAACGGCTCCATTTCGAAATGGCAGGCAGTGACCAGTGGGGTACCGCAGGGATCCGTGCTGGGACCGCAGCTTTTTACAATATATGTAAATGATATAGAAGATGGTATCAGCAATAACATTAGCAAATTTGCTGATGATACAAAGCTGGGTGGTAGGGTGAAATGTGATGAGGATGTTAGGAGATTATAGGGTGACCTGGACAAGTTAGGTGAGTGGGCAGATGCATGGCAGATGCAGTTTAATGTGGATAAATGTATGGTTATCCACTTTGGTGGCAAGAACAGAAAGGCAGATTACTACCTCAATGGTATCAAATTAGGTAAAGGGGCTGTTCAGAGAGATCTGGGTGTTCTTGTCCACCAGTCAATGAAGGCAAGCATGCAGGTACAGCAGGTCGTGAAGAAGGCTAATAGCATGCTGGCCTTCATAACAAGAGGAATTGAGTATAGAAGCAAAGAGGTGCTTCTGCAGCTGTACAGGGCCCTGGTGAGACCACACCTGGAGTACTGTGTACAGTTCTGGTCTCCAAATTTGAGGAAAGACATTCTGGCTATTGAGGGAGTGCAGCGTAGGTTCACGAGGTCAATTCCTGGAATGGCAGGATTGCCTTACACGGAAAGACTGAAGCGACTGGGCTTGTATACCCTTGAGTTTAGAAGACTGAGAGGGGATCTGATTGAAACGTATAGGATTATGAAAGGATTGGACACTCTGGCAGGAGGAAACATATTTCCGCTGATGGGGGAGTGCCGAACCAGAGGACACAACTTAAAAATACGGGGTAGACCATTTAGGACAGAGATGAGGAGAAACTACTTCACCCAGAGAGTGGTGGCTGTGTGGAATGCTCTGCCCCAGAGGGCAGTGGAGGCCCAGTCTCTGGATTCATTTAAGAAAGAATTGTATAGAGCTCTTAAAGATAGTGGAGTCAAGGGTTATGGAGATAAGGCTGGAACAGGATACTGATTGGGAATGATCAGCCATGATCATATTGAATGGCGGTGCAGGCTCGAAGGGCTGAATGGCCTACTCCTGCATCTATTGTCTATTGTCTATTGTCTATTGAGTATTTGCATCAGTATTTGCTGTGGAAAAGGACATGGAAGATATAGAATGTAGGGAAATAGATGGTGACATCTTGCAAAATGTCCATATTACAGAGGAGGAAATGCTGGATGTCTTGAAATGCATAAAGGTGGATAAATCCCCAGGACTTGATCAGGTGTACCCTAGAACTCTGTGGGAGGTTAGTGAACTGATTGCTGGGCTTCTTGCTGAGATATTTGTATCATCGCTAGTCATAGGAAGGTGCTGGAAGACTGAAGGTTGGCTAGCGTGGTACCACTATTTAAACAAGGTGGTAAGGACAAAACAGGGAACTACAAACCAGTGCGCCTGACATCAGGCAAGTTGTTGGAGGGAATCCTGACGGACAGGATGTACATGTATTTGGAAAGGCAGGGACTTATTAGGGATTGTCAACATGGCTTTATACATGGGAAATCATGTCTCACAAACTTGATTGAGTTTTTGAAGAAGTAACAAAGATGATTGATGAGGGCAGAGTGGTAGATGTGATCTATATGGACTTCAGTAAGGCGTTCAACAAGGTTCCCCATGGTACACTGGTTAGCAAGGTTAGATGTCATGGAAGACCGGGAGAACTAGCCATTTGGATACAGAACTGACTCGAAGGTAGAAGACAGAGGGTGGTGGTGGAGGGTTGCTTTTCACACTGGAGGCCTGTGACCAGCATTGTGCCACAAGGATTGGTGCTGGGTCCAATGCTTTTTGTCATTTATATAAATGATTTGGATGCGAGGATAAGAGGTATAGTTAGTAAGTTTGCAGATGACACAAAATTTGGAGGTGTAGTGGACAGTGAAGAAAGATCTCATGGAATACAGGGAGAACTCGCCATTTGGATACAGAAGTGGTTCAAAGGTAGAAGACAGAGGGTGGTGGTGGAGCATTGCTTTTCAGTCTGGAGGCCTGTGACCAGCATTGTGCCACAAGGATCGGTGCTGGGTCCACTACTTTTCATCATTTATATGAATGTTATGGATGTGAGCATAAGAGGTATAGTCAGTAAGTTTGCTGATGATACCAAAATTGGAGGTGTAGTGGACAACAAAGTAGATTACCTCAAATTACAACGGGATCTTTATCAGATGGGCCAATGGGCTGAGAGGTGGCAAATGTAATTTAGATAAATGTGGGGTGCTGCATTTTGGAAATGTAAATCTTAGCAGGACTTATACATAGATAAATAGACAAAGTCTCTTATCTGGGGTGGGGGAGTCCAGAACTAGAAGGCATAGGTTTAGGGTGAGAGGAGAAAGATATAAAAGAGACCCATGGGGCAACTTTTTCACTCAGAGGGTGGTACATGTATGGAGTGAGCTGCCAGAGGAAGTGGTGGAGGCTGGTACAACTGCAATATTTAAAAGACATCTGGATGGGTAAATGAATAGGTGTGATATGGGCCAGGTGCTGGCAGGTGGGACCCGATTGGGTTGGGATATCTGGTCGGTATGGACGGGTGGGACCAAAGGGCCAAAAAGACTCTAAATTTTCTTTTTGTTTTTTTTTGAGTTTAGGTTAGATTAGATTAGATTCCCTACAGTGTGGAGACAGGCCCTTCAGCCCAACAAGTCCACACCTACCCGCTGAAGAGTAACCCAAAAGACCCTCTGACTAATGCACCTAACACTATTGGCAATTTAGCCTGACCAATTCACCTGCCCTGCATATCTTTGGCCTGTGGGAGGAAACTGGAGCTGCCCAAACTAAAAAAAGCCAGCCTTGATCTTATTAAATGGCAATATTCCAGATGTTGGCTTACCAAGGCCCTGTATAACTACAGTAAGCCATCTCTACTTTTGAACTCCAATCCTCTTGCAATCAACACCAATATGCCATTTGCCTTCCTAATTTCTTGCGATATCTGCCTGGCTACTTTCATTGATTGTTCTATAAGTACACCGAGATCCATTGATTGCCTGTATCCTGTCTATCAACTAATTCTCAATCCATGCCAATAGTTTGCTGTCTCTCCCAGAAGCTTTAACTTTGCCATTAACTGGTGGCACTTTATCAAAAGCTTTCTGAAAATCCAAATTCACCAGATCCACTGGCTCTCCCTCATCTCTCCAATGAGTTGCATCCTCAAAGAGTTCCAAGAGACTTGTAAAGCATGATTTGCCTTTCATAAACTCATCGTGACTTTTTAAAATTTCATTATTGCTTTCCAAATTTTGCTGTTATCACAGCTTTTTTAACAAACTCTAGCAATTTACCTACTTCTGATGAAGGACAATTGAGCTATAAGAATTCTCTCTCTTTTTAAACATGGGATTATATTTGCCAAACTTCAATCCACATGAACTGTTCCAGAATCTATAGAATTTTGGAAAATGACCATCAATACATCAAATATTTCCATTAGTACTCTGAAGTGTAGATTATTAGGCCTTTAAACTCATTAATGTACCAGCACCAGTTTCTTACTAATTCTGATTTCCTTCAATTCTGCTCTTGGTTCCCTAACATTTTTTGAAAGTATTTTATACCCTCTTTTGTGAAGACAAAATAAACGTACATGTTCAATTTGTTATGAAGGTATAGAGGTATGCTGTACTTTTAAGAGACAGAGAGGAAGCTAGCAAGGACTAACTGAAAGCACAGAGTGTCCTGAACAAGGTGAAAATGTAACTTGATTGAAGCAAATAGCTGGGAACAAAAACAAATTAAAATTCGGCCAATCAGTTTAAATTATGCCCAGATACCAAACTCCACTCGAATTTGAATTTACTGTTTTGACAACATCAAACCAATGAAATGATCTGATGTTTTGGAGTATAAAACCAGACATTTTGAACAGTTAGGGGGAGAACGGCGAAGAAAATCAACGGCCAAGAAAACCAACGGCCAAGAAAACCAACAAGTATAGACTGCTATAGGTATATCTTAATCAGGATTTTTTATTGGACCAGCATTGTAGAGTAGGAGGTAAAAAAATAGGTTAAAGAGAAAGGAATTGTAAAGAAAGGAATGTGGGTTTGCTAGCTGAGCTTGAAAGTTCATTTCCAGATGATTCGTCACCTTACTGGGTAACATCTACAGTGGGCCTCTGGGTGAATCGCTGTTGGAAATTCCTGTTTTCTATTTATTTGTCTGGATTTCATTGGGTTGGTGGTGTTATTTCTGTGGTGACATCATTTCCGGTGGTGACGTCATTTCCTGTTCTTTTTCTCAGGGGTGGTAGATGGGGTCTACTTGATGTGTTTGTTGATAGAGTTCCAGTTGGAATGCCATGCTTCTAGGAATTCTCATGCGTGTCTCTGTTTGGCTTTAGATTAGATTACTTAGTGTGGAAACAGGCCCTTCAGCCCAACAAATCCACACCAACCCACTGAAGCGCAACCCACCCACACCCATTCTCCTACATTTACCCGTTCGCCCAACACTACGGGCAATTTAGCATGGTCAATTCACCTATCCTGCACATTTTTGGACTGTGGGAGGAAACCGGAACACCCAGAGGAAACCCACGCAGACACGGGGAGAATGTGCAAACTCCACACAGTCGCCTGAGGTGGGAATTGAACCCGGGTCTCTGGCGCTGTGAGGCAGCAGTGCTAACCACTGTGCCACCGTGCTGCCCTTGTCCTAGGATGGATGTGTTGTCCCAGATGAAGTGGTGTCCGTCCTCATCCGTATGTAAGGATACTAGTGAGAGAGGGTCATGTCGTTTTGTGGCTAGTTGATGTTCATGTATCCTGGTAGCTAGTTTTCTGCCTGTATGTCCAATAATGTTTGTTACAGTCCTTGCATGGTATTTTGTAAATAACATTAGTATTGCTTGTTGTCTATATAGGGTCTTTCAAGTTCATTAGCTGCCGTTCTAGTGTGTTGGTGGGTTTGTGGGCTACCATGGTGCTTTAGACTGACCTACGCTGGGGAAAGTACTTTGGCTATTCACCCTATCCACGCCCCTCGAGATTTTATATACCTCTATAAGGTCACCCCCAGCCTCCCACACTCCAGGCTATTCAGCCTCCCCCTATAGCTCTCCAACCCTGGCAACATCCTTGTAAATCTTTTTTCAACCCTTTCATGTTTAACACTGTATTCCAAAGGTGACCTCATAAATCCTGTACAGTTGCAACATGACCTCCCAACTCCTGTAGTCAGTGCACTGACCAATAAAGACAAGTGTACTAAATGCCTTCTTCACTACTCTGTCCACTTTTAAGGAACCATGAACCTGCACTCCAATGCCACTTTGTTCAGCAACACTCCACAGGATCTTACCATTAAGTGTTTAAGTACTTACCTGATTTATCTGACCAAAATGTAGCACCTTACACTTGTCCAAATAAAACTCCATCTGCCACCCCTCAGCCCATCGGCTCATCTGATCAAGGCCCTATTGTACCCTGAGGTAACCTTCTTCACTGTTCACTACACCATTTTGGTGTTATCTGCAAATTTACTAACCATACTCCTATATTCACAACCAAATCATTTACGTGAATGACGAAAAGCAGTGGACCCAGCACCAATCCTTCAGACTGGTCACTGTCATCCAATCTGAAAAGCAACTGTCCACCACTACCCTCTGTCTTCTACTTTCGAGCCAATTTTGTATCCAAATAGTGAGTTTCCCTGTATTCAATGTGATCTAACCTTGTTAACCAATCTACCATGTCTTCTTGGCATTTCCAGTTTTGTTCCTTTGGCTTGTCCAGATTTTTTTTTAACCTTCTGTTTTTATACCCTTGATTCTTCTGTAGCTATTGAAGTTTTAACCTGGAATGAAATATACAATACAACACTCAAAAGTACAATTTCTATATCAAAATGCCTTGCCTATGCACAGTATTGTGCGCCATTTTGGTTGCCACACTACCAGAAGGATGTGAAAGCTTTGGAGAGAGTGCAGAGAAGGTTCACCAGAATGTTGCCTGGTCTCAAAGGCCTTGGTTATGAGGAAAGGTTAAAAAGACAAGAATTGTTTTTACTGGAACAAATCATAATGGAATACTTCAAGATAAATGTTAATTAGCTAGCTGAGGGAGTTGTTGCTTGGACACTTTAGTTGGAAGTTTACATATTACTGTGCCAGTAACCATGTCACGACAGAAGACCTGATAGAGGTCTACAAAATTGAGAGCATAATTAGGATGGATAGTCAGAGGCTTTTTCCCAGGGTTGAAGTTTCAATTACAAGGGAACATAGGTTCAAGGTGAGAGGGGAAAAGTTTAAGGGAGATGTGCAAGGGAATTTTCCACTCAGAGGATGGTAGGAGCCTGGAACATACTGCCAGAAGAAGTAGAAGAAGCATGCACGTTGGGAACATTTAAGAGGCATCTGGATGGTTACATATAGAGAGGGAATAGAGATATGGACTGATTAAGGGCAGAAGGTTTGTTTTTCTGGTTTAGTAAGGGCATGATGATTGGCACAGGCTTGGAAGGCCGAATGGCTTTTCCTGTGCTGTACTTCTCATTTGTTCTTTTGTTATGACCCAAAAGCTGTAAAGAAATGGCAGTATAGTTCCAAGTCAGGATAGTGTGTGACCAGGAGGGGAACTTGCACTGTTAATGTTACTTGTAACAATAAGATTTATGAAGAGCTAAGAGCTATTTATAGATTTAATTACCTTCGGGTTCCCTATCTGCAATCAGATTAAAGACAAGTGGTGTTTCCATATTAGTCAGTATGAGCAAGGTCTGAGTGTAATATACTTCTTCAAGCATGCAGCTGTAAGAATCTATTTATGTCCTCGAGCCAGACTACACTAACACCTCGAGCACCAGCAAGTCACATCAGAATGAAAATGTTACATTAAATGCCCAGCAGGTGGTACCATTTATTCTCCCAAAACAATGCTTTCACTGTAATTCTGGTAGGTTTTTTCAGCAAATTCAAGCTTTGCTAATTTTTAGTTTTTGAATCAATTTAAAAAGCTGAAATTAGTGTGTTTTTTTAAAAATGCACACCATGACATGGTTACTGGCACAGTAATATGCAATTAAATGTAAACGTTCCAACTAAAATGTCCAAGCAACAACTCCCTCAGCTAGCTAATTAATATTTATCTTGAAGTATTCCATTATGACTTGTTCCAGAACAGAAACCTTCCCTTTTGAAAAAAAAGTGCATTTTTTTACAAGCACATTCTACTTTTTAGTCTCCCCTCTGAGCATATGTCAATGTTTCCCTTTCCTCTGTCTGTGATTGGTAAGGTAAGAATGCCTTCAGCACAAATAGTTAGATAATGTGATTCATTTTATATCTTTCTACTGTAAAATCAAAAAATCCGTATTCTTTGCACAAAAAGGAATATTTTAATTTCAGCATAGAACTCCTTACTGAAGAAAATTCGTGTCAATATTCTAACACAAACTGATTGATTGTCATTTTTGTTTCGGTGCATAAGGAGAATCTTTAGCTCATAATATAACTTTCTCTCCAAAAATCAATTTAATCTAATGGCAACATTTTTATCTAGTGAGAAGAAATACCTTAGTTGTCATCTAAATATTTCTAACTTCTTTAGTTTATACTTAGCATCAATCTTTCTCAAAGATCACTATAGTAAATTAAACAGATGATCTGCAGACATATTTGTATAATCAACATAAGTATTGCTAATATATCAGTATGAGCTTTTCAAATGAGAACAAACTACATATCCTACCAAAGCATTGGATGTGAGCTCCACAAAAACAGTAAATCAGTTTTGGAAAAGCAAATCAATTCTCTAAATCCATTGGAAAACAAGTTTTTTTAAAATTTAACAGTGAAGATATTGTTGTGTCAATATTGTCACATGTTAAAAGTGGCGACTTTCTATTTTTCTATATTTTTGTTCATGGACTAAAATGAGAAAATAATTGTTTTCAGCCAAGGATTGCTGAAGGATTACTGCTGTTTTTAAAAGCAAATAACCTGATACTCATTGTAAACACTGTTTACACTGCTGCTAATTCAAGCAGTGATAGGAGAAGGTGCAATTGAGCCAGAACTCAAGGAGTATACAAGTGGAGATTCAATTAGCCACAAGTATCTAATAGTGTGTAGACCACTAACCAGTTCTAGTTGACAAAGGTCCTCTGCTTACCAGCAACTGTGTGATTGATTCTAAGGTAACTGAATAGGTTGGAGCTGAGACAGGGAGTGAGGAACCATCTAATCTTCATCTGCCCAGGAACGCATTGATCTCTATGGCAAAACTTCCTTTATGCCTAAAGGAAACAGTTAATGTAAGCTTTAACATTTAATTAATTAGTCAGAAACCTTTTATAAGTGTGAACCAGCCACCATGTACTTTCTCCCAACCAGTGAGAGAAGACTGAGAAACAGTTTACTGATCAGTACTAGAATAATCTCAACAATCTCTGAACAGAAGCCAGTGAACTACTTTCTCAACTTTCCCTCCATCCATCATACCCAGGTTTGTTTCCTGACTGAATCTTTGTATGTGTATAAAAGGGGAGTTTATAAGGGGTTGAAGCTTTAACCAGTAAAGCTCTATGCTGATGTTACATAATTGTTTACCTGTAGGCCCAAATCTGTTTACTTATAAATCTTAGCGATTCTTATTAAGTACAGAAAGATGGTCCATGCTTTCTGTTAATATGTCCGAAAGATAGATAAATTGTGGACTTCTGCATACTTTTTTTAAAAACTTGTATGTTGATTGGAATAGTAGGTCTTGATTTCCAGTACACTACCCCAGCGAGGTGTAACACATGACAGCGGATTATAATCTGAGATCACTATGGAGATATTAACTTTTAACTCCAAAATGTTATTTGCTTTAAAGAAAATAAGTTGTACAGCCAAAAGAATGACTAAGAATGTAAATTCTGAGCAAAATAATTAGGTCCCAAGTAGAAGGCCTGATGGATTATCAACGGACTTGAGGAATTTACATCTGATGGGGGTCAAGGAAATTTCAAAGAGCAAGACTTCAAAGTGAGAAATGCGGTGCAAACTGAACTGTAATCTCCTGGTGAGTTTTCTCAGATTATGAATATGCTGGGAGAAAAGAGAGCAGTCTGAGCAAGAGATGTTTTAAATTCATTTATGGGAAGTAGAATTTCCCCTTTCAAAAATACCTAAAAACAGGGGGTTGGTATCAGTTTCAATCCTGGTCTATATATACTAGAGTTTGAAGGTATCTACTGTCAGAGTCTCAGCTGAGAAAATCCCTTCATTGGCCCCTTTCAAAACATAAATTAATTTGGCCTGGAAGAAAGGCATTCACCAAAGAAGGGTTTTTTTTATATTAATCTTGTTACAACCAACTGAGGGGATGCATTAATAAAGAAGGGGGTGCCAGTTCATTGCTCAATAGCCAGGAGCTTGCTAATTTGGGCTATCCTATCCAGAACCATTATAGTTTGAGGAAGTTTGCCTAGGGACTGGTCTTAACAATGGACAATATCCCAATATTAACATGTTTTTAGCAAATTATGTACTTTTAAATTAGTACCAACTATCTCTAAAATAGTTATCTCAAAATCCATTGACAACCAATATTTATACAAAATAGTTGGCACTTTTGGTTTTGGTTGATATGTCACACAAATAAGTATTTCTTATGCAACAAGTAAATCGTTACGCTCACAAAGTTGAAATATCTGTAATAAATAAATTTGTTCATATAAGTCAATTAAAAGTCATAACGTTCATCCACAGGACAGCGAAGATGTATTTGTCCATACATTAGATGCATTATCTCATACAAGTACTAATTAGCTTTTATTTTGCCTACAAAAATATTTGGAAATAATGATGGTGCAATACTGAAACAAAACTAAATTAGCATTCACTAAATTCTGCTCAAAAGACCCAAGAGCACCTTTCGCCTTTGTTTTTACCTGAATAGCTTTTATTAAGCCATTACTAATTCTTCAGCTTTTCAAGAGATAGAGGTGCTTGAGGGACAATAGACTCAAGATAAAATAAGCAGTGGAAAAACACCATAAGTCAGGGACTGAGCCCAAGGAAAAATAGAGCAGAAGACCCACAAAACCTGAGAAAGCATTGATAGCCCCCAGCTTTCATGGAGAGACTGTTAATTCAATAGAGGGCAGATTGAGTGCCCACATTTGTCCAGGCTGAGCAGGGTAGAGGTGGGGCTGAAAAAGAGTGTGATCTGATTTGATTGCAGTTTCTCTGAATAATGTGTTATGATTGTTTGGAGAGATTAGTTTTGTAACAACACATTTTACAATGATTGACATAGGCATGTATTCTCTGTTATAAGTACTTTTAGTTTTAGATATAAAAGCTATTGAAACTTACACATTGAATAACAGAATGGTTACTGCTGGAGCAGCAAATGCAGAGGGTTGTGGTCTGAGGGATGTAGGACCAATTGTTGCTCCTTGCTTTGTGAACTCCACATTAGAGGCACCCCTCAACAAAGTAAAGGATAGGAGGGAGATCCTTTTCTGGAGTTGGCCACCTCCAAGGCTGAGATTGAGGTGGCTAAGGTAGTGAGTGAATACAGGACCTGGGCTCAGTGTCAGAAAAGGTTCAATTACCTTGTTTGCTCTGGCATGATGCATGCAATCACAAAACATATGACAGGCTGAACCATAGAGGTACTGAGGACCTGCCAGCAATGATACATGGAGCTCCAAATGTAAATAAGCATTGGTGTCAGCCATAGTGGCTTGCACTGCCTTATTTCTGTTTTTCTCTCTCTTTTTTTTCCCTGCAGGAGAAACATATCCAGTTATCATCCCCACAATACAGAAGGAAGCCATGTAGATTGCCAAAGTGACAAGGTAGTCAAGAAAGGTGAGATAGGCATTGTTGTTTGAGATAGTGAATAGAAACTGAATTGTTTATTTTAACAGGGAGATAACAGCCAGGGTAATATTGCTGGACTGTTAATCCAGAGACCCAGTTAATGGGTTTAAATCCCTCCACAGCAGATGGTGGAATTTGTATTCAATAAAAATCTGGAATTAAAAGTCTCATGTTGATCATGAATCCATTGTCAATTGTTGGAAAAACCCATCTGGTTCACTACTGCCTTTTTTAAAAAAGGGTGCATTATACTCCAACCCATCCAACAGCACATCAGAGGTTCAGTTACATGGGAATGTCAAATAACAGAGAGGCTCCAACACTACAAGATCAGTTCTCACAATCTCCTCTTGAATCTCCCACAGCTTCAAATGTCAAAGCAATTGAACAAAGTCCTGCACCATCAACAGGCAAAATGCAGATTGTAGATGAACCACCATTGCAGGTTGCAATCACACCCTTCATCAGAACAGAGGCAGTCACTTTGGTGTATCCTTGTACTCAATTGAACAGTACTAACATTAGTGGTACAGACTGAGTAAGACATCAATGAACGGGGAGATGTATGTGCAACAATGAGGGCACTTGCTCTTTAAAGATGGAGGACAGTCACAGGTCCTCAGGAATCACTAGAAAGAAGGATTTACCGAGACCTGCAGCAGCAGATGTACTTTCAAATGACAGGATTCCCTGAGACAGTTTACAATCACACTCTGAGAATGGAGAAGCCATCCAACTCATGCGTGCCACCAGAGATCCTCAGTGCTTTGTGCATGTGTGCTCCTCCTTTGACAGATTGGCCAGCCTCATGGAGGGCCATTTTTAACAGCACTTCAACTTGTACATACTGAAACTGGTTAGCTACTATCAAACTTCATCTCTCTTAATACTTTTCTTTCCTCCCAATCGGCTTTATCCCTACAAAAGTTCCTTTTCTTGAATTTCTCTTCCAATAGCACCTTTTCAACCTGTAGACTATAAGACCACAAGATATAGGAGCAGAATTAGGTCATTCAGCCCATTGAGTTTCCTCTGCCATTCAATCATGGCTGATATGTTTCTCAAACTCATTCTTCTGCCTTCTGCTCGTAATCCCCTTAACAATCTAGGTCTATTTTTCATACCCTCAATGACTTGGCCTCAACAATCCTCTGTGGCAATGAGTTCCACAGAGGAACCACCATCTGGCTGATGAAATTCCTCCTCTTCTCAGTTCTAAAGGGTCTTCCCTTCATTCTGAGGCTGTCCCCTCAGGTCCAAGTCTCTTTGACTAGTGGAAACATCTTCTCCACATCCACTGTATCCAGACCTCTCAGTATTCTGTAAGTTTCAATCAGATTCCCCCTCAACCTTCCAAACTCCATTGAGTACAGACCCAGAGTTCCCAACCACTCCTCATCACCAGGATCATTCTTGTACACCTCTTCTAGAGCCCCTTAAATGCTAGCACATCCTTCCTTAGAAACAGAGCCTAAAATTGCTCACAATAGTCCAAATATGGTCTGACCAAAGCCTTATATATATAGCCTCAGCAGTACATCTCTGTTCTTGTATTCTAGCCCTCCTGAAATGAATGCTAACATTGCATTTGCCTTCTCAACTGTCAACTGAACCTGCATGGTAACCTTAAGAAAATCCTGAAGCAGGACTTCCAAGTCCCTTTGTGCTTCAGATTTCTGAAGCCTTTCCCTGTTTAGAAAATAGTCTACACTTCTATTCTTCCTACCAAAGTACATAACCTCACATTTTCCCACATTGTATTCCATCTCCCACGTCTTTGCTCACTCTCCTTGTCTATCCAACTCCTTCTGCAGTCTTCCCAATGTGGAACTCCACTAGTCATTGGCTGCCATCCTGACAAAGGTCCCTTTGTCCCTATTCCCTGCTCTCTGCCAGTCATCTAATCCTCTATCCATGCCTTGCCTCTAACACCATGAGCTCTTATCTTATTAAGCAGTCTCCTGCTAGCAGTTTTCTCTCTACCCCTGTAACAATGTATATCAGGGTCTCTCACTCTCTTCTTTTCTGCTTAGGAACCCTCCAACCACATGGGATGAATGTAGATTTCTCCAGCTTCCTCATTTCCCCTCCCCCCCCCACCTTATCTCAGTCCCAACCCCTGGATTCAGCACCGCCCTCTTGACCTGCAATCTTCTTCCCAACCTCTCCGCCCCCACCCCCTCTCCGGCCTATCACCCTCACCCTCACCTCCTTCCACCTATCGTATTCCCTGCACCCTTCCCCCAAATTCCCTCCTCCCGACCTTTTATCTCAGCCTGCTTGGCACACCAGCCTCATTCTTGAAGAAGGGCTTATGCCCGAAACGTCGATTCTCTTGCTCCTCGGTTGCTGCCTGGCCTGCTGTGTTTTTCCAGCACCACATTTTTCAACTCTGGTCTCCAGCATCTGTAGTCCTCACTTTCTCCTAGTTGCTCTCCAACCTCTCAGCCTCAGTTCCATTGATGTAGATGGGGGCATGTTGTCCTTCTTTCTGAAGTCAATGAACAGTTCTTTAGTTTTGCTGACGTTAAGAGAGAGGTTGTTTCACATTGCACCATATCACCAAGCTCCCTAGCTCCTTTCTGTATTCTAAATTGCCATTGTTTGATATCTGTCCTACCATGGTGGTGGTGTCAGCAAATTTGTAGATGATGTTCATTCAGAATTTAGCTACACAGTCATGGGTGTACAGGGAGTACAGTAGGGGACTGAGAACACATCCTTGGGGGGCTACAGTGTTGACTGTTATTGTGGAGAAGGTGCAATTGTCTATCTTCACTGATTGTGGTCTGTGGGTCAGAAAGCGAAGGATCCAGTTGCATTTGGTGGAGTCAAGACAGAGGTCTCGGAGTTTTGAGATCAGTCTGGAAGGGATACTGGTGCTCAAGGCAGAGCTGTAGTTGATGAGCAGGACGTAGGTGTCCTTGTTGTCCAATTGTTCCTGGGATGATTGCAGGGCTAGGGAAATGGCATCCACTGTGGAACTGTTATGCCAGTAGGCAAATTGTAAAGGTTCAAGGCAGACTTGTAGATGAGAGTTGATGTGGACCACGAACAGTCTCTTGAAGCACTTCAAGATTATGGAGGTCAGAGCCACTGAGTGATAGTCATTAATGCACATTGCATGTGTGGAAGAAAATGACCAGCCAGGCAGTAATACATTTTTTACTCACTCCTTTATGACTTGCAACACAAGGAGATTCAACCGTGTAGGGTCAGCAATCACAGAATACTGCAAGGCCTGATCTTCAGTCAGGAGTGGATTTCCTCGTTCATCCAGGGTTTCCAGGTGGGGAACACCGCATTGCCTTCTTTGGTACAGTATCCTCCTTGCATTTGCTAATGAAGTCCATGTTGGTAGTGGTGTATTCATCTAGGTTTTCCACTAAGTACTTGAATATGTTCCAGTCCACCAATTCTAAGCAGTCCTGGAGATGGTCTTCTGCAGCCCCTTTTTTTTGAAGGATCCTCCAATTCCAGCTTCTGCTTGTAAGCTGGGAGGAGGAACATAGTTCTGTGATCTGATTTTCTGAAGTGTGAAGGGGGGCTGGACCAGTATCGTGTCTTTAACGGTTGTGTAGCAGTGGTCCAGGATATTTGGTCCTCTAGTAGGGCAGGAGATGTGTTGGTGGTACTTTGACAGCACCCTCTTGAGGATGGCTTGGTTGAAGTCACTGGCTACATTAACAAGGTCTCCAGAAATTTCACCTCCAGTGTGTTTCGGCAATGTAAATTTCATCTAGGGCAATCTTCATGTCCACATGGAGTGGTACATCGACTGCTGGCAGGACAGTGAAAGGGAATTCTCTCCGCACTTAGTAGGGACAGCATTTTACTGTAAAGTATTCTAAATATGGGAAACAATGGCTTCCCAAGGTCACTGCATCTGAGCGCCAGGAGGTGTTGATCAGGAACCATACCCCACCACCCTTTGTCTTACCCAAGGACATCGTGCTGTCCGTGTGATGTATAGAAACTCTGTCAGCTTATACAACACAGAAGGAATGGCAGGAGTGAGTCACGTCTCTGTGAAACAGAGCACACAATTGTCTCTGAGTTCCCTCTGGAAGGTACGTCTAGGTCTGAGTTCATCCATTTTGTTCTTGATAGCCTGGACATTTGGTCGAAATATGCTGGGGACAGGCATCTCAAAACTGTATTGTTTTAACCTTACCTTCAGGCCAGTACATTTGTGGGTTCCTGCATCTGAACAATCCTAGAAGTCAGTGTTGCAAATCTGCTGCTCCTGCAGGTAAGTGAGTTGGTCTGCTTGGGCTAAGCCTTCTGAAGTGCAGATCTTGCATATTTTACATTTTTTATTTATTCACTTATTGAATGTAAACAGTATTGATAAGGACAGCATTTATTGCCCACTAATAATTAGCCTTGAGAAGGTGCTGGTGAGCTACCTTCTTGAACTGCTTAGTGGTGGCTCAGTCCTATCAAATGGACAACTCCAGGATATTGAAGGGGTGATGATGAATTAATGATGTATTTCCAACTCAGGACTGTATGTAAGATGGAGGGAAACCTGGAGGTGGGTAGTGTTCTCTAGAGGTGGTGTACCTGCTGGCTTTGTTCTTCAAAGTGATATACTTTGTATTTAGCAGGTACTAATGAAGAGGCCCTGAGCATGTTGGTGCAGTGCACAGATGAAACACACCCAGCCGTGTTGAAATTGTGATGAAGGGAGTGAAAATGTAGATGTTACATAGATTTTAATTTTAATATTGAAAATTGGGATTGGTATTAGATTTGTATGTCTCAAAAGATATTTGTGATGCAGTTGTTGTTTTGGCAATAGAAACAATCAAATGCCACTGCAGTCAGGCAGTCTGAATGGTCCTTAGTCACATGGTTCTGGAACTAGATTGGTTGTGCAGTAGAATATGAATTCAATTGATTCAAGGATTATTGAAATAGATGTCTCACATTTTTTGGAAATAATGATCACTGTCATTACAATCTGTAGTACTATTGTACATTATTTTGTCAGTAGTAACACTTGTACCTGAATACTTGGGTATATAATTTAAGGTAACACTGCAGTGTTGTATTGAAGGAGGGCTGCGCTTTGTGGTTTTTCATCCACATCTTAGTTGAATTTAAAAGGTTCCATTACATGATCCAAATAAAAGGGGAGAGATCCTATTGTTCTGGCCAATAATTATATCTCAACTAATATCACTAAAATAGATTATCTGGCCATTATCTAATTGCTGTTCATGGACTCTTACTACATGGAAAATTGGCTACCACAATGTTCTTTCATCACAACTATGACAATGTTCGAGTTCATTACTTGTAAAGGACTATGAGATGTGGGTTACCAAAGGCACTATCTTTATTTCTGCGGTTACATTCACAGACATTTAACTTTTAGTAATATTGATTTAGCTCGTGGAAGAATCTTGATATTTTTCCAGATAGGATCCTGGAAATAGGTAAGATCAATTTTACAGAATCCACCTTCAGTTGTAGATAATTCTTTAAAAAATTAAGCAGTTCAATTTTTTTGAATTTTAAAACAGATTGTTGGTTTAAAACATTGAAACCAATTAGATGTAAAACTAAATTATAGATTATGCAAGTGGTTAAATGTCTTCACACGTGCAACTGCTGCCATCTATAGGTATTACATTGTTTTGTTTTCTCAACATGGCTAACTAGAAAAAATGAAGTCATCCCGAAAAGTAAGAGATTCATTCATTACCTACAATATATTATATACTGTATGCATAGCATAAATCCTCTAAATTGTTTGTAATTCAAGAATATAAATTAATAACAAAGACAATCTAATAATTGTTGGGGATTGTAATCCTCATAAAGACTGAGACAATCAACTTGGCAAGGTTGTAGAATATTTTTGTGACAATTTCCTGGAGCAGATCATTATGGAGCCAACTAGAGAAAAAAAACATCTATTTTAATTAGTTAAATATTCTCAGTGTAGTTGAATTGATTAGCAATTCCTTCTTAAAAGATCTGCTGAAAATAGTGATCATAATACAATAGAATTCCATGTTAAATTTGAAAATGACATACTCCAATCACAAAGTTGATTTTCGAAAGTAAACCCAGCGGGAGATCCAAGATGGCAGCATTCCAGTAGGTCTGCCCTGCTGGGCTCTGCCCAAAAACCCAGACAAAGTGGTGCATTCACCCTCCCTTTTTACCCATTGTGGTGCAAATCACTGGTTTTAGACCCCTAGAACTGCTATTTATTAGTTTCAGTGTTTTTTTCAAACAAACAACAATGACTAAGGGAAAAGGACTGCAAGGATCACAACAAGCAGGGCACTCCCTGCAGTACTGGACACACCTGGAGCTGCAGTGTTGGCCTCTGTGAACACTCTTGGGGACTTAGCTGTGGAGAAGAGGCTGGTCTCGGAGTTCATGAAACTCCGAGAGGAGATCGATTCAGCGATGGAGGAGATCTGGACCAGGTTGGAACTGATCGTGGCCATGCTGCAGAAGCATGACCAGGAGATCCAGCATCTTGGACGGCGCGTCATGGAGGTAGAGCAGCGGGCTGTGGCTTCCAAAACTGCGGTGGAATCTTCGGAGGGCTGAATCCAGGCCATGAAATAGCAGATACGGATCTTAGTCAATCAGATTGATGACCTCCAAATCGAGGCCATTGGAAGAATATCCGCCTGGAGCGGGAAGAGGAGGCCAACTGATCAGCTTCTTGGAGTGATGCTCCCGTAGTTTTTGAAGCTGGAAGTTGGGATGGACCGGGTGTGGGTCGAGAAGGCCCATCGGGTCACAGTGTGCAGGCCTGGATCAGACCAGGTTGGTTCTTTTTTTTAATCAGGACTGCCTGGGGTCAATGTATGGGTGAGATGGGTTGAATGCCCACGTTTAATTTTCTTGTTGTAAGACGCGCGCAATTTTTTGTATTTTGTTTTGTCGGGGTTTGACGCACGGCTTCTGCTAGAAGGAGCCATGGAAAGGTTAGTGGGTAATATGAGTGCCCCTGTGGGCAAGGGGGAAAGTCTCCTTTCATTTGTGTTATGTGTTGGTTCATTGTAGAAGTAATTGTTAGAAGTTTTGATTTGGTACTTTTTGTTGTTGTATTTTCAAGTTTATGCAGACAGTTTACTGCTTTCACTTGACACGCTACAAAGAGGGTTCTTCCTCCCGGAGTGGCAAGGGGGAGCTCATGGGCTGCTTTGGATGGCTATGGCTAACCACTCGTTTAAATTGTGCACCTGGAACGTTAAGGGGAGTCATTCACTGATTAAGAGAAAAAAGGTACTTTCAAGCCTTCGAAAGGAAAAGGTCAATGTAGCCTTGCTGCAAGAAACACATCTAACTGATAAGGAGCACTTAATTATAGCAGGGAGGGTCCAGCCAGGTGTTTCTTTCATCCTTTCATTCGAAAAGTAGAGGAGGAGCTAGACTCATTGAGAAGAACCTTCCATTTCAGTTGTTAGACCAAATTAAGGACAAATGTGGGCAGTTTCTGATCCTTAAAGCTTTAATACATGGAGAGGAATATGGGATCTTGAATGTATATTGCCCCTCGGGCACACACCCTCAAATTTCTAACAGATGCGCACTCCAGGTTGATGGTTCTTCAAGCGCGTCAGACAATTATCAGGAGAGACTTTAACCGACTTATGGACCCTGAAGTGGATAGGATGCCTAGGGGTCTCATGGGTATTTTCCTGCAATCCAGGCAGCTGGTAGACCTGAACAGGGAGCTGGTATTGGGGGATGTGTGGAGATGTCTTCACCCTGAGGGTAGGGATTTCACCTTTTTTTTTATCCCACGTAAGTGCTATACTAGGATTGACATGCTTTTTGCTCCATCAGCCTTTTTGAATTCGGTGCTGTCCTGCAGAACTAGGAACATAGCCATTTCTGATCATGCAGCAGTCTACATGGAAGTCAAGGCTGGTGGTGATGGTACAGGCTTGCTGCACTGGCGCATGGATCCTCTCCTCCTGAAGGATAGCAAGTTCATTGAGTACTTTCTGCGGGAATTTAAAATGTTTTGGGACATTAATTCGGGTACGACCAGTAATCCGTCGATGCTCTGCGAGACTGCCAAGGCCTATGCAAGTGATTCGATTATTTCTTATTCAGCGACTCGGAAGCGGCAGAAGAGAGAGCAGCAGTGTATGCTCGAGGTTAGGGTGAAGACAGCCAAGACAGCGTGTTTTGACAGACCATCTGTAACTAAGTTGCAGCGGATTACAGCCCTCAGGGCTGCTCTGAATGCTGCTCTCACTCAGACAGCAAAGAGGGAGATTTCCTTTGCGAAACAGAGGTTATTTGAGTATGGTGATAAACCGGGTAGGTATCTGGCATACTTGGCCAGAAAGAAGAGTGCACCCAATCTCTCACATCCATTAGCGAGTGTGCTGGTATTATCACCTGCGATTCCCAAAAAGATTAATGCAGCATTCAGGAAGTTCTGCTCTGGGTTGTACCGGTCAGAGGGCTGTGAGGACAGATTGGTGAAGATAGAGTCCTTATTTAAGATCTTGGACTTCCCAGATGTAACTTCAGAGCAGGCGTCTCTTTTGAATGCCCCTCTGACAATGCAAGAAGTACAGGAGGCGGTGAGGCAGCTCCAGGGTAGTAAGGGGCCCGGCCCAGATGGATTTTGGAGTGAGTTTTATAAGGAGTTCATAGACTTGCTGGCCGTGCCAATGTTGAATATGTACAATTATTCGTACAGTCAGGACTGCCTCCCATCCTATCTAAGGGAAGCAAATATTTCTCTTATTCTCAAGTGAGGGAAAGCTCCAGAGGTTTGCACTTCATATAGGCCCATATCATTATTAAACATGGACTTTAAAATTTTGTCGAAAATGCTGGCGGTGAGGCTGGAGAAAGTCTTGTCCTTCATTTTAAAAGGGGCCCAGACAGGTTTTGTTAGGGGTTGCAAGTCCTCTAATAATATTAGGAGAGTGCTAACAATGGTTCAGGTGTACTAGCAAGAGTCGATTCCAGGCTCTCCCTGAATGCAGAGAAAGTGTTTGACTGGGTGCAGTGGCCATACCTCTTTTATGTCCTGAAATGCTTTGGCCTTGGAGGGGTGTTCGCCAGGTGGGTGCCAGTGTTATATAGTGACCCAAAAACAGCGGTTCTCACTAATGGTATAAGGTCTGACTATTTTAGTATTGGCAGAGGCAGCTGACAGGGTGGCCCCTCTCACCGTTGCTATTTACATTGGTGATTGAGCCATTATCAGAGGCCATCCAGAAGTACTCCGCGGCCCTGGAGGTAGGATCAGGAATATATAAGATTACTCTTTACGCAGATGACATTCTTCTCTTTCTAACTAACCTGATGATATCTACGCCCCATTTAATACACGTGATTAATTTATTTGGCTCCTTCTTGGGATATAAAATCAATTTTATGAAATCAGAGGCCACACCTGTCTGGGATCTTATTAGAGTACCCAATCTTGGGGTAGAATCTGATTCCCTTTCAGATGGTCACAGGGAGGTTTCTTGTATTTAGGCATTTTTATCACCCAGCCTTCAATCAGTTATATAAAGCTAACTTTGTGCAGCTGCTGGAGAAGGTAAGACAGGACCTTTGGCACTGGGAGGATCTTCTGATATCCTGGTTGGGTAGAATAGCCTTGGTTAAAATGAATGTTCTTCCTCGCTCATTATATCTCATGCGAATTCTCCCTTTGATGCTGCCCAGGCAGGTGCTATGGAGGCTTAACAGTTAGCTCAGCTCTTTTATCTGGCGCTACAGATGGCCTCTTATTAAGCTTGCCAATTTGCAGCTTCCACAGGGGATGGAGCAGAGGTGTGGATTTTCCAGACTTTAAGAAATAGCAGCTAAGTTCCTTAATATCTTTTATGGCTGACTGGGCTTGCCAGGACCCAAGGTCAATCTGGCTGAACATCGAGGCCTCCCAGGCAAAATGTCTCCTCATTAATCTGTTGTTCGTGGACAAGATGAGGACTGCTATGGACCTTTGCAGAAATCCAATTGTCCTTAACACAGTTAAAACATGGAGAATGATGCGACAACGTGAGGACAATTTACAAAAACTTTTCCCTTTTATTCCCAAAGTAGGATGGAGGATTCCAGCCGACATCAATGGATTACGACTTAAGGCTCTGGGAGTCCAGAGGAGTTTCCTGTTTGGGAGACTTATTTGACAGGGAGATCATGATGTCTTTTGAGCAGCTCATAGAGTCATAAAGCTGTACAGCACAGATACAGACCTTTTGGTCCAACTCGTCCATGCCAACCAGATATCCCAACCCAATCGAGTCCCACTTGCCAGCACGCAGCCTATATCCCTCCAAACTCTTCCTATTCATATACCCATCCAAATGCCTTTGAAATGTTGCAATCGTTCTAGTCCCCACTTCCTCTGGCAGTTCATTCCATACACGTACCACCCTCTGTGTGAAAAAGTTGCTCCTTAGGTCTCTTTTATATCTTTCCCCTTTCACCCTAAACCTATGCCCTCTAGTTCTGGACTCCCCCACACCTGGGAAGAGAGTTTGTCTATTTATCCTATCCATGCCCCTTATGATTTTATAAAGCTCTATAATGTCACCACTCAGCCTCTGATGCTCCAGGGAAAACAGCCCCAGCCTATTCAACTTCTTCCTATAGCTCAAATCCTCCAACCCTGGCAACATCCTTGTTAATCTTTTCTGAACACTTTCAAGTTTCACAACATTCTTCCAATAGAAAGAAACCCAGAACAGCCTGCAATATTGAGCCAGAAATATGAGCTATCCAGGAGGGACCTCTTTCGTTACTTTCAAATTAGAGATTTTACACAGAAAAAGACTACATTAATGATTAGTCCCTATAAATCAGACATGGAGCAGAGAGTGCTTCGGTTCACAGGCACTCTCTCAATCAGTACCCTCTATCATTTACTAGGAGGTAGTGTCTCGAAGGACATCGAGAGGTTGTATGGAATTTGGGCTCAGGAATTGGGGGTGGAGGTTTCACCAGAGGAGTGGAGGATACTTGAGAGAATGTAAGGAAGATTTTGATTTGCAATAGGACATAGCTATGCAACTGAAGGTACTCCACAGGGTTTATTTGGCACTGGAGCGGCTTGCAAAATTTAAGACAGGAGTGTCCCCAGTGTGTCTCAGATGTAAAATAGATGTTGGTACTCTTACTATTGTTTGTGGTCATGCCATAAGTTTCGTAGGTATTGCGGCGTTATAGCAAGTGTTTTGGAAGGGGTCTTGGGAAGTGAGGTCAAGGAAGATCCGGTGTCCCCCCTCTTTGGTTCGCCGTATCTCCCCTCTTTGGACACACATGGGAAGAGGTTGTTTATTATTCTTTCATTTTGTGCGAGGAAGAATATTTTGATGAGCTGGATGTTGGAAAATTGCCCAGCACTCTCTGGGTGGCATAGGTTAGATATGGAGCACATCCCCCTGGATTTCCTTACAAGTAGGGTGCACCAGAAAACTGAACTCTATTATAAGATGTGGCAGCCCTTTGTGAACTATATAGACACGGACGAATCGGCCATATTGGTTAGGGCCTTCATATGGCCATGAGGGCTATGTATAGGGGCCTGGAAGCCCCTGGGAGGAAGATATATTTATTCTTTTAAGCATGTGACAAGGAGGGTAGATAAAGAGGAATCAGTAGATGTAGTAAACCTGTATTTTGTTTGATAAAGTGTCATACAAAAGGTTAAAAGACAAGATAATGGAGTTGGGAGTAATATATTTGCATAAATAGAGAATTGGTTAATTGCAGGGAGTAAAGAGTCACCATAAACAGGGCTTTTCTCAAATTCATAGGCTGAGACCAATAGAGTACTGGAAGGATTAGTTCTAGAATCTCAACCATTTACATGATGAAGTGGCAGAGCATACCTAGTCTTGCTACTAATACAAAGTTAGGTACAAATGCAAGAGGGCCAGTGAGTGGGATGGAAGCAATAGGACATAGGCTATGCAACTGAAGGTACTCCACAGGGTTTATTTGGCACTGGAGTGGCTTGCGAAATTTAAGACAAGAGTGTCCCCAATGTGTCCCAGATGTAAAATAGATGTTGATACTCTTACTATTGTCTGTGGTCATGCCAACAATGGCCAAGGACAGTGAGCAGGGCAGTGAGTGAGGCACCAAACAAGCCGCAACCAGACTGGATGAGGGGTAAAATAGGGCTTGAGTGAGGCAGCAAATGGAGTGAGAGAAGGACAGCAGAAGGGCATGGTGAGAAGGAGTTGTGGCCATCAAAGAGGTCAGAGTGAATGTCCTCATAAACATCATGATTTTAAAAATGATTGATCACAAAAGCATTGATCATTTTATAATTAAAAACATGGAATATATTAAGTGATACTTTACTGTATTCTCATACAACAGCAGCAACTTATTAAGTGAACAAATGTATTTTTGTGTTATGTCCATGTTAATATGTATTACGAGTTTTCATAATTATGGATACATTGCAATCTCAAGGTATATTGGACTTTAACATGCCAAAGAATGCCTGCAAAACACATCACCTCAATTTTAATTTTTATAATTCTTTCAACCTTCAGGTACTGATCAGATTGAGCAAGATAGAACCAGCAAATCCAAGCTATTGCTTCTCTACTCATTAAAGCTATCACCTGTCCAGATCCAAATAGTAAAAAGACAAATACCTTTAGATGAATTCTTCCAGGGAATTTCTGGGCCGAGAGATTTCTCTTCTAAAGCAGCATAAATGATTCCAAGAATCCACAAAAACTGGAGCAGACAGTATCATCTTCGAAATCATGCAGTCCTTTTCAGCACTAAATGTTGTATCTTGTGATATGAAGCTCCTGGGGCCAATTTGGAAACTGCTGAGGGAATGTAAGTATGTAAAGTAAATGACAAGATGTCAAGTGGTTGGATAGGGATTAGGATGGCATATTAATGAGGAAGTATGTGGTGGGTGGCAGATAGGTGAGGGTAAGGTACCAAGTGGCAGAGGGGTAATGTGCAAGGTAAGCACATGTGTTTTCAATACATTTGAGGGGTTTGGTTGGAAGCTTGGGTGGGGTGTCAAGTCAGAGGGGGTGTTGTCACAGTTGGTGGGCCTGGGTAGGATGGGTTTGGGGGATGTTGGGTCAGGTCTGAGGGTGGGTGTCTCAGGAAAAACACTGTCTTTACTCCTGTGGGGGTCATGGGAAACCGGTGGGTTCTGTTGGGTTAAGGTGGATGTTGAGTTGAGGGACGTTGGGTCTGGGGATTAGTGGAGACTTGGGGATCATATTGGCTTAGGGGACTGTTATGTCAGGGGATTGTCAGGCCAGGAGACAGATATGTTGATTCTCGGTGGGACTGCTGGTGAGAAATTGAGCCTTGGGTGTTGGACCAAAGATGTTCAAGGAGAGGGTGGGAGTTGTTTCAGTCAGGTATTGGTAATGTAGGGATGGGTTGAGTTAGGTCAGAGGTTTGGGGGTGCTGAATTAGTGATCACTCAGTGGGACTCTGAATTTATCCAGAATTTAGAGCAGTTTTAATCATCTAACTTCTCCTGAATAACTATTAAGTTTAAGTGAGTCAGAACACTGCAAAATCTCTGACTAACTCAAATTTGGAGACCTTTTGTGCAAGAGTTTCAGACATCAGTTAATTTCCCAAGGAAATGTCAATATCCTGGGGAGTTGCTACAGAATCAACTGTATTAGGATTTCTGCATGTTCCTGTGTAATAAAACTCCAATCTATACTGCTACAGTGACTATTTTCCCATTGGAATTTCTGGGTCTGGGTTTTGCACATGAGCTTCATTCATGGTTATCTAATTGCCAGTAAAATTATAATATTTCCCATTAATGGTAGAGTCAAAAGATTCTTTTCTTTTGAATCTTGCTGTTCAGAGATGTTATCTCACATGTCTGGAGCAGGTGGGTATTGAATTGAGATCTCCTGTCTCAGTTTCTTATCCTATATTACATTACTTCCAAAGAACATCTGAATTTTGTTTAAGCCTTTTCCAGAACAATGCTATTAAGAAAACAGGTGCAGCTATCACAGCCCAATGCACTGTCAACACTGTTAATAGAGGCTGCTCAAGCATAGCTCAATAATCATCGAGAAATACTCAAGAATTATCCTCTTAAGGAACTGCACTACCTGATGTGGAACAAATGTCTTTGGCAAAAAGACCAGTTTAGCACAAACATCTAAAATGTAATGTAGTAGGACTGTTAATTATATCACTGCTACTTTGTCACTAATGCTTGCTGGGGCAATGTTAGATATGGTGGCTTTCACTGATGTGAGGTATCCGATCCACAATTGAAAGACCATTTTCCCTTTTGTCCGTCTAGCAGCCTGTGTACAGCCATAGAATGTAAAATATCCTCCTGGTGGTGATGTTGTGCACCTGCAAGGTCATATTTATTGGTACATTTGAGAGTTGAAGCAACTCAAATTTGTCTAATTTTTAATAAAAGCAATATTTAATTCCACATAATGCACACAACCTCAGAATGACAAAACTGGTCTCAAAGTTTGTGTAATATGAGAATAAATGTCTCAGTTCAGAAGTGGTTTTTTTCACCCTATACCACATTCGTGCAATTAGATACATTTTGCAACAGTTAAAAGGTTGTGAAAGTGACAAATACAACACAGCATTTGTCAACATTTGGTTTAATTTCATTTCCATAAAGTAACAGAAGACTTATTTACTATCAGGCATATCGCAAAGTGCTCTAAAATGCACTTCATTTCCAATCTTCAAAACTGCAAGAAAAGAAACACATACAATCATTACCAAACTATTGCAGAAAAAAGAAAAAAAATGGAATTCTGTTAACTCCTGTTCAAACTTACCTTTTGAAAGGAACAAATTTCTTCCACTTACTCAATATAGGTTTGTATCAACAACTGAAATAATGCCACAAAAAGTGAATTGGGTAGCAAATAATGAATTCAATGTAAGCACTGAAATTTAATTACAAGCTGAATACTTAAGTCTATGCACTTCATTTAATCAATATTTTTCAATCTTACTAAAATATCTAATTATCTTTAATACATCCACTGAGGGTGGTTAAAGAAGACTTTATGATTTTGTTATTGCAAAAAACTGTCTTAATTTTTAAGCATCATTGCCTTGAGACTTTTTTTTCTTGCAAGCCATTCCCAATTTTATTCAGTTCGTTAAGCACTGCTATAGTTCCAGTCTTCTCTTTTTTAAATTTGTATCAGTTCTGTGATTAAATAAAAAGAACAGGAAATGCAACACACCCACAGTTCACATTTATCGACTGTACATGTCATTGTTGAACTTTTCTCAACTCCACCCTGAAAGTTGTTCAAATGGATATGCATTGATGAATGAAATGTGAAACCACCTCTGAAATGCTGTCAATTTTTATTTTTATTCATTCATGGGGTGTGGGCATCACCAACGGGGCCATTATTTATTACCCAACCCTATTTGAGAAAATGGTGATGGACTTGCCTTCTTAAACTATTGTAGCCCATTTGGTGCAGGTAGACCCACAATTAAATTAAGGAGGAAGTACTAGAGTTTCGGCCCATAACATTGAAGGTATGGCAATATATTACCAAGTCAGGAGGGGTGTGATTTGGAGCAGAACCTGCGGGTGGTGGTGTTCCCATGTATCTGCTGCCCTGACCTTCTTGAAGTAGTGACAATGTGTGTGAATGATGCAATGGTGAATTTCTGCAGCACTTTGTAGCAGGTACATTTGTGCTCTGCTTTTCTCATAAGCACCAAGACTAACGCCTTGTTATGCATTAACTTCTATCCATTTTCACCGACTAATTATTTCTCTTCTGTAGGTACTAGCAGCATCCAGGAATCCTCAACAAAGAAGAAGTAGTAGCCTGAGCTCCTCTGCCCCAACTCTAGCTGTGAGGAAGAAACCTGTGAAAGTCAAAGGGTGTACGGCAAGACACTCACCTCACCGTTCACCAGCATAGAGACTGTCTCCTCAGTGGGTACTCTATCTAGATTAGACCCGGCGACATGACCTAGCGAGCACCTGTGGACACTGCCCACAGCCAATTTATGCCTGAGGTCTCAGGCACATAGATTATTGCTGAAAACAAGGGACTTGCTCAGTGTCTTGCAGGTGATGCACCTCTGTACTCGGTCATAAGTGAAATGCTCAACCTGATAATAACAGGGAAGATGCTATTCTTGAATCTGTTGGTACATGTCTTCAACAGGGGGATGAGAGCATTCTGTCTTACACCACTTGCCCTTCTTCTCATAGAGACAGGATGGTGCCAGCACACCAAAGGGAGAAGGAGCTTCTTTTCAGATAGTCCAGATATACCATGCCCCTCCACCTTCCTTCTACCTATAACTTCATTGCCTCCAGTAACTCTGGACAGTAAGCCTGCACTTGTACAGATGATTTTCAGTGGGCTGGGGCTGCTAGGAATGTCTGACCCCTAATCTTCAAAGTCAACAAGGCATACCACACAGCAGGCTGCTTCCACCCCAGCTGCAAGGTTAGGCCTGTACATGTATGTAATGGGAGTAAGTAGGGGGGCAAAAAACACTTTCTAAGGGAATATTAGTAGCATGACTGTTCAATTTTTGTATAAAAATCTGTACTTTTGTAAAACATATATTCACATCTACTGTTGTAACAGCATCAGTAATCTTATTGTTCCACTAGGCTCAGTTTTAGAACTTTGGTTCCTCTCTCTTGATCAATAAAGTGGGTGACTGCAAATAACCTTATTCATTAGGGAATCACATACCTCTATTCCAGCCAAAGCACTACAGTTGAATGTCAGGGGCACTGAAGCTAAAGGTAAGTGTAGGGAAGGAGCCAGGGCCTGGGATTTCTAAATAATTTACAACTCACATGCACCGTTTGGGAAAGATGGCAGAATCTGTGGTCTTCCACACGTTTCAGGAGGGTAACGTTTGTCCTATGTCTGGGATTCACAAACATATGCTGTAGGATTTAATTCTGTGAGATGGCCAAAGGCTAATTTATATTTTATGTTGCTCTCACTGCACAATGCTCTGAAGAGAACAGGTGCAGATATCACAGCCCAATGCACTGTCAACACTGTTAGAGGCTGCTGAGGCATAGCTCAATAATCATCAAGAAATACTCAGAGTTTCCTCTTAAGGAAGTGCACTCCCTGACGTGGAACATATGTCTTTGACACAAAGACCAACTTAGCACAAACATCTAGAATGTAATGTAGTAGGACTGTTAATTATATCACTGCTACTTTGTCACGAATGCTTGCTGGGGCAATGTTTGGATATTGTGGTTTTCACTGAGGTGAGATATCCGATCCACAATTGAAAGATCATTTCCCCTTTAACCCTCTGCCGTTCACAGAGGAGGACTATGATGTGCATTTCAGCCATAGGCAGAGACAAGTGAGGAGGTTATTTCCAACTCCTCCAGAACCACAATGGGAGAATTAAATAGAACGAGCCACGCAAGAAGGCAATGATGTCAAGCAGAACACTGAGTGGGTCACTGGGATGTGTTCTAACTGTAAGAACATAAGAGCTAGGAGCAGGAGTAGCCATCTGACCCTTCCAGTCTGTTCCACCAATCAATAAGGCCACGGCTGATCATTTTGTAGCCTCAGCTCCACTGACCTGTCCTCTCACCGTAACCCTTAACCTCTTTATTGTTCAAAAAAAATCTTTGCTTTAAAAATATTTACTGAGGAAGCCTCAACCACTTCACTGGGCAGGGAATTCCATTAATTCACAACACTCTGGGTGAAGAATTTCCTTTTCAATTCAGTCTTAAATCTGCTCCCCCTAATTTTGAGGTTATGCTCTCTTGTCCTAGTTTCACCTGCCAGTGGAAACATCCTCTTTTACAACTATCTTTTCACTTCCCTACATAATTTTATATTTCTAGAAGATCCCCCTCTTTCTTCTGAATTTCAATTAATATAATCTCAGTCTACTCAGTCTCTCCTCATAAGTCAACCTCCTCAACTCCAGAGTCAACCTATTGAACCTCCTCTGCATCCCCTCTAATGCCAGTACATTCTTTCTCAAGTAAGGAGACCAAAACAGCAGGCAGAACTCCTGGCCTCACCAGCATCCTATACAGCTGCAACATAACCTCTCTGCTTTTAAACTCAATCCCTTTAGCAATGAAAGACAAAGTTCCATTTGCCTTCTTAATTACCTGTTGTACCTGCAGACCAACCTTCTGTGATTCGTGCAGAAGGGCACACAGGTCCCTCCGCATAGCAGCATGCTGCAACTTTTTACCATTCAAGTAATAGTCCTTTTTACTGTTACTCCTACCAAAAATGGATGGCTTCACATTTATTAACATTGTATTCCATCTGCCAGACCTTTGCCCACTCACTTAAAATATCTATGTTCCTCTGCAAAGTTTCACAGCCCTCTGCACACTTTGCTCTGCCATTCATTTTGGTGTCAGCTGCAAACGTTGACACACTAAACATGGTCCCCAATTCCAAATCATCAATGTAAATTGTTAATAATTATGGTCCCAACACTGACCCCTGAGGCACACCACTAGTTGCTAATTGCCAACCAGAATAGCACTCATTTATCTCGACTCTTGGCTTCCTGTTCATCAACTAATCCTCTGTCCATGCTAATACCAGTAACACCATACATTTTTATCTTAAGCAGCAGCCTCTTGTGTGGCATTTTGTTGAAGGCCTTTTGGAAATTTAGGTACACCACATCTACTGGGTCCCTATTGTCCACTATGCATGTAATGTCTTCATCGAATTCCAAGCATGACCTGCCCTTTATGAACCCATACTGTATTTGCCCAATGGGACAATTTCCATCTGGAAGCCTTGCTATTTCTTCCTTCATATTCTCAAGCATCATCCCCAGTACAGAAGTTAAGCTAACCGGTCTATAATTCCCCACCTTTTGTCTATCATCCTTTTTAAACAATACTGTCACATTTGCTGTTTTCCAATCTGCTGGAACTGCCCCAGAGTTCAGCAAATTTTGAAAAATTACTACAAGTGCACTTGCTATTTCACCCATCATCTTTTTTAGAACCCTGGGAGGCATTCCGTCCGGGCCAGGAGACCTTAGCTCAATTAGCTTTCCCAACACTACCTCTTCTATGATAGTGATTGTTTCCAGATCCTCACCTACCTTCATCTCTTTGTTATTTACTGGCATGTTATTAGTATCCACCACTGTGAAGACCGACACAAAATACCCATTTGATGCCTCGGCCATTTCATCATATCCCATGACTAAATGCCCCTTCTCATCCTCTAAAGGACCAATGTTTACTTTAGCTGCTCTTTTTCATTTTATATATTTCTAGAAACTTTTGAAATCTGTCTTTATATTCTGTGATAGTTTTTTTTCACATGTTCTATCTTACTTTTCTTTATCATTCTTTTTGTGGCTTTCTGTTGATATTTAAAGCTTTCCCAATCTTTTAGTTTCCCACTGATCTTGACCACTTTGTATGCCTTCTCCTTCAATTTGATAGCCTCTCTTATTTCGTTAGACACCCATGGCAGATGATCCCTTTTCTTACAGTCCTTCGTTTTCGACTGGAATATTCTTTTGCTGAGTACTTTGAAAAATTTCTTTGAAAGTCCTCCGCTGCCAGTCAACTGTCCCACCATAAAGTCTTTGTTTCCAGTCCATTTTAGCCAACTCCTCCCTCATCCTTTGTAGTCTCCCTCGTTTAAGCCCTGGACACTGGTATTGGATTTTATCTTCACACTCTCCATCTGTATTTTAAATTCAACCCTACTGTGATCGCTCCTTCCAAGAGGATCCTTAACTATGAAGTCATTAATTATTCCTATCTCATTACACAGGACCAGATCTAAGACAGCTTGCTCCCTTGTTGGTTCTATTACATACCCTTCAAGTAAACTATCATGGATACACTCAACGAACTCCTCCTCAAGGCTACCTTGACCGAGCTGGTTCGACCAATCAACATGTAGATTAAAATCCCCCATGATAATTGCCATACCATTTTTTACAGGCATTAGTTATTTCTTTGTTTATTGTCTGCCCCAATGTGATATCATTATTTGGGGGCCTATAGACTACACTTATCAGTGACTTTTTCTTCTTAGAATTTCTAATTTCCACCAGAAGGATTCAACTTTATTCTCCACAGAACCTATACCGCCCTGATGTCGTCCTTTATTATCAGAGTTCTACCACCTCCCTTACTTTCCTGTCTGTCCTTCCAAACAGTCTGATACATGTGGATATTTAACTCCCAGTCATGTCCATCGTGCAACCATGTCTCCGCAATGGCTACTAAATCATATTCATTCATGATGTGTGTAGCTACTGATTAAAAAAAACAGGTTTACAGTGTGATGTAACTGAAATTATACATTGAAAAATCCCTTGATTGTTTGCTAAGTCTCTCATCTGTTAGAATGACCATGTTAGTTTCACTTCTTTCATATGTAAATCGGAAAACATTTTTTAAAAAGTTACATTCTTAGGTGAACTTTAACAATTGGTGTTAGCCCAGATAATGTGTTGAAGGTGTTAGCCCCCTGTGTGCTGCTGTCTGTGCCATAAGGTTTAGACTGATTCTAATCTAAAAAATCCTTATGGAGTCTGTTTTTCTCTTCACTGAGGCTGCCAGATGTGCTGAGAATGTTTAGCATTCTCTGTTCTCTTATTTCTTATTCATTATAAATATGAATATAAGTAACAACAATTTTCATATCCATAGCAACTTTAACATATGTAGTGATCCCAAGTTGTTTTCATAGGAAAGTTATCAATACTTAGCAACAAGTGATGGACAGATTAGATAACCTAAAGTTTGGTCAAAGAGGTAAATTTTAAGGAGTGCCTTAAAGATGGGAAGAGAAATAAATAGACAAAGAGCTTAGAAAAGAGAATATCAGGGCCTAGGGCCCTTGCAACTGAAAACACTCCAGCAATTAATATTGGAGATAGACAAGATATAAGAATTGGAAGAGGGCAGAAAACTGAAAGTCTTTTAGAGCAGAGAAGGTTGTAGAGAAAGGGAGGAGTGAAGCCATGAAGGAGTTTGAATAAAAGGATGAAAATTTTAAACTAGTGGCACTGCCAGTGTACATCAATGAGCCCAAGATTGATAAGAAATTGGTGAGTAGTGAGAGTTAGATCATGGACAGTAGATTCTGGATTAGTGGTGCTGGAAGAGCACAGCAGTTCAGGCAGCATCCAACAAGCAGCGAAATCGACGTTTCGGGCAAAAGCCCTTCATCAGGATGAAGGACTTTTGCCCGAAACGTCGATTTTGCTGCTTGTTGGATGCTGCCTGAACTGCTGTGCTCTTCCAGCACCACTAATCCAGAATCTGATTTCCAGCATCTGCAGTCATTGTTTTTAACCTCATGGACAGTAGAGTTGGGCGGTCAGCAATTGGAATAGTCAAGACTAGACATAGCAAAGGTAATAAATGAGCTGAGGCAGACTTAGGTTATGTTACAAGGTTGGAAATAGGTGATGCCATCGTTGTGATGGCATGGGTATATGGTCATCTCGGAGTCAAATACAACACTAAAGTTTTCAATGGTCTGCTTCAGCCTCACAGTTGTCATAGAGAGGCATTGAGTTAATGGCCACAGGAAATTATGCTTGTGACAAGGATCAGAGAAGTCACTTTAATTGAAGGAATTTGCTGCAAAACCTGTACAGGATATCAGACAAGAAGCTTGATAATTTGGAGACTATAGACAGAGCATGAGGTTTGGTACTGAGATAGAACTGGGTGGTGTCAGTACATGTGGAATCTAATGTTGCACCTTCAGCTGATGTCAGCACATACATGAAGACTTTTGATATCATCTATTTTTCTATCAAATGCAATGAAATACAAGCATAAATAAAAGGGAAGCATTAAAATAAACCTCTTTCTCTTCCTTAATTTTGCTGAACTCTTCATTAATGTCGTTTCAGTCCCGCATTTACTAATTCTGGTTTTTTACCAAGTTGTCTGAAGAAAATAAAAGAAAATTTTTGTTATCTATATTAACAAACGTGCAATAGTATTCACCCATCCTGCATCTCTTCACTGATGATTTCTAACAGTTTTCTTATACACTTTGGATTTCTACTCTAATTTGATCAATCTCCAGCCCTTGCAGGTCATGTGTATTTATATAAAGTCTAACAGATTTCTTAAGTGGCCATATTTGAAATTTTGAGGTGCAAAACACCTGCTGTTGTTTCTTATCAATCCTTCCTTCAGGGAGCACTGTTAGTTTTAGAAATAAGTTTAAAAAGTATTATTTTGAAATAACTAATCAATCACAGTTTTCAGATAGATACAGACCCATCACCTTTATTAAAATATAAGTAATCTTCTGGATTCTGCATTTCTGATTTAATTGTGATCATTTGTTCCTTACCTCCATTACAAACTCTAAGCATGAAAGAATAAATAGCAGAGGTGTTTTTTTTAATCAGTAGCTACACACATCATAATTGACTGTTACAGAAAACATCTGTTATCATTGTGAATGATTTTGTTACTCTGGGTTTAGGAGAAAGATGTTCTGTTGATGGAAATTGGAGGGAACATAATTGTGTCTCTAACAACCACAAGTCTGGCATAAGACTACTTGTTGCTTGTATTAAGTACAAAAATAAAAGTATTTGCCTTGACAAGTACATAATGTTTTCTCTCAAAGAGACTTCAGTCATATTTCTGATGCAACACTTAATCTTCAAACATCAGCAGAAACAAACCAAATGAAACCAAATGGAGATGTGTTATCCTATACATCTCCACGATTTGTTTGTTGTTCCATCACAACAATCTCTGAAAGGGAAGAAAATTCCAGCAAAAGAGTAGCATGATACTTTGGAAGAGATGATGGATTTGGGAGTGTGGGTTTACAGAACTCTAAACAGCAGCTATTATTTATTTTAAGAAAGCTAGTAAATTTTACCAGAAGAGTTATAAAATATAAAAGCCAATGACTAATAATAAATCTATATATGGGTCGTTCTGCTATGATGTGTGTTTCGTTAATGCAAATTCACTATAACAGAAATGAGGAATTGGGACACAGTTTCTAAAACACGAACTTTTAAAGCGTGTATTGGTTATAATGCGATACCGACCCTATTAGTTTCAATGGTGGTGCTATTCATATAACATGGAGTTGCAAGAGAACGGAACTACCGCATTATAAGATAGCCAACTGTACAAACAATCAAGAAGCCCTTGGAAGAGCACTTGCTTCTGTACTGTAGGAAAGATAGTGAAGCTTTGAATAGGGTCTACACAGATTCATTAGGATGCCTGATACATGGTTAAACAAACACAAACATTTGAAAAATTGTTTTTATCATGCTAAAATGATACAAATTAATGGGACATTATAAGAAAAGTGTGTAAAATTATGAAAGGATAAACTGGTGGAGGTAGAAGCAGACAGCTTGGTGATGCCCAGTTTGGGTTCTGCCAGGGACACTCAGCTCTAACCTCATTATAATCTTGGTTTAAACATGAACAAACAAGCTGAATTCCAGAGGTGAGGTGAGAGTGGTAGCCCATGACATCAACGCTGCATTCAACCGAGTGTGGCATCAAAGAACCATAGCAAAACTAGAATCAGTGAGTATCAGAGTGCAAAACGCTCACTGGTTAGAGTCATACCTGGCACATAGGAAGATGGTCATGGTTTAGGGTGCAGGTTTGCTCACTGAGTTGTCGGTTTGATATCCAGACGTTTCATTACCTGGCTAGGTAACATCATCAGTGGCGACGTCCAAGTGAAGCGAAGCTGTTGTCTCCTGCTTTCTATTTATATGTTTGTCCTGAATGGGGTTCCTGGGGTTTGTGGTGATGTCATTTCTTGTTCGTTTTCTGAGGGGTTGATAGATGGTATTTAGATCTATATGTTTGTTTATGGTGTTGTAGTTAGAGTGTCAGGCCTCTATGAATTCTCTGGCATGTCTTTGCTTAGCCTGTCCCAGGAAAGATGTGTTTTCCCAGTCGAAATGGTAGCTTTTTTCATCTGTGTGTAGGGCTATTAGGGAGAGAGGGCCGTGTCTTTTTGTGGCTAGCTGGTGTTCGTGTATCCTGGTGGCTAACTTTCTTCCAGTTTGTCCTACATAGTGTTTGTGGCAGTCCTTGCATGGAATTTTGTAGATGACATTGGTTTTGTCCATGGGTTGTACTGGGTCTTTTAAGTTAGTTCGTTTTTGTTTGAGAATGTTGGTGGGTTTGTGTGCTACTAGGATTCCGAGGGTCTTAGTAGTCTGGCTGTCATTTCTGAGACTTCTTTGATGGTGGTTAGGGTTTCTGGCTGTGTTAGGTCTGCTTGTCGTGGTTTGTTCCTGAGGAATTTGCGGACTGTATTTTTTGAGTATCCGTTCTTCTTGAATACGTTATATAGGTGGTTCTCCTCTGTTTTCCAAAGTTCGTCTGTGCTGCAGTGTGTGGTGGCTCGTTGGAATAGTGTTCTGATACAGCTTCGTTTGTGTGTGTTGGGATGGTTGCTGGTGCAGTTAAGTGTTTGGTCAATGTTTGTCGGTTTTCTGTATACGCAGGTTTGTAATTCTCCCTTGTCCTTTCTTTCCACTGTGACGTCCAGGAATGCGAGTTTGTCGTCAGTTTCTTCCTCCTTGGTGAACTTTATGCCTGTGAGGGTGTTGTTGATGATGTTAAATGTCTCTTCTATCTTTTTGTGTTTTGTGATGACAAAGGTGTCATCTACATAACGGACCCAGATTTTTGGTTTGATGGTTGGTAGGCTGTTTGTTCTAGTCTTTGCATTACCACTTCTGCTATGAATCCTGATAGCAGAGTTTCATGGGTGTGCCATTGGTTTGTTTGTAGATTATGTTGTTGAAGGTGAGGCAGAGGTCCACTAGCTTCATGATGTTTTCATTGGTAATGTGATTGATGGTAGTTGGTGTGTGTGTGTGATGGTCTCTTCTAAAAGTGTGGCGAGTGTTTCCTTTGCTAGGTCGATGTTGATGGAGGTGAACAGTGCTGTTACGTCAAATGAGATCATTGTTTCGTCTTCCTCTATTTTGGTGTTTTTGTTGATTTTTAGGAATTCCTGGGTGGAGTGGATGGAGTGCTGTGACTCATCTACTAGGTATTTCAGTCTTGCGTGTAGTTCTTTGGCCATGCTGTAAATTGGTGTTCCGGGTAGTGAGACTATGGGTCTGAGGGGGGCTTCTGGTTTATGGACTTTTGGTCGTCCATAGAATCGTGGGGTGTTGGTCCCATCTGGTTGCATTTTTTGGAATTCCATCTTGTTTAATTGTCCAGAACTGTGTAATTTTCTTAAGAGATATGTAATTTTGTTTCATAGTTGTGGGGTCAGGTCTAGCGCCACCTGTTGGTAGGTGTTGGTGTCTGCGAGTAGTGCATTGGCTTTCTCTATGTCGTCCCTTCTGTTCAGGATGACTGTGAGCCGACCCCTGTCTGCAGGTAATATGACGATGTTTTTGTCTTTTTTGAGGTTTTCTAGGGCTTTCTTTTCTTGTGTATTCAATTTGTTTCCTTCCCTCTTTCGGCTCAGAGTAGATGCAACTGTCTGTCTGATCGTTTGTTTGTCTTTCTCCCGTGAGTTGGTTGTCCTTCAATGTGGTTTCTAATGCCACTAGGAAATCCTTCCTGTCAGCGTCTCGGTAACTGAAATTTAGTCCTTTTACTAGTACCGCTTCTTCTGTGTCTGATAGGGTCCGGTCTGATAAGTTCTTTATCCATGCCTCTGTGTTATCGGTTTTGTCTTTGTTTGTGAGTTTGTCAAGTTTTTTCTTCAGGTCCCAATTTTTCTTTTTCTGTGTTTGTCGTTGTTTGGTGTTTATGGCTCGTTCTACCGCTTCTCTCCGTTCTTGATTTGTTGCTTGTTTGAATAACAGTTTTTGGCGCGCAATTTCCCCGTTGTATTTTCGGAGTCTGTGGTAGGCGTCATTGGTTAGTTCTCAGAGCATTCTGCTGCCATTTTGTTCTGTTAAACGTCTGGCTTGAGGTGTTTTTATTGGCAGTTTGTATTGGAGACATTTTGGCAGTACCTGTTTTCTCAAACATTCATGCAGGAAGTACAGTTGTTCGCAGTTGTTCGGATAACATTCCTTTCCCATCTTCAGCCAAGTTGTAGCGTGTTGCACCCATAGGTTTTTGCAAGGTCATCTACAAAATTCCACGCAAGGACTGCCACAAACACTATGTAGAACAAACAAGAAGAAAGTTAGTCACCAGAATACACGAACACCAGCTAGCCACAAAGAGACACGACCCTCTCTCCCTCGTAGCCCTACACACCAATGAAAAAAACCACCATTTCAACTGGGACAACACATCTATCCTGGGACAGGCTAAACAAAGACATGCCAGAGAATTCCTAGAGGCTTGGCACTCCAACTACAATGCCATAAACAAACATATAGATCTAGATACCATCTATCAACTCCTCAGAAAATGAACAGGAAATGACATCACCACAAATCCCAGGAACCCAATCCACGACAAACATATAAATAGAAAGCAGGAGACAACAGCTTCGCTTCACTTGGAGGTTGCTACTGATGATGTTACCTAGCCAGGTAATGAAACATCTGGATATCAAACCCACAGCTCAGCAAGCAAACCTACACCCTAAACCTCAACCTGAGCTACAAACCTTCAGAAACCTTGCAAAAATGGTCATGGTTGTTGGAGATCTCAGGTCCAAGACATCTCTGCAGGAGTTCCTTAAAATAAGGTCTAAGGCCTAACCATCTTCAGCTGCTTCATCAATGATCTTCTCTCCATCATAAGGTCAGAGGCAAGGATATTTGCTGATGATTGCACAACGCTAAGCACCATTCGCAATTCCTCAGATATTGAAACAGTCCGTGGTCAAATACAACAAAATCTGGACAATATCCAGGCTGACATACCCACTACACAAATGCCAGGCAATGACCATCTCCAACAAGAGGCAATCTAACCATTACCTCTTTGTTCTTTCACAGAATGTGAATGCCACTGGCATGGCCTGCATGTGTTGGCCATCCCTGATAGGCCTTGAAGGTGCAGTTCACAGTCAACCACTTCAATTACTGTGAATCAGTAGTCGCATGTAGGCCAGACCAGGTAAGGGATGGAACATGTTTTAAACTCTTCCAAATGAGAAATTCCATTACACAAATCTCATTGTTTATATATAATAATGTAATACAGATGACTTGAAACCAGTATTTACACAAGGAGATGACCATTTGGACAGATTGATGTCCCCAATAAAAAATCAAAACAATTGCTTGCACCTGTCCTTTACTTCTATGCAAAACAGAATCATGCAACCCACCACAAACTAGGCAAGAAAATCATCAACAGTGTCACACCACAACACATTGCCATCCGAAAAGTATCATGCAAGTTTGCATTTGCACCTCCCAATCTCAGTATAATCCATTAGCGAAATGAAACAAGCTAAAAGACAGCACCAGTGGAAAAGAAGATTATACTGATTATTGGAAAACACAAAATAATGATATTATCCATCAAGCCTATAAAGAGGAGACAGAAAAATGTACATAGAATTGGAGCAATAAGTGGTTAGTGGAGATGGGTAATTTGTTAGCTCATTTGGCTTAGATAACTAGAATATGGTGCAGCATAAAGTCAATGTTACGGGTTCAATCCCTGTCCTAGCTGTGATAGTTTGGGGAAGTCTACCTCTTCTCCTTATTCAATGCCTGTGGTATGGTTACTCTCAAATTGTACTTACCCAATTGCATCTCCTCAATGGAAACGGATGTCTACGATCCTCTGCAGTCTCCAAAGAAGTGGATCTCCACTAATCAAATAAACCAGACTTCAATATTTATTGTAAAGTGATACTTAAACACAAAGTTTCAAATAAGATTCTTAAGATCGTACTGCCAAATTAGCTTTTTCCAATTTGTTTCTTCAGGTAAAGTTGTAAAAAATATGAAGATAAATATGTTCAACATTTCTTCACACAAATCACCACAAGGGGCCATAGCTTTAAATTGAGGGGTGATAGATATAGGACAGATGTCAGAGGTAGTTTCTTTACTCAGAGAGTAGTAAGGGTATGGAAAGCTTTGCCGGCAACAGTAGTAGATTCGCCAACTTTAAGTACATTTAAGTCGTCATTGGACAAACATATGGACATACATGGAATAGTGTAGGTTAGATGGGCTTCAGATTGGTATGACAGGTCGGTGCAACATCAAGGGCCGAAAGGCCTGTACTGCGCTGTAATGCTCTATGTAATGTTCTATGTTCATTAGCTCTGTCAAGAGGAATCATTTCTGACAGGTCAAAACAAGTGAAAGATTTGAACCCATCATAAAACTGCTGAGTTGTGACAGAGTGTGCAATTGTGTCATAATTTTAATACAAGTCACAACATCTTACACAATGTTTAACTTCATTAAATCAACCTATTCTGACAACTTAGGTTTTAACATCTAACTAGTCAGATTTTGTTGATACGATGAAAATGAATTCTAATCACGAGGAACAGAGTAAGTAATTTTCCTTGGAAGTAGCAAGGAAATGGTCAAAGCTCTCCCATTAACTAGTTAGTGCTGAAAGTCTAGACTGAATGTCAAAATAGCATTTTTAATTGTTTGTTGAAATGGAAAGCATCAGAAATTGCACAGAGATGGTGGTGACAACCAAAAGGTCAGCAATTAGGTTTCTCTTTCAAAAATTGCATAGCTGTGGTTTCTGCAACTTGATCTAACACTTTAAAGCACCTGCATGCCTGAATGACAGGCTCCAGCTCAAAAGTACTAAGGATATAACATCACGCCACTGCAAATCATCTGATAATCCTCAACCTGTAAAGGGTTTGACCCAGAATCTTAAAAATTTAACGTCAGGTTCCCAGGAAGGTCAATGGAACCCAAATGGGGGTTTTGACAGTCCAGTAGATCACTTTTAAGGGAAATGGTGAGGGATTATTCTAAGTAGGCAAATTAAAGCTTCTCCTTGATTCACTCATTGAAAGCAAGCCAATGTGCAGATTCTGCTCCAAGTGAAAGGTTCGGTGTACAGTTCTATAAATTGATTCTGATGGAATAACAATTATATGAGGATCCTCTCACTCACTCTCACAACAAGGTGCTAATTATATAAAAGAACTGTGACATTAATTAATGACAAAATAAGTTGTAGATGAACATTTTTTTTTTCATTTCAAGGATATTCACCTTAACCCATCAGTAGTCAGAAGGTTGGGGAGCATGCTGCATCATTGACTGTACTGTCTTTCAGATACAACATTACAGAAAGACTCTGATTCCATTTACTTGCAGTAACTAATTTGATATTTCTTTCCTGAGAGCTCTCTATGGATGTGTTGTAGCTTGTGCAAATGTGCAGAGTGCCCAGAGGATGGCAGCAGCATGACTTATTGAATACTTTGTATGATACTGAGGAGAATGTATATAAAAATAAAATCAGCTCAATCTGTGCGGTGCATAAACTAATATTATAGATAAAGCTTTTTAGTCATGAAATATTTCCCTGGTTGCATCAATGCAATGGCATGGTTTCTTAGGCTACTTTAGAGGATACTTAGAAGTCAACCAGATTTGTTGGGGGACTGGAGTCGCACATACGCAAGACCAAGTGCAGGTATAGGTTTTTTTCTCTGTAAAGGATATAAGCAAGCTTGGTTTACCTAAGAATCTATACTTTCATGGTAACCTTTCCTGATATTAGCTGTATTTTAATATATAGTTGCTAACTTTTCATTTATTTTATCAACTGAATTCAAATTCTTCAATTTTCATCGTGTGTTCTCTGCGTTCTAAGTCCAGGCCTCAATTCTCAAACAGAATTGGGTTTTATTCCATGCAACCAGATTTGTTTCACCTTAGTATTGGTGGCGATGAAAACAAAGCCTTATTGAATTCACTTGCGCAGGACAATAAATATGGTTCAATAATGTTGCAAAACCTTATTTAAGGCAGACTCAGTTTTCATGCTGCTGAAAATTTGCAACTAACAAACATTTTTGCTTCTGGTAATCTACACTTATTTAAACATCCTGCTGAGAATCCAATTTTATAATGCTAGGAATGTTTATTATACTTTTGCACTTATTTTTATATCTCAATTAATTTAACTGTAAGAGTGTATTTTTACAGTGCTATTACATACTTAAGTAAATCAGAATTCCTTTTTTAATTCTATATATTTTGCATTTAGCAATTCATACACAACTAGACAAGAGAAATGCTGTAATGCAATTTTAACTGGCTAGGAGAACAAGACAGGATGATCACTGAAGAAATGGCTAAATTGTCTTCCTATAAAAAGCAAAATATATTGATTGGATATGTTTGTACCTCATATTTGAAATAATCTATTCCAATAATTTTGGTACTTGAAAGGTAAAGTTCACTATAATTTTACCAGACCATACTGCTGCTCCCTTATTAGACAGACAGAGAGGGAGAGAGAGAGAGAAAGACAAAGACATTTCCTTGCAGCAAGTCTACTTTAATGAGGAGTTGATCAGTTCTGCCTGCTGTCCATCTTTGGGAGAATGGAGATACAACTATACTGAGAGTCATCTCACTTCAGCTGAGTGGTGGTTTGGGAGGTGGGGTGGAGGTTGGAGGTTGACAGGGAGAATACTTCCCAGTGACCTCAGCTGGTATAGGAATAAAACTCATGCTATTGACATTACTCTGCATCACAAACCAACCATCCAGCCAACTGACTACATGAACCCCCTTCAGTGCAAACATCAACTACAGAACAAGCTCCTTCCACTTTAACTATAGAGATCATGACTATACTTAGACGTATGGGAGGGATAAGGAGAAAAATGACTTATTCAGGGCACATAGTGACATGGTGATACTTAATTGTGTATAATTTTGCATTTCTGCAAATCTAGCTTCACTTGCACCTGCAAAATGAATTGTTTTAGTGTCTTTGTCACTGTCAGACCTGGTTAAGTCACACCCATATAAGAAATGAGCAGTCTCTTCAGATATCCCAAGGATAATAGAAGTTGTAATTGCTTATCACTCACAAGCAACTGACTCCTTGCCCACAGGTAGTCTCAGGCATCAGCAATCCTTGCACCATGACATTGATGACTGTAGCAATGGCACTGCAACTTAATATGAGAAATGCTGAGGCTAAACAAATGTACAGTGATTATGCTAGGGTCTAGTCTGCACACAGCATTGCACACTTACACCCACCTTGTGCGTGAGAGCACAGCATCACTAATTTCCCACATCTCTGGAGGGAATGGTTTATTCTATCAACTTTCTTTGTCACACAAGCAAAGGAACTGAGATGTACAAAATTTATGCTTGACTACACTTCCACAAATCAGAGGGTGTAATTGCAGCACAAGCTGAAGTGAAGAGTCCCATTATAAATGTGAACATGAGAATTTCTAATGGAAAAAATTAACAGTGGCACATGCTGATGTAAGGAAAATGTTCTGAAGAAGAGTCATATTTGATCCATAATGTTAACTTTGTTTCTCTCTCCACAGATACTGCCAAATATCCTGAATATTCCAGCACTTAAATTTTTTATTTCAGATTTCTAGTATTCACACTTTTAGCTTTTACTATATTAATTAAAGGAAGGGAGTGATAGCCTAGTGGTATTAAAGCTTGACTATTAAACCAGAGACCCAGGTAGTATTTGGAGAATCTGAGTTCAAATCCTGCTGTGGTTGAATTAGAATTGAATTAAATAAATAACCAGAATTAGAGTAAACAATGACCATGAAACTGTTGTCAATTGCCTGGAAAAACTCATTCGCTAATGCACTTTAGGGCAAGGAAATTCCATTCTGCCTGCTCTGGCCTACATTTGACTCCAGACACATAACAACGTAATTGACTTTTTCCTGTCCTCCGGCCAATTATAGGTGGTCAAAAGTGCTGGCCTTGCCAATGACGCCCTCATCCTGTGAGTAAATGAATTCAAAAAATACGGATTTTTTGGGTATGTAAACAGATTGATGTTGAAAGGTTTAACTGCTTCAGCTGGTACTGCTACCCTTAAGAGAAAGGGCTTTTTAACTGAATGCCAAAACATGATATTTAATGGCTAGTACAATTTTAAAAAGGCAACATTTTTCACCATGATGTTTATCAACATTTCCTTGGGCAAGTCTACTTTAATAAGGAGTTGATCAGTTCTGCCTGCTGTCCATCTTTGGGAGAATGGAGATACAACTATACTGTGTCAGTTGTCACTGGTATCTGGCTTATGGTGTGGTACAAGATGCACATACACACATAAATAGGAATTTGGCTTTTTAAAATGGATGCAGTGAGTCAGTCCTGCGAAGATTTGTTTTTTTAAACAGATCAGAATATCATTTAGAACATTGACCTAGAAACATCAATTCCAAGAAGGCATGTGATTTCAATTAAACACCTGGTAAACCCTTGTAATATTGGTAGATAAAATGTTTATACTGTTACGTAAATGGCAAATAGAATAAGGTAATTAGTTTAGTTTTGACTTTAGAGCAGAAAGTTTAATTTCTCAATTCAGAAGAACCCAGTGTTCCGTTCAAAAGGTGAAAGTATTTCTTCTACCAAGAAAAGCTTTAATTGAAGGGAACCATTCGTTGTGCCACAGTATTTTTGTTTTGTGCTTGAGTTTCCAAGCCAGGGCAGTTTGGATAGAAATCTTCAAGTTGTTAGAGCTGAAAGAGTTTAAACGCTTAAAATTGTGGAAGGCTCATGCCAGTGAACTCAGAAAGAAATTGTGAAACCATCCTTGCAGTCCAGGGAAAATAAACTGGGAGGGATTTGTTAAGTAGAAACTTAAAGAGTTTAGATAGGAGTGATGTTTCACTAGAATTGAGTTTTCATAAAAGGACAACATTGGAGAGTACATCAAAAATTTCTTTTTCTGTTTTGTTGAAGATATTTTATAACTGTGTTCTGTATATGTATAAAGCTTTGTTTGATTTTTTTCTCTTTCTTTTGCAGAATTAAATATATGTTCTGTTGTTAAAGAATACCAGCAACCTTGCGTGAAAATGTTCCAGTTACTAATCACCATGGTAACCAATAGAAAAAATTAAACATATGATCTATCAGGCCAGGTTTCATTCTGAAATATGACTGTCCTCTATTATCATCAGCTGGGACCATGATAAAGCTGAATATTGTTGTGCTAGGAGCAATAAGTAATGAATTTTAGACATGAACTCAAAGTATATTATAGGTAAGTGTAGGACGAAACTCTAAACCATATGATATCCATACTGACCTTAACATGAATAAAGTATAATATGAAATAATATTAATGTGTGCAACTTAATATGTTTTGAGTCTACTGAAAATTGGATGCAACTTTTCAGATTTGCATTCATAACTTTGGATGTATTAGTGACTCAAAGGAGACAAGATAAGGCCTTAAAGATTGAGTTGATGTTTGTATAGAATAGAAAAAGGAGAACAATGCCATCACAGGCCTGTGAAACAATGAATACAAAGTTATTAAGAAACAAACTTTGTGAAGATATACCTGCTGTAATAAATAAAATGATGGAAATCAAGTAAAAACCAGTTTAAAACTTATTTTTACATGCAAACAGTCAGTCTGGGTCTGAGAGAGAAAGGTCAGGAACATGAGAAAACAGAGCAAGAGGTAAAATTAGGAGAACTAATTGGACCAAAGTGAAAGGGAAGAATAATCCAGAGAGTATTGATCATCTAGAGTTGTCAAAGCTTGTGGTTTTTGACAACTGAAAAGAAGAAAAAGTTTTTTTTTCTGTTAAAAGCATAGATAAGATGAAGAAAGAAATTGACAACTCTAAAAAAAGATTGAAATAATGTTGCAGGAAAGAATTCAAGAGTGTACGTGTGATAATGCAAAGCATTGAATGTAGATTTCAGGAAGTGGTGAGAGCAGTGATTCAAGAACACTGAATACCTTCAAAATATTTGTAATCATGGGCGGATCCAAAATAAGAAGGGTGTAATTTCAAATGCAATTAAAAATTACTGTCAGGTTATTTATGGAGATTGCGTTTACAGAGGCAAAACCTATTAAGAATTTATAATGTTGACACAAAAGCATGACAATAATAGCAAAGTGGAATAAGGTTTTCTAAAGTATGCACAGATATAAGCATTTTAAATTATGATATATAGATTAATATGGTGATGTGATTCAAGGATTCCTTAGTAATTGAATGATAATGTTTATGCTTCACTCAGATCTTTAACATGCTAGTGACCCAGTGCAGGTGAAAATATATTATCTGTAAAATATTTAATTATTTTAAAGGCTTAATGTTTAATACTGGTGCTTTAAAGTTATTTTTATTTCAGTAATTTCATATATTTTTATAGGTTTGGTTTACTCATTGGGATTAATGAAAAATATTTTATTTGTAAATGATGAGACTTTCATAAAAGAATTACTAACATTAATAAAGCATGCAAACTGTTAATTTATCTTAATGACTACATATACATGATATGCTCAAAGTCTAATAAAATTAATTAAATGAGAAGTAGAGTGATTTGGGAAGAGTAGATAGGGTGAAATATTTTCCCATTGGGCCAAGCATTGTGAACTAGAGGGCACAGATTTAAAGTGAACCACAGGTGAGATAAGGGAAACTAATTTTTAATGCAGTGAGTGATTACAATCTAGAACACAGTGCTTCAGAAGTGGTAGCAAACAAGTGGGCTGCTTAGTCCTGGACAGTGTCAAGTTTCTTGAGTGTTGTTGGAGCCACACTCATCCAGACAGGTGGGGGACGTATTCCATCATACTTCTGATTTGTGCCTTATAGGCTGTGGACAATCTTTGAGCAGTCAGAAGATAAGTAACTTGCTGTAGGATTCCTAGCATCTGGCCTGCTCTTGTACCCACAATATTCGTATGACTATTCCAATTCAGCTTCTGGTCAATGATTAATCCACAGGATGTTAATATGGAACATCCTTGATTGTCTGAAGAAAATGGTTAAATTCTCTTTTGTTGGAGTTGGTGAATGTCTGGCTCTTTTGCAGCATAAATATCACTTGCCACTTATCAGCTCAAGCAAAGGTTTTGTCCAGGTCTTACTGCATTGGAACATGGACAGCTTCAGTATCTGAGGGGTCATGGATGATGCTGAACATTAAGCAATTATCAGTGAATAATCCCACTTCTGACTTTATGATGGAGGAAAGTCATTGAGGAAGCAGCTGAAGATGTTTGGGCCAAGGACACTAGGCTATGAAACTCAAGTAATGATATCCTGTAGCTAAAATGATTGGCCTCCAATGACCTTCCTTTGTTCTAGGTGTGATTCCAATCAGAGGAGAGTATTCACCCTTGTTCACATTGCCTCCAGTTTTGCCAGGACTTCTTAATGCCACACTTGATCAAATATTGCCTTGATCTCAAGGACAGTCACCTTTAATTTCCCCTTTGAGTTTGACTCTTAAGTGCATATTTCAACAAAGTCTATAATAAGGAACTGAGTGAGCTTGTCAGAATATAAACTGAGTTTCAGTAAGCAAGGTACTGTTGAGTAAATGTCACTTGATAGCAATGAATATGACATCTTCTATCACTTAGCTGATGACTGAGGGTAGAGGATGGGGTAGCAGCATACTGTTTTGGGTTAGTCCTGTTTTTTGAGGACAAGGTCCATTGCCTTTGCAGTATCCAATGCCCTTGGTGGTTTTGTGATGTTGCATGGAGTGAATTAAATTGGCATCTGTGTCACTGAGAACTTCCAGAGAAGGCCAAGATCCATTCAGCATTTCTGCCCAAAGATGTTTGCAAATATTTAGCCCTATCTCTCGCTGGGCTCCTCATCATTGAAGATGGAAATATTTGTGAAGCCTCCTCCTCCAGCAAATTGTTTAATTGTCCACCATTACTTATGACTAGATGTGGCAGGATGGTAGAAGCTTAGATCTGTTCTGTTGGCTGTGTGATCGTTTGCTGTTTAGCATGCAAGTAGTCCTGTGTCATAGCGTCACCAGGTTGATATCTCATCACTGGGTGTGCATTATACTCCATCTGGCATGCTCTCCTGTGCTCTTCATTAAACTCTAGCTGAGTGGTAATGGTGCAGTGGCTTTTAAAACCCCAAACATGCAACAGATATTTTCTTCCTGGAGCCTGTATTTACATGTGATCTGAAGATACAGATTCCATCTTTGCTTCCATGGGGTGTGTGTGCAAGGTACAGCAGTTGTGATCATAGGTCCTGCTTCCTCACCTAAATCTTATCATTAACTTGAGTATTCCTGAGAGCAATCTTAAGCACTTTGTCTGCAATCCTCAGCTATTAGTTGTGAGGCTTCCTATGGTGATCTCCAATTACCCAGCTCATAATGAGTGAAGTAAGTGTCAAGATGTGGTGATTGAAAAGCAGTACATCCTTTTCATGGTCTATATATTTAACTTCTAATAACTTCTCAGATCCTATTGATATAATAACCCTCCAACAATGCAAGTGAGTTTAAATTCACACATTATACACAATGATTGAACACCCAGGGCAACAATAATCCCTCAAAAGAATGTTCTTCTTCTTCTACCAAGTACAGACACATGCTGACATCCTTTGGAAGGGCCTGCTGACTGCAATACTATGAAGACTTTGAAAACTTTAGCAGTCATTTTCTGCCTCTCAGCCTAGAGGTCCCCAGATACTGAGAATCTCCTGTCCAGGGACAACGTTCCTCAGCTGCAACTGCTGGATGCAATGGAGTACCTATCACAGTGGAGCTGAAGGGGCAAGGCAATCTGGACTGTACTAGGAAGTGGTTCCTGAGGTGTTGTTTCTCCTCTCTGTAGGACATTGTTGGTACCACCATATCTGCTTGGAATGCTGAGCACCAATGGTTGGAGTAACAGAGTGCAGGTTTGAGCAAAGATCTGACAAATACTGAGTGTTCTGCTGGACCTAAATGCCAAATTGACTGAGAATGGCAACATTGTGTGAGAGAAAACAACACAAGAATACAATATCTGTTGTTTTCTGAGCACAATGTTGTCAGTCTCACTCAGGGAATTAATAAATGATGCAGGTTCATTTTACAAGAAAATCTCAAACAGGTTTGTTTAACGGAAAAACCAATAACTTGCAGCTATGAACTAACTTCCTTATTCTAACTTGCTGTTGCCTTGTCTAGTCACAGCCGCTATCATGTGGTTTTAACTTGGTCCTTGGCTCATGAGCATTGTTGCAATATGAGTTGATATTATTACTGGACAAGTCTAGAAGTTTAAGGTGAATGAGTCTTTAATTCCTCGACTAGAACCTCTGATAGATTATTTCTGGAGCTATCATAAACCTGAATTTAAATGATTCAGCTTTTTTTTATACATTCTTGGCATATGGGCATCACTGGCTGGCCAGCACACATTGCCTGTTCCTAGTTGTCCTTGAGAAGGTGGTTCTGAGCTGCCATCTTTAACTGCTGCAGTTCTGATGAGGAATCACCAGACTCAAAACTTTAACTGCGCTTTCTTCCCATAGATGCTGCAGACCTTCTGAGTTTCTCCAGGAATTTCTGTTTTTGTTTCAGATCACCAACATCCACAATTCTTTATTTTATAAAAGAAACTACAAATGGTTAACAAAAAATTTCCCAGCAATAGAAGCTAACTATCAATCAACTGTAAATAATTACCTGAGTAAGTGCAAGCAGGAAACTGAATCAGCACTTGTAACTTGGGTGTGCCTCAAAAAGGCACATAAAAATCAACAATATCTACTGATGAACAGAATGGATGCAAATGGAGTACAGATAATGAAATTTGGCGCAGAAAGGTTTACAAAAGGGTGAGGAAGTAAGTAATTAAAATTATAATTCATATTTCAGTGCAAGTTAGTATGTAGAAGAGGAAAATATCTGCAAACTAGGAAGTTGATTAAAAAGTTAAGAGACCAAGCTGTATCAGGGCAGTTTTTTTGTCCCTAGACTGTCATATGCAGGGCTTTGTGGCACTAAGATTGCAAAACACAGAGTCACAAAATTGTTTCAAGATGTGGGCAGCAGAGTTTTGGTTAGCCTCAAGATTATTGGAAAGCAGATTGTGGGAGAGTGCATTAGAATAGTCGAATCTGGAGATAACAATAACTTGGATGAAAATTTCAGTGATTGGGCAAGAGGTGGCAAAGTTGAGCGATCTTATAAAGGTGGAAATATAGGGTTACAGATCGACACACATTATTGAAATTAGTGGAAATAAAAATGATGCCAGGGCAGCTGGTGGAATAGAGCCTGACATGAAGTAGCTGAAAAATACATTTGGTACTGACTTTTCACGCATTTCAACCAAACGCTATGTAGTAACATAGACAAATAGAATAATAAATGACAATGTAGGGATGTTATTGAGACATGAACAACAGCTTCACTGGAATACACTTGGAGATTCATATCCATTGTGCTCATCGCAAATGAACAGAAGCAACAAGGGTTAATCTAAAGATAAATCTATGGCTCCACAATCAGGAAAAAGACATCTCATAGGGAAGGTTATAAAGGTGCAAATTAAATCCAAAATAACAAATAAGATAATATTTTCAGGTCTTTTATGCAGTAGAATTCCAGGACACAATTTCAGGAGAATCAATGACAAACATCAAAATCACGAGAAGTCAAATCACAAGAGGCTACCCAAAGAATTTGTGCAAAAGGAGTTTTGAGATGCAAAGGGACCCCTGGGTAGCCCGATTTTCCTATAAACAAGCATTATGTAAAAAAAAATTAAATGAAGTGACATAGTAAATATGCAAACAATGTCTTTATTTTTCAATTTGTTCACACCAAAAATATCATTTAAGAACATTGAGGAATGTTGGGAGCTGGTTTCAGAAAAATCCAATAAGCTTATTCTGCATAGTGTGCTGTCTTTGGACAAGTGCAGTAAAGAGTCCGGCACTTTGTTAGTGCAGCTAAAAATATTCTCTGTGATTTCACGAGCACTCCTACGGCCTTTGTGGTTTCAGCTAGGGAAACAAGTGAATGAACCAGTGCCAGTCATCAGACTCTTCAGCATAGCAGCCTCCTCAGGATCCTCAGTGCCAAAACATACCGCATCAATAATGGTTATATCTGTCAGTTCTGTCGTGCAACAGACAGCAACTTCCACCTCAGCATAGGTTTGCATGGTCACCACTGTTATGTTATGATAATGGTCCAAATACTATAAGTCTCTTTAGTCCTTTCCAAGAATCAGAACAACAGAATCTTAACCAATCTACAAAACTAAGGATCAACTTCAACTGCCAATATCAATTCTATGGTTAAATTCCACTGCATTGGCCATCATATTCAATTATCCACTCTTTGTGTACAATCCAGGGGTTAATTTGTCTATCTGTTCCTTTTTAAAACTTCCTTCTACTTGGATTAACTTCTTATTTCTAATACATGTATGCTTGTGCTTTGTTCATATTTCTTCACATGTAGCAATTAATAAACTCATCTTTTTCATTAATTCAAGAAAGCCTGCCTAAATTGCCTCCTTTTTAAATAATAATTTCATTTGGTCTGGAAGAAAGGTATTCACAAAGGGAGGGATCCTTTTGAAATTAGCCTGTTGCAACCGACTGAGTGGGTGTGTGAATAAATAAGGGGAGCCAGTTCATCCCACCTTATCAATTTGGGGTAACCATCTCTAACCGAAACAAATTGGACAACCTCATCTCAAGCATCGTTGTAACAAGACATTATATTTTACAGAGGATATACATGGCTGTTTGGCTATATTTCCCTGACATTCCGATAATTAAATATGAAAGGGACAGAAGGTTTGAATATATTTTAGAATCCTGAAGTTAAGACTGTGTAGTTTACACCTCATATAAATTTAAGAATATTCGTAACCATTGGAAAAGTATTAAATTAAAACTATATCGGTAAATATTTAAGTGAATACTTGCTAAGTAAAGAGTGCTACTGTGGTATAGCACAGTACTTTGAAGCTGTCACTTGTGAAACATCCATGGTTTCCTGACAAGTTTATTTCAAATTTCAATCCATGCCAGGGAATATATGAAGACAAGACTATTTCCCATTGTAGTTTAAATTCTCAACTCAGAATCATCCCATTTGTTGTTGCAAATCTTCTATTCAGCTAGTGATCAGTTTTAGTAGAGATTAGGATTAAACTGTCTGCTTGTTCTCCCAATCAGGCAGTGGTGAACTGAGAGACTAAAAAATGAAATAAAGAAAAAAAATACAAAAATGAATTTAATTCAGGTCATGAAAGAAGTTTGTTATCCATACAATTCTTTTGTGATGCTAGTCTGAGACTAGTGGCCTGATGACCTGTGTCTTTAAAAGTGAAGGGTATATTCAGAAAAAGGTAAACTTATAAATCTGGTTGCAGAATGGAGTAATAACTTGGATAATGTCAAGCAGAGTGTATCAGAGGGTACAGAGAGATTTCTTTTTACTGTAGTTGGACATTAGCAGCTAGATCTCATTGGGAACCAATATCACATTTAATATTCAACACTATTCCTGAATGCACGAAGTATTCATAACAAAATAGATGCATTAATGGCACAAACAGGGATAATTGAATTTAACCTAGTACTCATTCTAAGGTAAGGTTCTAAGGTGAACAAGACTGTGAACAAAATTAAATAATCCAAGGCACTTGACTTTTGGACACAATGGTAAAGAAGTTGAGGCAGTTCTGGTATAAGATGAGATAAAGGTTGGAGAGGGAAGGGATACAAGCCCAGAAAACCAGAATATACAGTCAGCATGAATAGAACTAAGAAATAAAAATACACAGAAAACACTGTAGGGGTACTTTATTATCCTCCACACATTAATCAAAGTGTTCCATAGCTATGAATCAGGAAACCAAACTAGCATATACAATGGTACTGCAATAATCTTTTAATCCTCATATAGAATGGGCCAAATTGATAAAAGTAGCTTGGATAAAGAATTCATATAATGCATTTAAAACAGATTTCTGGAACATTATTCCATGAAACCAACTAGATTATTTTAGATCTGTGTAATGTCTGATGAGACAGGTTGAATTATGTAATATTTTGGTGAAGCAGTTTGAAGGTGACGATAGTCTTAAAAGCACATAGTGTTACACAAATATAAGCCAACGAATTGAGAGGATTTTAAAAATTACCAATGAATTGATAAACAGGAACAAAGTGGAACAAAATAAACTAACTAGAAATAAATAATTTACGTCTGCCTTCACAGAAAAAGACTCATAGAAAGTTGTGGGGACATAGATGTCAAATAAAAGTAATGAGCTTAAAGTAATTAGTGTTGACAAAGAAAAATAATGGAACCAAAGTCTAAACAATTCCTCGGACGTAATGGTCTACAGTCTGGGATTTTGGTAGAGATGGTTACAGAGATAATGGGTGTAATGGTTTTAACTTCAAGAACGCCCTGATTCCACAACAGTCCCATATATTAGAAGGTAGCAAATATAATTCACTGCTTAAGAAAGGAGAGTTCGTGAAAGCAGGGAACTATAGGTACGTCAGCCTAAAATCAGCAGTAGGGAAAATGTTATAATCTGATACTGAGGATGCAGTAACTGGGTATTTGGAAAACCATAATAAGATAAGACAGAGTCAAGTTGGTTTTATGCAAGGGAAATTGTAGTTGTAGTACATTGACAGCTTCAGTAAAATACCATTGAAGAGACTGTTATACAACACTAGGGTTTATGTTTTCATGATTAGAGTATAGGCATGAATTAAGGATTGATTAAGGGATATAAAACAGATGTTAAGAATAAATTGATCATTGTTAGGTGATATGCTGTCATGACTGAAGTGCTACAAGAATTAAAATTTAGTTCCCAGTTACTTACAATTTATTTCAATAGCCAATTTATCTAAGTTTGTTGAAAGTACAGAATTAAGTAGCAAAATAAGCTGTGAGAAAGACCTAAAGTGCCTTCAGAGCAGTATGTGCTTGAGCAAGGGAGTGGAAAATATGATCAGGTTTCTACATCCTTGTAGCATTAAAGATTTGCATACAGAAAAGATGGTATTGTACCAAAACATTGTTCCTACAGATCCACAAAGGGCAAAGTTTTAAATAAAAAGATGCAAAACTAGTTATTAACATAAACATTATTTTATGTCAGCAACACTAATTAGTACACTTTTTTTTTATTTGATTCAGTCTTAATAGGTTTATGAGCATTGCTTGTTTTTGATTGACCACTGGTTCTTGAACTCTCAGATTTCAATTTCTGTTTAGTTTGATGATATGAAAACCAGGCTGTTTGTATAATGGGCAACCAATCTGCACCATCAGTTTTCCACCTGGGTGACAAATTGAAAAACTGCCCCTGTGGAGTGTATATGAGCAGCTCAGGGTGATGTGCTTTTTTGTCTTTCTCTCTCCAGTTATGGGGAAATACTTATAACCCTGCTTGGTGATAATGAACTATGGTCATAGACCATTTTCTTGGGAATTATAGGTGGGGTCCAACTTTCAGCATCTGACAATCTTGCACTGCACTACTTAACGATGTAATTCTTCAATGAAAATATCATCCAAATGCTTAAGATTTTCAGCCCCATCATTCTCTTTATCAAGGAAATAGGCATACTTTTTCTATCAAAGGTAAGTGTTGTAATACCTCTTTAGGTAAGTGATTAAGTAATCAACTGGGTGAAGAGTAGGAGCTCAGGTCCATGTTTGTGTTAAGTTTACTAATGATTTTTCTTAACTTCAAAATATTACATAATGTCAAATCAAAATAAGTTTCAATTAGATATTTAATCAATACAAACTACAAAGAAACAAACAGGTATAAAATATTCATAAAAGAACAGAAAAGAGCAAATCCAATTTTATAGGTAAATATCAGGTTATTAATTCTACATAATGTAATGGGAATTGATGCTAACTGATTTTTTGATGAAATATGTGATTTCTAACAAATGAATTCTAATTGTGGATTTGTGTGGATAAAATTTAAACAATCAGATTAGGGACTTAAGGTCTCAAAGTGTTGATTAATCACAAGAGGAGCACATGTCCTGAGATATCAGTCATTCATGCTTTCAAGACTTTATGAAGAAAGGTATTGGCTGATATCAGTATTCTAATAAACTGACTTAATATGGGTCCTTTCCATGCTTTCCCTACTCAGACAAAACCCAAACACATTTAAACTGTTCAGAGGAGTTTCCAAATAGAAAAAAAAACAAATAAGCAAAAACAGTATAGATTTTCAATTCCAACCAGCTGCCAGCTAAAAACCTCTTTTGAAAGAATTCTGGGAACAGGTTCAAGGGTGCCCACGTCAGCGAATAGTGTTGGGACAAGAGGCCGCATGGAAAGCAGAAAATAACAAATGATACAGATGTGGAAGTAGAAGAGGTAGTTATGGCCAGTGCCTCAGAATAATACTTGATTGTCACAGGAATAATTATCTCCCAATTGAAATGCAAAGAATCTACATCTAATAATAGAAATCAGCATATAAATAATCCGTTCAATTAATGCATGTTGCATTTTAATCACTTTTAGTCAATGTCTACACCATATTTTTATTGTTGCATAAAAGTTACATAATTGTTGTTTGTAGTAAAAATAGGATTAAAAAAAATAATTTTTATAAAGGAATACCAAATGTTAACAACTCAGGACCAGTTTTAAGCATAGTCCTATTCCTGTAAGAGATTTCAGTTTTGAGGTGACAAAAACCTGTAAAATGGATATTAGCCTATTCCCAAGATTCAGCCAAGTTGCACTAAAAAGGAGAAAATACCTTTTAATGGCTAAGTGGCATATTTTATTTTTTAAAATCTATATTAAAAAGAGTAAATTAAAGGATGCGGCTTAATTTAGGAACTGCAGAGTACCTGATTATCCCTTGAAAGAGTTTCAATTTCTATTTTGCTGTAAACAATAATCTGAATCTCTTACCAGTAATACTTACCAGAACCTCTTCCTGCTAAAACTCATACGTGGTGGGTATTATAATGACATTAGTTAGACTTTGCATCAGAATTAAGTGACTTGGGTGAAACAATTTTTACTTCTATTCTTTTGTGGCAAAATGCAATCTTCATTTGGAAGCTGATTTAAGCCTAAAAAAGAAAGATTGGCACAATAGATACAGAAAACAGACACTATCACCTGATTTACTTTAGCTCATTTATCCAGGACAAAGAAAAATCATCTTCCCCACTGTTGTGACATTTTCCTGTGCCCTATTTTGACATTCATTATTTTACTTGAAAGACCTTTCTGAGTGCTGATGTCACTTTCTAATTAAGAAGTCCTCAAGTAGTTTTAAATTTCTCTTTCATCAATTTTGACCTAACTACATTCTGTTCTGTACCCTAATATAACAAGAACGTCTGTTACTTGCATTTTCTATATGCATATAAGCTATGCTCTGCCTGTATACTTCTATAAAACCATTTAAGTCTCCTGTCAATGCTAAAGGGGCTTGGTTTTCCCAAAGACTCTTTATAATTCAATTCTTTAAAATTGGAAATTAACATTGCTGCTCTTCTCTGCATGGCTTCCAGGATTTGAATATATCCCTTGTGTCTTAGTGACCAAAGGTTTTGAAGCAATATTATTATTGATGAGCATTGACCTCACAGCCAAAAAAAATTACTTTACATAATTACTTTAATGTACTAAAGATTTTCAAGGTGTTTTTCAGTGCGTTATGCGAGGCCTAAATTTTATGAATATGAACAAAAAAATGAATAATATCTTTTAAGTGAACGCTGGCAGGACCTCCTGATACCATTAGCTGCCATTAGATACTTGTGACATAAGGGGGCGCTCAAGCACAAAAGAAGCAGATAGAGGGAGGCGCTTTGAATTCAGTGCTTAATTTTTCTTTATAAATCCGACACAAATTAATTTTCAACAGTTATTTGTGGTGGATTTAGAATGAAACATCGTTTCAACATCATAATTTGTGAAAAACATGAAATGAATACAACCCTCATTGCAGTTGTACTGTGACAAAATTGCTTTGTCATTAAATGCATGCACTAATTAATTTAGCTAAAGAGCATGCTTTAAAGTTATGCTTCAAACTTACACTTTAAAAAAATAAAACAAACAGGTTATTTATCTTTACAGGTTGTTCTGCTTTTAATTCTACCATCAACATTTTTGAATAAGTACTTTAATAATCGCATTCGGCAGCACATTTATGATTTTACGAACTGAACATGTCGGTAGTTTATGTCGACAGTAATATGAAAGCATGCAAAGACAAAAATGAAAGGAAAATACGTGCAGCTAACGTCTGTGTCGTCAAAATAACGGAGTACTCTTACCTGACACTAACGCATTCTTCAGGAATAAAGCCTGCAGATTATTCCTGAAAGTTAAAAAATATATAATCACTCTATGAACAGCTCAACTCCATTAATCTCCTCTAAACGATTTGCTGCAAATGGAACTCACCCGGTGCGGCCAGCAAACTTGTCATTTTCCTTTTTCTGCATCACGCTGTATCAAAGACAGGTTGGTGATATTTGCGTCATTAGTTTCCAGGCACCTGCGAGATTTAACACTCGACATTTCACCAAAAAGACAAATGAAATACATTATTCAACGTGTCAGTAATATTTGTGACTTCATCATTTTAGCAGTGAATTTAGATTGTAAAGTAAATCTTTTTTTAAAATCGCGGGCACACTAAATAGTCGAAACTAAACCGCTAGCTGTTCTAATCGAGACCTGAACAGTAAGCGGACAACGGGAACTGCACTACCTTGCAAATATTCAGTGAAAAGCTCGCTCTTTAGTCCATACTACTTTGTGAGAAACTAGGCCTTAATTTTTTTTCTTAGCTGAAGGGTCTCGTATAAAACTCAGTAAACGCTTTTTTTAAAAATGGAAAACAAACCTAAATAGGTATATTGCTCACAATGATGCAAAATCGCCAGGAATTTCATCTGAAAGGCAATGAGTTAGTATTGTATGTAACTGGCTTGGGCATTTAGAAACTTCTTTTCCTGTTTGTTCCTAGGTCTTCTATGAGCAAATATCGTAATTGATGCAGTCGCACATTTCAGTTCTAACCAGTGACTTTGTCTGACCTGTTAGGAAACCGAACACTTTGTGTGAAATTTGTTTCTAGTTGTCGGGTTTCGTCAATTCAAATGCTTAATATTGATTCATAATCCCGGACATTCAAATATTTCACCAGCCGCTTTCGGGTCAGTTTGCGTTTTATCACGAGTTACTACCCAAATTATTAAATAATTTAAATAACCATGATTTTAAAATGCTAAAACGCATTGATTGGTTCTTGTTACAAAATTTGCCATTTAATTAAATGCGAACAATGTAACGCGAGTCTTCGAGGGAAGCAAAGGTTTATCGACCATCTAAATTTATAAAGTGTTTTCTTCTACAAGTGACGGCATTGCTAATACTCTGTTCAGACCATCTCCTCTTTAAACTCTAGACTCAGTCAACTGGTTTTATATTTGCCTCGGAATTATTTAATATTGATATTGTACTTGTAATTATAATTTCTCAGCGCATTCTCCAAATACGCATCAAGAAGTTAAATATATTTCAAGGAATAAGTCCCTTCAAATGACATTTATATCCCTTCGACACGCTTTGATGAAATGGAGACAATCAGTTTTGTTCCGATTTTCATTGAATATTAAAAATTTATGAATAATAAATGTCCTAATCTTTAATAGCTTACGCTTTTCTTAATCTTTAAAACTACTGAACAAGTAACTACATTGTGGCTTCTAACTGTTTTAAGGAATGACGTTAAATGACTTATCATTTGAACCCATCTTTCAAAGCAATTTTGATGACGTAAAACACCAGCTTTACATGTCTGCGAGATACTTGGGCGGAAGGCCCGGATTGTCGCGCTTGTAAGTATTTCTGGAATATATCGAGTCGATATTCCCACAATCTTACGTTTAGTAATGCCTCGTTTATCAATGTAAATATGTTTGCAATTAATTAAACAAAGTGGCATCAAAAAGGTTGAAGGCTTGTTCATTCCAGAGCCGGATGTGGTGAAAATCAGATTCATATCAACGTTCGGGTTTGAAGTAGGTGAAACCTTCAGTGCTGTCTGTAATAACCTGCAGTCTGAGAGAGACCGAACGAAAAACCAAATGTTGTGACCTTACATAACCGCGGTGGCAGCCCTGTGTATCCTAACGCCCATGGTAGTAATCCCAGATATACAAACTCATCCTGAACAAATTCAGCTGTGAAGGTTTGTTCAGATGTTGGCCACTTTCCTGGTACAGACATGCTGCTACCATCTTAAATACAGTTTTTTTTCAATTAAAGTGGAATTAGGCAGCCCAATCAAATTAGCTTGTTATTAAAGCTCCGTTTATTAAATCATTGTATTGTAGCCATATTATGTTTCACTGCCTGAAAGATCTGGACAAACTTTTGTCATATTGCCTGCATAAATGTGGGTTGGATGAAATAACGGGATTATTATGGAGTCTAGTAAAATGGCGCAGAATGTGCTGCATTTTTAAAAAACATAAACAGCGATATTTGTCTGAAACTACACAAACTGGCCATTTAAAAAATGAGGCAGAAATTAATCCGTGCAGTTTATAGAAATTTCCCTGTTTGAACAAGTTTCATCTGTCCCTTTCTGGGCATCAGTATATGAGCGGTATGTGCAATTTGAACATTGTCCTTTTAGACATCATGTTTACCCAGTTATACTTGATGCAAGAAAGTAAATAGATCAACTCAGCCAGAGTGCCGTTTAGCAGGATTAGGTTGCCATGGTTACGAGTTTGATGAGTTATGCAATCTTAATTCAATGCAGCGAGCCATTCTTGATTGTACGTAGACGGTCATAAACTTTTAATGTCACTGGGATGTATTCTTCGGTCTGAGTTACAAACATCAGACATTTCACGGGTCCTTTGCTCTTCACTAGTTTTGTAAACAATTCTTAATACTCCTAAAAAAATTAACACCTCACCAATTTTATGTATTGGCTGAAATCAGAAATTTGCTGCAACTTTTTTTCGATTCTGGAGTTTCGATGACCACAACTAAATATTTCAGATTTCTTCTCATCGACAAGAACGGTGTAATTTCGAAATACTATTGTGCTGTCAGCTTTGGTTAAATATTTAAATCAAAATGCGTGTCCAGGAATTTGTTTACAAAATAACTTTTATTTCTATCAAATGCAAACACATAACTTTGACTGTTTACATGAAAATAAATGCTAGAATCAACACAGACCAGTACCAAGCTTCTATATACAATGTAAATAGATGACTGAACATTATACTACCGTCTGCTGTAGCCTTTGCCTACGTACAATTACAAATGCAGTTAGTTACCCTTACGTTTGATATATACACATTTGCCAAAGTCTACTTGAAAGAAACAGTCGCAAAGCAAGTCCCAGCTCAAAAGTCTATAATATATTTAATCTGCACCTTTGCAAAGGTACGTAAGAGCGCATTCCGCTGTTCCATGTGAATAACTTTTTTTTCTACATATTACATTAATAATTTAGAATTAAGTCAGTTTTCCTTATAGACATTACACTCGTATCTACGTACACAATAATCAAAAAAGGAATTTCGTGAGTATGGCTATTAATTACAATACCAGCGAAGTATACCGTTAACAAAATTGCACGTCAGCACTTTTATTGTACAATCATGTTTATTAAATATTTAACTTTCTCCAATGCATGTTCTATAATAATCACGTAGGCACGGGACAGTTTCGAACAATTCGGCCAGTGCTTTGTCAAATTTTAAGACGCCTGAGAGAGTGTTGCAACTTACTGTTTATCCGGGTTATTATTTACAACTGATCCGTAAAGTCCATTAGTGTACACTTGATCTTTGTGCAAGTTGGACCTATCTCGCATGAGGTCGCTGAAGGCGTAATCCATTGGTGGACGAAAGCCCAGTGTTGGGACAAGGCCCGTTGTTGAATAAGGGGTCATGAAAGCAAGTCCCCGACTATGGGCCGAATACGCTAAGCGAAGAGGATTGAGTCCTAGATGTGGTCCAATGGCATAGGCGTTGGGATCTGCAGTAAAGTGGGCCGCGTTAGGTTGCAGGGGTGAAAAAGCAGACCTGTTGCCCAGCGTCCCAATGGCAGGCGGCACTGCCCCAGCTACCAGAGGCCGATGTGATGTAGGTCCTTGGACAGCCTGATGAGTCCTATCACGGTGCCAAGTTTCTTCGGAAACCTTTTCTTGCTCTCTATTGTTCAGAATCTGCTCGATGGCCTGGACAACGTCCCCTCCGCAACCTTGCAGGACTAGCTCTAGAACACTTCTCTTGTGTGAGGGGAAAACCCTGGTTAGAATTTCAATTGGAGTCCTCTGACGGGCACCTGTGGAGGGGGTACCGTCTCTCTCATCTTTTTCTGTCTCTGACCCAGAGTCAGAGCCCAGTGGCGTGATGGTCCTTGGGCTATCCTGTCCTTCTTTAAGAACTTTACAGATGGGAGAACTAAGAAATGATTCTCCATCTCCGTTCTCTGATCCAGATCCATGGCGAACGTCTGGCGACGAGGTCCCAGGTACACTACCTGCTCCCGGCTCACTGTCACCCGGTATCGGCTTCACTAAGGACTGCTGAGGAGAACCAGCTCGCGGCATCAGACTCTTTTGAAATAATTCATACTTCTGGAGTTTAGTTTCTGCAAACCAAGAGATTTAAAAGATCTTAAACTGTGATAATGCAAATTGACTTTTTTTAAAAAGGAAATCATTGTTGAACAGTTATAATTAGTTATAAATGCATTCAATAACAAAAACATTCTAGTTGAAATTAAGGATAACGAAGAGACAATGGAATTTTGGAAATTTCTGGTGGCGAGCACGAGTCGATACTTGACAACCATCAATTTGGCACCAGGAAATGTATTTGACATGTGACCACATCAGAATATTATAGTTTAATGTTATATATCCAAAACAAGTCTGAACGCTGAAACTGTTCCTCAGTTACTGGTGGTTCGTTTAAACGTTTTTTTAATAGTATGTTAATTATTTTGCTTCTTAATCGTTACTTTCAATTGAATAAAGCTTTTTAATTCTCAGGGTCTCCATAAGTGACTTCTCTGGTTAAACAAAAGGCAAGCAAACAAATCTGAAGAGCAGAGACCAGACAAAAGTTTGGTGGGGTCACAATTTGTTGTATCAATTATTGCTAAATAAGCCAATTCCCCAATAATATGACAGTATAATTGTTTGCTAAGTTGTCTTTCGTGGAATTGTTTAGTGATACTGTTTTCTTGTTATCAATTTTAAAATAAACAAACGTTGTTAAATTGTCCCTGAATATCACCATCATTTGATACATGATACTAGTTATTTAAATAAGCACCAGAATCGCATTATTCCCATTCTTGTTCCATGATTATATAATGGTACAAACAATTGTGATCTGTATGCGAGAAATTGAATTGAATGCTTTCTGAAGTAAAGACAACCGCAATCCGAAAAGTGTAATTCTCCAAAACAAACAAACAATCACATACCAGTTTTCACAGAAGATTTCTTTTCTCTAAATCGTCAGTGGGTGAAGGTTTACAATTCTAAAACTGCGTTTCTTAATCCAGGTTTTACATCTAAACTACCTACACTGTGTGTCTGAGGCCTGGAGAATTCCACTGCGGCTCAGGGATAGCCGAGGCCAGGACACTGTGGAGTTACCCATATCTTCAAATGAAACGTATTTCCGAGCAGCATTGTATTTGTAAGTTTGACTTTAACGGTTACTATTTAATTATTTGGAAAATATGTAATTGTACACGGCGCGCGGGTTAATAGTGAATGTATTGTTACCACGATCTGAAGTGAATAAGGTTTTGCGGCAGAAACCTTCCCACAAATCCGGGTTCGTTCTCGAATTTATCGATCGACCTCACTAAGTTGAACAGAGCCACACGAACTACTGTAAACATGAGCAAGGACCTTACAGTGGCTTAAATGAAAGTTTTATAAACTTTGGGAGAAGGTGTTACCTGTGCTACCCTCGGAACAGACCGAGCCAAACACATCGTAAGAAGATCGGGATGGGATCATGCCGTTGGCAGCTGCAATGGCCAATCCTTCCGCCGTCCCGTACAAAAGTTGCAGCTCCCGGGCTTCGTTTTCTTCCTGCGCCTGTTGCCTTCTCAGGGCTACCTGAGCCGCCATCACTCTCTGCCTTTCAGCGATCAGGGTACACTTGGCACACATGCAATCCTTCCAGCGACAGTAGCGTTTGTGGCCCTTCAGAGCGGAGACGACCCCATGGTTTCTACAGCGGGCGCACTTGGGAGTCCTGGGATACTTTTCGGTGGCACGTAGGAGCAGAGGCGGAGCACGGAGTAGAGTCCCCGATACTGAAACAGGTATTGCTGTCGGAGTAGTCTGGCTAGTCGAGAGCTCCGTGCGCAATTCCATTACTTAAGAATAGATTGCTGCTAAATGTCAATTTCTTGTCTTAATTTTCAATCTCAAACTACTGTGCTGGAAACTGTTGCAACAACCACGTATTAATGCACAGGGAAGATTAGGAGAGGCGCTAAGATCGGTGTGGGAGAAGGCGATGATATGGACGGTATTAGCATTAATGCTGCTGGATACAGAGGTTCAATGAGTCCACTCCCGCGCTCTCTCTATTGTTGCTCGTTACGTTTTCATTAGATTGAAATTGACAACATGTGGCGCCTGCGATTGGCCGAATGGCACGCGGCTGAAAGCACACTCCTGATTGGCTCTGGTTACTGTTACCTAGTGTCCACCTGAACCTTCCAAAATAACCAAGTGCAAACTACAACAGTATCTTACAGGTACAACTGAGACCCAAACTAAACTTAAACAGCAACTTCATTCTTTAGTTTACACCGGGCGTTGTTTGGAGACGTTGGTGCAGTTAACAACAGTAACTAAAGGTGAAATTCCACTTTCTTTTGCAGGCAGTCGTGATCATGATGATGTAATTACTGAGTAACTCCGACGTTGAATTCTGGGTAAGTAACGCTTTATTAATTATTTCCACTGGTAATTGCAATGGGTTTTTAATATTCTGTCGGCAACAGATACAGTTTGCAAAACAGAGACTATACTTCTGTTTGTACGTTCGAGATCTGTCTTGGGCAAACCAGCTTTTTCACTTTTCCCATGTTCGAATCGATAAAATAAAAGTTGTTTTCCGTTTGGGAGCGTAAAGGAGGGTGGGCAACAAATTATTGAAAATGTGGTAAATTAAATGATAGCTTTAAATTGTACGTGAAACATTTGATAAAGTTGGACAGCAGGTTTTAAAAATAAACAACAGTCGTTATTCACTCATTATGGGAGAGTGAAGGTAAAGCTGTCGACCCGAGCAGTAAAAAGCATGAGAATTCTTCAGCGCCTTGAAGGTTCGCCTACATTTTGCTTATCAAGTTTTGAGTACGCCCTATCTGCTCGAAGCAATTGCAATATAAACTGTACCGTTTATATAATGTTTACGAAGATGCTTTGTATTCCAAATAGCACTCCCACCCCACCAAATCTATATAAATAAACCGTAATGGTGAGCTCCACCTTGGCCAGCATAATTCATTTCAGGCAATCTTCTGTTTTCCTCTTTCCAAAACAAAATCCTACAACATCCCGGGTGGAAGAGCAACGCGTAACTGGCGAGTGAGGCAACAATAATGCGATTCATACAGCCGCAGAACTATGTTCCGGAAATGGCGGTGGATATTAACTGTTGCTCCTATCCCAACGCAGACTTTGTTTATGATTAAAAGATGTAACTTAATTTTATTATTCCTGCTCTCGTTGTTCTGCATTACTTGTATAACTGAAGACATGTGGGAACAGAGAACGCCTTATGGACAACTTAACATTACAGTGGAAGAGCGAAGTTTCAGCTACTATATGACCTGTACCGTTCAAATAGAAAAAAAAACAAATTTTAATTTAATGCTGAAACAACGGAGAAGCTCCGTATTAGTTACAGCATTTCTGTTAAAACCTCTATGCAAAATGTGTGTGACGTCTGACTATGTATGTGAAGGCAGTTTCTAAGAAGACTGATCGATGTTTATTAAAGCCACAAATGTGCCTTCAGAACAACAGTGTACTAAGTTAAACATTCGAGTGTGATTTATTTTGTTTCTGTAATGGGTGATAATTAAGATTAATTGACAAAACAGGCACAGCTATCCAATTGATTAATTAATTGTCCCTGCGTTGCGCGTTTGCAACACAACAGAGTATATCTAAATAGCACAAGGTTATTTGAAACAATAGGTTAAACAGTTTAGACCAAGTGTATCTTATATTGGCGTAATCAACAAAAATACATTAAATTTACAAAGGTCCTGCCGAGCTGCCATTCTTCAAACTAACATCAATCAATCAGCTGCCAAACAGCTCCTCCCTGATGAGAGCACTCGGGGTAATTTAACTGGTAATTTCATCCACTGTTCGCGTTTATTCACTGCAAGATGCATCGTTTAACCTGAATCGACTAGATTCTTTGGAGTAAATTTCGCGCCTCGATACCAAAGAATTGCGGGACGCGGTTTTAATTAAGAGAAAGACCTGAAATTCAGGTCTATGTGGTAGTCATTCACGTGATGTGGACTGCTAATTGGATATGTGAAATCATAAAGTTTTGGCTGGAGAAATATAATGTTGATTTTTAGTTTTATTAAATCGAATGTAGTGTGGAGAATTCAAGCAGATTAATTTATCAATCCTGCCAAAGGCTATTTGCTGCTGGAATGTACAGGTTGCCTATCTCGTTTGCATTTTCTATTTTAAACATTCCGAAGTATTTCTTAATACCTATCGCAATTAAGAACAGAAAATATGAAATGCACAGTCGATCAGTCAGCATCTGAGAAGAGAAATACAAGCAATAAATATTATCAGACTGATTTGTTTTTAACCAATCATTTTCAGTCTTTGAGCGATTCCAAACACTGAACGCAATCGTTTCACAAAATCACACTTTGTTTCAGATTTGCACAATTTTTTAGCGATGCGAATACAATCAGAACAGTTATAAAAATCAATGGACATGGGTCGGTCAATTTGAAAACAGTAGCATTCAAGACACAAGCTCTTTCTCTTAATCGTGGCATCACATTCTGTTCAAGTGCCAAGATTTTACGTGAAATCAAGCAACGACTGAGTTGCATACCCGACAAAGTTAAATGCATCTTAATCAATGCATGGATTAAAGTAAGTTTGAAAACAAAATGACGGGAGTGAAATAATAATGTCGGTGCAAGTACCAAGTGTGTACATTTTTGGAGCCATAAAGTAGTTTGACATTGTAGGTTTGGCTATGGTTAGAAAAGCGTATTTTGCCTATAAGAAGGAAACATCACTACTGTATATTTTACTAAGTCAGAAACGTAACCTCTTTTCAATTAATGCTCTATTTGGTTAAAACATCTAAATATTCAATGTCAATTGATTCGTACCGAATGTATCGAAACAAAAGGCTTCGCTCCGCTGATATTCTGCACAATTAACCAAACTACTTGGAATTTGTGTGACCACTGTGTGCGCATGGAAGAAAGATGCGATTGCCAGCGCTTCTCCCGGTAACGGGCCTGATCTGGAATGTTCCAAAAATGTTTTTTATTAAAGTACAGAAAATAGAAGTCCATCTACCTTCATCCCTATTTATTCAAATGAACTTATCCGCTTTAAAAGCGAAAAGCAGAGATCAATGTAGCACTCCATTCAAAACAATGCTTATCTAGTTTTAACTAAATACGTTGTGCCGTCTTTTTTAAAAATACATGAGCAATCATATATGGACACTGTGTATTGTCCTCTCCGAAGCATGTGCAACATTGGAGGCCGGTTTCTTCCTAACAAATGAAAATAAATGTGGCTATTGAATAACTTGTTCTATTAATGCGTGACCGGCTATTCTTTTCTGTTATTTCGACAATGGTTTTGTGAAAACCACAGTTCAATATCTTTAATTGTGTAATTAATTATAAAAACATTTTCAAACATACTGCAAGTACAATGTTTGAATTTAACTAAATTATTTATATATCCATTGAAAAGTTATCACAGCGCTATTATTCGGTAAATATTCTCACTACTGGCTGTCAATTAAGTAACAAAACTGACCAATATTAATGCTTATGTAAGTAGTCTTTTTTTTCCGCTGGAATTATCCGTAAGTGTTTATTATCTGTTCTCTTTCCCTTTCATAGATGACAGTCCTCATGTACCTGCTAATGTAAGTGGTCTTTAAGGTTTCATTTGTTCCAGGGCTGTTCCATTGACTTTTTCATTGTTTACTGAATGAATCAGTGTAAGTAAATGCCATCTGTTTCCCGCTGGTTTAATCTGCACCTTTAATTACCCAGCCAAGAGTCTAATAGAGATGATATTAAACTAAATCTTTTTGACATTAAAAGTAATTATCTCAGGACGAATCTTACACCAATGAAAATTACCTCGAAGACATCCGATTTTGATGCTCGCTTTCGGCAAACGTCACTCAAGTAGGTTTACACAATATTAAAGTTTTTGCACCCTGATATCACCGCGCAGTTGATGTCAATGGTGTTGATTACCATGTTTCGTACGGTTCGAATTACAACATAAGCTACTTTTCAAAAAAGAAACCCTAATGATTCCCAGCGTTCTAGATGTTATATACATTTACAAAGGACGAAAATAAAACATATATTTCCTACTTCAAGATCATGAAACTATCGTGTTTCATGCAGGTCTGTCGGGCAATACTTTTAAGAAATGCTTTTTTTTTAAACGCGCAATGTCATATTAGAAAGTAAACAAATTACTGGTCTCAGTATAGATGTATTCATGCGGTTTAATATAGCATGAAAAGGATAGAGTTATATAAGCAAATGAAGTACACATATCCCTTATATATGCACACAAACGAAACGTGTGCACACATCATCCAAATTCATTAGTACACACGCTAACGAACTGTCAAACTTCATCTTGTTAAATGGGTTAGCCTTCAAAAGGCTGTAAATTGTAAATGTGGTTTGATATTTGGTTAACCCGTATTTATTATGGTCTGGTTTAAATCGAATCATAGTTTCACTGTGACTGAATCACTTGTTTTTCCTTCAAACAATTCACCTTTGAACAAGCGAGTCTTTATAAACTATTCTGGAGCAAATCCAGGAACATTTTCTTAAAACCATAGACGATTGAGTTTTTTCCAGGTTTTTAAATTTTCACAAAGGAAAAGATTGACCCAACATATGTAGCAGCATGTTGCTGACCCGAGCTCCCTAGTGCGGCATTCTCACGGCTTGCTGGCTACTGCTGTCCCACCTGAAGGTTGCCCAGTCCCCGATTGCCATTGAGCCGCTCCCCGGAGCGGGAGCTGAAACAATTAGGTTACTACAAGGTTAGAGTAGCACATCTAACATCAGATAAGCTTTGGGAAACCCAGCACTTATGCACGCTTCGTCTCCTAACTAAGTGTTCATTAGGTTGTTAACCTCTTTGAAAAGCAAAGGGCATGTGATAATGTCCTCTTCACAAATGCAATCCTTCCCTTAAGGCAGTTCACAAAACCTAAAATACCTGTAGAATACAAAACTGGACTGTACAATTTCTACTTTTCAATATTTCCCTTGTTATGCAAATAATTAATGTTAATTATACATGTTCATTTGTGTGCTGTGCTGTTAATTAATACGTTGTTTAATAGTAACGTGCTCGTTATGTTCTCCCTTTTTAAAAAGATAATCTATTTATTTTGTTGTATTTATATTTTGATGATCCCGCTCGTCTACAACAGAAAATACGTTTACAGCAGAAAATATACGCTTAATCTAAGTTGTAATTCCAGCATGTTTGTGCGTTGATATTGCATTGATGAACTATTATACACATTAATATTTTCTCGTATTGCTTTCAACAAAACTCCATTTGAGGCGATTTTACCATAAAAACGTACTAAATCGATCATTCGCGCATGGTTGTGTGTAATAAATGTGCGAGGGTGTAGGGTTTTGCACGAATTGATGATGTAATTTAAGATCGTAATTTGATTTACCTAAATTTCTTAAAATATGGCACCTCGCATAACAAAGGTTACACATTGTTCTTTATCGGAGTTGGGTTAAAGGCAATATCTGACAGAAGGCTATCCATGGCCAATTCATTCTGTTTAATCGCCTTCAAGAATCGCTGCTGGCAGCGTGTCGGACCTCTTCAAGTTTAGAAAGTGAATGGCTTTTTAAGCAAACAGCCTCACCTTTAAAGAAATCCGCTAGTTCCGTTTAATAATGCTCTTATTTCTAATTGATGGATTTCCAAGGAAGAGCCCGAAATGAGTAACTCTGACCAGATTCCCACAGCTATTGTGTGGGTTTTTGGTTCTTTTAGGACCATTTCTGCCTCTTTATTTTCCAACCCCTCGGGCATGGATTAAAGCGTCAGACAATTTTATCTTCGCACCTCTGCGCCGGTTAAAGGCACTTTGAGGTAATGTGAATAGAGGGCTTTAAGAGAAAAAAAGTTGCATGTTATTATAACTGCACCACTGATCATTCTGAAAGGGGCTACGGCAACTGTAGGAACAAACATCTACAAAGTACTAATTGATCACTTAAAACGGCGGTCTGTGCACCACATCTTTGAGAGACGAGCTTCAAAACTGTTTACAAAGGAGACGCGTTGGTTTAATGGGAAACTGCCAACAGCAATAGCAATAGCACGTGTCTTTTTATGCAACTAAAAATAAGTTTATTTTAGGGTTAAGCAAAAATAGTGCTGATTACTGCAATGAAAAAGATCCTAATGAGATAATAATGCATAGGAATATTTAATCTGGTCGACCAAAGTCATTAAATATGATTCGTTTCAAATGGTATTAGAATAGTCGATTAAAGTTTATATAATCTCAATACAAGTTAAATATTAAGGATACTTATTTGGTCTCTTCAACATGAAAACGGTTTTCATTTCTTGTGCACCAGGTATGCGCTGTAATTAAAATTCAAACCCCGTCACATACATCTGCTTCGTCTTTGCCAAATGAATTGAAGAGGAAAAAAGATTGCATTTAGATCACAGATGGGTGCAGGTTTTGGAAGAAATTTGAGAAACACCATTGTCCGAAATCAAAACTCAATGTGTTCGCTGAAAGGAGTATTCTTTAGCCTTCGGAGTTGTATTAGACTTGTTTTTTAAACTTGAAGTGTTCCACACAATTACTCCGGTCCTAAATGTCACAACCATTCTGATTCCAAGCGTGGCTGATTCTAAATGTTATAAAAAGCTAAAGAAAAAGAGTACAATTATGAAGCAATAATTATGCTACTTTGTTCGCACGCCAAAGCTTCCAAGGAAGCCGTTTCTTGCAGCATAGACGTTCACCGTTCCAGCCAGCTCCTTTTAAAAGGAGACGGGAGATGTAGTTGCCAAGTAGTTTATCAGATTTACAGCTCCAGTAGGAGGGTTATAGTAAAGACAAAGGGTTATAGTAAAGACAATTCCCGACAACAAAACTTGAAGTTAATTATCTGGAGTTCAATGTAAAGGACATGAAATAATATACACTAAAGTAGCCAGTAACTCAAACAATGTGCAATTTTCAATAATTAGGTCCACGAGTAAAACAAAGAAATAGCTGTATATTACAAAACTCCGGCTTCCCTTTATACAAAAAAGGTCTGAAGACGATAAACTTAAATTAACACGGTGGGCAGAAGGCTAATTGCTTAGCTTTGATTTATTCCGAATGAATTTTCATTCGGATTTGTATACGCTACCATAAGATTTCACGTTGTTTAACGCATGTTGTATTTTATATAAACATTCATGAAGGTAATGTATTTAACAACCAGTGGATTGAAAATACCTTATTTCCAATCATAGTCAAACTAGGAATACAAATATAAATGCCTATATCTCCAGAAATGCTCCGCCTGTTTTCCTTTATGTGTAGATGTAATTACATCAATATTAGCGCATGGATGTGAATATAAACTTTTCTTTTCATTAAGATGTTAGCTTCAGTTGGGAGATCAGTAACTGTTCATTCGAAATGAAAAAAAGGATTCGATACCCTAGCGTGTTGTCTTGTCCAGTATTTAATTAAAATGCATCAATTTCTTGGTAATTAATTAGATGAAGTACAAACAGAGGTAAACAGTGTACAATTTTACTGTTAAATATTAACAGTTGAAAAATGACAGCAAATAGAAATATAAACTTCACTCATTGTTAGGAAGATGGTGCAATTAACATTACTGTGACAGAGGCCGGGAGGTTTAGAAGTTCCTGTTCTATTGTGTCAGTATCAATATCTATTGATTAGTTTTTAATTAAAACGCTAGCTTGCTTATTTATTGTGTGTTTGACATAGTCAAGCCTGACTTACAAATAACATTCCTCTTCCTGAAGAAAAACAAGTGCAAGAGAATGACATTGCCATTGTTTGAACTACAGCATTTACATCAAAACATGTTCAAGTCTACCTCACTTTAAATGAGAGACTGATTTCCATCCAGCCCTGACATATTCTCATCAGGCTTTACCTTTGATACGGAGGATTGTACAGCTGGCTGTTATTTAGTCTGGACAAATCTGAAAGGAGTCGTGTGTTGCAAATAAAATGGCAAAAAGACCAGATTTGACCACAGTGCAGAACAGTTCTGAATTTGTAGCGTGGCAACCGGACACTACAGGACCTGTTCTTTTTAAGGCATATTTCATGTTTAAGAAAATCTGACACTTCATTTGAATGATCAGTACCTTTACCTGAGAAGTTTGAAAGGTTAGATTCCTTGCTAATATACAAAAAGGCAATTAGTTGCGTGATTTGCGCCAAAAAGCGTAGATTCGCTTCGAGTTATTAACTGTGTCAACCCTAATGTGCTAATTTTAAAAACCAATTGAAAGCACTTCGTATAATTCATTCCTCTCTTACATAACCATGAATGATAGCCTTATAGGAACAATATTTTTAAAACCTAAGCAATTCCAAAAATATAATATATACAAATAAACATCAACATTTTGAATGTGAAGATCAGGCGAGATCATCAGTATCGCTTAGTACCAGCGATGTCAACTTATTCAATCAACTTAACATACATACTTTACAAATCAATTTTTTTTAAATTTATCCAGAAATTTTCAGCAGAGCATTGTTTGACAGTTACATTATGTTTTAAATACAATGCATACTGAGGCGATGCGGCACTTTTACAACTTGCCACTACTTAAAGTGTAAATAGTGGAAACACGTTATATTAAAAATACACATATGATTATATTCGAGCAGGAATATTTTTAAAGAACAAAGCAAAAGTAATTTTAGGTAGAGGCATGGCACACACACTTCAGGAACGACTTTGATTGTTAAGGCCACCAATATATGCTAAAGTAAGTATTCTGTACAAAAAGGCCCGAAGTATTGCAAAGTTATTGGAGCTTGCGTTTTCATTTAATACGACAAATTTATAGTTTCCTTGCCGAACAACTCCATTAGTCACCACTGGAGTGTGATATTACTCTCGACAAATGCGTGTTTAACACGGACTAGCTGTGATGCAGCAATTTATTTGCAGAAAGATAAACTCACTAAAGTATATATCGTGGTTAAGTTACCATTATTTGTCATGTAAGATACACTTGTTAAATTACATCCCGTTTTCTCATAGTTAAAATGTTCAGTATTTAGCTGCGCTGCTGTCAATAATCGCCCCTTTCCAGCGAATCATTTACTAACGTCCAACTATCAAGAGTGATTGCATCAAGTAAATGTTAACTATGCGATTTATAAGCAGACTGGCTGATGGCTGCGTGCGGCTTTTAAAGATATTTGATTAATCCTCCATCTCCTCCAAAATGCAGTTTTGCCCGCAGTCTGAGGTTTTCGGACCTCAGTCATGGTTTTTAAAAACACATGCGTGCGAATGAAAGAAATGCCATAGTTGTTTTTTTTAACTGAAAGATCTTGCAACAGACCTAAAATTGCCTGGAGCAACTCGTTAAAACTACGCGATAACCATTTTTGTCAAATCTGTTGCCTGCGTTTATTCACTTGGAAATATTAATCCATGAGTACAGCTCACAAAGCCATTGCAAATTCCAGGCTGTGATCTTTACGGTGCTAAAAGACTGACAGGCATCAAAGCAAAAACTTTCAGACTTTAGTTACAGCACGTGTACAGATGGCAGGGGTTGTCTTTCAGTAACTTCACAGATTTTGATGAGCAAAGATCGTGGCTGTGTAAAGCAGACAATGAACTATAGGCTCCGATCTATCGACCCTTTTGATTAAAACTGCATGGGAAATGTATACACACAGCAGGGCCAATGCACAAAATGTACTTACGAAACTTAATTCCAAGCGTGAGTAATCATTTGTTGCAGGGCATTTGACCAAGATAAGGTAACAGTTCAATATATTTTGCACTTAGTATTTTTTTAAAATGCCATTTTTAAAAAATATATTTATATATCATATAATCATGGGGAGATTAATGCTAGATTCCATTCTATGAGACCAGAGGCCAACTTTCAAGTATACATTAATAAACAGAGATCAGTTGTCTTACTTTTGTGATAGGAGTCTCATTATTTAACACAGTACAATTGAGAAGACATCACTAATAAATGGTATTTTATTTACTGCTGCACTCATATACATTCTTAGTTGGAGCAACTCAACTGGTTCATAATCCAGTATTTCTGTCCAACAGTCTAGCTTCCACGTCCCTGGGGAAAGAAAGACGTCGTGGGGAAAAAAGTGTTGCATTTAATTTCAGAATAAGAGAATGGACTTCAAGATATTTTCCTGTATGTTCATGGCACAATAGATGCCATTCCCTATTTGTAACTCAAAAAGATCACAATTCAACTGTATAGGCACCCTCATATTTTAAAAATTATTCCATGACAAACAATACAATCCAACTAAATTAACCCAAAGTACTCTGCAGATGCTGTACATCTGAAATATAAACAGAAAGAACTAGGAGAAAAAAACTCAGTTGGTCTGGCAGCTTCAGCACAGAATGAAACCAACTTAACATTTTGAATCTAATCTGGTTTCTTCAGGATGTCAGGATTCTCTGACTCAAAATGTTAAACTCCGATTCCTCTCTCCATAGAAGCTGCCAGACCTGCTAAGTTTCTCTATGATTTTGTTCTTATTAAAATCCATTAAACTCCAACTTATTATGAACCAGTCCATATTAAAATTGATCACCAAAATTTACGAACAACATGAATCATTCTCTGTTGTTATTCCAATTTAGTGGTCATATAGCAAATCTAAAGATACCTTTTGGAGAATCTTCCAAAAACCACATCACCAATGTTAGCCCATAACAAGGTGGAAAGAGGCAAAAAGTATGGTGCTGCAATTGGCATTTGGCTCCTTACTCCCATGTGGAGAAGACCCTAACTCTCACTGCCCCAAGTAGCTGCCTGATAATGGCCAAGCCCCTGGAGTGGTATTGAAGGCTGCACTTGATTTTCTCTGCTGGGACCTTCTGATTGAAGGGTGTCTCCCTTGGCATGACTGAACAGTACTCCCCTCAACATGGCGATTTAATTGAAGCACATGCAATGACTTGTTGCATCAGTTATTGGCACATGGTACAAGTGGAGCACTAATGTAACATGGTTAACTACAGCAACATGTCCACCCTGTGACAAGCTAGGAGAAAATAGAGAGTTGGGTACTGGAAAAGTGCAGAAGGTCAGACAGCATCCAAGGAGCAGGAGAATCGACATTTCAGGCAAGAGTCCTTCATCAGGAATGAGGCTTGTGAGCCAAAGGGGTGGAGAGATAAATGAGAGGGAGTGGGGCTGGGGAAAAGGTAGCTGAGAGTGTGGCAGGTGATGGGTCAGAGAGGAGGGTGGAGAGGATAGATGTGAAAGAAGAATGACAGGTAGGACAGGTCATGAGGGCGGTGCTACGTTGGAAGGTTGGAACTGGGATAAGGTGGGGGAGGGGAAGTGAGGAAACTGGTGAAATTCACATCGATGCCCTGGGGTTGGAGGGTCCCAAGGCAGAAGACGAGGCAGTCTTCCTCCATGCGTGGGGAGGTAAGGGAGTGGCGATGGAGGAGGCCCAGGACCCGCATGTCCTTGGCTGAGTGAGAGAGAGAATGGTTTTTACAGGAGGATGATAGCGGAGGGGAGGGACATATATGTCTTGACAAGCTGTTTGGCTCTGTGTCAGTACAGACACAAATTCATGACCAGTCTAGCCTATTGTGAACCTATGGGTAGGCACTAAGTGAGCGAGCATCTGAAATTGAGTAGTCCTGAAATGCCTGGTCCAATCCATGAGTTGAGTGCCTCTATATGGGCACAAAGCATCTTTGCAGCAGTACTGGAATGAGAACTGCTAGAGGGCTCCAATGTGTAGCATTGAAGTGTACTATCAGGAGATCAGAGATATGATGGTGAAGACAGGCTAATGCCAATGTCCATGGCAAGGGGTGCAGGTAGTCACTGCTCATATAACATGTCCTGAGATGTTGGTGACTGCTGTTTAAGATGGAGATCCAGAAGAGAAAGCAGTGATCTGAATTTGCCAGGTCTGTGCTTTAACTTTAGTGTTGGGAATTCTTGTGTCCCAGTTTCTATCAAGTGCATGGTACAATAGGAACCTGCCTATTAATGAGGAGAAATTTGATATAAATGAGATTAATAATGAACAACAATTCCTGTTAATAGATATCTTAATGCTCACAACTGAGAATCGCATCTCAACACCCTGAAACCTTTGGAATTTGTTCAGTGATTTGTTCTCCCAACATTGGAAAAGGCATCCCTGGACTTCTCACATGACCCTAATAGATTTCTTTTCATAGCCATTCAAGGCCTTAAGATTTTTAAAATTTAAATTAAATTAAAAGATTAAGGTTCAACTCAATTGTGTTTAAATGCCATGGTGACAAAACATTTTTGTAATTGTGAATGATCCATTATTGAAAATTGAGAAATTATGTTGAACTAAATGCAAATAACTCACATTCAAATAATTACATTTATAGCCATTTAAGTTACTATATATGCTGCATATTTCATTAATTATCAAAGTTCCAGTGGACATTTATGGGTAAAGAAAGTAAATGTAAGAGTTGAATTAGAAGCTACATGAATAGGTGACTTAGAGCTTACAAGGTGCTTAATCCAAGTAGAAGTCAATAGTGAGGCATATTTAGTGCTAATGTTTATACAAACATTTTTCTTGTAGGTTTCAAACCTTGATGAATATTTTTTATCTGACAATGAACAACAGAGGTATCCAATCTTTAAGTGGCAAATTAACTCCAGAAAATTGGGCTGTAAGAATTTGGATAACTTAATTGCATTGCTAGGATAGACATATGCAGGTCTCACTTTATGCTTTTGCACAATACACTTAATCTGTTCATTGTGTATTTTGTACTACTATATTGGGCCAATTATAAACCAACATTTGATGTTTATTCACTGCCATGCACAAGTTAATGTGGTTGAGGTTAAACATTTAATTGTGATGCATGAAATACTATTTACTGGAAAGTGCATGAGAACAGACATATTTTCTTGTTGCCAGATGTGATAATAGATACCATGTTGCTAGCACACTATGCACAAGATAGCTTTATTTATTTACAGGTAAAACTATATATAAACATGAAAAGAGACAAAATGTGTTCAAGAAAAAATAATCAATCATGCAATGATATGAACCGGATGTATTGTCTTTAAACAATGACAGTACTCATAATTCCTGCAATTTCTATCAGTATGCCCATTGAAGCAGTTTCTGTAGGTTAGCTTGGATAGCTGGTTTGTAATATAGAGTGATGCCAAATTGTGTGTTCAATTCTCATATCAACTGAAGTCACTATGAAGGTCTTACCTTCTCAACCTCACCTGAGGCATGATGGCCCTCAGGTTAAACTGACCACGACTTGCATGTCTCTGTCTAACAAGATAGCAAACAATGGCAACTTTCACAACATTCACTTTCACAATGAACATGTTATGAAATAATATCCTATCATTTTTACATTTTTTTCATTAATCCAAAAGATGTTGGGAAATAGTCAATGATCCAGCATTATAAGAATATGTCTCACTTGATGTGGTAGTAGTGAAGAGAATTTTCAAATTTCTACTTGGGTCAAATGTTTGATCTCAAAGACAAAGTATACAGTGCTTAAATAGGACATGAACATTTTTCCTTTTGTCAGCTACAAAATTCCATCTGGATTCCCTAGGAGCCACATAAAATTTATTTGATCTTGTTGAATCTGAATTTCAACTTTCAGATATGCTGGTATCATGACAGTCTCAACACTATTTACCCAAGAATTGCAGAGTTAGTCACCAATGCCTAGACTCTGGTCATACTGAAAATTAAAGCATTGATTGCAAATGCTGTCTTTGAGCAATGACTTAACTTCTCCACAGAAGGTTGATTCCAAATCCAATGCATAATTAAACAATACCGAAAGCAGTTTATACCTTGCTTTAAAATTACTCTTCAGTTCAACAACTTAATACAGAATCTTAATCCAACCTGAGAAATGTAATACAACTATTATTCTTGTGGCTCCTCAATTTTTTTTCTGTGTCCAGCTTCTTGAACTAAGACTCCAGTCATGAATATCTTTTGCCATGATTTGAAATATTTTTCCTGATGCACCTCCAGCAAGACAAGTTAATTTAATTGATTTTAAAGTTAATACAATGTTGAAACAATGTACACTATATCACTCCCTGTTATTGCTGATTCAATGTATATGCTTTCCTTTAATTAAAACAGGAAATTCTGATCAAAGATCGTTAAGGTGAAATGTTTCTGTCTTCATAGACTTGCTGATTTTTCCAGCACCTGCAGTATTTTGCTTTTGTATTTTTACAATGTTAGCTGCCTGTAACATCTGAATATTGCTAAAACGTGATACAAAATAAAAACTTTTCTTCTTATGCTCATGAAGATTAACTCACAAGAAACCAAACTTGGAGAGGGAAATATGCAACCAACTTGTACAATTTAAAAAGTGGGTATTTTCAAACCTCACAATACATATCCAACATTAGTTGTGATTCAGTTATTAGACAACATGGACTAAATATTACCAATTGTGTGCTAAGAATTGCATTGGAAACACTGTTGGACTTGCAGTGCAATGTATATACGTGTTACATGTATCAACACAAAGGATCCCATTCTATGTATGGAAAATAATTTAATTTATTTGCAATTTTTTCTACTAAGGGACAGGAAACTGCCAGTGCATGCTATATTCCCCATGTCAAAACCCTAAAATTCAAAACCATCTGCCTGATCTAAGATGCCAGCAGAACTGTGATTATACAGTGGGAGGGCTTTGTCCCAGAAGTTATCAAAATTGAGTTTGGAGCCATGAACAGTGGCTTTGGAAACCTTGAAGTCTCGTGGCATCAGGGTCAAATATGGGCAAGGGAAAAGAAACCACCTACTGATAACCATGAATTGTCTTCCCTTGGTTATGGTTTTCCAGACTGAACAACATTTGGAGGAAGTATTGAGGGTGGCAAGGATGCAGGATGTTGTCTGGTTCAGGGATGTCAATACCTGTGCCCAGTATTGGCTCAGCAGCAGCAGCAGCAGCACTACTGATTGAGACATAAACCTGGTTTAGAAACAATGCCCTTTGAGGCAGGTAGTGAGGGAAGCAACAAGAGGGAAAAACATATGTGACCTCATCCTCACCAATTCGCCTGCACAGATGCATCTGTCCATGACAATTTTGGTAAAAGTTACCATCGAACAATGCTTGTGGATATGAAGTCCCATCTTCATGTTGAGAATGCCCTCCTTTGTGTGGTGTGGCACTACCACCATACTGGATGCAACAGACACTCTAGCAACTCAAGACTGAGCATCCATGAGGCGCTGTGGACCATCAACAGCGGCAGAATTCTACTCAAACAAAATCTGTGACCCCATAGCCCAGCATATCCCCCAATCAACCATTACTATTAAGCCAGACAATCACCCTTACTTTGCTGAAGAGTGCAGCAAGATATACTAGGAGCAGCACCAGGCATTCCTAAACATGAAACGTCAATCTGATGAAGTTACAAACATACTACTTGTATGCCAAACAATATAATCAGCAAATGATAAACAGAGCTAAGAGATCCCACAAACAATGGATCAGAACTGAGTTCTGCAGTCCTCTATCATAAAGTCAAATGTGGGGATGTTCACTGGTGATTCCACAATGTTTAGTACCATTTATGACTTTTCAGATACTGAAACAGACCATGTCCAAGTATAGCAAAAAGTGGATAATATCCAGACTTGGGCTGAAATTGGTAAGTAACATTCACACCACACCAATGCCAAGCAGTGAGTATCTTCAATAAGAGGCAATCTAAACACCACTCCTTGACATTCAATAGTGTTGCTATAACTGAATGCTCGACTATACTTTGGTTACCATTGACCAGTGTTGAAGAGGGATTTTAAAGAGGAGGCCTGAGTCCTGTGTTCAGCAGCATAAATTGATCTTTATTTGGAGCTCCATACCAATGGAGTGTGGGAGAGGCCTGTAGAGACAGATTCCAAGACACTTTAACTCCCCCAATAAACCTATTCTGAAGAAGAGTCACTAGACTTGAAACATTAATGCTGGATTCTCTCCACAGATGCTGTCAGACCTCCTGACATTTACCAGCAAATTCTTTTTGTGTTTCTGATTTCCAGCATCCATAGTTCTTTTGCTTTCATTATTCTTTTTCAGGTTAGATTGCCTACAGTGTGGAAACAGGTCCTTCAGCCCAACAAGTCCATACCGACCCTCCGAAGAGCACCCATCCTGACTAATGCACCTAACACTATGGGCAATTTAGCATGGCCAATTCACCTGCACATCTTTGGACTGTGGGATGAAACCGGAGCACCCGGAGCAAACTCTACACAGACAGTTGCCTGAGGCGGGAATTGAACCTGGGTCCCTGGCACTGTGAGGCAGCAGTGCTATCCACTGAGCCACCATGCCACCCCCAAGTCCAGTTTCTCCCCTTCTATCCAAACTAAATAATATGTTTAAATCAGCTTGTTACAAGGCTGCTATCCAAGCTTCCCTTATCAAAAATGTCTGATACTTACATTACTAAGATTTACTTGGTGTCCCACTAAGATTTCTGATAAGTAACTTCCTTATCTTAAAGGCTATGATTCCAGCTGTGGAATCTGCTGTGTTCAACCAACAATTCTCTTCAGCCACCCCATTATCTAAATCTGTGGTATCTAAACACCACAGGCAGCCATTATATGATACCTTCAGCTATTGGCAGCTCCAACACCAGATACTGAACTGGATTTGTTGTTTCAATAAAGTGGCTACAACAGCAGGTCAGATGCTAGAATTACTGCAGTAAGTGACTCACCTCCTGACTCTCCACCATCGACAAGGTTCAAGTGATGTGTGAGATGAAATACTCCCCAACTGCCTGGATGAGTGTAGCTCTGACAATAATCAGGAAGCTTGATACCAACCAGAATAAAGCAATCTGCTTGATTGGCACCACCTCCACAAACATCCATTCCCTCCACTACCAATGCCTTGAAGCAGCAGTATGTATTATCTACAAGATGCATTGCAGAAATTCACCAAAAATCCTTAGACACTACCTTCCACACCCACAACCACTACCATCTAGAAGGACATGGGCAGCAGATATTTCGGAACTCTATCACTTGCAAGTTCCCATCCAAACCACTTGTCATCCTGACTTGGAAATATTTCACAGTTCCTTCAGTGTTGCTGAGTTAAAATCCTGGAGTTCCCTCCCTCAGTGGTATTGTGGGTCTACCTACACCACTTTAGTGGTTCAAGAAGGCAGCTCACCACCACTTTCTGAAGGCCAACTAGGAATGGGCGATAAATGCTGACCTAGCCAGTGATGTGTTATGAAGATGTGGGTGAACTGTACATTTTAAGAGAGTTAAAAGCAAGCAGTGACAGCACCATAATATTCTCAATAAGACACAATGAACATGTGCTCCAGCTACTGGAGTAGCTGGATGCCTGGAAACGACAAAAAACAAATTCAAATTAGGCCAATCAGTTTAACTTATTCCCTGAAAAAATATCAATTTCCAATCAAGTTTGAATTGAGTATATTGCCAATCTTAAAGTCAATGATGCAATCCGATGCTCTAGAGTATAAGGCAGGGGAAAAATTGAACAGTTGGGAGGAAAACTACCAAGCCCCAGCAGGTAAAAGACTGCCTGAAAAATAGCTCTATTAAAGGACCTTTTTTTTGATCAGTAACCAATGAAGCAAAATCCCTAAGAAGAGGAGAAGACAACACAGGTAGATCCAAATAGAAGAACGGAAAGCTGCCTGGTTTTGAGATAAGAAGTGTTGTTTTGTAAATCTGAATTTGGAGTTTTATTGGACTAGTATTATAGAAGGGAAGGTAAAAAATATATTTGAGGAAGGAATTGTATATAGTTGTTCGTTAATTATTCGCTGTTATATTTTAAGAAATAAAATTGTTAATTTTTACTTTTAGTAGTCCTTAGCCACTTGAATTTTTACAGATTACTGCACGGAGAAATCTTTTCTGTATTGCTGGTGTTAAATTAAGCAGGAGGGTTTACACCGTGTCGTAACAGATGCATATGTTCTACGAGTCAATAAAAGCCAGAGTCTAACCAAAAAAAAAACACTTCTCATGCTATATACATTTTGAGTTCTCTTTCCAGATACGGTTTCCTGCTGTCAGTTCTGGTGTATGCCAGATGAAAATCTTCAACTTCATGTCTCTTTTTACAGTGTTTAGATTCTGTACTGCCAAGCAAACATGTGAAGAAATATGGAAATGCATGCATTAACTTACTGTTTTGCTACATTTCTAAATCCTTCACCAACAGTGAATTACACTTGAAATGTAATGATTTATTAAGCAGAAAAAGCATACCAAGCATTTTTACATGCAGCATTAATTCATATTGAGATGATTCCAGATAGCTAATAATTTTGGATTGATGCTGGAAGGAGGAATATTACACAGGCAATAGGATAATTGTTCCTTATGTTTGAATACTCCTTGAGATCCCTGGTATCCTTCTGAACACTAGAACTGGCAAATTGCCACCTATAGTTTCCTGCATCATTCTGAGAATACAACTTCTGATATTGCAGTTTTTTCCTGCATTGAATTGCCAGCTTAGATTATGCAGTCAAGCTTGAAATACTTCTTAAAAGTAGTCACTATGGACAATTATGTTTTGAAGTATTAGGCAATGGCACACATCCAGAGCAGGAATTAGTATTTGAATTGAATAAATGGTAAAAATTGTTGGTTCAGGATGGGTGCACACACAGCTTAGGAAAACTTTGGAACTGCTCCCATTTTCCTTTTTTTCTGAAATATGGCACAATTAAACTTTCAGCAAATTAACAAAAGTGGCCCACAAAATGCCTCATTGATTTTTCCCACTTTATCCTTATTTCAGGAATTAAGTCAATTTTTTGAAATGTAATCTTTTATGCTAAATACTGATCATAAACTGAAGCTTCGGAGTAGTCACTTGCATCTCTCCTTCCTTTTCTTTCCCTTATACTTAATGGCCAATCCAAACATCATTTCAGCCCTACTCTATGAAACTTCCTCCCTAAGTATTTCTGCTCACTATTTTCATCTTACAACACCATTTTTCAATCCATTTCTCCCATTTAATTAGTGGTTACTTTTCCTAGCTTTCCTCACCAGTGTTAGGCATTCAGTATCTTATCTATTCTTTTCTCTGCACAATTTCAAATGATATGTGCATTGGAATAGGACCAGTTCTATTATAGAGTGTCTACTCAGGAAAGGAATTTCCACTCTATGTTTGTTGGAACCCACTTGCAGTAGCAGGAGTGAAACTTCAGGGATGAATGTAGGCATTTGAAATGTTGATTTTTTTTAGATTAGATTACTTCCAGTGTGGAAACAGGCCCTTCGGCCCAACAAGTCCACACCAACCCTCCGAAGAGCAACCCACCCAGACACGTTCCTCTACATTTATCTCTTCGCCTAACACTACGGGCAATTTAGTATGGCCAATTCACCTAACCTGCACATCTTTGGAAACCGGAGCACCCGGAGGAAACCCACGCAGACCCGGGGAGAATGTGCAAACTCCACACAGACAGTTGCCGGAGGTGGGAATTGAACCTGGGTCTCTGACTCTGTGAGGCAGCAGTGCTAACCACTGTGCCACCCGTGCCACCCCATAATTGCATGGACTATTAGATTCCATTAAATATTTATAATTTACTTCATTTTCTTAAAAGTATCCTTTAACACATATCTAAATACATATGACTTCTTTATATTTAAGAGTAATACGTAGAACATTCAGTTCTTTGAGTCCTTGTCAGCTCTTTATAAAATAATCTACTAAGTTCCATTCCTCTGATCCATCCCCCTGCAAGTTTATTTCTCTCCAGTGATCATCCAATTTCCTTTGAAACTATTTGTCAACTCTGCTTCCACTACATAGCCTGAGTTACAGATCTTTACCACTTAGTTCATAAACATTTTTTCCTTCATATCCCATCTTGACCAAAAGCTCTAGATCTTTTTAATGGCTTTTTAAAAATTACTCAAACCTGTCATAATCACGTAGACCTCAGTAAGATACAACCCTCAAACTCTTTACTTCAAGCAGTAAAACCCCTGCCCTGCACTGTAAAGGATTTTCACATCCTTTCTGAGGTTTGGGAGATAAAACAACAAGAAATTGAGAGTCATAGGAGTGAGATTTTAGGAAACAACATAGTGAGAATTCACAATATGAAGCAGAACAAGGTTAGGAGCCAAAGCAGTGACTGCTAATGAGTGAAGCAGCGAGCATTTGGAAGACAAAGCAGTAAAGATAAATGGAATAAAGCTGTGAGAGATTGAGGGATAAAATAGTGATCATTCAGGAGTTGAAGCAGTGAGCACTTAGAAGCTATTACAGGTGCATTCAGGGGCTGAAGCAGCAAGTGTTTTTTGGTTAAAGCAGTGAGTGTTTGGGGAATAAAGAAGTGAACATTCAGGGGATAAAACAGAAAATTTGGGGAATAAATTCACAATTTGTGGGAAGAAAACATTGAGTTTGGGGGAATAAAGCACTAAGTATTAATTGATTAAAGCAGCTAGTGTTTGGTGGAAAATAGAATGAGTGTTTGGGAGAACAAAGTAGCAGGTGTTTGAGAGATAAAGCTATATGGTTTTAGGGGACAACAGCAAGTATTTGGAGGACAAACCATCAGGCATTGGAGGAAAAACAACAAATATTTGTGGTATAAAGTAGTGAGGTGGGGACAAACCAATGAGCATTCAGGCAACAATCATTCAAGGGATAAAGTGCAAAGTGTTTGGTGGACAAAGCAGAGTGTGTTCAGGTAACAAAGCAGCAAGCAATTGGGGTAAGACAATGAATGTTCGGGATAGTGCAGTAACTATTCAGGTTAAAGCAGAAAGCATTCAGGAAATAAAGCAGTGAGAGGTTGGGGATAAAGAGGTGTGTAATGGAGTAATAACAGTTTGTGATGGGGTAAAAACATAACGTATGATGGCATAATAACACAGTGTGTGATGGAGTATTATGCAAGGAGAAAGAGCTCATTAATAATCCCAGTACAAAGGAACCATTAGGGAGAAGTGACTATAATATGGTAGGATTTTACATTAAATTTAAAAGTGATGCTGTTCAATCCACAACCAGAGACTTCTAAATCTAAGCACGGGAAACCTATGTAGATAAGATAGGCAAATAGCTTTGGCAGATGGAAATCTACATTAAAAGATATGATGTCACAAATGTAGTGGCTAGATTTGAGAGAAGTAACATCTGATCTGTAACGAACATGCATTCCTTTATGGCACAAATATCCAAAAGGCAAAGTGATCCAAATGTAGTTAACAAGTGAAACTAACATTTTTTTATTACATGAAAGAAAGACGCTTAAAAGTTGCCAAAAGAAAGTTGGAAGATTAGGAGTATTTGAGGGTTAATCACACAAGTGTCCAGTGGCCTCTTGGACCAGCCAGTTGCATAAAAATAGGTGCAGCTTGATGGCCACTGGGATAGAATGCCCACCAAACCTTTTAGTTAATAAGTTCTACTCCAGCAATAAGAAAAGTTCTGTAATAGTGTCCTATGACATCATCAGTCTGCAGTGACATTGTGCATCTTTCATCCTGGAGGAAATGGCATTGAGGATAATAGACTTTTGGGCCTCCTGTATCTCCTCCATATCCTGAGTGGATAACAATCCTTTATGTCTGTTTTCAAGGAGGAAGATACAAAGAAAGCTTTATTAGAAAATAAAAGTGAGGAATTGAAAAAAAAAGAGTGCCAATGTAAAAATTAGTACTGGCAAAATTATTGGGATCTGAAGCTGCTAAATCCCCTGGATCTGATGACCTACATTCCAGAGTGTTAAAAGGGATGGTTGTATGGATAATGGATATATTGGTGATCACCTTCCAAAGGGAATAATTTCTTGAACAGCCCAACAGATTGAAGTGCAGCAAACGTAAACCAACTATTTAAAAAAGCAGAGGAGAGAGAAAATTGAGAAGTACAGACCTGTCAGTCCAACATTGGAAGGAGTAAAAATGCTGTAATATATTATAGAAAGATATAATAACTGGATGTTTAGAAAATATAGTTGGAATTAGACAGAGCCAGCATAGAATTATAAAAAGGAAATCATATATGATGAAACAGTTTTTAAAAAGCTAAGTAATTTGCAGAATAAGGGGGATCAAATGTATGTGGTGCATTTGGATTTTCAGAAGGCTTCAGATAAGGTCCTACAAAAGAGGTTAGTTAATGAAATCAGGGTATGAGAGATTGAGGGTGATATAGTGGCATGGGTTGAGAATTGGTTCATGGATAGAAAACAGGCAATAGGAATAAAGCGGTCTTTCACAGATTGGCAAGCTGTGACTAGTACAGTACTCTAAGGATCAATTAATAGGCCCCAGCTATTCACAATATATATTAATGACTGGGACGTGGGAACCAAATATAATATTTTCAAGTTTGTTAATGTCACAAGGCTAGGTGGAACTGTCAGTTGTGGGGAGGTTGAAGAAGATTTCAAAGGGTTTTAAATGGTCTATGTGAATAGGTAAAAATATGGCAGATTGTAGAAAAGGTATTCCTTCTACCAGAATTTTCTGCATCACATTCAATCAGCTACTTATATGCCATTTCGCTAGCCTACTTAGTTTTGCAGTGATGAATGTCACCATCACTGCCTATCACACCAAATTTTGCTCTGCGTTGTGATTTCCAATGTGTATAAAATAATAAACTTAGGGACATCATTGACAATGATCCTCCGTTCTGACAAACAACCATTGAGATAACTTACTGTTTTCTATGCTTAAGCAAATGTAAACAATTTCATTTTAGCAAGGTTAAAGTGATTTTTGAAAATATATCTAATCAAAATTTCTGCTTACATGAAAGTGACATTCAAAAATGATTTCAAACTAACAGACTTTCTTTCTTTAGAAACACATTTCTTGTGTCTGGAGAGGATAGCGAGCAGTTTATAGTACTACATAAGTAAATTTGGAACTCTTAAACTGTAATGGACTATTATGATCTTTACAATTTGTCTGCTGGAAAGATTGATCCTTCACCCCACATACCAGTGTGAGTAATATATTGTTGAAATGGAGAATGCCAGCATGGATATTGGAGGCATCATGGACTTGTTCAGGAAGCTCTGCCTGCAGCCACAAGACTGTTTGAGAGCAGCTGGTAGCTGATTTGGACATTAAAATTTGCCTTGGAAATCATTCAAAAGATGAACAGTAAAAGTAGTATTATCTTTTTAGGAGAACAGCCTCTTTTTAAGGCTTTTGAGCTTGTTCATGAATAACTTCAGTTGTTTATTCCAAGTCTTCTGTTAATAAGAGATGTTTCTACTTTTAATCAACTTTTATACAGTTAAAATGTGTCATACAAACAAAATTATTTTGAACTCTTTGGAATGACTTCCAACTAATACCTTCCAGCACTCCTCATTGAACTCCTTGATGGGAGAGGTAAAATGGTGATATTGTGAGCCATGAATTTACAGACTGTGATTGAATGTAATTATGATGCCGCTGATCAGCCATAGTACCTCACAAATCTGTAATCTTGAGTTGTTAAGATTTTAAATTTATTCCATTTAGCACAGTATCAGTGATGCACAAGATGGAGGATATCTTCAATGTGAAGGTGTAATACTATCATGGACAGATGTACAGATAAATTGGTGAGGATGAGGGCAAGCAGGTTATCCTCATTTGTTGACTCCTCGCCCACCTGCTGCATGTCCAGTCTAGCAGTTATGTCTCTTAGGACACATCCATATTGGTCAGTATTAATAGTAGTGAGCCATAAATGGTAATGGACATTGAAGTCTCTACCCAGAGTACATTTGTAACATTGCCAACCTCAGGGGAGAATCCTCCAGGTGGGAGTTCAATTTGGAGGAGAACTAATGCATAAGCTGAAGGGTGGTGATTGCTGGTAATCAGCAGGAGGTTTCCTTGCCCATGTTTGACCTGATACCATTAGGCTTAATGAGATCCAAAGTTTATATTGAGAACTCACAGGATAATCCACTCTAACTGTATACCCTTGCGATGTCATCTCTGGTAGGTCTGCCCGTCAGTGGGACAGAACATATCCAGGATGGTGATGGTGTTGTCTGCAACATTGTGTGTAAGGTATAATTCAATTAGTAGGATTGTGTCGGAATGTGATTTGACCAGTAAGTAGGACAGGACACCTAATTTTGGAAGAAGTCCCTAGGTGTTGATAAGCTGGGCTTTGCAGAGTCAATAGGGTTGTGTTTGTTGTTGCTGGTGCCTTTGTCGATGCCAGGAAGATTATCTAGTTGATCTAGTCATTCCTTTTATCAGGCTTTGTAGCTAATAGACACAGCTGAGAAGCTTGCTAGGTCATTTAAGTGTCAACCACAATGCTGTGGATCTGGAGTCACATATGGGCCAGACCAGGTGAGGATGGCAGATTTTCCTCAACTAAAAACCATTAAGGAACCAGATTGGATTTTGTGACAATCATTGTAGGAAATCATTTGAGGAATTGAGAAAGCGAGAAACCTTGGTATGGACATGCATCCCTCATTGAGTGGGCCATCAAATACAAAAACAGGGATAATAATGTTAGACCTACACAAGACATTGGTTGGGCCACAAATAGAGTTTTGTCTACAGTTCTGGCCATCACCTTTATAGCAGGGACATAAATCGACAGAGACCACAGAGAAGACTTATGAGAATGTTGTCATGGCTTGAAAATTGCAGCAATGAGGAAAAGTAGCAGCAGGCTTGCATATTTTAAAAATTGGAACATAGGAGGGGTTGAGTAATTGATGTGTACACAATAATGAGGGCCTTGACAGAGTGGATAAGGAAGACCTGTTTCTTGTATTGAAGAGGTCAATTACCAGGGCTATAAATTTAAAGTGATTGGTGGAGATTTAGAGGTGATGTGAGCAAAAGCTTTTTCACCCAGAGGATGAAAGTTGTCTGGAATTGACTGTCCAGTTAGCAATTGAGTGAGAAATCCTCAACTCATTTAAAAAGGTCAACGGATCTGCACAGTAACGAGCATGGCTTGAGATCAGGTGACAGGAAGTGGAATTAGAATGGGCAGTTAGTTTATTCAGCCAGCACAGACATGATGGGCTGAATAGCCTCCTCTTGTATGTAATTTTTCTATGGTTGTATGGTCACTATTAAGCTGGCTTTTCATTCATCTGAATTGAGGAATCTCAACCCATATTCCCCCAGATCATTAACATGGGTCTCTGGATTATGAGTCTTGTTTCAATAATACTGTGTCATCATCTGCACCCTCCATTGTTAAAAGATACAATTCACTATGAATCATTACAAAATAGAGATGACATGTCTCTTGACATATACTTCACAAAAGAATTCACAAAATCAATCAGCTAATTTAATGTTATTAGCTACTTGCAATTGCACTATGGTTTCATATAAATTTCACTCACAGCTGAAGGGATATTGAAGCCATCTCTGTGTTTTTAATTAAAAGTCAATGCCTAGTTCTTTGAGAAATCAGTGCAGATTGCAGCATAGCAGTTACATATTCACAATCACTCAAAAGGTGGTATCATGCATTATTAAATGAACGTTTTGATGAAATATTGTAGAAATTATGTGGGAGAAATTCGTAATTTCATTATCTTATTCATAACAAAATATGACAAATATAACAAAAAATTTAAGTGCAAATTATGCATTATCAGCGTGTGCTGTGGTCTGAATTTACTTAGGAAATATACTTGCATTTTATTGTAGTAGTTTTGAGTATTTTCAGTTCTTAAGGTTCACTATGGATTCTAGGTAATCCAGCCCAGTTGATTCAACATGTACCCCAGGAGCAGTCAGTAGAACTCAAAAGTTGAAGTATTTAGAAGTTACAAAAGTTTTTAAAAGCAATATTCTGAGCTGAAAATAGAGCCCAATCTATTGGTTTCATGTTTTAAGCATTTTCCTAATCCCAGTTATAATCTCTCCCATCCCTATCTGTAAAGTAGAAAACAGAGGGGGGTGGTGGAGGGTTGATTTTCAGACTGGAGACCTGTGACCAGTGGAGTGCCACAAGGATCGGTGCTGGGCCCTCTACTTTTTGTCATTTACATAAATCATTTGGATGCGAGCATAAGTGGTACAGTTAGTAAGTTTGCAGAAGTCACCAAAATTGGAGGTGCAGTGGACAGCGAAGAGGGTTACCTCAGATTGCAACAGGATCTTGAACAGATGGGCCAGTGGGCTGAGAGTGGCAGATTGAGTTTAATTCAGATAAATGCGAGGTGCTGCATTTTGGGAAAGCAAATCTTAGCAGGACTTATACACTTAATGGTAAGGTCCTAGGGAGTGTTGCTGAACATAGAGACCTTGGAGTGCAGGTTCATAGCTCCTTGAAAGTGGAGTCACAGGTAGATAGGATAGTGAAGAAAGTGTTTGGTATGCTTTCCTTTATTGGTCAGAGTACTGAGTACAGGAGCTGGGCGGTCATGTTGCGGCTGTGCAGGACATTGGTTAGGCCACTGCTGGAATATTGCGTACAATTCTGGTCTCCTTCCTATCGGAAAGATGTTGTGAAACTTGAAAGGGTTCAGAAAAGATTTACAAGGATGTTGCCAGGATTGGAAGATCTGAGCTACAGGGAGAGGCTGAACAGGCTGGGGCTGTTTTCTCTGGAGTGTCGGAGACTGAGGGGTGACCTTATAGAGTTTTACAAAATTATGAGGGGCATGGATAGGATAAATAGACAAAGTCTTTTCCCTGGGGTCGGGGAGTCCAGAACACGAGGGCATAGGTTTAGGGTGAGAGGAGAAAGAAATAAAAAAGAGACCTAAGGGGCAACCTTTTCACACAGAGGGTGGTACGCGTATGGAATGAGCTGCCAGATGATGTTGTGGAGGCTGGTCCAATTGCAACATTTAAGAGACATTTGGATGGGTATATGAATAGGAAGGGTTTGGAGGGATATGGGCTGGGTGCTGGCAGGTGTGCCTAGATTGGGTTGGGATATTTGGTCGGCATGGACGGGTTGGACCGAAGAGTCTGTTTCCATGCTGTACATCTGTATGACTCTATTAATTTTATATACTCTTAAAAGCAGGTTTTTAAAATATTTCCTCCTGAATTACTTTGATTCTAGTTTTAATCAATTGATTGGTCATCCTTTACTGATTTTTTAAATGTTTTGAATTCTCATGGTTGCTATTCTCTGGCAAAATAGTAAACTACACTCTTAAATTTAATAACGTTTTCACCACCTCTAGTTGCTTGTAGTGGTTTTAAATTTTCTTTACGAATGGATGTTTTATTCTTAAAGTATCTTCATGAAGATACATTAATTTAGAAAGAATGTTTGCGAGTTTTTGATTTATAGACATCATTTACTTCAGAGTTTAAATTTTGAACTGAATGGCAAATGGATTTTGGTCTCTGTGAAAGAGGGGTACAGGTAATTAACTTGTCAGTCTTTCTTGAGCCATGATTTTTAAATGAGCATGTGTGAGGGAACAGCTCTTGGAGTGATAATCAGAATTTGTTTGCATGTGAGAGTTTTAAATTGAAGGGAGTAAGCATTAGAAAATATTAGCTTGCTTTCAGTTTAGAAGCAGGAATCTTTTTGTGCTTGGGATTACCCACCGATTGTAAATTGTGTGGTTTCAGAAGATCCAGTTGATGGCAGGTATAAGAATGGTTTGTCTTGAACAAAGGAGTAGTCAAAACAGTTTGGTAGTAGGTTTCTTCAGTGTAAACATTTTACATTAAAAATTCCAGACCAAAGGTGTTTGGTTAAAAACTTCAAGGAGTGATTTGAAGCTAAGAATATCTAATTTCAGTTCTGACAAATTAACGTAAATGCCAAATCCTCAAGATAGAGAACTGAAACAGTTATTTCAAACCTATAGCTGAAGACAGAAGGGAATTATCTCTGGCATTTGAGTACTATGAACTGATGGTGTTGGGATTGAATGGATCTTAATTTAATTTTTTGAAATCTTATAAATTGTGTTATATATGAATAGCTTGGCTTGTTTTATTTTATAAGACCTTAAGACATTGGAGCAGAAATTAGGCCGTTCAGCCCATCGAGTCTCCTCCACCATTCAATCATGACTGATAAGTTTTCCAACCCCACTCTTCTACTTTCTCCCTGTAACCCTTGATCCTCAAGAACCCATTTATCTCCATCTTAAATATACTCAATGACCTGGTCTCCACTGCCTTCTGTGGCAGTGAATTCCATAGATTCTCCACACTCTGGCTGAAGACGTTAAACCTTATTTCCATTCTAAAAGGTCTTCTCTTTATGTGAAGGCTGTGCCTTCAGTTCCTACCAATGGAAACATCTTCCCAACATTCACTCTGTCCAAACCATTCAATTTTGTATGTTTCAATTAGATTCCCCCTCATCCTTCTAAACTCCATCAAGTATAGACTTAGAGTCCTCAAACATTCCTCATGTTAAGCTTTTCATTCCTGGTACCATTGTTATGCATCTCCTCTGAACACAGTATAAGGCCAGTACATCCTTACTGACATATCAGGCCCAAAATTGCACACAATACTCCAAATGTGGTCTGACCTGAGCCTTACAGAGGTTCAGAAGTACATCCCTGCTTTTATATTCAAGTCGTCTCAAAATAAATGCCAACATTGCATTTGCCTTCCTAACTACTGACTCAACCTGCAAGATTACCTTGAAAGAATCCTGGACTAGAACTCCCAAGTCTCTTTGCAGTTTAGACTTCAGAATTTTCTTCCCATTTAGAAAATAGTCCATGTCTCTATTCATTTATTTTACATAATATATTTTATAAAAACTAAAACTGCAACATTGTGTGTACATGTTTCAATGCAAGACCACCACATTAATAAATAAAAGATTAAGCCAGATTTCAGCCTGGGATCTGACTTGTTCAGCAGTAACATCAGCTTGGATCACAACTGTTTTAATTGTTCAAGTTTTTTGCTCGTTATTTTTGAGTACTGTTCCATTCTTTTTCTTCATTGAATTGATTCATTTCCTGAAGGCAGGTATAAGAATGGTTTCTCTTGAACAAAGGAGTAGTCAAAACAGTTTCCATTTTGTTGTGTCTTTTTGCTTGACAAGATTTTTGATGCAATTTTCTTACCAATTTATGCATTTCTATTTACTTGTCAGACTCTGTGCACTAAATTTGTACTTCTGTTTTGACTGTTCTATTTCATATATTATGGCTTTTTTTTCTCTTTTGTATATTTCAATTAAAATTATTTATCATTATGAGGCTACATGTTAATACAATATTTCCTCTCCTGTAGGAACCTAGAACTTCGGAGCACAGCTTCAAAATAAGGGGTGTCCTATTCAAGGCTAACATGAGGATTATTTTCTCTCTGAGGCCCATTACTGTTTTAAATTCTCTTCCCAGTGAGCAATGTAGTTCATTGAATATATCTAAGTTTGAGTATGATAAATATTTGGTTAACAAAGGATTCAAGAGTAATCAGGATAGGCAGGAAAGTTGAGTTAAGGACACTTCAGAGTAGCCATGATATTACAGATTGGTGAAGCAGGTTCAATAGCACTGAATGGCCTACCCCTGCTCCAATTTCTTATCTTCAGTTTCACCTGTAATTGATCTTTTCTTGTTCCACTTGTGGTTTCCTTGCCTGATGCCTTCCATATATTCCATGGTCTGTCTGATCTCCTGTCTTCTTCCAAAATTTTATTTCTTGTAAGTGCTAATCTGAAAGCCTTTTTCTAATTTGGTATTTTGCATCAGTTCAACAATACACCTAACTGAGCAATTAAAGATGAAACTACCCATTATTTTATTGGTGATTTTGTAATTTCCTTTCAGAGATTTGAACTATTTTTAGGTGAGTTGACAAGTGTGGTGCTGGAAAAGCACAGCTGGTCAGGCAGCATCCAAGGACCAGGTGAATTAACGTTTTGAGCATAAGCTCTTTTACAGAAACTCCTGATGAAGAGCTTATAGTCCAAACATTGATCCTCCTACTCCTCGAATGCTCCCTGACTGGTTGTGCTTTACCAGCACCACGTTCTTCGACTCTGATCTCCAGCATCTGCAGTCCTCACTTTCTCCCTATTTTTGCATGAGCCCTAGTGACCAGAATAAAGTAATATTTCATCACTTGCAAGGTATTAGGATCTTAGATGCAACATTGGAATGAACCTGTCTAGCAGTTTTGTTTAAATGTAAGCAAATATGGTATAACACACTTAGGAGCATAAAACTAATATGTTCCTTTTCAAACAGAAACAAATCTCCTAGATGATTCCTAGAAAAAAAAACATATCTAAACAATGCTTTAAATAGAGAAAATATATTTTTACTGTAAAAAGATACATGTAGCTGATTTATGTTAAAAAAACCGACCAGTTAGCATACCACAAATAGTGCTATCTACTGCACACCTGTGCTCCTTTGTAATGCTTACTTTTAAACAGAACATAAATTGCAATTCTGACAACACTATAAATTTAGCTAAGTTAACCAATTTAGAAACACAAGATGTGGTACAAAATCAATTTAGTATTGCAGTGAAACCTGAAGGCTTAGGGTTAACTGATCTTGGGTGGCTTACATGAAGTGTTTTCCTTTTGCTTGTACCTAAGTGACCGTAAAATGTAATCCGTCACTGACAAGATGAACAAACTCCCAAACCATTCCCAGGCATTTTACACATGAAAACTATAGACTGTGCCAATTTAGAAGAATTTTATTTGCTAGAATATCACAGGGTTGTGCACTAAGTGCCAAAGGTCTAATATTGAGGCTCAGCTGTGGAGCTGCAAATACAGGCATTCCATTCAGCAATTTGTTCTCCTTCTTTCCCCGAGACAAAGTGCAGTGATTGCAAATTTTCATTACATGATCAAAAAGGTGATAATAATGAAGGTCTGGGTTGAGAAAACCCTTGATGGCATCAAATTGGCTCACCTTTCTGAGGATTTTACTATTGCGCTGCATCTAGAAATATTCAACACTTATTGTAAAAAACAAAATTATTTCTATAGTTTGTAGGTAAATACAACAAATGAGCATGAATGCTATACTGTTTAAGAAAATCACCAGGACTGATCCATCACAGATGGCCCAGTGACCCTCTGAATCCACAATATTGGCTCCAGATTCCATTTACCCTAATGCATCAATGGGTAAGGAAACCCACCTCTGAACAGGTTACTGAGTGAAATACGTCAAAAAAAAAAGGAAGAGTATGGACCAGATTGCTGCCTTATGAGCACAGATAAATGATTTACCATTTTAAAACTGGTCATCCTTAAGGACTGTGGGCCACCATCAGCATAATTGTGCTTAACCATAATTTGACAACTAATGGCCAAACCTTAGTGATCGCAATGCGCACCATGTACAAGATGTGCCACAGAAACTTACCAAGGCTTAACAGCACCTTCCAAATCTGGAGGACATAGGCAACAGATGCATGGAAACACCCACATCCTCAAGTACTTTACTCCCATTCACAAATATCCTGCCATCTTTAAATGAAAACTGTTGCCCCATCTCCAAAATTCCCTTTCTTTGAACTTGTTCCCATGTTTCAAGTTTATATTCATTTTTCCCAAAATTTCATTTTTATGTCTGCTGGTTTTGGTACCAGCCAGAGCACCAAAAATATCTCCAAGTCATAAACAACATCTGTTCACCTGACTCTAGCGTTATTAGGAAGGCTTGGCTTTGATCCACATTAGTAAATTTACCAATACCTGACTAGTTGCAATTCCAGCCTGAATTTCTGCACCTTTCCTCCTTCAAGGTTCTCCTAAAAACCTTACTGACAAAGCTTCGAGTTACACTTCCTAATATCATTATTTGGTTTGTAATCTCTTTATTGTTTTTAAGTTTGGGATATTGCTATGGTTTAAGCAATGAAGGTGATATTGAATTTAGGTAAGAAATAAAGAAAAACAAATCAGTGCAAAAAAAAAGTGCATTTAAATATCTTAAGCAGGTCTGCAGACAGTAAAAAAAAGTTTAAAAACAGATTTGTAGTATGCTACATAAGCATACTTGAATCCAAATATTCTTACAAGTTCAAATGAAGGCTTAAGACAAATATACAGAATTACATTTATTATAAAAACTTTTAACTATTGCAATGCACTTTCAAATGAAATGTTTACTCTTAATGTCTATCAAAATTATGTCATTGGATACTTGTGTTCCCTACATGCAGGTTTCACACTATTATAAATCTGAATCGCAAAAATTACTGCAAGTGCTACTTTTTTTTATACGACACTAAGGTACAAGAAAGGAACCTTCATGCTTTGCCAAATAACCTGTAAAGTAGGACAAGGCCAGTTGTATTGGGCAACGTACGAGGCTGCAGACAAAGGTTAAAGAATATTTAATGATAATGACTTTTACTGGTTAAAGGAAAACCAGTATGGTTTTAAAAGTTGAATGCTTTTCATTAATGTTCAAGATGCAAGCATTGTTTATCACTGGTTAAGTTTCATCAACTGGTTTTACTGCACACCAATGCTAAGACTAGCACAAGTTACATTTGATATAAGGACATTCACATGACAAACTGCAATATTGGATAGCATTTTAAGTTCAGGATTTAAGCAAAATTTCTAATTACATTTAATTTTGACATCTCAGTGATAGCAATATAAAAATAATTGATACTTAGCTTTAAAAATAATGCAAACAGTTTGGTAGAATTTGTCTAAATTTTACATTTCAAATATTGAATACTTCATTTGGTAAGTGGACCAAACATTGTATCACTCTGAATACTGTATTTAGAATTTTATCCGAAGATAGATTATATTCCAATAATCCTCTCTAAATAAGATGTAGTTCACACAATGCACATCCACAGTTAACATATACAGGTAATACCTCCTTAAAACCTCCTACATCTTCTTGCACCAATGTAACCATGAACAAGATTATCCAGGTATAAATACATACTCATCTATCAATATCATTCTTAATAATGAACCTCCACATTTTTGCATGCCAAGAAGAAATCTCTACACCCGCTGTATTTTCTGCTGCATTCAGGAGAATATCAGTTCTCATCTTACTTTAGGTTCCCAATTGAAAAACCCTAGATATTTTATAGCCTTTGCTAGGAATTATTTTTACTGAGTTAATCATCAGTCTGCTGTCAAATAATTAACTGGTTAAAATTAAATTTCTGATTTTTAAAGCATTTTTCTTGATCAACTTGTTTGGACTTGAATCCAGATCTTCTGACCCAGAGAAGAACACAAACACTGCACCACATCTGTCCTGTAAATGGGTACTTTGATATTCAATACCAGTTTGATCAAAGAAGGCTATCATTGCCAACAGTGACCAACTGCATTCATTCGTTTGTGAATCTAATAGTCATTTCATACAAAAAAGGAACTGGAACACAACAAAAATTGCTGATGCTAACCTCTAGAATATCCTATCAAATACAGTTAGTCCTCTAGCAATGCTTATTGTTAGAAGTTTAACTGAGACTTAACAATGGAAAGAACAGACTTTTGAATATTCCCAGCATGGTTTTCTACAGCTTGTCCAGAAAGTCACATTAGTCAATTACTCAAGCAGCAGTCTAATTGGCAAGATAGCAATACAAAGTATATTATTACATTCAATGAGCACCCCAGTGCGAAACACAAGATTAATCTTCACTAACAGTTCCTCATAACTAATACATTTAATCTCTGGCATCTGTTTTTACGGTTACCTGTATTTCTACTGATAAAACCTTGACTTGCATTGATTCCTCGCAATACATTTTTAGTGACAAGTTGTTTGAAACCATATCTCAAACAGGTATCACCTTGAATTTTTGTTTTGTGTGAAGGCCATATAAGGCCAATTTTATGGAAAGTCACATATGTAGCATTTATATCCACCTTGTTATATTATAGAACTTCTTTAAGATTAGATTGTGGTGATTTGTGTAGTATAAAAGTATATTACAATTATTACTCAGATAAACCTACAAGATGTGGTTGCATATTGATCACGTTAATAGTCTGATAATCCAGAAGTCTGAACTAATAACCTGGAGAGACATGTTCAAATTCCACAATGGCTCTGGTAAATTTAAATTCAACAAGTTAATAAATTGAGAATAAAAAAACAAGTATTAGTAGTGGTGATCATGAAACTACTGGATTGGCATAAAACCCATATGGTTCACTCATGTCCTTTGGGAAAGAAAATCTGTATGCCTTTACATTTCTGAGCAAATCCAGCCCATAGCAAAGCAGTTGACTCTTAGCTGCCATCTGAAATGGCGTAGCATGCCACTCCATTGTGTTTATGAAAGAAGATCACCAGCACTTTTGAGGGCAATTAGGGATAGACAATAAATTCTGGTATTGCCAGCAATGCCCATATCTCATGAATGAGCAAAAATAACTTTCGACATTTGCTAAAAAAAAGATTTCGGGTATTAAAAGAGTTCTCAAAATCATGAAAGCAAAATCAATTCCCACGAACTAAACACAAAAATAACCGTGATAATTTTACATTAAAGACCTTTGATTTATGAGAATACTTCACATAAAAAGAATATGCTTATAAGGTCTGATGTACATGGAAGACCAAAAAGATTTTTGGGTGGAGCAGTTTAGAAGACATAAAAATTCTTTCCAAGCTGAAAAACATTGAAATTTACCATGGCACAGAACAGCATTTGAAACATTACCAAGCCTTCTGTTGAGCAGATGTTTCAGAAAGTTAGTACTTAATTGTTCTTGGTTGAACTGAATAGAGACCATTCTTGGAGCTTCACTTTACAGTTACATCTTCCCGTATTCTTGCCAAACAATGATAATTTCTCTCCTTCAAGTTGTCGACAGTTCTTGCTAAATTTGGAGTTGATTGCCATTTCCTAGCAAAGCATTCAATATTTTTTTCATTCTTTTCTTGAAAATGAAGATAAATTAAAGCCAAAATATTTAAGATCATGACCTCTCACTTTGATTTTACCAATTGATGGAAATAATCTGCTTATGCCTCAATTCCTTTTACCATTTCGCACATATCTATTACATTCTTCTGACGTAGGGAACACAAAATTGATCTTCACTAACAGTTCCTCATAAGTAATGCATTTCATCTCTGGTATTTGTTTTTGGGGTTATTCATTCCATGCATGAAGGGCTAAACCAGTGGTACTTCAAACATGACTGACCCATCATACAGCACAGGCTCATTATTTCTATTTCTACTGATAAAATCTTGACTTGATCATCACCCAGATCCCTTTGCTTAATAAATCGACTGAGAAACTTACCAATTGGGATTTTTATGCTATTTTCATTCCTGATTTGCATATTAAATACCACCTGTCACTTACCTGCCATTTTCTTAGATTGTTTACGCTTTCCTGTAATCTCCTCACTTCTTCTTGGCAGTTCATTATTTTCTGTAGATTTCTATTTTAAGCACACTTTGGTCAATCCACCAATTATTTCTCAGTAAGTGATGTAATTTTCTTTTCTATCTGAAGCTGAAATGTGTGTAACCTTGGTTTGTTGATATGCATTTCACAAATAAGAATAAACAAACTTGCATTTATATTATACCTCCATGACCTGAGGGCATCTCAAGTAGTGGACAGCCCGCTGAAGTACTTTTACATGTAGTCACTGTTGTAACGCAAGATTTAATGCAATGTAATGCTTTCTTGAGGCCTTGCTTCAGGTAAATAGCTGATATAATTTGTTAAATTAACAAGCTATAGCAAAAGCTGCTCTAGTTACACTTAAATTGACTTGCTTAACTTATTAAAAATATTATGTTATGAGGAAGATTATATCATTACTGTTGAAAATGAAAGCCGTGTGATCTAGGAGACCAATATACATACATAGAAAATAATGAGAACATTGGCAAAAGATAACTCCATGTCAATGTGTTTGGGCATAATAGTCTTGACTAGTTTCTCTCTACATCAATTTATTCCTGTATAATATATACCAACAATTAGTTACTTCCCCGACTCCCTAAAGAAGAAAGAAGCAGCACTGAGCATGTGGAATAGGTTCAACAAGAAGTAAGGCTGCAAATGAAAATTTATATCCTTACACTTTACCAAAGCTGAAAACCAAATAGGAAAATCACATGGTATACAAATGATACACTTTCCAAATAATACTGTAAATCTCCACGGCCAAGAATGACCACATACCGACTGTGAAATCATAAATTAGGCTTTATGTAGAAATCCAGACATGGAATTATGCACATTTATGAGCATAGTCTCAAGTATGTATTGAATTAAAACAAATACAGAATTTTAAATCAAAGCACTTGGTTCAAAAACTGGGTGAATTGTAATACAGGGTTTGTGGTTGAATGGGTACAAAGAAACCAATTCTAAACTAAGATAATTCTCTTCACCTTTGAATAGTGCATCGATGAATAAACATAGGCTAGAATAGTGTGAAGGGTGGAAGTCAGTGTTCATCACAGATCGCTATCCTCCTATATATCTTTGTAAACATCTACAATTCTTGAGAGGTTGGCAGCATACAGGCATTTTATAATGATGATGTTGATTTAAGAGTTCTGGAAGAGGCAGATAGTTGTGGCATGTGGCTGGACAAAACAAAGAAGGATCTTGAATCTTTCAGACATAAGCTGAGCTTTTATCAACTATTTGAGAAGTCAGAGTCCCATGGATGAATTCATTCCTTTGCTTCCAGGAAGAGTGTTTCCTGAGGATAGAGTTTCACCTCCATTAATGTTTCAGTTGGATCAAACTGAGATACCTGTTGGAAAGAAAAACAGTACATTAGACAGTAGTTCAGTATAAAAATTCTAATTTTGACATGTTGACATTTAATTAGCTTACTGTTTCACTGGCAGAAAAGTGGATTAAACAATAGTTGTCCTCATTTTCCCCACACAGTAGACTTGATACGTTTTAATAAGAAACATGTCGAAGAACAAACTGTTCATTGCTCGTTTAACCTGGAATCTAAAGATCTTTGCATTTAGTCAGTTCTCTTCTTTGTTACGTACACTTCATCTTGGACCATTTTAGCTCTATTAGAAACACTGTCCTCTCCTGAACATCGAACTCTGTTGCCAACATGACCTGAATCTTGGACACAGGAGCTTAGGTCTTCCATTAAAGTGGAACTGGGGCATGACTTCAGTATAGCAGGACGGCTGCCTGCTACAAAGATGAGTTCTGACCTCTTTTTAATTTTTCTACCTTGGTTTATTTATCTTTGTAAACTTCTTGGCATCCATGCTGAGTTCATGTAGAAGGGAGGGTAGCAAATATCTAAGAGAGAAACTTTGGAGGCCAGTTCCTACCAGTAGCTTCAATAATGCGATGTAAGGTGTACAATAAATATTCAGCTTTACCAAATTCAGCATCAAACGCTGCGCAATTATTTTTTAATATCATTATCCACAGAAATGGTAATCCCATGAAAACAAGAATTAGGAGGAGGAGTAGTCCCTTGAAGCTACTCACCATTCAAAAAGGCTCTGACTGACCTAACTTTGGCACAGATCGCCAGCAGTCAGTTATGGCATCTGTAATCAGTGGGTAAGAACTGATGTCTCTAGCACAGATTATGGGAAATATTCAGGATAACAATTGGCTCTATTTATGTTGCATCACAATACAACTGCTTTACATAGCCAACATATTGTACTTCCTCACATATACCCATCAGAAAATCCAAGAAAGAGCAAGGATGAGTGAAAAGTTGCCAGATAAAACTTCTGCTATACTTCCCATCTTTCTTTCTTCCACTGAAAATGTGCACAAAGAGGGCAGACAGTCCTCATTGAAATAATTACTGACAATAGAAGTCAAAAATAGTACAGGCATGGGAGAAATAAATATTTGTCATGCAAAAATGTACAGTATGAATATATTCATGAACAAATCTCATTTTTCAGAGTTCAATTTTATATGATTATCCTTCATAGTATATTAGTAGAGATCAGAAAAAGAATAATTACGTTTGTGACATTCTATTAAGAATTCACATTCAAGTCTATAAAAGTTGTAAAAGAATCATCTGTTAAGTAACAAATGAAAGTAACATTTAAACACTGCTTCACAACAACTAGAGCATAGTGCCCTTCCAGGAACTATTGTGCAAGTGCAGTGAGGTGGTAACAAGGTCATTGTGGTTCATTAGAAGAAAAATTCCTGCAATTCAGCATTCAAACAGGTGGGATGTTGGAAGTATTAATATATGCTGAAAAGTATGAATAATCACCATTCACAATCTGTTCAAGTACTTAAATACTTTTCAACTGTAAACAATAATGTTAAGGCTTACGTTTTACACTACATTTAATTCAAAATTTTAGAAGTTTGGACAAAGCATCTACTATGCTAAATTCTCATTTTAGTCAGCTGGTTGACTAGTTTATAAAAGGTGGAGTTTGTGAGAACACAATATAACTAAAAAAGAGAAAAGTGTTTGTAATAGTATGAACTTTAAAAAGAAACAATGGCCTCAATTTACACCTGTTACTCATATTAAACTTTTAACACTTTTGAGAGATCATGAATATAAAAGTTGCTATCACACTGGAAAACAAAGTTTAAAATTGATTGTGCACCTCTGTTAATTGCGATGAGGCAGTACACACTTACACTTCATGCTACCAGCTCATTTCAGTGATTTTAGCTTTCAGCTAGCACCAACCACATTGACTGCGGGGCTTATTAGGAGCAAGGTATCATAAGTAGCTAGCACCATTTCAGACTAGACTGCACCTCAAAGGAGAGGTGCACTAAGGCAGTAGATACTCACAGGTGTGAAGGTAATAGCTTTCATCTGGGGAATGCAAAAATATGGCAAAACATGGAGGAATCAGAGTTCCTAGATCTTTAAGGCTTCAATGCAAGGCCTGCTGCAAGGATTTGGAGGCCACCAAGAAAAGCACATAAAGGACGATGACAGCAGATAGTTACGGAAGTCAATGTCAGAAGTCTAGCTCCAAGATCCTGACCAAATACTGTAATTTGTTCAAAGATCTAACAAGCATTTAAGGTCAGTGATTTTCAATTTTTTTTTTAATCAACTGTGTTAACTGAACTAAGACACTGCACGATTCATCATACCCAGTGTGGCTGGACTAGTAATCTAGAGACCCAGGTAATGCTTTAGGGACCTGCATTTGAATCCCAATCTGAATTTTTTAAAAAAGGTGGAATAAAAGCTTAATAATGGTTATGAAACCATTACTGTATGTTATAAAAACCCATCTAGTTCACTCCTGTCTTTTAGGAAAAGAAAACAATCATTATTACCTCATCTGGCCTTCATGCAATCCTAGGCCTACAACAATGTAGGTGACTTTCAACTGCCCTCTGAAATGACCAAAATACTCAGTTGTATCGAGCCAGTAAAAAGTTTCAGAAAAAAAGCAACTGGACAGACCACTTAGCATTGATGTAGGCACCAAAACAATAATGCAAATCTCAGGCTCCTCCTGATATCCCCAGCAAATCGCATGTCAGTTTTCAGTCAATTCAATTCATACCAAGTTGAGATAAAGAAATGGCTGATGACATTGGATACTGCAATACTATGCATTCTGACAACATTCCAGCAATAGTATTGAAGACTAGTGATGGAGAATTTTGCATGCTCCTAGCCAAGCTGTTCCAGTATAGCGACAGCACTGGCATCTACCCAACATTATGGAAAATTGCCCAGGAATGTACTGTGCACAAAAAAAGGGACTAAATCCAACCTGGCCAATAACACACACCATCAGTCTGTCTTGATCATCAGCAGAGTGATGTAAGGGGTCATCAATAGTGCTATCAAGCAGCAGTTGCTTAGCAATAATACTACTGATGCTCAATTTGAGTTTTACATGGGCTGTGGAGTAGGATGCTACAGTTAGTGCTCATCCGCTCTTTGTTTATTTCCCATTTTCTTCTTTATTTATCCTCCTTGTTCTCCTCTGAGGTGGGGTGGGCTGGAGGCAGAGTGATCTGGAGGCCCAAGGGGCAGGAACAGCCAATGGGCTGGAGGCCTGAGCAGAGTGGGGATGGCCAGTGGGCTGGAGTGTCACATGGAGGGAGGACAGCTAGCAGGTTGGAAGCCCGAGCACAGTGGGGATGGCCAGCGGGCTGGAGTCCTGAGCGGAGCAGGGTCGACCAGCGGGCTGGAAGCTCACAGTGATGGAGGATGACCAGTGGGCAGAAGGCATGAGCGCTATGGGACAGATATTGGACTGGGGATCAGTGCAGCAGGAGAAGGGCCACTTGCAAACTTGCAGGTCCAACAATTTACTCAAATCACACGTCTCTGGTGACTGGAGTTTTCCTGAATATCTCCCTCTGTTTCCTGATTTATTGCTCTGTCTATGATGTGACTTCTACCCTTTATAGTGAAGATTGAAGCAAAGTATCTATCATCTCTATTTTCCATTATCAGTTCTCCAGATTCACTTTCTATAGAACCAAAATCCACTTAGTTAACTTGTTTCATTTTAAAATACTCATAGAAACATTTTACTATTTGTTATTATATTTTTGGCTAGAATTCTTTTGTAATCTTAATCGTTTCCTCCATATTAATGTTTAATTATTTGCTGATCATTTACATTCTTTCAACTCTCCTGGTGTCACCTGTGTTTGTAGAATTATAGACTCTTTCTTCTGATTCAGTATGTGGATGTACCTACCAGAGAAGGTGCAAATCTTGACCTACTCTTGGGAAATAAGGCAGGGCAGGTGCCTGAGGTGTCTGTGTGGGAGCGCTTTGGGGCCAGCGACCATAATTCTATTAGATTTAAAATAATGGTGGAAAAGGATAGACCAGATCTAAAAGTTTAAGTTCTAAATTGGAGAAAGGCCAATTTTGATGGTATTAGGCAAGAGTTTTCGAAAGCTGATCGGGGGCAGATGTCCGCAAGTAAAGGGACGGCTGGAAAATGGGAAGCCTTCAGAAATGAGATAACGAGAACCCAGAGAAAGTATATTCCCATTAGGGTGAAAGGAAAGGCTGGTAGGTATAGGGAATGCTGGATGACTAAAGAAATTGAGGGTTTGGTTAAGAAAAAGAAGGAAGCATATGTAAGGTAGAGACAGGATAGATCGAGTGAATTCTTAGAAGAGTATCAAGGAAGTAGGAGTATACTTAAGAGGGAAATCAGGAGGGCAATTTGGGGACATGAGATAGCTTTGGCAAATAGAATTAAGGAGAATCCAAAGAGTTTTTACAAATACATTAAGGACAAAAGGGTAACTAGGGGGAGAATAGATAGGGCCCCTCAAAAATCATTAAGGCGGCCTTTGTGTGGAGCCATAGAAAATGGGGCAGATACTAGACGAGTATTTTGCATCAGTATTTACTGTGGAAAAGGATATGGAAGGTATAGACTGTTGGGAAATAGATGGTGACGTCTTGCAAAATGTCTATATTCCAGAGGAAGAAGTGCTGGATGTCTTGAAATGCATAAAGGTGGATAAATCCCCAGGATCTGGTCAGGAGTACCCTACAACTCTGTGGGAAGCTAGAGAAGTGATTGCTGGGCCTCTTGCTGAAATATTTGTATCATCGATAGTTACGGGTGAGGTGCTGGAAGACTGGACGTTGGCTAACGTAGTGTCACTGCTTGAACAAGGTGGTAAGGAAATCCAGGAAACTATAAACCAGTGAGCCTGATGTCGGTGGTAGGCAAGTTGTTGGAGGGAATCCTGAGGGACAGGATGTACATGTATTATGAAAGGCAAGGACTGATTCGGGATAGTCAACATGGCTTTATGCGTGGGAAATCATGTCTCACAAACTTGATTGAGTTTTTTGAGGAAGTAACAAAGAGGATTGATGAGGGCAGAGCGGTAGATGTGATCTATATGGACTTCAGTAAGGCGTTTGTCAAGGTTCCCCATGGGAGACTGGTTAGCAAGGTTAGATCTCGTGGAATACAGGGAGAGCTAGCCATTTGGATTCAGAACTGGCTCAAACGTAGAAGACAGAGGGTGGTGGTGGAGGATTGTTTTTCAGACTGGAGGCCTGTGACCAGTGGAGTGCCACAAGGATCAGTGCTGGGCCCTCTACGTTTTGTCATTTACATAAATGATTTGGATGCGAGCATAAGAGGTACAATTAGTAAGTTTGCAGATGACACCAAAATTGGAGATGTAGGGACAGCGAAGAGGGTTACCTCAGATTAAAACAGGATCTGGACCAGATGGGCCAATGAGCTGAGAAGTGGCAGATGGAGTTTAATTCAGATAAATGCGAGGTGCTGCAATTTGGGAAAGCAAATCTTAGCAGGACTTATACACTTAATGGTAAGGTCTAGGGAGAGTTGCTGAACAAAGAGACCGTGGTGTGCAGGTTCATAGCTCCTTGAAAGTTGAGTTGCAGGTAGATAGGATAGTGAAGGAGGCATTTGGTATGCTTTTGTTTATTGGTCAGAGTATTGAATACAGGAGTTGGGAGGTCATGTTGCAGCTGTACAGGACATTGGTTAGGCCACTGTTGGAATATTGCATGTAATTCTGGTCTCCTTCCTATCGGAAAGATGTTGTGAAACTTGAAAGGGTTCAGAAAAGATTTACAAGGATGTTGCCAGTGTTGGAGGATTTGAGCTATAGGGAAAGGCTGAACAGGCTGGGGCTGTTTTCCCTGGAGTGTCGGAGGCTGAGAGGTGACCTTATAGAGGTTTACAAAATTATGAGGGGCATGGATAGGGTAAATAGACAAAGTCTTTTCCCTGAAGTTGGAGAGTCCAGAACTAGAGGACATAGGATTAGGGTGAGGGGGGAAAGATATAAAAGACCTACGGGGCAACGTTTTCACACAGAGGGTGTTAAGTGTATGGAGTGAGCTGCCAGAGGAAGTGGTGGAGGCTGGTACAATTGCAACATTTAAGAGACATTTAGATGGGTATATGAATAGGAAGGGTTTGGAGGGATATGGGCTGGGTGCTGGCACGTTGGCCTAGATTGGTTTGGGATACCTGGTCGGCATGGACAGGTTGGACCGAAGGGTCTCTTTCCATGCTGTACATCTCTATGACTCTAAGTCTGGTACAATTTTTAACTTTTCTAGTTAACCATGGATGGTAGGTCCAATCTCTTGAACATTTCTGTGCATTCTGAAAGTTATAAGTTTGCCACTGTATCTGTATTCCTGTATTTTAATCTCATTTGTCTAATCATTCTGCATTCATGCCCGCATAACTGCATTTATTTAAGTTGAAAAAAGATGTCGGACCCATTCCCCTCTCCCTCAATCTGATTGTGAAATTCAATCATACTATGATTGTTGCCACGTCGGGGTGCCTTCATTGTTAGATCATTCATTATTCCATTGCACAATACCAAATCTAGTCTGCTCTCTTGTTCAAAACATGCTGTTATAAGAAATTATCCCAAAATAATTCTATGAAGTCCTCATCTAGACTACCTTTGGCCATCTGACTTTGGCACTGTCTATACCCGTATTTAAATTTCTAATTATTATTGCTTGTTTTCTTGAAAAGTTCCCATATTTCTTACTTCACGGTCCATGCTTTAAAGATGCATCAGCCTGTAGGGTACCCTGGAACTGTCTGAGAAGAAGGGAAATGAGCTGTTCTTTTACCTGCCAGTACCATCTCTGTTCTTGAAAGGCTTATGCCAGCCATTAACAACCGTCTTCATCACTGTGGGAAATAAACAGTAGGCACCTATGCAGATTGCTAATTTCAGCAACAAAGATGTTTACTTCTAACCAAGATTGCACATAGGTGTCATTACACCTACCCTTGATTCAGACTGTGGACGCACTGCAAGAGACACCTCTAACCTCATTTCGAGGATGGACATTGGCAAGTTGGATGAGACCTAGAGGAAGGTGTTGATTCCCATTCTCACCAAGTGTGTGTGCGATTTATATAATAATCAATATCAATTTTAAACTAGCGTCACATAGATGTTAGTCTATTTATGTGAAGGGGTTTAATAAATAATAAGGTCAGTCTTTTCAGCACCATGATTTTAAACCAGTATGTGCCATACAGCAGATAACTGAAGGCTTCTTGAAATATTAATGTCAGTTTTTTTTAATATATTAAAGAGATTTATAAGAAGGAATAGACATCATCAAAAGACATAAGCTTGTTTCTGGTTTAGAATAATCAAGGAATGACTTTTAGTTGAGAAAAACCAAGAGATTGGCAAGACTTTGGGCAGTTCAAAGACCACCTGAATGGATGTCAGATATCAGTATAGTATCTCTCCTAGAAAAGGAGATTATTCAGAGCAGTTAAGGAAATTGGTTACCCCAGTGAAATAACTTAGATTCTGAAAATTCCAGACCAGGAATATTTGGTTATTCAAAGCTGAGAAAGTCTTAAGATCTCAGTTAAGTGAGGATTCAAGGGAAACATGTTAATGCTCACAGGATAGGAATTGCCACTGGCACCTTCAGGCACATGAAAGCTTTTGGTGACCTGTATTTTCAGACTCTCCTTATGTATCTACATAATATATTAATTTACATTTGAAGAGACTCTTGAAAGACAAGACACCATCTTAGCTTGCTTGTTGCAGTTTAATATGAAAGTTAAACCAGAGAAGTGCCAACTTTCCCAGACAAAAGTGCAGTACCTTGGGCACTTTGTTACAAAAGGAAGGAGTTACTCCTGACAAGAGAAAATCTGAGCAGTGGGGGAGTGTTCCTAACCTAAGACTGGGAGGGTACTGCGTGGGTTCTTTGGTCTCGATTGATACTCGAGGCTATGACATTTGGCCGCTCCACTCCATGATTTGCTGAAGAAATTGGAAAATTTTGAAGGACTGGTTGGGGAAGGATATATGAGAGTTGGACCCCAGCATGAAGAATTCTTTTGGGTGCTCAAGCAAAAACTTGTCTCATAACTTGTCCTTGACCACAAAAATTTCCATCTCCATCTCATATTAGGAAGCAATACCAGCTTTCTTGGCTTAGAAGTGTTGCTGTCAGAGATCCAAAAGCAGGAAAGTGGTTATTGCTTATACCAGACAGGGTCAGAAGCCAAACAAGACAAAAATGGATAATTACTCCAGTATGAACGGCTAGATTTGATGTTGGCTATTTCACAAACATTCAGAGACACTCTGGTGCAGAGTTTGAAGCATTTACAGACAACAACCCATCAGTTACTTTCAAATGTTCAAAAATCTTGGAACAACAGAATAGCCAGTGAACTCAGTCAGTTTCAATTCCAGATCTGGTACCAGTCAGGCAAAAGTAATGCAAATGCTGATGCCCTCAGTTGAAAGATGGGCACAGGAGGGATATCACCTCTACCGAGCTGAAGGGAGTCTATGGCTGATGCCATGTCCCAAGTCAAAGGCAAAGTTTTGACCTTGATTCCCCATGACATTTTGCCTGAGATTCAGCAGAGTGTCACCAATGGACCTAAGAATAAAATCCAGTCAAGTAGTCAGGTTTGGTTTCATTTTTGCAACTACCTTGAAACATGACCTCAGACAGCTTCAATTGCACTAGTACTGGAAGACCCAATATCCACCAACCCAGTGCTGGCTGATTAGATTAGATTAGATTGTTTATAGTGTGGAAACAGGCCCTTCGGCCCAACAAGTCCACACCGCCCTGCCGAAGCGCAACCCACCCATACCCCTACATTTACCCTTTACCTAACACTACGGGCGATGAAGAGGTCCAAACAGGCATAGAAACTGTTCAGGTGCTGAATGGAGGAGGATGAAGTCATCAACTGCTTCATGACAGAGAAAGAGGGGTGAAGCAACACATCCTTCCTGATAGCCTCAAGGGTCACCTGATCGTAACAGTTCAAAATCAAGCATGATATTAAACGGTGCAAAAACATCTAAACTAAATAGTGGGGGGAGGGGACAAACTGGATGTTTAAAAAGGAAATTGAAGGGAAAGTTAGAACAAGAGAAGTCAAGAAAGACAACTGTATCAATGAGGCAGAAAACTTGGAAAGGGATCATGCTGCAAGGTTGAGTGAAATAGGGGTTGATGGGAAGGGTCAGGGCAGTAACAAATTAAAAATACTATACATGAATGCACGAAGCATTAGACATAAGATGGATGAGCTTGAGGCTCTTTTGGAAATTGGCAAATACGATATTGTGGGGATAACTGAGACGTGGCTTCAAATGTACAGGGCCTGGGAAATGAATATTCAAGGCAACACGTGCTATCATAAGGACAGACTGATGGGCAGAGGGGGTGGGGTGGCCTTGTTGGTAAGGGAGAATATACAGTCCCTTGCGTGGAGGGGCCTAGAGTCAGGGGATGTAGAGTCAGTGTGGATAGAGCTGCGAAATACTAAGGGTAAAAAGACCCTCTTGGGAATCATCTTCAGGCCCCTAAACAGTAGTCTGGATGTCGGATGCAAATTGAATCAGGAGCTGAAATTGGCCTGTCGCAAAGATGTTACTACAGTTGTTATGGGGGATTTTAACATGCAGGTAGACTGGGAGAATCAGGATGGTATTGGACCTCAAGAAAGAGACTTTGTGGAGTGCCTCAGAGATGGATTTTTAGAGCAGCTGGTGCTGGAGCCGACCAGGGAGAAGGCAATTCTGGATCTGGTATTGTGTAATGAACCAGAATTGGTCAGAGACCTCGAAGTGAAGGAGCCATTGGGAAGTAGTGACCATAATACATTAAGCTTCAATCTGCAATTTGAGAGGGAGAGGATACAGTCGGAAGTGACAGTACTTCTGTTGAATAAAGGGAACTATGGAGCTATGAGGGAGGAGCTGGCCAAAGTTCAATGGTGCAATACCTTAGCAGGGATGACTATGGAGGAACAATGGCGGATATTTCTTTGTATAATGCAGAAGTTGCAGGATCAGTTCATTCCTAAAAGGAAGAAAGATCCCAGGAGGAGGCATGGGCAGCTGTGGCTGACGAGGGAAGTTAAGAAACATATAAAGTTAAAAGAGAAAAAGTATAACACAGCAAAGATAAGTGGGAAAACTGAGAACTGGGAAGCTTTTAAAAAACAACAGAGGATTACTAAGAAGGAAATACGCAGAGGAAAAATGAGGTACGAAGGTAAACTGGCCATTAATATAAAGGAGGATATTAAAATCTTTTTTAAGTATGTGCAAGGCAAAAAAATGGTTAGGACTAAAATTGGGCCCTTGAAGACAGAAACAGGGGAATATATTACGGGGAACAAAGAAATGGCAGAAGAATTGAATTGGTACTTCAGATCTGTGTTCACTGGGGAAGACACAAGCAATCTCCCTGAGGTAACAGTGGCTGAAGGACCTGAACTTACGGGAATTTATATTTGCCAGGATTTAGTGTTGGAGAGACTGTTAGGTCTGAAGGTTGATAAGTCTCCGGGGCCTGATGGTCTACATCCCAGGGTACTGAAGGAGGTGGCTCAAGAAATCGTGGATGCGTTGGTGATTATTTTCCAGAGTTCGATAGATTCGGGGTCGGTTCCTGAGGATTGGAGGGTGGCTAATGTTATACCACGTTTTAAGAAAGGTGGGAGAGAGAAAGCAGGAAATTATAGACCAGTTAGTCTGACTTCAGTGGTGGGAAAGATGCTGGAGTCTATTATAAAGGATGAAATTACAGCACATCTGGATAGTAGTAACAGGATAGGTCAGAGTCAGCATGGATTTATGAAGGGGAAATCATGCTTGACTAATCTTCTTGAATGTTTTGAGGATGTAACTCTGAAGATGGACGAGGGAGATCCAGTAGATGTAGTGTACCTGGACTTTCAGAAAGCTTTTGATAAAGTCCCACACAGGAGGTTAGTGAGTAAAATTAGGGCGCATGGTATTGGGGGCAAAGTACTAGATTGGATTGAAAATTGGTTGGCTGATAGGAAAAAAAGGGTAGTGATAAACGGCTCCATTTCGGAATGGCAGGCAGTGACCAGTGGGGTACCGCAGGGATCAGTGCTGGGACCGCAGCTTTTTACAATATATGTTAATGATATAGAAGATGGTATCAGCAATAACGTTAGCAAATTTGCTGATGATACAAAGCTGGGTGGCAGGGTGAAATGTGATGAGGATGTTAGGAGATTACAGGGTGACCTGGACTAGTTAGGTGAGTGGGCAGATGCATGGCAGATGCAGTTTAATGTGGATAAATGTATGGTTATCCACTTTGGTGGCAAGAACAGGAAGGCAGATTACTACCTCAATGGAATCCATTTAGGTAAAGGGGCAGTACAGAGAGAGATCTGGGTGTTCTTGTACACCAGTCAATGAAGGCAAGCATGCAGGTACAGCAGGTAGTGAAGAAGGCTAATAGCATGCTGGCCTTCATAACAAGAGGAATTGAGTATAGAAGCAAAGAGGTTCTTCTGCAGCTGTACAGGGCCCTGGTGAGACCACACCTGGAGTACTGTATGCAGTTCTGGTCTCCAAATTTGAGGAAAGACATTCTGGCTATTGAGGGAGTACAGCGTAGGTTCACGAGGTCAATTCCTGGAATGGCAGGATTACCTTACACTGAAAGACTGAAGCGACTGGACTTGTATACCCTTGAGTTTAGGAAACTGAGAGGGGACCTGATTGAGACATATAAGATTATGAAAGGATTGGACACTCTGGCAGCATGAAACATGTTTCCGCTGATGGGTGAGTGCCGAACCAGAGGATACAGCTTAAAAATATGGGGTAGACCATTTAGGACAGAGATGAGGAGAAACGTCTTCACCCAGAGAGTGGTGGCTGTGTGGAATGCTCTGCCCCAGAGGGCAGTGGAGGCCCAGTCTCTGGATTCATTTAAGAAAGAGTTAGATAGAGCTCTCAAAGATAGTGGAATCAAGGGTTATGGAGATAAAGCAGGAAGAGGATACTGATTAGGAATGATCAGCCATGATCATATTGAATGACAGTGCAGGCTCGAAGGGCTGAAAGGCCTACTCCTGCACCTATTGTCTATTGTCATAATTGCTGTGATCAGAATGCAGTGTTACTGTCCCTGGATAATTGTTGATATTGATGACTACTGTCAAAATTGTGAAAGGTATAACTTGGTGAAAGTGACCTCACTGCAGCATGGGTTTCCAGGTCACCAAGGGACCTCTAGTAGTCCTTGCAATAGCTTTTATGGTCCTTGACTCCAGCAGTAATCAGTCTGAGCATGTTCCCATAGTTAATGCAGGCCATTCTCACTTGTGGCCAAAAGTTCTCAACTATAGTCAATGTGCCAGCACATGATTTATTTATCTGTTCTGTTGTTCCATATCAGACTTTCAGTGAACAGGAGTTCAAATGAACTTTGGAAGGCCTGTAGCATTGTTAAGAGTTGCATTACCCTCTATCATCCATAGGATACAGACAGTGCTAACAATTCAAACCAAACTCTCCATGAATATCTAAAAGAAAACAAAAGTGGTCCTAGTCCCTTCTGGAGTTGGTTTATGCTTAAAATAGCATCCCACTTATCTGCAGACTATTTTCCACACACTCTGTCCTCAATCCTTACCATGGATGATCTCCTTGGGCTCACCACACCTTCTGAAGATGATGTCAGGTCAATGCATGGGCAGCATCATATGATACTAAACCAGGCGTTTGAGATGATGCCCAAGAGGACGGAGAGAGAAGCACTGAGAAGAAAAACATGAAATGGTCTCAAGGATATAGACTGACCTTTCAACTGAGGCAAGAATTTTACAGAATCAGAATATCAGGGGTCAGAAATGGGAGACAGGATCCTGAACCCTGTAGAGTCATCAAGTAGCTGGACATAATTGGTCACACCTATGTTGCTGAACTAATAGTTGGAGGGCAGCCTCGTAAAATGGTTCATGAAAAGAAGCTACTTGAGGTCATAATCTGGTGGATTATGTGGAGACAAGAAGCGCACTCAGAGGTGTTGCAGAATGTGAAGTGTTGGATCTTATGGGCTCAAGTGAAAGTCGAATTGGGTAATGGTAAGGAACTCTTTAACGACTTGTGTATTGTGACACCATGAGGCACATCCACATTAGAGAGGCCTTGTCTCACCCTGGCCAACAGCACAGGGATAACCTGGAGTGGAAACTGAAGCAATTGATGCACCTAACCTATGATTCCTGGACATTTGACTGACCTCGACTTCAATCATCCACAGAGCCTGGATCCCTTGGAAAATACCAGTACAGATGAGAGGCTGAGAAGGTCCTCGAGGAAATGCTGGATATCGCCTCAACCCTCATCATTTATTCAGATTGATGATGCAAAAATAGAATGCTGCTACTGATGTGGACATGTAGATTCTAGCCATCATGGCACAATGAACCCTGCTTTATGAGCTTTGAACCTTCCATGTGTTCAAATCCCTTGCTGCAGTATTAACACCTTTCTCTTTTGTACTGTCTCCACTCTTTGATTTATCACATCTTCCCAAATTTGATCTCTTGACCCCACTGTTCAATTTAAATTCCTCTCTACTTTAGTTATGTGGCTCACAAGAACACTAGCCCTAGTACAGTTCAGGTGGAGAGTGGAACCTGTACAATCAGGGCACTTTCCCTGATTCTGGTACAACTGCCACATGAATCAGAGCTCACTTCTCCCAAATCAGTCTTTTAAGGCATGCATTCATCCCTCTAATTTGATTTGCCCTATACCAATGTGCACATGGATCAGGAAAGAATCCAAAGACTCTGATCTTGAGGTTCTGCTTCTTAATTTGGTGCCTCGATTCTCATATTGAATATGCAGAACCTCTTTCTTTGTTCTGTCAATGACATTTGTACCTACATGGACCATAATGACGGGACTCTCCCCCACTCACTGCAAGTTCATTGCAGCTGAGGAGATGTTTTGATCCCTGGAACTGCACAGACAACACTGCCCCCTCAGGACTTATATATTTTGATGCAAAGAACGGTGTCCATTCCTCACCTACTGCTATGTTTTTTTTGTTCTCCCTCTATGACTCTATTTGAATAATTTTGTGTAGAGTAGTCAGTCCACTCTATAGCCCTCACCCTTATTCAAACAAGCTTGAAGAACCTTGAACCTGTCAAATAACTGTAAATGTTTGGACTCCTGTGGCTCCTGAGCTATTGGTTTCTTAACCAGTCTCAGTTGCATCACACTAATGACTGAACGCAGTCCTTTAAAAAATCAGAAGACCCTATTCTAAGAGGTGTGATTGTCTCTTGATACAAAGATTCCAAATAACTTTCCCTCTACCTGCGGTATTGCAACGTCTGTAGTTCAGCCTACAGCTCACTCTACCTGAGCAAAAGCTGCATAAACCTCAAATGCTTACAGCAGAATTGTTTGACCTCGATCACAGGGGCATTTTGGAGCTCTCAGATGTTACAGCTGTGACCCATCAACTGTCCTGCCATGCTTAATCTACTTTATGTAACTGCTTAATTATTTTATTCAATTTTTTACTTTTATAATATATTTCAATAATTTTATCAGTAAATGCTACACAATTAGGAATGGATTCCACCTTAGACAATTAACAGATAGTTATCAAATAGCTAGCTAGTTCTCATGTACTACAATAAGAACTAATTCTTGGGGGCTGTAAAGTTAGAAAAACCAAAAACAAAGGAGCACTTCTTTTCTGTCCTTTCCAACTCCCTTAATCATCAACGTTCAGCACTCTATAATAAGTTGAACTGATGTGCCAAATTGCACAAAATTGGCTAGTTTTATATGTTCCTAACACAAAAGGCCTAGCTGCCCAATAGACAATAGGTACAGGAGTAGGTCATTCGGCCCTTTGAGCCAGCACCACCATTCATTATGATCATCGCTGATCATCCACAATCAGTTTCCTGTTCCTGCCTTATCCCCATAACCCTTGATTCCACTGTCTTTAAGAGCTCTATCCATCTCTTTCTTGAAAGTATCCAGAGACTTGGCCTCCACTGCCTTCTGGGGCAGAGCATTCCATATATCCACCACTCTCTAGGTGAAGATGTTCCTCATCAACGCTGTTCTAAATGGCCTACCCCTTATTTTTAAACTGTGTCCTCTGGTTCTGGACTCACCCATCAGCAGAAACATGCTTTCTACCTCCAGAGTGTCCAATCCTTTAATAATTTTATACATCTCAATCAGACCCCCTCTCATCCTTCTAAACTCAAGTGTATAATGCCCAGTCACTCCAATCTTTCAACATATTATAGTCCTGCCATTCCGGGAATTGACCTCGTGAACCTACGCTGCACTCCCTCAACAGCCAGAATGTCCTTCCTCAAATTTGGAGATCAAAGCTGTACACAATACTCCAGGTGCAGTCTCACCAGGGACCTGTACAGCTGCAGAAGGACCTCTTTGCTCCTATGCTCAATTCCTCTTGTTATGAAGGCCAGCATGCCGTTAGCTTTCTTCACTGCCTATTGTACCTGTATGTTTGTTTTCACTGACTGTTATACAAGAACAGCTAGATCTTGTTGTACTGCCCCTTTACTTAACTTAACTCCATTTAGATAGTAATCTGCCTTCCTGTTCTTGCCACCAAAGTGGACAACCACATACTTATCCACATTAAACTGCATTTGCCATGCATCTATCCACTCACCTAGCCTGTTTAAGTCACCCTGTATTCTCATAACATCCTCCTCACAGTTCACCCTGCCACCCAGCTTTGTGTCATCAGCAAATTTGCTAATATTACTTTTAAAGCCTTCATCTATATCATTAATGTATATTGTAAACAGCTGTGGACCCAGCACCGAACCTTGTGGTACCCCACTGGTCACCGCCTGCCATTCTGTAAGGAACCCATCTATCACTACTCTTTGCTTCCTGTCAGTTAGCCAAGTTTCAATCCAAGTTAGTACTTTGCCCCCAATACCATGTGCCCTAATTTTGCTCACTAATCTCCTATGTGGACTTTATCAAAGGCTTCCTGAAAGTCCAAGTACACTACATCCACTGGCTCGCCCTTGTCCATCTTCATAGTTACATCCTGAAAAAAATTCCAGAAGATTAGTCAAGCACAATTTCCCCTTCGTAAATCCATGTTGACTCTGACCTATCCTGTTACAGCTATCCAGATGAGTCATAATTTCATCTTTTATAATTGACTCCAGCATCTTTCCCACCAATGACGTCAGGTTAACCAGTCTATAATGCTCTGTTTTCTCTCTCCCTCCCTTCTTGAAAAGTGGGACATTAGCCACCCTCCAATCCACAGGAACTGATCCTGAAATCAATGGAGCATTAGAAAAAGATTACCAATGCACCCATGATTTCTAGAGCCATCTCCTTAAGCACCCTGGGATGTAGACCATCAGGTCCCAGGGACTTATCAGCCTTCAGACCTAACAGTCTATCCAACACTATTTCCTGCCTAATATAAATTCCCTTCAGTTCATCCATTACCCTAGATCCTTCAGCCACTATTACATCTGGGAGATTGCTTGTCTTCCCCAGTGAGACAGATCCAAAGTACCTCTTCAACTCTTCTGCCATTTCCATGTTCCCCATAATAAATTCACCCGTTTCAGTCTTAAAAGACCCAATTTTAGTCTTAACCATTTTTTTTCTTTTCACATACCTAAAAAATCTTTTACTATCCTCCTTTATAGTTTTGGCCCGTTTGTCTGTGTACCGCATTTTTTTCTCCACATATTACCTTTTTAGTTATCCTCTGTTGTCCTTTAAAAGTTTCCCAGTCCTCCGGCTTCCCGCTCATCTTTGCTATGTTATACTTCTTCTCTTTTATCTTTATATAGTCCTTAACTTCCCTCGTCAGCCATGGCCGCCCCTGCCCAGCTCATAGAAGATCTATTTCACCTGCTTCATTATATAATTAAGCCCAATCACTCTTCCACTGAAGACTTTGTTAAGACTGTTTAAAGCTGACAACTTTAGAATTTAAACTGTACATTTCAAAACAAAATTAGCTATTTACAAAAGATCTTGCCTTCGTCTCTAGGTGTTGCTGACTCCATGAAGTCCTCCTCTTAACTTTTCCTCTAGAAGATGGTGCAGTTCTGCAGCATGAAGCAGAACACCATGAATCTTGACACAGGCACTAAACACTCCAGTAACGTTCCCTTTACTTTTTCCACTGGACATCCTCATCCCATTCTATCAACAATGTAAAATAAATTCCCAGCAACTTCAGTTGTAAAAATGAGTCACTAAACTTGAAATGTTATCTGTTTCTCTCTCTCTCCAGAGATGCCAAATTTATATAGTACTTTGTTTCTTTTTCAGATCTTCAGTACTTCGCTTTTATATTATTACACAAGTTCATTATATTGGTGTCCTATATCCAACCATCTTCAGCCGCTTCATCCTCACAACGTTCAGCATATTTGCGAATCCTCAGATACTGAAGCAACCTCTTTTCATATACAACATCTGGTCTACATCCAAGCACGATCTGATGAGTGGTAAGTAACATTCATCCCATTCAACTTCCAGGCAATGACCACCTCGATCAGGGCAGAATCCAACCATTTCTCCAGAATCTTAATAGCAATATCATTTCTGAATCCCCGATTACTAACATTCTGAGATTACCATTGATCAAAAACTGAACTGTACGGGCCATATAAGAACAGTGGTGAAAAGAGCATGAGGCCAGGAAGTTTGCAGTGACTCACTTACCTCCTGACTCCTCAGTATCCATCTACCATCTACAAGGCACAATCCAGGAATATGATTGAATGTTCTCCACGTGTCTGGATGGATGCATCTCCAATAACACTCAAGAAGTTTAACACCATCCAGAAACAAAGCATCCTGTTCAACCCACACCCCATCTACGATCTTCATCTTTGATGTACAGTGGCAGCAGTGTTTTCTATCCACAAGATGTACTGCAGTAACTCACTATGTCTCCTTGACAGCAAACCTGTGACATTTACTATCTATAAGGACAAGAGCAGCAGATGCAAGGGAACACCAACACCTGCAAGTTCCCCTCCAAGTCACATAGCCTCCTGACTTGGAACTGTAACACTGATCCTTCACTGGTGCTGAATCAAAATCCTGGAACTCTCTTCCTAATAGCACTCTGGGTGTACTTATGCCCCCAGGGCAGCAGCAGCAGTTCAAGATTGCAGATCGACATGACCTTCCCAGGGCAACTTCAGATCTCAATAGATGCTGGCCTACCAGCGATACCCACATTCCAAATATAAATAATAAAGGGTGGACTGACAGGATCAACTCTACTTATCACCAGTGTCTCTCTCTCTCTCTATATTGTTAAGTTATTAGACTGCTTATGTGACATCCAGTATTCGATAAACAGAAATGTATACAAATTAAATACTAGGAAAACTGTAACTTTTTTACTCCACTACTTCAAACCCCATTTTGTAACAAATGATTCTCTCTCCTAGTAAGCCAGACTGTTTTAACTTTGATAGCATATTTGAACTTGAGATGAGCTTCTGATCATGTATTCCACGATCACTAAGATAGCCTACTTTTACCTTCTGCAGTTACCTGACTTTATCGCTGTCTCAGTTCATCACCCATTGAAACTTTCATTGGTTTGAACCTTGAACTTGCCTACTCCAGGACAGTTCTGGCTCCTCTCCCACATGCATGCTTTGTAAACTTGAGGTCATCCAAAACCTCTGCCCATGTCTTAATTTGCAATCAATTCCATTCACATACCATCTTTGAGCACTAACCTATGTTAACTACTGGTCAATCAACACATTAGTTTTAAAATTCTCATTCTTATTTTCAAATCTCTCCATAGCATTGCCCCTCTCTATTTCTGTAATTTCCTACAACCTTCTGAGGTATTTGAGGTAATCTAATACTAGCTTTCTGAGCACAAAGGGCAGGACAGTTGATGTTTCAGGCATAAGCACTTCATCAGGAATGTGGAGGGGGAAGGGGGCTGACAGATAAATAAGGGGTGGGGTGGGATGGGGAAAGATAGGTGGAATGGTGATAGGTGGATGCGGGTAGGAGGTGACTGTGATAGGTTGGTTAGGAGGGTGGAGCGGATAGATGGGTAAGAAGATGGACAGATAGGTCAGGTCAAGAGGGCAATGCCAAGTTGGATCTGAGATGAAGTGGTGGGTGGGGAGATTTGGGAACTAGTGAATTCAATGATGATGCCATGTGGTTGTAGGGTCCTGAGGCAGAAGATGACATGCTCTTTCTCCAGTCAGCAGGCGCCTTTGATTTGGCAGTAGAGACAGGGAATTGAAGTGGTTGGCTACAGGGCTGTGGGGTTGGTTGGTGCAAGTGGACCAGAGATATTCCCTCAACCTCTCCATGAGTTGGCGCTCGGTCTCCCCAGTGTAGAGGAGGCCACATTGAGGGCAATGGATGCAGTAAATGAGGACCTATCCGTCCATCTTCCTTCCCACCTATCCGTCCCACCCTCCCCACCGACCTATCAGAATCACCTACCTGCTTCCACCTACTGTCATCCTACCTACCTTTCCCGCAGCTCCATCCCTTCCCCCCCCTACTTATCTCTCAGTCCCCTTGCCCCTCCATATTCATGATGAAGGGCTTATGCCTGAAATGTCGAATCTCCTGCACCTCAGATGCTGCCTGACCTGCTGTGCTTTTTCCAGCACTACACTTCTCAACTGACTCTCTCGCACCTGCAGTGCTCACTTTCGCCTGGGTTCCCTGAGTTTAAACACTTGCCCACGCATGGACGTGACTTCAGTAGCCTAGGTCCTAAATTTTGGATTCCCTGCCTAAATCTCTTTACCTCTCCATTTCATTACCTCATTTTCCTCCTTTAAGTAATTCCTTGATAACACTTTGATCTAACTTTTGTTCTTCTGATCTACCACTTCCTTATGTGGTTTAGTGTCACATTTGTTTTTTTATTATGCTGACAATGTTGCATTACATTAACGCTTCTACATACATAGTAGTTATTGCTGTTGATGCAATTACGATTATGCTCTGATTAGATCATGTCTAAGTGGACAGAAAGGGGCTGTCCAGAGTGCTACAGGCCTGGCTTTATCTAATTTGTGTCCCCCTTATGACTCTGTTCATCAGTTGCTCACAGTATAGCAGATGTGCAAGTATTATCCCCTTCAGGTTGGTGTGGTTCTGTAGCATGAGGCAAAACATGAGTCTTGACACCAACTCAAATGACTCCAGGGGTCCTCCAGAACAATTCAGGCAGGAGAAACAATGTTTCAGGATACCAATCTTGATCAATCTTTGTGCACAATGACATGAGTTGTGCACGATCAGCCATGTTATTATTGGGTTACACACTCTTTAGTTTACTATGGTGGCTCAAGGACGACTAGAGACAAGCAATAAATGTTGGCCAGCCAGTGAAGCCGACGGTCCACAAGAGAATGAATAAATAAACGAAGTTTTAATAACTGCTTCAGGTTACTAGGCATTGCCCTGCTTGTTCTTTTGCGACTGATTACACACAGTCTGGGTATGGAATTCTTTTCAGTTTTGACATAGGGCAGGGTTAACATCCAGCACCAGTCAAGAGACATGTGTGCAAGCAATGATACCTTTCGTCATAGGGAAATGTAATGTGTTCAATCCACTTGGCAAGAGAATAAAACAGATCTTTTTAATGAATAAGCAACCTTGTGAACCAGTGAACAGAAAGATGCAAGATGTTACGAACAGCTAGACAGATTCGTTCATTGGCATGGTCACCTTCAAGAGCATTTGACAAGGTTGTCTTTGCCTTGTTCTGAAGTAGCAGTTGTGGCTGCAGTAGGCAGAAGATTCCAGTGATTATATCTTTACTGAGGAAGAGACATCTCACACTTTATTTATTACATGCTGAGATTAAGGTGGAGAAATGTTTGATCTTAGTCCTAGCCGATATGGCCTCTCACTGCTCTTCAACCTATTCCTCATCTCCCTTTTCCAGCAGCTTGGTTTGTTCCGCATGGTCTCTCCTGACTGTCCAAGCCATAATATATTTCAAGGACAATGCCTGCTCGTACACAAATCAAAACATCAAAATAGGGCAGGAAAATTTGAAAGTCAAAATCTCAAAGCTACAAAAATACAAATGGTCAAAAACTGTGCGCTTTAAAAGCATTACACAATCAAATTTCCAAAATACTCCGATTTGTGTCAAAGATTGTGGAGTGGCAGAAAGCATAAGGGACTGTCAGAGAATACAGGAAGATATACATAGACTGGGGAGTTGGGCGGAAAAGTGGCAGATGGCTTTCAATCCAGACAAAGGCGAGGTGATGCATTTAGGCAAGTCTAATTCTAGGGTGAATTATACAATGAATGGAAGAACCTTGGGAAAAGTTGATGGGCAGAAAGATCTGGGAGTGCAGGTCCATTGTACCCTATAGGTTGCTGCACAGGTGGAGTGGTCAAGAAGGCATATAGTATGCTTGCCTTCATCGGACGGAGTATTGAGTACAAGAGCTGGCAAGTCATCTCAAAATTGTCCAAGACATTGGTTCGGCTGCATTTAGAATACTGTGCACAGTTCTGGTCGCCACAATACCAAAAGGATGTGGATGCTTTGGAGAGGGTACAGAGAAGGTTTAGGAGGATGTTGCCTGGTATGGAAGGTGCTAGCTATGAAGAGAGGTTGAGTAGGTTAAGTTTATTTTCACTAGAAAAAAAAGGAGATTGAGGGGGGACCTGATTGAGGTTTACAAAATCATGAAGGGTACAGACCGGGTGGATAGAGACAAGATTTTTCCCAGGGTGAAGGATTCAACAACAAGAGGTCATGCTTTCAAAGTGAGAGGTGGAAAGTTTAAGGGGGATACACGCGGTAAGTACTTCACACAGAGGGTAGTGGGCGTTTGGAACCTGTTGCCAGCAGAGGTGGTAGAGGCAGGCACAGTAGATTAATTTAAGATGCGTCTGGACAGATGCATGAGTAGGTGGGGAGCAGAGGGATAAAGATGTTTAGGAATTGACCAACAGTTTTAGACAGTACATTTGGATCAGCTCAGGCTTGGAGGGCCGAAGGGCTTGTTCCTGGGCCGTAAATTTTCTTTGTTCTCTTTGTCAAACTTCTCATCTAGTATCCATCATCAGATGATAAGAAATTACCTAAAATCAATCTTGGAGAAAATCAGTGTCATTGGTAGAGACTAAAGACAAATTCATTCCTGAGACAGCAACTCTACTTCTCTGCCTAGTCATTGTCTAAACTGAACCAGATCATTGGTGACCTAGCTGACCCTGAATTGTGCTTCTGACCCCATATCCTCATCATAACTATATGCATTCATCTCCCTAATACTATTCACCTCATCCCATCAGCTGCTGAAACTCGGATCTGTCTTTATTACTTCTTAAGTTTATAATCCCAATGGTCAATTTCTCTTGATAAACTTGAATTCATCTAAAGTTCTGCATCTCATATCCTAACTCCAGGCTTGCTTCCCAATCAGCCATGTTTGCTGACCTACATTGACAATGCCTTAATTTTAACGATTACATTACTGTTTCAAATGCCTCTGCGACTTTGCCTCTTCCTATCTCTTGTGATGGAAGGTGTGAGAAAAACATTATCATGTTTAGTATTTGAATTGTTTTTGTAAAAAAACGAATGGATGTCAGTTAGTGTTGCAGAAGAGTTTTCAAAAGGCCAGAAAATCATTCTGGAACAGTGAGCTAAATGTAAGAGTTGAAGAAAACACCTGATTGCCAATAAGGGTTTGGGAGAACCCTCAAGTCAGAACCCCTGGAATGTTAACAGATTAACATGTTTATGCAGTGTAAATGTTTGAAGTAATTAACCTTGTATTGAATTCAATTCAAAAAACATCAAAGTTTTATTTGGGAAGAATAAAGAGTGGAGTTCAGAAGAAAGTTTTAGTTTCGTTATGAGCAGAATTTGGTTCAGAAGTAACCAGTCACTGCAACACCAGTGTTTTTCTATTTATGATGTTTCCAAGCAAAGAGAAATTGGGATTGAAATTTTAAGATTGTTAAGAGTGGAAAAACACCAGGCCATCAGAATTATGAAAAACTGATACCATCATAAAGTTCTCTCTTTTGCTCAAGAGAAAGGAACTGAAAGGAATCAGTTAATTAGAAGTTTAAAGAGTTGAAATAGGAGTTTAATTTCTCTGGGCATGAGTCTCTGTAATGAATAGTGTTGGGAAATACGTTGATACTTTATTTTAATGTTTATATTAAGATCTTTCTAACTCTTAAAATATATAGCTCGATTCTGAGGAAGGGTCATCAAACCCCAAACGTTAACTTTGATTTCTCTTCACTGATGCTGCCAAATCTGCTAAGCGTTTCCAGCAACGTTTGTTTTTGTTTCTTGATTTACAGCATCCACAGTTCTTTTGGTTTTTATTGCTCGATTTGTTTGTGTAATAACAAATACTTGTTAGAAAGTACCTGCAGTCTCATGTGAATATATTTCAGTGACCAACCACCATATTATTGATAAAAAAAAACACACGATGAATCAAGCCAGATTTCATTCTTAGATTTGACTTGTCCAGAAGTACCAGCAAGGACCATAACACTCTGCAATCCTGACCCCTTGTGTATCCTCTATCCGCCCTACTTTTTGGAACAGTGCTTTCAATGGCCTCAGTGATAAATGCAGGAATTCTCATTCTAAAACTTTTGAAACTTTCTTGTTCCCTTCAAAATACTCTTAAAGCAAGCTTTTGATCACTGGTCCTAATATCTCATGGCTTAGGACAGGAATTTGTTTGTTGAAGTACCTTGGAATGTTTTAAAGGTGTGATAGAAATGAAAACTGGTTGCTGCTGCTGCAGCAAAATGTCAATTTTACAATCTATTACCTGCTTGCTGGATCCATTGTTGGACTGTTTTCCCTACTCTCACAAACTGTGACATGGTCAGGCCTAGCACTATTGTTTTCATTATTAGACAGAGGTTTCTAATATAATTAATTCAAACAAATTGCTGGCAATCGCAGCAGATGTAGCTACTTCCCCTATTGGTAGGGATGCACTGACCATGCTAGAACTAGTTGGCAATAGTTTCTGGTTTTAGTGTTTCCTATGATAAATGGAGCACATGCATTGCTTATGGTACATCAAGTGAAACTAGCACTACAACTTTACAGGTACTAAATATTTGTTGAAGTGCCATTCCACAGCATAAGTTGCACCAAATTTAATTTTGGAGTAAATTACTCCAGCTGCTGGAATCTATACTGAAAACAACCAATACTGGAGATCACAGTGGGTCAGACAGCATCATGGAGAGAGAACAAGCTTATAATTTTGAGTCTAGATGACTCTTTGGCTGGTTCATAGATATTTTCACAATAAAAATATGAACTGCATTTTTCATTCTGCAGGCATTTCATGTGAACACCACAGTTGTCAAAACAATGTTTCTGCAATGTAGCAGATCTCCAAAAATAGTACCAGCTATCCATGCCATTTTGTTTTCTTCCTTTGGGTATTCCTTGCTGTAATATCCAAACTTACCTTGTTGGAAAATTAGAATTTACCCAATGAAGCTTTGAAGTGGGGTGGATTTGGAATTTCTAATCATTCGCAGCTTTTTCTTTCTCTGTCACTGCTAACACAAAACATGGTAGGCTTTTCCCTCTCTATTTGAGTACACTTCATTGCAAGTTAATATTCTGATTAGGTGAAACTGCAAAAAAGTGAATTCTGTCAATGGAAAAATGTCTTTGGGTTTATAAAATTTTGGATATTTTACATGTAGGCAATGGTCCAGCATGCTTTTCTTATAACACAGGATTGCATCAGAACAGAACTACAGTGTTATAGCTTTTTCTAAGAAAGCAAGGTTAGCTTTTCTGGCCTGACTGAATCAAATCAACTGAATCATGCATCCTCTTCCTTTTGCCTGAAAATGATCTGCAGGTAGCTAGTGGTAATTGCTTGCTTTACTTGTGGGTAAAGATGAAACTGCTGTTAAATTTGACTTCATTTTCCCAGGGTCATCTTCATATAGTTGACTATCTTGCATTTCTTCAGGTGTAAAGTATTGTACTTTTAGCCAGCTATATTTGCAAACCTCTCTTTCCCACTTGCTAATTTGTTGCACTTAGGTCAGGAAGGTTGTCGTACTTGAACAGCCAATCCAGATCAGGAATTTAATTCAAACTCAGTGAAAAATGTTACTAGTCAGATGGAAATTATAACTCATGTTTAAGCCAAAAACTGAATTCAGATGATGAACTGAATGATGAATTTAAAATGCATTTTTGATGGGAAAATGTTTGATTCCAATTAACAAATAAGATATACTTAAATGGTGAAAAGACTGTATCCATTATATATTTCAAAATTCTACAAGCTTCCTTTGTGATACAGGTACGAAGGATTTCTTGTTTATGTTTTCTCACTGTAGAGTCCATCTGCTACAGTCAATTGCACTAGAGTACTGTAATGATATTACATTGGGATTTATAAACCTCAGCTCAAATGTATGTACCAGAAGGAGGTAATTTTCTAGCTCCAACTCACATCACTTTCATCTTACAGCTTACATCTAATTTGACAGCACTTCTTTTCAAATCCCCATAGAAAATACAAATCTATGGAGTAGAACAAGAAACAATGGTAGGTGCCAGATGCATCCAGAGCTCACCAACCCTGGTAACAACAGCATGGAACGCAAATATCTTTTAATGAACGCTATTCACTCGACTGTAACCATACAAACTGGGGTGTATTCAAGGTCATGGTGTATTTTAAGGTATAAATTTTTCAACTTTGTGCTATCAGTTTAAATGCCAAATGAAATTATAAACTCAATTTATTTACCTGCAAGTCTGTATGAGAGGAATGCATACATATGGACTGTACATAGGGATCATGCCTCTTGTTGCCCTTCAAACACTGAATTCCCCAAGGAGAGCAGAGTTTGCAAATGTTTACACCATTATCCAATTAACAGACAATAACACTCAAACATCTGTCAACAAACAAAGCTGTTGTTTTGCTTCGCTGCAAGGCATTCCTGTTCATTTGGCTTGTCTATGAGCTTAATTAACACACCATACTGGCCTATTGTAAATAAACTTTCTGTTCTCTTATTTTGTGCGGCTCTTTACAATTTCCTTTTGTTAGTTTATTTTAGTCCTTTAATCATCATCTTTCTATAGTGACTTAATTTACTCATTTCATGAAGGGTATAATGTATATCATTAGATTTCATAGAAAATGGAAATTGAAAATAATTTTACAAAGACATGAGCCAAAACATCATTTGAAAAGCAAAATAAAAACTACTGTGAGATAGTAATAAATGTGAAGTGACTGAAGGGACAGAAAATGGACTTGAATGTGAGTTTGTAAGCATAGTGGAACAAAGTTTTGGAAGCTGTCAACAGCATGGAAGACAGGAGAAAAACATGTGCACTAACAAATGACTGAGAAGACTGAAGGATGCCAGCGGCACAGACACTGATAGAGCAGACTTTTTCTCAGCATTTTAACTAAGCATTAATGTATCTTCTGCCACACTTCCAATAATTTAATAAAGTTAATTTGACTCCAACTCACGATCTCAGCCTTAGTTTTGGTAAACAGCTTAAAACGTTCCATATTCTGCTATTATATTGTTTCAGAATTTTAGTTAGAAGCAAGTTTAAAGTGAGTTACAAATATAAATTTTATTACATATTAAAATAATAACTTTTCTGCCTCCTAACTCTGACATTGTGATCTTGCAGGAGTAGCTCAACAATTTTAAACATATGTACAGGTCAAGACTACTACATTACCAAAAGGTCAACCATAAGTATACACAAGATTATGTGATCTTTCCTGATGTTGCACATGGAAATTCAAGGCATATCTTAAGCAGAAATGGCATTTTGACAAGGGGATAATTGGACTAAAGTCCAGTCACCACCATAAATTATATATTTTGTAATCACAAATGCTGCATAGTTGCTCATCGAAACTGTCCCTATTAATATACTATTATCAACAAGTAGTTGTTCTACCGATTTCTGTGAAAATCTGAACAACATAATCTCAGAAATGTAGCTAATTCTGCGGACAATCAGATAACTATAAATTTATTAGTTAATCACAAGTCTCCAAACAATAAATTTATTTTACACTAAACATTTCTTAAATTGCGTTTATTCTCCACAACATTTATAAAAAAGTGGATTTTTGATGGGACAAATTCAATTATCAAAAGTACTTATTGCTCTCAAGTTTCAGATGGTTTCACCACTGAAATACCAAAGTCAGAGACAATTCACATAGCATGTCTTAACATTGTTCTACTAGGTAAGTCTATTTTATCAAGGATCAAGATTCAAATTAAATGCATCTACTTTTCACCCATAAGACTTTGTGTAGCATAGACTATTCAAAAATGCCCTCCTTTTGACTAGCAATAGAAATTATGTCCAACATGTGTGTTCCAATTGATTTTCAAATCATTTATATTCTGCAATGTTCAACTGATATAGCACTCATTTCTGCTATGCCACCACATCGAGTCATAGCAAACATTTCAACAAATTCATATGATCTGCAACTCTTTTCATAATGAAGGAAGGAGCTAATATTATTCCTTTAAAATTAACATTAACACTATTTTCTACTTTATCTGAAGCCTTTTGTTCTTCAAGGAGTAAAGTATAGAAATACAAAATGAATCAACCTAGCACTCTCTTTACGTTAGTGCTGCTGTTTGAAAAGTCAAAGTACTAGATTCACTACTGGATTGGTTCAAAAAGCAAACATGTACAAAACTGAAAATCTATAATTTAATAATAGAAGTGCATTCAAAATATGCATGCACAATGCTAAAGTAATTTCCACTTCAGAAAAAAAATACTGGACAGTATAATTGCATTCTCCATCTGTTCTAAAATTAATATTGCACTGGCAGTGATAATATAGAGATTATTAATGAAGGCAGAAGAAGGGGAAGTGACTCCATGAATACTTAAGCAATTTTATTCAAGTCAGAAATGTGCAGGTCTAGGTGGAGGCCATGTGATATAAATAAAAAAATTCAGATAAAGTTAATAAAATCTGAATTGGAAAGTAGATATGTCAAGCAGGAGCATAATAGAATCGGAATGAATGGGCTTTTGTTTGATATGAACAATCAAACAATCTGGGGACTGTGATGACTATTGGATCATCATTCTTGCAATACTTGTTATCATATACCGTTTGTGTTTGTCACTCTGCAATTACCTTCAATAGATCAACGACTTTATAAACTATGTCCTGCAATATGTTAAGATGTTCTTCTCGATTGTTTCATTTTCTAATTTGTTAATGCCTGCTTACGCCTTTACACCTGCCTTTTTTTTAAAGCAAAAATACCAATGCAGAACATTGCAGAAGATAATGGTCCTGAAAGAATTCGTGTTCGTTGTACACTGATTCCACCCATTTTATTAATACCACACACAGTCTGTAAATAGATATAAGTAGGCCTATCCTAGCTGTTCGAGGGAGCAGATTTATCTGTACTAACGAAGGTCTTCGTAATTATGCCTGAACAAATGCTACCACGCAATAAACTCAACAGCGATACCTTATCTGTAGATACAGTACGATAGTGTATCCTCTACCAGTAATCACTGGATATGCCAAGACAAAGGAGAATTGCGGGTAGCGAACTACCTCAAACAACCCTTACCCAATACCACGTACTGGTATATGTCTCGAATACCACAAGATCTACCTGGACCTTAATAAAGCCTTTGACAAGGTTCCGCTTGGGAGACTGGTTAGTAAAGTTAGATCACATAGGATTCAGGGAGAGCTTGCCAATTGGATACAAAATTGACTTGATGGTAGGAGACAGAGGATTGTTATGGAGGATTGTTTTTTGGACTGGAGGCCTGTAACCAGCGGTGTTCTGCAGAAATCAGTGCAGGGTCCACTCTTGTTTGTCATTTATATAAATGACTTGGATGAGAATTTAGGATGCAATGCATAGTAAGTTTGTGGATAACATCAAAATTGATGGTAAAGTGGAGAGTGAAGAAGATTTTCTAAGATTACAATGGGATCTTGATCAATTAGGCAAATGAGCTGAGGAATGGCAGATGGAGTTTAATCTGGACAAAGGCGAGATGTGATAAGATGAACAGGGGAGGGCTTATATAGTTAATTACAGGACCCTGGGTAGTGCTGTGAAACAGAGAGACCTGGGGTTCAGGTACATAATTCTTTGAAAGTTGGATCAGAGGTAACAAGTCATTCCGCATGCTTACCTTCATTGTTCATTGGGGTTGGGACATTGGTGAGGCTTTCGGAGTACTGTGTACATTTCTGACTGCCCTGCTATAGGAAGATTATTATTAAACTGCAGAGGATTCAGAGAAGATTTACAAGGATGTTGATAGGACTGGAGGAGATATAAGGAAAGGCTGAATAGGCTGGAACCTTTTCATTGGAGTGAAGGAGATCGAGGGGTGACCTTAAAAGAAATTTATAAAATCAACGAGGGGCATAGGTAAAATGAATAGCAAAGGTATTTTCTCTGTTGGGATAGGGGAGTTCAAAACTACAGAGCATATTTTTAAGGTTAGAGGAAAATATTTAAAAGGGACCTGAGGGGCAACTCTCAGGTGGCTTGTTATGTGCCAGAGAAGTGACTGATGGGGGTACAGTGACAACATTTAAAAGACATTTGGACAGGAACATTAACAGAAACGGTTTAGAAAGATATGGGCTAAATGCAGACAAATGGGACTCGTTTAGTTTGGGAAATTTGACCAGCATGGGCAAGTTAGATCAAAGGGTCTCTTTCCATGCTGGATTTAGTAATAGGCAATGAACCCGGTCGAGTGTTAGATTTGGAGGCAGGTGAGCACTCTGGCAATAATGACCATAATTCAGTTATGTTTACAATAGCAATGGGCAGGGATAGGTATATACCGCAGGGAAAGAGGTATAATGGGTGGAAAGACAATAATGATGTGATTAGGCAAGATTTAAGATGCATAGGATGGGGAAGGAATTGCAGGGGTTGGACGCTCTTGAAATGTGGAGCTTATTCAAGGAACAGCTACTGCAGGTCCTTCATAAGTATTTATCTATCAGACAGGGAGGTAGTTGTTGAGAGAGGGTGCCATGGTTTACGAAAGAAGTTGCATCTTATGTCAAGCAGAAGGCAGTGGCTTATGTTAGGATGAGGCGTGAAGGCTCAGTTAGGGGGCTTCAGAGTTATAAATTAGCCAGAAAAGATCTAAACAGAGGGCTAAGAAGAACCAGGAGGGGACATGAGAAGTTATTGGCGGATAGGATCAAGGAAAACCCTAATGCCTTCTACAGGTTTATCAGGAATAAAAGAACGACTAGAGTAAGATTAGGGCCAATCAAAGATAGCAGTGTAAAGTTGTGTGTGGAATCTGAGGATTTAGGGGAAGCAATGAATGAATACTTTTCGTCAGTATTCACAATGGAAAAGGGCAACGTTAGTGAGAATATGGAGAAACAGGCTACAAGATTAGATGAGATTGAGATTAACAAAGAGGAGGTTTTAGTAGTTTTGGAAGATCTGAAAATAGATAAGACCCTGGGGCTGGATGGAATTTATCCTCTGATTCTCTGAGAAGCCAGAGAGAAGATTGCAGAGCCTTTGGCTTTAATTTTTATGACATCATTGTCAACTGGAGTAGTGCCAGAAGATTGGAGGTTAGCAAATGTTGTTCCCTTGTTTAAGAAGGGGAGTTGGGACAACCCTGGTAATTATAGGCCAGAGAGCCTTACTTTGGTTGTCGGTAAGGTGCTGGAAAAGGTTATAAGAAATAGGATTTATAATTATCTGGAAAGGAATCATTTGATTAAGGATAGTCAACACGGTTTTCTGAAGGGTAGGTAGTGCCTCACAAACCTTATTGAGTTCTTAGAGAAGGTGACAAAACAGGTGGATGAAGGTTAGGCGGTTGATGTGGTGTATATGGACTTCAGTCAGGCATTTGATAAGGTTCCACATGGTAGGCTATTGCACAAAATACGGAGTTTCGGGTTTGAAGGTGATACAGCAGTTTGGATCAGACATTGGCTCACTGAAAGAAGACAGAGGGTTGCGGTTGATGGGAAATGTTCATCCTGGAGCTTAGTTACCAATGACGTGCCCCAAGGATCTCTTTTGTGGCCACTGCTGTTTGTCATTTTTATAAATGATCTGGAGGTGGGCATGCAAGGATGGGTTAGTAAATTTGCAGATGACAGCAAGGTAGGCAGAGTTGTGGATAGTGCCAAAGAATGTTGTGGGTTACAGAGGGACAGAGATAAGATGCAGAGCTGGGCTGAGAAGTGGCAAATGGAGCTTAATGTGGAAAAGTATGAGATAGTTCACTTTGGAAGAAGTAACAGGAATGCAGAGTACTGGGCCAATGGTAAAATTCTTGGCAGTGTCCAAGATCTCGAAGTCCAGGTGCATAAATCCCTAAAAGTTGCCACCAAGGTTGACTGGGTTGCCTCTGGTCATTAAGCTCCAGGATGAACATTTCCCATCAACCACCACCCTCTGTCTTCTTTCAGCGAGCCAATTTCTGATCCAAACTGCCGTATCACCTTCAAACCCGAAACTCTGTATTTTGTGCAATAGCTTATCGTGTGGAACCTTATCAAATGCCTTACTGAAGTCCATATACACCACATCAACCGCCTAACCTTCATCCACCTGTTTTGTCACCTTTTCTAAGAAATCAATATGAAGGCATGTGGTGTATTGGTGTTTATTGGTAGGAGGAATTGAGTTTCACAGCCACAAGGTCATGCTTCAGCTGTACAAGACAGTGGTAAGGCCGCACCTGGAGTATTACATGCAGTGCTGGTCACTGCATCATAGGAAGGATTTGGAAGCTTTAGAAAGGGTTCAAAGGAAATTTACTAGGATGTTGCCTGGTGTGAAAGGAAGGTCTTAGAAGGAAAGGCTGAGGGACCGGAGGCTGTTTTTGTTGGAGAGAAGAAGGTTGAAAGGTGACTTAATCGAGATGTATAAGATAATCAGAGGGTTAGGTAGGGTGGACAGTGAGAACGGATGGTGAAGGCTAACAAGGGGACATAGCTTTTTCCTCAGACAGTGAAGGCTAACACAAGGGGACATAGCTTTAAATTGGGCGGTGATAGATTTAGGACAGATATCAGGGGTAGACTCTTTACTCAAGAGAGTAGTAGGGGCATGGAACGGCCAGCCTGCAATAGTTAAGGACATTTAAACTGACATTGGACATATATATGGATAATAATGGAATGGTGTAGGTTAGATGGCATCAGATTAATTTTGCAGGTCAGTGAAACACTAAGGGCCGAAAGGCCTGTACTGCGCTGTAACGATACCACATTTGATTCTACAATATATGACACAGAGCTAAATATTAGTTGATGTCCAGAGGAATTTTTTAAGAACTACATATGAAGCCAATGCTGATAAGGGAATTAAAAGGTTAAGCTTTTGAAAGTTTGCATAGCAGGTTTTAATAAATAAGCTGCTGATTGCCTTTTCATTATCTTCATATTTCAGAAACTACACAAAGTGATCAGTATTTCACAATGCTATTGTATGACAGCAAGTAAAAAGAAAAGAATTAAATAGAATATAATCTGTTTGGAATTAAGATCAAATTATTTGAAAGTATTTAAACTTTCCAAGTTGAATGCACGTACAATATAAACTGTAGCATACTCATGAAAAAATAACATGAAACACTTACATCTCTTCTAGGGAAAGTACTCAGCAGCTTGTATTCATCCCTTGGGAAGCCTTTGGAAGCCACAAAATCAAAGACAACTTGGAGCCTGTTGCTTGCTAGGAAACGCCGTTCAAAGAATTCCCCACGCGGTGTTCTGATGCGTAGCTTGCTGACAAGTTCAATGCTCTCCTCCCTTGGCTCTGGAGGTAATGATTGCTCAAGGGACAATCGAATAGCCTGGACAAATAAAGAAACAAAAACCTGAGCAAATCCTCAGGTCAACTTTATCCTTCCTATACCTTTTTATTCAGGAAAATTAGTGGTCAAAAGCATTCCCATTTCAATTCTGGGAGACACTGCATTATACCTGCAGACATAGCAATAATACAATTTACTGAAGAGATTTATGTACAGTATGATGTTACGACCAAAGTTGGAAGGATACACCGATTCCTTTATAATCCCATCCTTCCACTGCTTGCAACAAATTTTAAATTTAACCAGAATGGTGGTATGGTTAATTATATAAAGTTTTAGACTGAATCTGATTGGATATTAGAAACAATCCAGCCAGGTTTCTCTTATTAATAGAGAATAACTAGTTGATTACAAAAAAAAACAAATAATGATGCACAAAATATTGACAGAAAAAGAGAGTTTGGTCTGTGTAAAGATAGATATGACTTATACTTGAACATCCTAAATTACTACAAGGCAAATATGGCTAACAAACAAATAATGGTTGATCATCCCACAGAACACATTAAATAGACCAAACAGATCCTTTGGATATCTCAGCAATTCCGTCATGATTTAAAGGTCACCAAATCTCATTAAAACTTTACAAGGGATTACAATTCTTCACTTGCAATGACCTGATCTTGAAACTCCTTCAAAGGCCGTTCCATCATAGAATCCCAACAGTGTGCAAGCAGGCCATTCAACCTGGGCCCACACTGACCCTACAAAGAGCATCCCAACCCACATCTGTAACCCTGTATTTCCTACGGCTAATCCACTTAACCTGCACATCCCTGGACACTACGGATAATTTAGCATTGCCAATCCACCAAACCTGCATGACCTTGGAAAGTGGGAGGAAACTCAGCAACCGAAGGAAATCCATGCAGACATCGTGAGAATGATCAGACTCCACACAGATAGTTGCCCGAAAGTGGAATTGAACCCGGGTGCCTGGCGCTGTGAGCTTCCAGTGCTAACCACTGAGCCACCGTGTGACTGCTCACCATGGCCCACCCTTTTTCCTGGGTCTATGCTCCCCTGGATCCTTGGAAACTGCACTCCAGCCCAAAATCACAGGAACAACTCCAGCTTTTTAAAGTGACTTTCATCAAGCCAGTAGCGCCACAGGATTTGTTTCCTGAGCTCTAATCTGGCTCAAGGAGTCAATGGGATTGACAGGGTAAGCTCTCTGTAGATTTAAATCATTCCTGGCACAAAGGAGTATGATTATGATTGTTCAGTGTCAATCATCTCAATTCCAGGTCATCTCTGCAGGAGTTTCTCAGGGTCCTTTGGCCAACCATTTTTAGCTGATTCATTAATGACCTTCCTTCTATCAGAAGTGATGATTGCACAACATCTAGCACTATTCAGAACTCCTCAAATAATGAAGCGCCCACGTACAAAGGGTATAAGATTTGGACAACATCCAGGCTTTGACAGGCATGACAGCACCATTGTCGAAGAGCGTGGTGCTGGAAAACACAGCCAGTCAGGCAGCATCCGAGGAGCAGGAGAATCGACATTTTGAGTTGAAGCACTTCATCAGGAATGCCATATGCAGGGAACGTAGATTCTCCTGCTCCTCGGATGCTGCCTGACCAGCTGTGCTTTTCCCAGCACCACATGCTTCAACTCTGATCTCCAGCATCTGCAATGCTCACTTTCTCCACTTGGTAGTACCATTCATGCTACTTGAGTGACAGGCAATGACCATTTCCAGCAAGAGAATCTAGCCATTTCTTCTGAATAATCAATGGCATGGCGTTACCAATACTGAAATCCTCACTATCAACATCATAGGCGTTACTACCGACCAGAAACCGAACTGGTTTAGCTATATACTGAGGATGCAAGAGCAAGTTGGAGGCTAGTAATCTTGCAGTGACCGACTCACCTCCCGAGTCCTCAAAGCCTGTCCACCATCTACAAGTCACAAGGAGTGTGATAACATTATTTGCAAGAAAGACTGCAGCTTTCACAACACTCAAGAAGCTTGACACCACCCAGGTCAAAGCTGCCTGCTTGATTGGTATCAAATCCACAAATGTTCACTCTCTCCACCACTGATGCTCAGTAGCAATAGTGTGTACCATCTGCAAGATGCGCTGTTGAAATTTGCCAAGGCTCCTGAGACAGCACCTTCCAAACCCCAACTCACTATCTTCTAGAAGGGTAAGGGCAGCAGATACATGGGAACATCACTACCTGCACACTTCCCTCCAAGCTACTCACTATCCTGACTTGAAAATATTCAGCATTGCTGGATCAAAATCCTGGAACTCCCTCACTACATTGTGGGTCTTCCTATAGCAAATGAATTAAAGAAGTTCAAGCAGCAGCTCACTACCAATGTTTCAAGGACAATCAACTAGGGATGGGCAACAAATAGTGGACCAGCTAGAAATGTTCATATCCCAAAATAAGCAAAACTAAAAAGGTTGCACTACTGCTTCTGTACTTTCAACATCCAATCTCTGCTGCAGTAAATTATTAGTGACATACAATTTCTTCTGAGATCTTCCCTGCTCTTAGGACTTACCTAAGCCCTCACTATTCAGATCTCTTCAACTGCTCTAGCATTTCTTTCAGCTCCAGCAACTTTTAAGTAGTTTTGTTGTGTAACTATTAATTGTGTGCAGCTTTGTTACAAGCCCTAGGAATTTTCTTCTCTCTCACCACTATCAATATCCCCATCATCCTTGTCCCTCTGCCTTCTCTTGCATGTCACTGCATTCTACTCTTCTCATGCACTTCGTGTTCCCAGAAGGCTTATTGTACCATTGTCATTATATTAGGTGCAGCCACTTTCTTCAAGCTTTAGTGCCTTTTATTCTTGTGCTTGCAAATACATAGAAATACACACAAAACTACATGTACACTATAATTTGCATGTGTTTATGTGCATATAATATGTACAGAACAAAATGCATATCTACAACTTTTCAATAATATTACTAATGCTATTGACTTTAAAGCACAGAACTTTTAATTGGCAGAAATAAAGCAATTACCTTATCAGGGAATTAAAAACATCAGTAGCTCATTAAGTCCTTTCCTGTTACATATGGTCAATTCCCAATGTTACTATTCTCCAAGGCTTCTCTATACTACGTGAGTTAACAAAGACTGCCTAACAAGAGTACAACTTTATTCATCAAAACAATTAGACTGATAATGTTAATAATACTAGGTAGAACAAATACCAAGCTGAATAAACATTGATTTGGCCACTAGGAAAACAAATAAAGGAAGATGCTTTATTTCTGCAAAGAATACTACAGCTGTATGTGAAAATTGGAATTCGAACAGAGATTGTGGGCAAATGAGTATCATATATGAGAAGCAACAGTCGGCAAGATTCAAACGTGAAAAAATAAACACCAGACTTACTGCTGGTAACAATGAAAGCTGTTTAGAGTTCTTGCGGGTAAACATCTCACATTTCGTTGGCTTTTAACTGGTAAATTCATTGAGCCACAATAAAAATTTAGTCCAAAAGCAATATCGCAGAAAGCATATGGAGGTTCACAATTGAGGGTTCAGTATCCAATCCAAATTATTTGTCATAGTAATCTAACTTCGCCTAATTACATGTATATGCTGTGATCAAAAGCCACACGTTCATAACCTAAATCTACCCCTTCTCCAGTTCTGTAACACTAAGGCCAATGTAGCTTTGCAAAAAGGCAAAATACTGCAGGTGCTGGAAATCTGAAACAAACACAGAGAATGCTGGAGGAACATGGTAGGGGTGCCAGCATCTGTGGAGAGAGAGAGAAAGTTATAACTTTCTGGGTCTGGAATGACTCCTTCAGAAATGAGTGGTGTTGGAATTTTTTTTGATATATATTGACAGAGACTGAGATCCAGTACAAAAGACAAGGGTGTGTTGTGCTGACAGCTGAGAAAGAGAAAAAGATGTAAAATGGGTGTAAGTTAAGGAGTAAAAGTGAGAGAATAGGCTCTCTCAGCTAAGATAAAGGGCTTATGCTTGAAACGTTGACTCTCCTGCTCCTCGGATGCTGCCTGATCTGCTGTGCTTTTCCAGTGCCACACTGACACTTTCAGCTAAGAGCAAAGCAAATACGACACAATCAAGACAAGGTTGTGTGGGGGAACGGTAAAAAAAAATTGGAAAACAGACATAATGTGGCTAGTTTCTGAAGTTATTGAATTCAATATTGAGATCTCTTGTCTGTAAGCTGCGTAAGTGGAAAATGAACTGTTGCTCCTTGAGTTTGCACTGTGCTTCGTTGGAAAGTTGCAGGAGGCCTAGGACAGAAATGTTAGCATGAGAACAAGGAGTTTTCCTGAAATGGCAATCAACTGAGGAGTCAGGTCATTTCTATAGACAGAGCAGAGTCATTCTGCAAAGCAGTCACCTAGTCTGTATTTATAATGTAAAGGAGACTGCATTGCGAGCAGTGAATGGAGTAGTCTAGATTGAAAGTGAAACAATGTTTCACTTGGAAGATGTGTTTGGTGCCTTGGTCAGTGAGGACGGAGGTGATGATTTGGAAAGCATTACACCTTCTGCGACTGCAAGCAAAAGTGCCATGCAGGAGTAAGGAAGCTTCCATGCAGTTGGTGGAATGGAGCAGGTATCACAGTGAGAACAGTCTTTGTGGAATGCTGTCAATGGAGGACAGGAGAAGATACGTTTGTGGTGGCATCCTGCTGAAGTTGGCAGAAATGACAGAGATGATCCTTTGAATACAGATACTAATGGGAGGAAAATAAGGACAAGGGAACGCTCTCCCTGCTCCGAGAATGAAGGGAAAGAGAGAACGCAGATATATGAGAAATGGACATGGCTGAGGGCCCTGACAACCACAATTTACTGCCATGGAAACTTCAAAAAAAAAGGGAATTTTAAAGTTGAGTGGTTGATCGACTGCGAGCCAATGTAGATAAGCAAGCACTAGGGTGATAATGTGCAAATTAAGACAAGAGCAGCAAATGTTTGGCTGAACTCTTATTTATGCAGGGTACAATCTGGGGAATTCACAGAAGTGCAATGAAGGCTGAGATAGACATTTTTAATCAGTAAAGAAATCAAGAGTTATGAGGAAAGGCAGAAAGGTGAAACTGACAATTATCAGATCAGCTGTGATCTTATTGAATGGCGGAGAGGACCCAATAGGCAGAATGACCTATTTCTGCTCCTATGAATAGTGAAGTCTCAAAGTAACAAAGGCATGAAATACAGTTTCAGCAGATTTGTTGAGACAGGGCAAATTGCAATGATTTTGTGCAGGCAGAAATGGGCAGAAATAGGTAGTGAATAGTGAGGTGTGTTGTAAGTGCTGTTTCAATATTGTGGCCAGGAAATAAGCCTTAGATGAATGATTCAGAGATCAAGGAAAATTTGTTTAGAAACTTTGTTATTGATTATTTCTGATTTGTGATGTAGCAAAAATATTGGCATAAGCTAATCTCAGGAACAACCATGCCATCAAGCTATGAGCAGACTAAATTAAACCCAGACTGTTGCCAGGGAGAGGGATACAAATTGATAGGTAGGAAATGCATTTTGTGCAAAGTTGCAAACAATGGTTTTTGTCTTCAATTAAGTTGCATGGAGGCTAACTCAATAGAATAGTACGCTGACAGAGTACTTAACTCAAAAAGTTTGAGTGTAATGGAATTCTGAGTAATGAGGAAAGAACTACTGTTCCCCATCTTTTACAACCCAAAAAGTGGCCCAAAAGATGGAGTAAGACCCAGCAATGGCCAAGACCTGAAGCCCAGAAGTAATAATTAGGTAAGCAGATAGATGACTAGTTGGTGATCTTAACATTTTTACTCTAAACTGGGACAGCAGTTTAAGATGATTCCAGGAAAATTCAAGTAGTGTATTGAACGTATAGCTGAACTAACTAGATTATTTATCATAACAAAATTAATCATTCAGTAATAATTCTCAACGTCAAATCCTAAACCATTAAACAAAATACTTAAAGATAACAGAGCAAGTGGTATGTTGAAGCCATAGTAGTTGGGAGCTGGGAGACACCAGTGTGATCTACTGCAACCACATCTAGGGAAATGGCTACAATTTGTAAAACTTTGGTTCAGAGTTGATGAGCTGGAGTTTGTGCTTTGGATACTGTGATCATCAGGGAGGGAGAAAGTTACTTGGACACTTTCTTCCAGGAAACAGGTACATCCCTTTGGTAATTTCAGATTTGTTTGGTGGTTAGTGACAGGAAAGATGTACAGTAACTACTAGTGAGGCAGTAATGGGTATTCAGGAGGGAGAAGTCAAGAAGCCTCAGTCCTTGCACATGCTTAACAGGTATAAGGTCTTGTAGCCGATGTGGACAAGAGCTTGAACTTAAGGATGGATGAACAAACTGACCACAACAGTGTGGTACAAGGGATATTCAAGTGAGTGAGGGGAACTTAATACCAATAGAGCAAAGGAAAGTTAAACGGATGGATAATGTTGGCTGAAGCCGAGATTGAGTGTTCTAAAGTCTCTGTCACCTGCTTGTTACCAGAGTTAGGAACATCTGTTCAGGGCTGAAGAAGATTTTGAAGAAGGAGGGGGAGAATTCAGTTGTTGACATCCACATGGGATCAAATATTGCAGAGCTAAGCAAAAGGTTTTGCTAAGGGTTATGAGCAGCTAGCACCTAAATTAAAATGCAGAGGCACAAAGGTAATGATATCTGAATTACTACCCAAACCATTTAGAAATTGCCAAATCAGAAATAAAATCTGAGAACTGAATGTGTGCTCAAAGAAAGCATCAGTTTGGGTAGAGATAAGAAATAAAAAGGGAAAGTAGCCACTGGTCAGAGTAGATTAGAGGCTGCTAACTATAACTGCATTGTAGGCTAGAGTACAAATCAAAAAATAATGGGGGCTTGTGAGTGATTTTAATTTTCATTCAGATTGCACAAATCAAATTGGGAGAGCAGTGGATGGGCATTCTGTGCCAGGTAATTCATCTCCCAACTCCCCAAAGCTCGTCCACTATCTGCTGTCAATGTGTTAAAATCCTGGAACTCCCTCCTCGCAGGTCTGTGGGTATCACATTGTCTGCAGTAGGCGAAAAAGGCAGTTAACCACCTTGTTCTCTAGGGCAAATGGAATGGGCAATAAATACTGGCCTTTTCAGAGGCACTCAATCTGCAATAGCGCATAATTTTAAAAAAAGGATGCCTCAAGAACAATGGCATTCATGGTCATGACCTATACTTGCATACTGTCCTAAAAACAGATTTAATTTGAGAGATCATTTTGGAAGTAGTGATGCATATAAATAATCATAATTAAGAAGGGTTCAACTGGTCTGTTGAGTTTTGAATAACATAGTACCTGACCAATAAGTAATCAAAATATTTGTTTCCCATTGAAAGTAACTCCTGAACCAAATAATTGATTAAACACAAATGAAATCACCTGTTTGCAATCCTGGGAATGAAGCATTGCTTTATTTCCCACTTCCTAAAACAAACCTTCATTTGTCTCCTATTATTAGCCATAATATGTAAAGAGAAGATAATTTTATATTTTGACCTTAGTGGTCATTTCACATTTAATCACATTTAGAGTATTTATTTCAAACAATATCAAACCTCAAATTCTGTATATGCTTTTTGCGTGAATTTTAAGTAATTTTCTACATGGTGACCTTAAACAGTACGGTTACCATATTTTGCCACTAACTTGTCAAAATGCAATATTTTATTTATGTTGAAAATTGTAAATAGTATATTGGATTGCCATATGACCAACAGCCAAGACAACTCCAAGCAGCACCATATCAGAGTGGGATTTGTGTAAAAATTGCTCCGTAACTACAAGTTAGCATTGTTTGTTCGGTAAATCTGTTTGAGACTTCCATGTAAAATGAACTCATGCTACTTCCCAATAGAGTATGGGAATCAGTAATGCTGTGTAAGAAACACAGCGTAAGAACATGCTATAGTGGTTTTTCCGATAAAATGAAAGCAGCAATGCAAATTTGAAAATCACAGGATAAGGCCTCAGACAAGATTTCTAGTAGCACAGAAGTTACATTTCTGCTGGGAGCAGAAAGAAAAAGCGAAATAAATGGTTTTGGCTGAACATTGAGCACTTGATTTGTAAGATGGCTCGATTGGTAATCTGTGCCAGTGACAGGTCAATTCAAAATTGGGCTGCAGAACTGCAAGGCCGAGGAGACAACTTTGAGCGACATCCTGTTAAAAAAAAATAACGTGTGCAAAACAGGCTGATCTGCAGTCAAAAGAAATTCCTGCAGAAATTAAAAGAAGCTTCATTGCTGAATCTCCACAAGGAGCAGCCTTGTCGTATGGCTACTAAACATTCCCATACACATCCATAATATTTGCAAAAAACTAGGAACATCAGGGAGATTACTTACCAAATTCCCAAGCACACACTGGAAGATCACAAATATCCTCTCTAACTGGATACATTGGGATGACAATAAAGACAGCAATTGAAAATTCTAATTGAACATAGTCAACACCTCAGGTCTGTGGAAAAAGTTATAGTGTCATAGAGGTGGTACATCATGGAAACAGACCCTTCGGTCCAATCTGTCCATGCTGACTAGATATCCCAGCCCAATCTAGTCCCACCTGCCAGCACCCGGCCCATATTCCACCAAACCCTTCCTATTCATATACCCATCCAAATGCCTTTTAAATGTTGCAACTGTACTAGCCTCCACCACTTCCTCTGGCAGCTCATTCCATACACGTACCGCCCTTTTTGTGAAAAAGTTGTCCCTTAGGTCTCTTTTATATCTTTCCCCTCTCACCCTAAACCTATGCCCTCTAGTTCTGGACTCCACAACCCCAGGGAAAATACTTTGTCTATTTATCCTATCCATGCCCCTCATAATTTTGTAAACCTCTTTAAGGTCACCCTCAGCCTCCAACGCTCCAGGGAAAACAGTCCCAGCCTGTTCAGCCTCTCCCAATAGCTCAAATCCTCCAACCCTGGCAACATCCTTGTAAATCTTTTCTGAACCCTTTCAAGTTTCACAACATCTTTCCGAAAGCAAGGAGACCAGAATTGCACGGAGTATTCCAACAGTGGCCGAACCAATGTCCTGTACAGGCGCAACATGACCTCGCAACTCCTGTACTCAATACTCTGACCAACAAACGAAAGCATACCAAATGCCTTCTTCACTATACTAATTACAAGGAGCTATGAACCTGCACTCCAAGGTCTCTTTGTTCAGCAACACTCCCTAGGACCTTACCATTAAGTGTATATGTCCTGCTAAGATTTGCTTTCCCAAAATGCAGCACCTCGCATTTATCTAAATTAAACTCCATCTGCCACTTCTTAGTTCATTGGCCTATCTGGTCAAGGTACTGTTGTAATCTGAGGTAACCTTCTTCGCTGTCCACTACACCTCCAATTTTGTTGTCATCTGCAAACCTATTAACTTTACCTCTTATGCTCACATCCAAATCATTTATATAAATGACAAAAAGTAGAGGACCTAGCACCGATCCTTGTGGCACTCCACTGGTCACAGGCCTCCAGTCTGAAAAACAACCCTCCAACCACCACCACCCTCTGTCTTCTACCTTTGAGCCAGTTCTGTATCCAAATAGCTAGTTCTCCCTGTATTCCGTGAGATCTAACCTTGCTAACTAGTCTCCCATGGGGAACTTTGTCAAACACTTTACTGAAGTCCATATAGATCACATCTACGCTCTGCCCTCATCAATCCTCTTTGTTACTTCCTCAAAAAACTCAATCAGTTTGAGAGTCACGATTCCCCACGCACAAAGCCATGATGACTATCCCTAATCAGTCCTTGCCTTTCATAATACATGTACATCCTGTCCTTCAGGATTCCCTCCAACAACTTGCCTACCACCGACATCAGGCTCACTGATCTATAGTTCCCTGGTAAATTTGATTTGATGGATTCAGAGACCGAAAAGGGAACAAATTACTTGACAATATGACAGTATCGATGGAAGATGTATTTAAAGCTGATTTGATTAATTTAAGTCAGCACAAAGCAATCAACTTCAGGAACAAACAACCGAAACTCCACAACTTAGTTGAATTGCACAAAGAACACACAAAGATACAGTTGGATAATAAAGGTGTAAAAGACCATCATGACAACAACCAACACAAATATCTTTTAAGAGACCAATGCACATACAAGTTGAGAACCAAACATAAAGTCTAGAATTCCATGAGATCCAGAAAGATTGTCAAATGACTTATATGTTGTACAGATTCAGACTTAAACCCATAAATTTTACAACTTTATTGTGTAAATAGTTTTGCAGAGACCTAACGTTTGTGTCTTTTCAATCTAATTACATGCATAAGACTGTGTCATTCTATTTTGTGTATTTAAAACTAGGAATTGGAATGAAAAAGAGCTGGTTTAAAAGACAATGGTTGAAAGGCTGCAATTTTGAAAGCAATTAACCTGACACGCATTGCAGGCATTGTGTAAGCAACTGTTTGAACAAGCAGTTATTGCAAATTGAGTTGCAGATGGATTTTGAGCTGCTGGGGGTGCACTGATGCAGCTTTTGCTTGATTGGTTTATGTACTGTTGACCAGTTGTCAATGGCAGAAACTTTACTTCCCAACAAATGTGAGATTGGTTCTCAGGTAACTGAACAGCTTGAAGCTGAGAACAAGTTACAGATAAAGAGAAGTGTTCAGTTCTTGCCCAAATCAAGTAAAGTCCCTGTTCTCTGCAGTCAAAACTCACTGTAAACCTTAAGAAAATCAGCTTGTCTTCCCCGCAGCAGTCATTGTATGCTGGGACTTTTAACTGATAGGTAGAGGCTTTTTTTTAAAGAAACCAGCCACGTCCGGTCTCCACCAAATAGTGGAAGCAACTGCAGAAAGATGACAGAAGCAACCGCTGGCCAGCAGAAGAGTTGTAAAAATCAACTCATCAACATTACTGAGGAACAAACTGTTTATTGGTGTGTAAGGGGGGGGGGGTTTATAAGGGGATTAGTGTTTCAATTAGTTGTGTTATCTGCTAACAGTTTACCTATAACTAAAGTCTAATTACCTGGAATAAATAGTGATTCTGATTCAGTATAGAACTCTGGTCTGTAATTTATAAATTCTGCAGCTTTTATGACGACTCCAGGAATAGCATAGAGTCCTACAGCATGGAGACAGGCCCTTTAGCCCAAACTGGTCCGTGCTAACCAATGTCCACCCAAGCTAACCCCATTTCCCTGCACTCAGCCCATATCCCTCTAATCATTTCCTATCCATGTATTGGTCCAAATGGCTTTTATATGTTGTTAATGCACCTGCTTCAACCACTTCTGCTGGCAACTCACTCCATATATGTATCACCCTCTGTGTAAAAAGGTTGCCCCTCAGGTCCCCTTTTATTCTTTCCCCTCTAATCTTAAACTGATGCCCTCTAGTCTCGATTCCCCAACCCTGGGAAAAAGACTGAGTGTGTTCACCCTATCCATGTCTCTCACGATGTTATACACCTCTGTAGGGTCCCCTCTCAGTCTCCTACGCTCTAAAGAAAAAACGCCCTAGCTTGTCCAACCTCTCCCTAGACCATTGAGTCCAGGCAACAACCTTGTAAATTTCTTCTGCACTCTTTTCAGTTTAATAACAAGCTTCCTATAATAAGGTAACCAAAACTGAACACAATACTCCAAGTGGGCCTCACCAATGTCCTGTATAACTGCAACATAACTTCCCAACTTCTACACACAATGTCCTGACTAATGAAGGCCAGTGTGCCAAAAGCCTTCTTCACTGCCCTGTCTATCTATGACTCCATTTTCAGAGGACTGTGAACCAGAACTCCAAGATCCCTCTGTTCCACTACACTCCTTAAGGCCGTATCATTCACCATTAAACTCCTACCTTGATTTGACTTTTTAAAATGCAAGACCTCACACTTACCTATAGTAAACCCCATTTGCCACTTCTTCGCCTGCTTCCCCAGCTGATCAAAGTTGAGCTGCAATTTCTAATAGCACTTCACAAGTTCCAGTACACTACCCCAATGAGTTGCATAACCTGTAATTTTATCTTGTAAAGGAAAGGGCTTTGTATTGCTCCTTTAAAAGTTGTGTATGCTAATAAGCCAAGGTCTGGGATAACACACATAGCAAGTAGACATGAGAGCCTCGAGCAACAGCATGCTGTAATAAGGATGTGCACATATATTGCTCTATAACTGCAAGTTATCAGTTTGTTTGTAAGCAAACTTGTTTGATATTTTCAAATAAATTGTATCTAAGCTACTTACCAATCCAATATGATAGTGCTAATTCTGTGTTAAGAATAAAAATATGTTAAAGTACCCACTGTTAAAATTATTTCTGTCAAAATGATAACATTAATTACTCACTGTGATCAATAACAATGGAAATTTGGTGCAGATAATAATCATACAGCTACTTCAACCTTCCACCACCATCCAGAAAAGGCAAAGCTGCACAAACCCCCTGTCACATTTCATCCCAGGTCATGACAAGTGCTTTATAAATGCAACTGGTCTTGCTGTCTGGCATTAGTTAGTAACAATTTCTGCATTCTGGATACCAAGTTATTGCAATGCACAGGAAATGGTGAAAGAAAATGCTACCACTTTGGGGGGGCTCAGGTGCATTTCATTGACACTCTCTTTTTAACCATGGAACATATAGTTAATTTAGTTGGCATTGCAACTAGGTCCTCCTTGAGAGCCCTTGGAACAGTTAGTACTATTTCTGAGGCATGTACTTGCTGGGGCCATGGAGGTCCAGAAGCACAACCTATTCTGCAATAAGCAGTGAACTGAATGAACAGGCTTCTAACTGGATGACACATCTGCTTCAGTTTTCTTTCCAGCAGATGATGACAAAAGCCTGATAGATAGCAGGGCATGTAGCCTTCACATCACTCCAGCCGATCTGCATCTTGGATAATATCTTCTCTTCAGCGAGAAGACTCGTTGGACCACATGGTCCTGGCTGTAGGTGGACTCTTTCAAGTCTGAACTCCTACAAATTGCTGAGCACAAGCTTCTGGTCGCCACACGATAGGAAGAATGTGATTGTACTGGAGAAGGTGCACAGGAGATTTATCAGGACGTTGCCTAGGATGGAACATTTCAGCGTTGAAAGAGTCTGGATAAGCACAGGTTGATTTCTTTGGAGGAGAGCAAATTGAAGGTGAACTTGATAGAGGTGTATCAGATTATGAGGGACATTGACATGGTGAATAGAAAGCAGCTGTTCCTCTTAGTTGAAGGGTCAATAAAAAGGGTGAATAATTTTAAAGTGAAGAACATGAGGTCTGGAAGGGATTTGAGGAAAAATGTTTTCACCTATAGGCTTGCACTGCCTGGAAGAGTAGTTGAGGCGGCACACATCACAACCATTGAAAAGTACTTGGATGAACAATTGAAGTGTCGTAACATTCAAGGCTATGAGCCGAATGTGGGAAAGTTGGTTAGTGTAGGTAGCAATGCACTTTTGGCTGTACAGACTTGATAGGCCAAAAGGCCTCTCCATTTCTATGATTTTATGAACTGCACAACATTCCCAGTTAACTTTCCTTCTTTTCTCCTCAGCTGCTGCATGAAAATACTCATCCTTGGTGACATATAAGATTTATAATTCATTTTATATGTATGTGTGTATAGAGAGGCAGAGAGAGAAGTAAAAAACAAAAACATTCTAGAAATACTTCGTAAGCCAGGTAGCATCTGTGGATATAATTAATATTTCAGGTTCATGACTTTGCATAAGAATTGAGAAAATTGAATTGTAAAAGGTTCTGAGCAAAAGGAGTTGAGGATGGAAAGAACAACGAAATTGAAAGGCAGCAGAGATTGCATAAGATACGATTTCATGGTACAAAAGCAAAAGTGAATGATAATGGGAAACGCAGAGAAACAAAAGATGTTCCTGTACAATCTTTTGTTTTATTGAAACAAAAGATATGCTTCAAGAAGTTATGGCTGGATATCTGTTTTCAGAACGCAAGTAAAGAAATAGTCAATTCTCAGCATGAAACTTGAGTAGCTTGCTGAAAAAGTATACCTTTATATCTTTTGTCCATACTCTTCATGTTGCACTTATCAGGACAGTTTTCATGAATATCAATTCAAGTCAAAACCCAAGATAAATACTGGTTGAGAGTGTTGATGTTTGCACCATCACCTGCTTATGTCCACTTTTGCAATATTGCATTACTTCACTCCTGCATCAGCTCATTTGCTTCTGAAACACTCATCTGTGCCATGGTTTCATCTAAACTTGATTATTCTAAATAAATTCCTGTCTGATCTTTTACATTCTATCCTCCATAAATTTGAGGTCGTCTAAAATCCAATGGCTGTTTATTAACCAGCTATATGTCCCAAGATCCCTTTGTCGAACAGTGTCAATTCTTATTTTTGAATCATTCCATGACCTTGTCCTTCCTATCCTACAAACTGCTCTGACTTTACAGCTGAGATATCTGTACTTTTCTAATTGTGACTTATTGCATGTTCCCAACTACCTGTAATAATTGTCCCATCGTTGGTGGCCATGCCTTCATTGCCTGGGTACCAAATTCTGGAATTTATTCCCAACACTTGTTTAACTTGCTTCCCTTATTTACGAAACTTCATGAAACAGTGTAAAAATTGCACACAAGTTATCTGACCTAACATCTTAGGTAATTCAGTGTTATACTTTGTATTGCTCCAGTGAAGTGCTTTGGGATGTTTCATCATGTTAAAAGGTGCTCTAACTGTAAAGTGGATTGAGAAGCAACTATTAATCCATGTTATTTCAGTTCTCTCCCTTGTACACTTCTCCACAATAGTTTCTTCTGATGTGTCAAGGGCACTAATCGTTAAAGCAAATTATTTTAAACATAGAGAGACATTTTTTTCAAAAAACGGTATTAAGGTGAACTATACTTTAGAATTAAATTTTTCAAGCATCATTAATGGCAAGACCTCCTAAGGAAAATTCACACATACCACAAGGTGTTAAGAATGCAAATATGATTCAGCTTTACCTCACGTTCTTCTTCTTGTTCTTTTTTAATCTGCTCCTGTCGTTCCTGCTCTGCCATTTCTCGTTCTTGTGCTTCTCTCTGATTTATAAAAGCAAAGTGAATGCATGAAATTAAAAGCAATTTAAGACATCACTTTAAAAATGTAGTACCGTACAACAGCATCATTTTGTATTTTCAAATTATGTTTCTGATTAATGGACACAAAGGCACAAGTATTCACACAACATATGAACAAGGGGCTAAAGGAGGCCATTCAGCCCCCCTGAGGCTGCTCCATCTTTAAACGGTCATGATGGATGTGATTGTAATTTCAAATCCATATTCCTGCCTACCCTGATAATGTTTCACCCTCTTGTGCACCATGGATCTATTCCAGCATTGCCTGAAAAATATTCAAAGACTCTTCTTCAACCACCTTTTCAGAAGGAGTTCCAAACATTCATGACCCTCCATAAGAAAGAATTTCACCTTATCTCTGTCTCAAAAGGGGTGACTCCTTATTTTTAAACAGCGACCCCTAGTTCTAGATTCTCCCATAACAGGAAGCATCCTTTCCACATCTACCTTGTCAACACCTTAAATTTTTTAATCAAGTCGCCTCTTACTCTTTAAACTCCAGGGGATACAAGCTCAGTCTGACCAATCTTTCCTCACAAGACAACCATCCTAATCCAGTATTAGGCTAATAGACCTCTGAACTTTAATTTTATTTTAAATTAAACAAAATTTAAAAGTTAATTAATATGCACACATTTCCAATACCAAACGAAATGATTAGGAGAGAATAAAAGGTACGGATTGAGGGGCCTGCCCACAACGACACTACTGGCAGATTGACATCTTGAACAGATAGTACAAAGGACTAGTGAATATATCTAATTTTTGAAGAAAGACTGAAGTCTTCAGTTTATGTTTATATCTCCAGTGTTTCTCTTTGCTCTTTAAAAAGAAATCAGCTTACCAGTTTGATAGTGGTGATTTTTTTTTCCTTTTCAGTTCATAAAAATGAAATATCATTACAGTAAATAAAACTGTGGACACTGGAATCTGAAACAAAAACAGAACTGCTGGAGAAACTCAGCAGGTCTGCTCGCATCTAGGGTGAGAAAAGCAAAGTTAATGCTTTGAGTCTACTGACACCTTGTCAGACTGTTCTGACACTATCCAGTACAAAATACACCCTCCACCACTGACACTCAGTTGTAGGAATGTGTTCAGCACTGCAGAAATTCACTAGAAATTCTGAGACAGCACCCTCCAAACTCACAACCATTAATCCATTTAGGAGGACAAGAAGAGCTGATACATGCAAACATTACTACCTGCAAGTTCTCATCCAAGTCCTCACCAGCCTGACTGAGAACTATATCGCCATTCCATCTGTGTCACTGAGTCAAAACTCTGGAATTCATTGCCTTTTCTTACTTTTCAGTTTTCTTTTATTTCTGTTGGGGTTTTTTTAGCATTTTGGTTTTGTAGCGAAGATGGTGCTGCAGAAGGCAACTTTGTACACTTTTCATTGTACTCACATATTCTTATGAGTACACATGACAGTAAAACCTAATTCTAAAATTCTAATTCTAATGCCATTGTGGGTCCACTTACAGCACGTGCACTGCAGTGGTTCAAGAAGGCAGCTCATCACCATCTTCTCAAGGGCAACTAGAGTTGGGCAATAAATGTTGGCCCAGCCAGGGATCCCCATGTCCCAAAAATGAATTAAAAAAAGATACTATCCAACTTCAGCAGGTAATCGGGAAAGCAACTGGAATGTTGGCCTTTATTTCAAAGGGAATGGAATATAAAAGTAGGGAAGTTTTGCGAAACTAGACAAGGCATTAGTCAGACCATAGCTGGAATAGTGTGAATAGTTTTGGACTCCTTATCTAAGGAAAGATATACTGACATTGGAGGCAGTCCAGTGAAGGTTCATTGGGTATGAGAAGAAACTGAGTAGAATGATGAGAGGTTACCTTATTGAAATATACAGATGGATGCTTTACATCGTTTAGATCGTAAACACATCAACAATGAGAAGTGTACTTTAAGAAATTGAAAAGTTATGGATGATTTTGTTCTGAAGATATTTAAAAATAAAGACCATGTCCTATCATCATTATAAAATTAATTGGTTCTATACAGTGGATGGATAGGCATGGATAGGCAATAGTTTATCGTGGTGGTATGAGGGGAATTGAAGATTGGTGGAATTCGATATAATAATAAGGTATGGGCAAGGCTTTCGAACTTACTTTCTGAGAGGATTCCCCGTCTGGACTATAGTTCATGACATCCCTAAGACGCTGTAAACCACAAATCCATTAAAAGCTAGCCCAACAACACAAAAATCGCAGATTGTTAAAATGTGGGCTTAGAAGCTAATCTTAAGCAGCTCTGGTGAAAATCAGAAAACCCAGGAACAAGGTTAGGAATCTGGGAATTGTGCTTCAGCCCTCATTTTCAATTCTCCACAGAATCTTTCCACTTCATAAAAAGAACTCTGAGTCCAAAAATCAGCAATTTTATATATGAAAATTTTGAAGTACTGGAATGACTTTTCAAACATAAATTTGTTTTTTAAAAAAATTCTTCTTGGGATGTCACTGTCATGACTATCACCCGCTCTTAAATGTTGTCAGTGTTGCGCGTGTCCAAAGAAAAGTCAATGAGGAAAACTACATTTTTGAAAGCAAATATGATAATTTCAGAACTTTTTCTTAGTTGCTCTAAAATAAGATTTAGTAAAAGACAAACAAAACCTACTTCGATAAGAGGGAAATGAGTTGAAAAAGAAACAATTTTGTCGAGATATTTCACTGGGCATTCTGACTAATTGTATAATATTCTGCTGATAGGAATACTAAGCCACATTTTTGCAGGTGAATCGTTGACACCAACCCAACATTAATTTTTGAAAGATTAAGATCTTAAATGAAATGAAGCCCTGCTAGATACATTAAAATGGATAATAAACAAGCATGAACAAACCTTCGCTCGATCTGCTTCGAGAGAAACTCTGTACGCCTCATCCTGTTCTCGTTTCACCCTTTCTCTTGCTTCACGTTCATCCTTGCAAAGGTAAAGCATTGAACAAAATTAGTGGGAACCAAAGCATCCTCTATTAGTTCGTTGATATGCAATTTTCCCTCTAATTCCAGTTTGCTGTCGGCAGTGGGTTTGTTGGACTGTGCAATGCCTTTTAAAGAGACCCTCAAATGAGGAAACAGGCATTTATTTGGTACGCTATTGTGTGTGGCCTACTTATCCTCTGCACAGCACATTCCGAAATGCTAGGAAGAACATTAGTACAGGGACCTGCTCTGCACCAAGTGTTATGAATTATTTAATCTCGCAGTTTGCTGTCACTTTTAAATGATTATAAATACTGTGCTACAAAGTCAATAATGTAACAGATTCAGTTTATTGATACGTCTAGAATTGAATAAAATTCTGGAATTTAAATAAATTAATAAATTGGAGATTAAAAGCTAATCTAATGGTGACCATGAAACCATTACAAATTGTTATTAAAACCCACCAGGTTAACTAATGTCCTTTAAGAAAGGTAATCTATTATCCCTAACTAATTGTGTGTGACTCCAGAATTAAAGCAATGTGGTTGACACATAACTGATCCCTCTGAAATGGTCTAGCAAGCCACTCAGCTGTACCAAACAGCCACAAAGCTGACAGAAAGGAACAAAACCAATACACCATCTGGCATCGACAGAGGCACCAGATACAACACCAGGAAACATAACCTCATTGACCCTGCAAAGTCCTCTTTAACCATTCCTGGGGGCTTGTGCCAAAAAGTTATATCAACTCCGAAGATGTGGGTATTACTGGCTTGGTCAGCATTTAGTGCCCAGCCCTGGTTGCTCTTGAGAGGGTGCTGGGTGAGTTGCCTTCTTGAACCACTGCAGTACCTGTTCTGCAGGTACACTCACAATGCCATCTCAGTCAAGCAACAGCCTGACAGTCATACTCATCGAATTATACCTTACAGACAATGTCTTGAACAATACCTTCACCTTCCCTGGATATGTCCCCTACCACTAGAAGGTAGATGCATCAAATGTGGCAGCACAGTACTGTACAGACAGGTTGAAGTTACTCTGGAAGTACTCAGCATTGACTATAGGCCTCATGTAACCTAATGGCATAAAATAAAACATGGGCAAAAAAAACTACTGCTGATTACCATCGACTTACTACACCTCTTTTCGAAAAGAACAGTTCTTCATGCTGAACACCACTTGGAGGAAGGGTGGCAAGGGCATAGAATGTATTCTGTGTGAAGAATGTCAATGTTCATCATTAGGAGTAGCACCACTAAGAACTGAGCTGACTGAGTTAGAAAGGCCACAGCTTCTAGATTGGATCTACGTAGGGAAAAATGGTGAGAGAACCAACAAGAGGAAAAGTTCTAACTGACCTGATGCTCACCAAACTACCTCTTATGCGATCAGGAAGAGTGACCAGTGCAAATTTCATCTTCACAATGAGGATGCCCTCCATCGTGTGTGGCACTACCACCATGCTCAATAGGACTGAGTTTAAACAGATCGAGCAATTCAAAATTGAGCATATATGAGAGACTGTGGACCATGAGCAATAGCAGAATTGTACCCAACCATAATCTGCAACCTCATGGCCTGACATATCTCTCGCTCTACCATTACCATCATGCTCAGAGATCAAACCTGGTAAAACGAAGTATGCAGGACAACAGACCAAAAGCAGCACCAGACATACCTAAAAATGAGGGGTCAACATGGTGAAGATATAAAGCAGGACCATTCATATGTCAAACAGCGGAAGCAGCATTCAGTAGAATTGGCCAAGTGATTCCACCAGCAACAGACCAGATGTAAGCTTTGCAATCGTGCCACATCTAATCATGAACGGGAGATAAACAGGAGATAGAAGTTCCAGAAATATTCTTATCCTTAATGATGGGGAGTCCAAAGCATCCATACAAATAAAAAAAAAGGTTGAAGCATTTGCATCCATCTTTAGCCATAAGTACTGAGTGGATGATTCATCTTGGTCTTTTCCTGAGAACACCTCGCATTACAAGTGCCTGTCTTTAATCAATTTGATTTACTCCACATGATATCAACAAATGGCTGAAGGCATTGGTCACCGCAAAGGCTATAGTCCCTAACAACATTCTGAAAATAGTACTGAAGACAAGTGCTCCAGAATGAGCTGTGCCCCTACCCAAACTGTTTCAGTACAGCTAGGGCACAGGCACCTACCCATCAATGTGAAAAACCACACAGATCTTCTGCACAAAAAGCAGAGTAGACCTATCCAGGCCAATTACCGTATTCTGAGTCGACTCTCCATCAACATCAAATCATTGGAAGGAGTCATCGACATTGCTATCAAAATGCACCTGCAAAAGAATAACTTGGCCACTGATGGTCAGTTTGGGTTTTGCCAGGGTCACTCGCCTCCTGACCTCATTACAAACAATCATCTAAACATGGACAAAGACCTGAAATTGATGTGGTGAGTGTAACTATCCTTGAAATCAAGGCATCATTTTGCCGAGAATGGGATCAAGGAGCTCTAGCAAAACTGGAGTCAAAGAGAATTAAAGGGAAAACTCTCCACAGGTTGGAGTCATACTAAACTCAAAGCAAGATACTCATGATTTTGAGGTCTCATTCCCAGGATATCGCTGCAGGTGTACCTCAAAGTAGTATTTGAGTAAATAGTGATGGTTCAAAACAAAGACATATCCCAGTGAGAAGGGAGGATTCCAAGAAGGGGATAAACCAACTCCAGTTAACGAGGGAAGCTAAGGATAGTGTGATGATACTATGGCAATGGTACCAACAGGTGTAATGTCCTGGCTTTTCTTTTAATGAAGAATGGTTGAGACAGAGGTAGAGAGTGCTCTGCTCAAAGCCAATAAAGTAAACAGCTTGTGAGGCCTTGGGTTTTTTTTTAAAAAGTTGGAACAATAGAAGCAAGCTCTCATAGAACCAAGATTTTTAGTTTTAGCTTTCAGCAATTACTGGGGTCTTGAAGCCGAATGCGGAAGCTCTTATTGCTCTCTGTTACAGCAAAAAGCTGGGCTTCACTTCCTGCTGCTAGTAAGTGGGCGGCACGGTGGCACAGCGGTTAGCACTGCTGCCTCACAGTGCCAGAGACCTGGGTTCAATTCCCGATTCAGGCAACTGATTGTGTGGAGTTTGCACATTCTCCCCGTGTCTGCGTGGGTTTCCTCTAGGTGCTCCGGTTTCCTCCCACAGTCAAAAAATGTGCAGGTTAGGTGAATTGGCCATGCTAAATTGCCCATAGTGTTAGGTGCAGGGGTAAATGTAGGGGAATGGGTCTGGGTGGGTGCACTTTGGCGGGTCGGTGTGGACTTGTTGGGCCGAAGGGCCTGTTTCCACAGTGTAAGTAATCTAATATGAGGCAACCTATTTTACTGAATTTGCCTTTGCCTTGGGTGTTATTATGGGACGTTACTATTTTGGAATAGTTAATTAGTAGCAGTTAATTTATATATTATTTTGTTGAACATTTCAATACTTATAGTTAGGCCAATTCTTTTATTTTGACCATTTTTAACTGTAGTGTAAAAATTATGTGTGTTTTGCTAAAATTCAAGTAATGTGACCAATCAAATTGCATCTGGAATGCAGTAAATTACATTTATCTTTAAAGAAAGAACAAGTCAGGATCTAGGCTAATATATTTTGAGGGCGTTTGGTCTGGTCCATAACAATGGCATCAAATAAAAGAAAAAACATACAATGCAGCAAAGAGGATGGAGAAAGTTGTAAAAACTAACAAAAATAAGCAAAAAATAAAGAGGAAGAAAATCAATTCTGAGCATAATACTTTGCAAGTAATGCAAGTGGATAGCAACAGCTTCTTTAAATTAAGTCATGTCTTGATAGACAGCGCTTGAGTAATACGTAGTGGGTCGAATTAAGGTCTAGGAATCGGCAGGGGCTTGATGGGCCAAAGGGCCCGTTCATATACTCATTAGCGATTATGGTAATAATAAGGGAAACTAGAAAATGGCAGAGGAATTGAATAAATACTTTGCATCCGTCATTACAGTACATGTACACTGTAAGTAATCGAAAAAAATGACTCTAATAGCATTCCAAAAATACTAAATAATCAAGAAGCAAAAAGAGGAGAGGAAATAAACTAACCAGAGGAAAAAGTGCGAGGGAATCTAATGGGGCTGAAGTGCAACAATTCTGCTGGACCTGATTAGATGCATGCCAAGATATTTAAAAAGGCAGTGGATGCACTAGTAGTAATCTTCCAAGAATCCTTAGATTTGGGAAGGGTCTTATAGGATTAGAAAACTACCAATGTAACACCTACATTTAAAAAGGGAGGAAAGACAAAAAAAGGATAAAATAGGTCCGTTAGGTTAACATCTATTAAGAGTTGATTATAAAGGATGCAAAGCAATGGATTTGGTATGATCAAGGAGGATCACAAAGGGGATTTCATACTTGACAAATTTATTAGAATTTCCTGAGAAGGTAACAAGCAGGATAGAAAAAAGTAAAGCTGTGAATGTAATATATTTGGATTTCCAAAAGGTGCTTGATAAGGTACCACACATTAGGCTGCTTAATAAGATAAGAGGTAGCATACTAGATTGGGTAGAAGATTGGCTAATTAATAGAAGATAAAGAGCTGAGGTAAGGGACTGCCCTATAAGGAGTGATTTGTTCAACTGGGCCAGTGTCCACTAGAGTTTAGAAAGATGAGAGGAGATTGGATTGAAACATATAAAATTCTAACAGGGATGGAGAGACTAGATGCAGGGAGGATATTTTTCTGGTTGCTGGATCTAGGATCGGGGACATGGCACGGAGATTGAGGATCACCCATGTCCCTATTGAAAGGCAAAGTGACATCAAAGGACTGAATGGTTTACTTTTGCACCTAGTTGTTCTTTTTTTCTAAGTGACACAATTTTCATAAGTGATAAATAGAGTTCAGACTTTAATAATTTATTCTTACCTTCTAATTAGTGTCTGGTTTGTGCAATCTTCATGTATCCCTATCATTTCAATTTTAATTGTAACTAACGAGCAGCCTAAGTTTCAACTGCCTAAACTTTAAGTCTGCTCTTAAAATTCAACTATTTCATTGTTCCAAGCTGGCAATTGATAGGATTTTAATTTTCTTTTCTAATGTATTAAGGGAATGCTGTTAAAATTTCATATAGTGGCACTGGTCACGTTTGTATGGAGTCTGGTCTGGCATTTAGAAGTTTTCGTATGCTTGTGGTTGGTGAGGGTGAATCAACTCATCCTGGGACACTGTTGCAAAAGTTCCTTAGGTTAGTGCCCTCGGCCCAACCATCTTCACCAATAGCCTTCCCTTCATCATAACGTCAGAAATGGGGTTGTTCACCGATGATTGCACAATGCTCACTAACATTCGCATACTCAGATTTTGAGTCAAGATTAGAGTGGTGCTGGAAAAGCACAGGTCAGGCAGCATCCGAAGAGCAGGAAAAGCAATGGTTTGGGCAAAAGCCCTTCCTTAGGAAGACTTTTATCTGAAACGTTGATTTTCCTGCTCCTCGGATGCTGCCTGATCTGCAATGCTTTTCCAGTTCCACTCTAATCTTGATACTAATCTCCAGCATCTGCAGTACACACTTCTGCCTATACTCAGATTCTGATGCAATCCATGTTCATCTGCTGCAAGATCTGGATAACATTCAGGCTTGGGCTGATAATTCCAAGTTATATTTGTGCCGCAGAAGAGCCAAGCAATTACCAACTCCAATATGAAAGAGTTAACACATTCGGCCTTGATAGTTAATAGCATCATCATTGCTGAATCCTTCAAAGTCAACATTCTGGAGGTTACTAATGACCAGAAACTGAACTGGGCCAGCTATATAAATACCGAGGCTATAACTGCAGGTCAGGGATTAGGACGTCTGTTGTAAGTAACTCACCTCCTGGCTCCTCAACATCTGCAAGAAACAATTTAGCAGAGTGATGAAATAGTCTCCACCTGCTTGGGTGTGTGTGGATCCAACATGAAACATGACAACATTTAGGATAAAGCAGCCTATTTGATTGCCATCCCATCCACCACCTTCAACATTCACTTCTTCTATATTGATGCACAGTTGCAGCACTGAGCACCATCTGCAAGATGCACAGCAGCAACTCTAAAAGGCTCTTTGAACAGCACCTTCCAAACTTGCAATCTCCATCAGCTATAAAGACAGGGAAACAGATGCACGGGAACATCCCAATTGCAAATTTCCCTCACTGGCACATAGCATCCTAACTTGGAACGACATCACTATTCCTTTACTGTTGTGGGTCAAAATCCTGATATTCCTTTTGTAATAGCACTGTTCATGTACCTACACCACATGGACTAGAGCAGTTAAAGAAAGCTGCTCATTACGATTTTTCAAGGAAAGTTAAGGAGGGACAATGAATGCTGGTCTCACCAGAGATGCCTATATCCAGTGAACAAACAGAATAAACAAATAGTATCCAACCAAACCACAATGTAACCCAAACAAGTAATAATAGGAATCTCTTGTGATCCAAACTGCTTCTGCCCCTAAACATGCACCTCAATTTTCAAAGACAAGCTGTGAAAATGTGGTTAGATTTGAATCACAAGTTGTATTATTTTTGATAAATTCAACAATTCAAAGGGATTTTGGAGAAGATTTGTAGCTCAGGTTGTAAGTTTGCTTGCTGAGCTTGAAGATTTGTTCTCAGACGTTTCATCACCATGCTACTTAACATCATCAATGAGCGCTGGTGTTCTGCCTCACTTGCTACTTACGTGTCTTCCCTCAGTCATCGAGTCATAGAGATGTACAGCATGGAAGCAGACTCTTCGGTCCAACTTGTCCACGCTGACCAGATATCCCAAACTAATCTAGTCTCACTTGCCAGCACCCAGTCCATATCCCCCCACCCCTTCCTATTCATATACCCATCCAGATGCCTTTTAAATGTTGCAATTGTACTAGCCTCCACCACTTCCTCTGGCAGCTCATTCCAACAGGCACCACCCTCTGCGTTCGGTCTCTTTTATATCTTTCTCCTCTCACTCTAAACCTATTCCCTCTAGTTCTGGATTGCCCCACTCCAGGGAAAAGACTTTGTCTGTTTGTCCTGTCCATGCCCCTCATGATTTTATAAACCTCTTTAAGGTCATCCCTCCGACACTCTGGGGAAAACAGCCCCAATCTATTCAACCTCTCCTAATAGCTCAAATCCCTCAAAACTGGCAACATCCTCGTCAATCTTTTCTGAACCCTGTCAAGTTTCACAACATCGTTTTGATACGAAGGAGATGAGAATTGCATGCAATATTCCAACAGTGGCCTAACCAACATCCTGTACAGCCACAATATGACCTCCCAACTCCTGTACTCAATACCCTGACCAATAAAAGAAAGCATACCAAACACCTTCACTATCTTATCTACCTGCGACTCCACTTTCAAGGAGCTATGAACCTGCACTCCAAGGTCTCTTTGTTCAACAACACTCCCTAGGACCTTACCATTAAGTGTTGAAGAGGGATGCCAATTCAATTGGGACAATACATCCAGCCTGGGACAGGCTATATAAAGACATGCACGGGAATTCCTAGAGGCCTGGCATTCAGACAGAACTCCATTAACAAACATATCGATTTTGATCCCATTTACCAACCTCTCAGAAAAAAAGAACTGGAAGTGATATCACCCCAACACCCCAGATCAAGACACATCAATAGTAAGCGGGACAGAACACTAGCACTTTGTCGGAGGCTCACTAATGATGTTACCTAGCATGGTGATGAAGCATCTGAGAACAAGTCTACCAACCCAACAAGCAAACTTACAACCTGATTCAAAAGGGTGATTAGATGATTATTTGAAAAGGAACAACATACAAAGCTTTGACAAGGCGGCAAGGGGATGGCACACAGTAAGATGCTCATTTGCAGGGCTGGCACAAATATGATGGGATGATGACCACAATCTCCATTAAAACATCCGTGATTCTGAGATAGCAAGTAAGCGTGTAGAAGTAGTAGCAATCAGACTAAATCAGACTAGTAGCAATCGGACTAATTCTGTCCATGACTAAGAATTCAAAGCATTGAAAATGGTACATTTCCACAAAAGCATATTCACATCTCACATAAACAATGTCATTTATTACTGCCCTCCGAAATACATAAATCTTCTGAGTGAGAGCGAAAGTCTCCCATAACAATCGTAATGCAGTGGCAAGAAAGTAATTAGAAATGTGAATATCACTGTTTTCTGGTATTTTTACCTCAGTATTTATCATTAAGAGGGGTGTGTCTGCCCCAGACAACCCTACTAAATGATCAGGAATGTCCCATCACAATGGCTGTGAATAGTGAACTATATCCAAATTGAACAGATGAACTGCTTATTGCTTTTGACCTAGGTTTTCAACCTTTGAAGAAACAAATTTAATGTATAGCTCTTTTGGAATTTAACTAATTTTCAACTTGATGGATTTAAAAAAAATTGATGTCAATACCCTATCAACACAGAAGCGAGAACAGGTAATTTAATGTTTTGAGACTTGCTCTGCCATTGAGATCATGGTTGATGGATGCTTTGTGGCATATTCCTTAATACATTTGAAAGCTAAAGAGCAATCAAACTTAATTTAAAATTTACAATTGATCTCACATTGCTCTTTGTAGAAGGGAGTTTCAAACTTCTCTCACCCTTTATAGAACATCACAGCGCAGTACAGGCCCTTCGACCCTTGATGTGTTTTCCAACTTCATTCCTGAAAGGTCCTAGTTTTAACACAATGGTCCCAACTGTTACCTTTCACTGGGGTAGCATGCTGGAAATTAAGCCCGGCTATTCCCACAGGCATCACAAAAGTTAAAGGATTTAAAACAAGTAAACAAAATTCCCTACTTTAATTGATTTTCAGACCAAGATTGATAGAAAGCATGGACCATGTTTCTGTACTTAAGATGAACCACTGTTTTTTTACAAGTGATTAGACTCTAGCTACAGGTAAACAGTTATAAAGCCATTGACATATAAGATTACAAACAAAAGCTCTAATCCCCTTGCTAACCCACCCTTACATAGACACAGACATATACTCAAACAGACACCAGAATAAAAATTATGGGCAGAGAAACTCAAGGAAGCAGTTCAGTGGTTCTTCTTCACAAATTGCTGAACTGATCCTTATGATTCCTAACAAAAATAGAAATTGCTGGAAAAATTCAGCAGGTCTGGCAGCACCTGTGGAGAGAAATCAGAGTTACATTTTTGGTCCAAAGATCCTTCTTCAGAACTGAGGAAAAAGTTGCTATTTATGATGAAGATAGGATGGGGGAGGGGTGAGGAGTAAACAATAGGTGGAGATAGAGCCCAAAGAGAGAGAAACACAATTGGACAAAGGAATGGATAAAAGATCAACCTAGAAGAATGGATAGCTGCTAATGGGAATATTAGTACTTGACAATGGGTAGGGTGTGATAGCAGCCCATGTGATGACAAGGTTTGGTTTGTGGGGATGAAGGAAAAAACATGGAGAAAGGTGCTCAAGCCCTAAAACTGTTGAACTTGATATTATGTCCAGAAGGCTTCAGGAGTTCCCAAGCAGAAAATGAGGTGCTGTTCTTTCAGCTCAAGCTGAGCTTCACTGGAGCACTTCAGCAAGCCTGGCTAGGGAACACAGTGGGGTGCTAACATGGCAGGCAACTGGAAACTCAGGGTCTTTTTTTGTGGACAGAATGTAGGTGTTCTGAAAAGCAGTCTGTGCTTTGCTTCCCTAGTGTAAAGGAAACCACATTATCAACAATTAATATATAACAATCCAAAGATGTGCTGGTCAGGTGAAATGGCCAAGCTAAATTGCCCATAGTGTTAGGTGCATTAGTTTAGGTAAATAAAGGGTAGGAGAATGTCTGGGTGGGTTACTCTTCGGAGGTTCGGTGTGGACTTGTTGGGCTGAAGGGCTTGTTTCCATACTATAGGGAATACTATAGACTAGATTGAGTGAAGCGCAGGTAAAGTGCTGCTTCACCTCAAAGGTGAATTTGGGGCCTTAGATAGTGAGGAGGGAAGAAATATAGGGACAGGTGTTACAGCTTCTGTAATTGCAGGGGAAATTGCCATGTAATTGTGGAAATGTGTTGAGAGTGAAGGAGAAGTGATCTAGGGTATCCCAGAGGGAATGGTTACTGCTGAGGGAATGTGTGTTGTGGTGGCAACCTGCTGAAGGAGGCATCTAATGATCCTAAGGATGTGGATGCTGGTGGGGTGGTAGGTGAGGACAAAGGGGACCCTATCACTCTTATGACATGGAAGAGAAGGAGTGAGGGCTGAAGTGCAGGAGATGGGTCAGATCCAGCTGAGGGCCTTGTTAACTACAATGCTGGGGAATCCTTGGTTGAAGAAAAAGGTGGACATTTCAGAGGTCCCCAATTCAAACTTGGTATTATCAGAACAGATGCAAAAGAGATGGAGGACAGGGAGAATGGAATAGAGTCTTTATAGGAAGCAGGTTGATAGGATATACAGTCAAGGTAACTGTAGGAGTCGATAGGTATATGGCAGATATTGGTGATCAACCTATCTCCAGAAATGGAAAGAGATGTCGATGAAAGGAAGGGAGGAGTCAAACATGGACCAGGTGAAGGGAAAGTGGAAGGCAAACTGGAATAGATAAACTTTTCCAATTCTGGACGAGAGGGGGAAGCAGCACCAATGATGTCATCGATGTACCTGAGAAAGTTGTGAGTGGAGGCCAGAGTAGGACTGGAAGAAGGAATATTCCACAGAGAGACAGGCATAACAGGGGCCCATGCAGCTACCCAGATCTATCCCTTTGACCTTAAGAAAATGAGAAGTATTTTAAGTTGTTCAGAGTGAGAACGAGCTTGACCACATGGAGGAGGGTGGTGGTGGATGGGGACAGTTCAGGTCTTTTTTCTAGGAGGAAACAGAGAGCCCTGAGACAATCCTGATGGGGATGGATGTGTGAAAGGATTCCATGTCCATGGTAAAGAGGCGGTGGCTGGAGCCCATAAACTGGAAACTTCAAAACTGATGCAAAACATCAAAGTAATCATAGAAACAAATAGGAAGAGACTGGGCAAGACTAGATAGGAAGACATGAGTTCTGTGGGACATGAACAGGCAGAAACAATGGGTCTGCTGGGCAGTCCTGTTTGTGGATTTTTGGAAGGAGGTAGAAGTGGGCTGTGTGGAGTTAGGAAACTATAAATTTGGAGGAAAGAGAGAGGAGATTACCATTGCCAAATGAAATTAGGTTAGTGACTGTTGGGGGTAGAGTAGCCTGATATTCATGGTGGGGTCATGGTCCAGGGGAGATAGCAGGAGGTTTCTGAGAGCTGGCCCTCAGCCTCTATAATGTAGAGGTCAGTCCACCAAACAACAGCACTATACTTGTCAGCAGGTTTAATTACAAAGTCAGGGCTGGATGTGAGAGCATTGAGCGCAATCAGTTCAGAGGGACATAGATTGGAATGGTTAAGGGGGGGGGTGGGGGGTGTGGTGCAGAGAAATAGAGGCAACCAATGTTACGTTGACAGTTCTCAATGAACAGGTCGAGTGAAGGTAAAATGCCAGACGGAGTCAAGGTGGTTGGAAGTGTTGGAGCCAGGTGAAAGGATCTGTGGGACAGGGAGAAGACTCTTGTCCAAAGAAATGGGCACAGAGGAGAAGGTAACAACAGAAGAATTCAATATCGTGTCATTAAGGTGGGGATGCAGAAGGATAAAACAAAGACCTTTTCTCAGTACAAAAGGTTCAGCGTCAGAGAGCAGAAGGTCAGAAAGAATAGTAAATACATGACAGATGGTAGGGTTGGGAGAGTGGATGGAGGTCAGAGGGAAAGGGAAGGGAGGAAGGTTCCAGAGGGGCATGGGTATCTCTGAGTTGTTGCATTGATGATTCCCATGACGGTCAGAATGCTACTTTTCAGTCATTTTACTTCAGATGCTTCGAACGTTTATAAGAGAAACAAGATGACTGGTTTATCAGTTAAAAGTTGCAGATTACAAGTACTGGTTTTCTCCAGGTGTAAAATGGGTTTTGACTGCAGAGAACAGAGAGACACCTTTTGTGCTAGTGAAGATCAAGAAACTTCTTTCTCTTGTTCCCAGCCCCAAGTGGTTCAGTTACCCAAGAACCAATCACACAGTTGTTGGCTTTTTATCAGCGATAACTGGTACTAGTCCATGGACCTCAGCAATTTCTTGGTACCAGCCTGCTACATCTGGACACAGAACCCCTCAGCTCTAAATCGTCTGCAATCACTTCAATTATTGCTTCAACTGAAATGGCTTGTTACACAATGCGTGTCACAGTGTCAAGTTACTTACTTTTCAAAATATGCAGCAATCCTTTAAAACACTGATCTTAAAACACTTGCCCACTCCATTTCAGCCCACAATTTTAAAAAGCACAAAAAGATAAAGACACAGACTTTACATAAGTCAAAGACTTCCAAACCACTGGTGATAGGGCAGTTCAGGAGAACGGTTTCTCTTAACATACATGGAAAATTTTCATCCAATTCTCTCTTAATCCTCTAAATTCTCTGGAATACAATCCATTTGTGCAATCTTTCCTTGCAATTTAACTTGAAGTTCACATATCATTCACATAAACCTTGGCTATTCTTCTCGAGGCAATTATTTTCTTCAACTAAGGGTGTAGGTTCCAGAACTGCTCTGTGCTCCAGTTGAAACCTAACCTGGGATTGACATCATCAATGAACACCCACACCATACTGAATCTGGAACCTGAAGTAGTGCATCCATTGTTACTGCTTCACTTATCAATCTATTGGCCATCTCCCTTGTTGCTCCCTTTGCTGTCCTGCTGCCAACCTCTCACCACCAATACTGACACCCCACCAGCTTCCCTAGTCATAATCTCGTTGTGCATCTCCTTGCCACACAAGAGCTGCGAATTCTATAACAATGTGTCAAAGACAATTAGACATGTAGTTCAAAAGGGCAGGTTGCAGGGTTAAGTGGTAAAAGACTGAATTGGACTGTTCTCTGGGACTGACACTTTCCAATGTCATTTTAGATACTATAGATATACTTTGTAATGTAAGATTATGCTACTGCATCACTACTGACTCAACAAATGAACAGAAGTCTCCAAGGTCTACAGTTAGGATGTGAGCAAGCTTTTTTCCTGGTTATAACGTCAAAGGTACTGCATGAGCTGTGAGTGCACACATTACAGTTACACTGGCAACAAATACAACCTATTTCACAGCCTAATTCCTTCCATGAAATAAAATTAATCAGAAACTTCAAAAATAACTTTCAAGATTTACAATATGACCTTGAGTCAAGATCCTTCAGTATTTTCTTGATTAAAACATCCATGTTTCCAAAGTAGCTGAAATAAAGGAGAACTATAAGAGTTTATAAACTGAGTGGATGGTATTCAATGTTAATTTCTTTCTGAAGGAATGCTAGCTGTCACAAATAATTTTCATTTAGTTATGTGAAGTGATAATTCTTTACGACAAGTTATTTCCATAAATGGCATATAATAATACCAAGTGTTTGTGAACTGAGATTTTAAAGCTAGTTAGAGATGCACAGTATAATTTTAATTATCTGTCATAAATATAAACTGCACACATTAATTTCTGGAAATGTTTCACCCAAATCAGTGACCTATTTGAACTTGACTTATAGCCGACAGTACCTGATAATACATGCAACCCAGATTTTTCAATCAGGTGCTATGGCACGTCAAAACTATTTAAAATCAACTCCATTTATCTTGAATGAAGTAGACTTCCATGAATCACAGTAATAACACAGAATGTGTCAATCATTTAAGTCTCTGTAATTCAAAGTACCAGTTCAAAATCTCAAAAATATGACAGCAAGCTTTCACCTAAGTTTTAACCATACTATAACTAGTCATAACTCATTTATAAAGACAGATCACGGAACTTTATTTTTGAGCTTCCATAATTATCTAATAATATTTAATTATGAAATACATATGGAGCATTAAACAAGAGACATTATAGTAATATTGCCTTGACCTTCAAAGGTTTTACTGTTGCTGAATCCACCATCAACATTCTGGGGTTACCACTGACCCAAAACTGAACTGGACTAGCCATATAAATATTGTGGCTACAATAGCAGGTCAGAAACTGGGAAGGTTACAGCAAGCACCTCACCGCCTGACTTCCTAAAGCCTGCCCACCATCTACAATGCATATCAGCTAGGATTAAGTGAGGACGGCAGATGCTGGAGATCAGAGTCGAGAGTGTGGTGCTCGAAATGCACAGATCAGGCAGCATCCGAGAAGCAGGAGAATCAACGTTTCGGGCAAAAGTCCTGACCCTAACCACCCTCATATTCAAGGGCAGAAGTTACATTGGAACACCACCAAGTTCCCTTCGAAACAAAAACTATCATAATTTGACATATATCACTGCTCTTTCATCAAAAACCAAAACTCCTTTCGTAATAGGACTGTAGATATATCTACATCACTGCAAAAGTTGAAGCTGGTGGCCCAGCAGCAATGCCTTAAGTGTAATTAGAATGAATAACGAAAGCCAGCCTCGCTACTGATCCAAACATCCAACTAAAGAATAAAACGTTGATCAAAAACAATTCAAAATAGTTAGTTCATATGGGCTAGCCATGTAAAATATATGGCACACTTGCCAAATAGCAGCCATTGGGTAGTCTCAGGGTGTGTGACTACCTTGGGGTGAATTGGGTGAGGAGTGAGGAAGTGGAGAATATGAAGGAATGAGGGAGTGTGGAGTGTTTGAAGAGTGAGGGGATGGGGAGTGGGTGAGGAGCGAGGGGATGATAAGTACACTGTTTTGGATACTTTTGGGCCTCTGGCTTTGTGGCACAGAAGGCAAGAAGGGTGAAGAGGACAGTGATAGTGATACGGGATTCATTGGTGAGGGGAACAGACAGGAGATTCTGTGGATGAGAATGAGACTCCTGGATGGTATGTTGCCTACTGGATGCCATGGTCAGGGATGTCTTGGACCAAGTCTATGGCAATCTTAGAGGAGAAGGGGAGCAGTCCAAGAAATCGTGATGGACATCTGTACAATGACATAGCTAGGAAAAGAGAGGAGGTCATGAAAAGTGAATTTAGGGAGGTAGGAAGGAAGCTAAAAATAAGGACCCCAAGAGTAGTAATCTCTGGGTTGCTGCCTGTGCAACATGTTAGTGAGGGCAAGAATAGGGAGATATGGCAGACAAATGCGTGGCTGAGGAGTAGGTGCAGGGGGTAAGGTTTCAGTTTTGTGGATTATTGGGCTCTTTGAACTTGAGAAGCACGCAGTATACATTAAATTGATATGCTGATGCAGCTCATTGCTCTGAAACATTGGCCAAGTGAGATGCAGACACAGTTTCAGGAAAAGCAAGGGCAGGATAAGGCAGGGGCAGGTTCAGTCTGCAGTAGTAGGAGGTTTTTCTAGGATTAGGTTGGTCACTTCTTTTATTTCCAAATCCACACAAAAAAAAGTCCTGATCAGAACACGCACCTGTGTACAGGCTGTATGCACCTCATACTCAATCCATTCATCCTTTAAAACTAAAATTGATCACAACTGTAAGACCGTAAGTTTTGCAGCACATGTAGGTCATTCGGTCCATTAAGTTGCTCCACCATTCACGAGATCATGGCTGATCTGATAATCCTGAACTCCACTTTCCTGCCTTATCCCCATTAACCTTCATTTGCTTATAGATTAAAAATCTGTCTATGTCAACCTCGAACACACTTAACAATAGTTTCGACAGCCCTCTGCGATATCGGAAACCCATGTCATTCAGATCCCAAATTAGGTGGGAAAGTGACTTACCGCTCACATGCAGCAATTACTTTGAGCATCCAGTGGATACTCAATGTGGAAGATGCAATGGGCTGAAAGTCATGTCAATTGGATACACCTCACTTTCAGGTAGGCATTACCCTATCAAATGTTATACTCTCAAGTAATTTTTCGGTCATGCAGTGCACCAACAGTTCCTTAGTCCAAAGGATAGTTTAGAAGTAGAAAGCCGGCTTGGTGGGACGGGGATATGTATGGTTAAAAATTTTAAAACATAGCTTTTATTATTTTGTTTTGAAATAAATAACTATTTTAAATATATATTCAGAATTTTATTCATCTACGTTAGTAAGACTAGTTTACAAGAACCCAGTAAGTTTATATCACTGAAAGACAATTTTAACAGCACTGTCAGTTGTGCAACAGTGACCATTTTAACAGTAATAAACTTTGACAGCTGAAATAGAAGAATGCACTGTGGAGATATTATCAAATAATGCTGTCTTTAAAATGAACTCCACCCAGTAAACTTGTCAAAAAGAGTTACTGTAATCCACAGAATAGTCTAACCCTCAGGCAAAAGAGTCAGACGGCAAAAGACAGGTGTGCTAAGTTCTAATACTTGTGGTTAACAATGTGTATCTACTCATTAGTTTTGTATGTGACAAATTCAAACATTTTGAGGTTTGTCATGCAACATCAGGCTATCAATCATCTGGCAAGTTAAAAGCCTATGTTTCTGAACAAAGCTTTCCAGTGTGACGCACTGCTACATAAACTCAAACCTGAGAAATTTCCATTTGCGTGACCTGATTGCAAATGTAGCATTTCTGTGCTATTAGGAAAATACAAACCCCAGCAAAAAATGTTTGGTCGAATAGCTCCTTCCTTTGAGTTAATTGAACAAAGCTTTTTTTAGTTATACTTGGGCCAAACTGTAAGTTTTTGGGTTTCAGAATTAAGTACAAATTTGCCCAAATCATAATAACAGCAAATTAGTAACTTGTTCAATAACATCACAATTGGTTTTAAAGAAAATTTGATAAAGTGACTTTAAGATATATTTCCTAAGTTATGAAAAGCAAAAATCACAAGCTGATGGTGTTATAAATGTCTTCTCAATTACCTTTTGAAGAAAAATTCAAGGGATGCAAATAAATTTGTGTTTTTTGCACACAGGGATACAAATGCATCTCATGAATCGACATAGGATGCATCTTGTGGCTCCTAACTTGCGTTTTTAGTGCCCATTTAATTTAGCACTTACTTGAAAACTGCCAGTCTCAGTGACTCTGCTTTGCCCAGTTTTATTTTAAGAGCATAGGCTTGTCAGTGCTAAGTTACAGCTGCCAACCCTTGTGGCTTACATTGCATTTTAGCAGAGAGGGAGGGAGAGGCAGGCAAGTTGTCACAGTTCAGAGCACTTAAGAAGAAAAATGTTGCTGTTCAATGCAATGCTGTGGCAGTCACATTTATAGAATGTACCAAGCAGCAGAATACATAGCAAACACATGGCATAGGCTTTAATCAAATGGTCAAGTCTGCAAGTTGAAGATGAACAGTCTTGTGTGTGGCCAGTGAATTATGAGCAGTCAATCAATCATGGAGCTCATTCAATTGCAGTCCATGGGATCAGCCACTATCAATCAGAAGCTTGGCTCTTGCTGTCTGGGATTTTGGACCACAGTCAATCCTGTATGCCAAGTGCATTCAGTATGGGACTTACAGGTACATCAGTTAGCATGGAGACATCTACTGAGATTCAGGGCGTTCCTGCCTAGTCAGTTTGGGGGCTGAGGTGTGATTCACTGGAATGAGTTGCTAAGGGGATGCTTATGACCAAAGAGCATTAGTGGCTGTGGCAGGTTCCCAAACTATCAGCATTTGGCCTCAGTATGAAAAGACTATGGTTATCAAGGTTGTGGTAATTTGTAAAGCCACATGTTCATGGTTAGATTGGGAACAATAACAGATGTATAAAGGGGTTGCATGGAAATGGGAGTGGGATGGAAAGCATTCTGCGAGAGCCAATTGCATTAATCATGTATCCACAGATTCAATAATGCCATCTACATGGCATTGTGATTCATGGCAGTTAAATTTTAATTCTTGCAAAAATTATGAGCTCAAGCAATCATCACTATTACACAATTTGCACTCACTGCTCCTTGTCATGCCAGATCAATTTGGATGCTAACTTAAAGTCTCACCAAGGTTTGCGTTTCAGAATCATATTTCACACCCGAAATTAGGTGTCAATGCAGAGTTGCCACATTTGCACAGTGAACTATAAATGTTCAACAACATTTGATAACTGGGATCGCCTTAGCTTGAAAGAATTAGATGGGGTAGAATTTTTGAAGTGCATCCAGGAAAGCTTTTTGTGTCAGTACATTGATAGTCCTCCTAGAGATGGGGATGTAATGGACCTAATTAGAGGGAATGAAGCTGGTGAAGTGATCAAACGATTGAATTTTCAGTGGGCAAGCATTTTGGGGATAGCAGCCATAACTCTAAGTTTCAAAGTCATTCTAGAAAGGAATAAATAGAGTACCTAAATTGGGGGAAGATTGATTTCAATATCATTAGACAGGACCTGACAAATATACACTGGGAGCAGCTATTACAGTTAAGTATACATTTGTAAAGTTGGAATCTTTTAAAAGTAGTACAGTGAGAATTCAGAGCCAGGATGCTCTTCTCAAGAGAAAGGCGAGTGCTCATGGGATCCAAGGCAAGTTGGCAAAGTGGATCCAAAATAGGCTTGCAAATTGGAGGCAAATGCTGATGGTGGAAGAAAACAGAAATTGCTGGAAAAATTCTGCAGGTCTGGCAGAAATCTCTAGGAAGAAAGCAGTTAACTTTTGAATCTGGTGACTCTTCATTACGACTGCTAGTAGCTAGGAAAAAGTGGTTATTAAGCTGAAGCAGAAATGGTGGTGGTGGCGCGGATAAGAGGAAGCAGCCCAGAGAGAAAGACAGATATGAAAGAGGTAGGTAGACAAGGAGATAATGGATAGGAGGCCAGGATAGAAGAAACGTTGAGATAATGAGCTAAGAGTGAGAAATTGGGTTAGCTGTGCAAAATGCAATTCATATAATGTTATAATGGGCCTAGGAGTATGTGGGAATGGGTGACTGTAACTGAAATCCATGTCAGAATAGGACCGGTTCTTGGGTGTGTAAAAAACATAGGAGGACGGAGTCAGGCTCTAATGGTATTGTACTTGATGTTGATTCCTAAAAGCTGCAGGGTCCCCAAAAGTAAAAAGAGATGCTGTCCTTCGAGCTTATACGGAGGCTGGCTGGAACATTGCAGCAGGCTTACAACAGAAGTGTTGGCATGATAGATGATGGCGTTGAAGTTGCAGGCAACTGGAAGTTCACGGTCATTTTTGCAAATGGAGGATATTTTTGAATTGGAGGCATGTAACCAGATATGTACCAAAGGGTTTGATGCTGTGATTGTGCTGTTATGTACATTAACGAATTGGATGTGAATGTATAAGGTATGAGTGGCAAGTTTGCATATGATACTAAAATTGTTATGGAGTGGTGGGCTGAAGGGGTTCCGTTTCTGTATTATGAGACTTTTTTTTTAACATAACAACTGTAATGTTCAAGAATGTCTTGCTGTGGGAGGGCAGCAAGCACAGTTGATTGATGCTACAACTTCACACTCTGAATGTAGCATTACAACACACATACCCTAGGTTACATACTTCAGAGCTTTCATCAAGACTTGTCTTAGGCCTCCTTTCAAAGCTTCCATGGCATACTGTCAGAGCATAATTTGATGCTTTTTTTATTACTCTATGAGGGCTCAGGAATACTGTTGCAGAAATTCTGTTTTATTTCTGACATCCCACAGATTATTGGTTTACACATCTGACATGGACATTGGTAGATTCCTGATGAAATTGCTGCACAGGCAAAGACAGTGTCAAAGGAGAGAGGAATTATAAAATTAGCAACAACAGTAACCTTTAGTAGCTACCACATAGCCTCCAGTGAGAGCAGCAAGTGAAGATCTTTGAAGGAGATGGAGAAGAATTATCGAGTCCTGCATCTAAAGTCTTCTCTGTCATTTTCTCCAGCACTTGGAAACATAATCTAAGTTCAGACTAAGGATTTCTTGGTCATCGATATTGAACTGTATTATCTGTTGGAGCATAACTTATATTTGGAATGCATGGCTATCCCATCATGGCAATCATCAAGGTTACAGCTGCCTAGACTTTTATGTCAGCAGATCGTTTTGAGGAGCAACAGGGAACCAGTACATCAACTCCCAGTCTTCAATCCATAGATATATCTGGGCAAACACTGATGCAATTTTTTTTCTCTCTAGATTACACCAGCTTATATTCCTCCCCTGCTACGAGGAGAGTCAAGCAGTCAAATTGGATTCTCCACTACTGCTGACTTCCATGGGTGCAGGATGCAATAGACTGCACCCATACTGGTCATAGGCACTCTCAAAGCAACGTAAGGTATTGGTCAACAGAAAATGCTTCCACTCCATCAGTATTGAATGGTCAGATTTTGATCATGTGTCTCAGATATGCTGAGAACTAATGATGTGTACTAATGATACAAAGTAGTCATGGGTTCCTGCCTCCTGCAAGTTCATCAGGCCAGACAGGGATAGTTGCTGGGTTATCCACCTCAGAATGGCTCATGACACCTTTACAAAACCCTCAGTGATCCAGAATGAAAATATAACACTGCTGCATCATAGTGGAATAGTCCTCCCAAAGATGAGGTTTAATGTCTGTATTACTTTGGAAAGGCCTTGCAGCAGAGCTGAGAAAGGACAGGTTACATTATTGTGGCACGCTGTGCCATTGCAATTGGAGCTGGCAATGGGTGAATGTCCTGGAAATAGAGCAATTTTGGGAAAACACTAATCTTCTGATGATGACAGCCAGTGAGAGGATCAGGGCATTAGGTGAACATCCAAGTGGTCAAAATATAGCTGTGCATCATTGGTCATCAGATGGAACTTCATTTAAACCTGCTTCCAGAATGAATGAGCTGGGTTTTGGCTTCCTTTCATTGTGTAACATTCCATTGGATAGATCACCCTTAGATTGCTAAATTGTCCTGAAATCTCAGTGCATCTAACAAGATGAATTTAACCTGAGAAACGTCGTGTGCAGTTTCTTAGTAAACCATTGCACTGTGAGGGAGTGTGGACATAAGAACTGCCGATTGTACACCACACAGCCATGAGTAGCAGTAGCCCCTTGAAACGTTATGAAGCAAAATGAAACTTTGCCTCCAGAGGTGTGTGGAATCATCATTGATTTAACATTGTTACTCTCAAGATGGGTGCAAGTGGGGACGTTTAACGTTAGGCACGCCTACCACATTCCCTGCACACTGCTTGTAGACTCAGTGTTGTCCATGTTTAAGTGCAACGCTTTGGCTGGAGTCATGAAAGTCATGGTTCATGGATTCCAGACAACTGGTGCTATTGGTAGAGAAAGAATCAGTTAGTGGCAGAGATAAGCATTTATTGGCTTCTTTTGACTGTTACAAATACTTTCCTTTTTGGGATTTGTAAAGAGGCTGCACATTTCAGAAATGGGCGTGTGATAGCACCGGGTCCAAAAGCGATAAAGACACTAAAAGACATTTTATCAGTGCATATGAACATGTATTAACAAAGTGCAAAAGAAAATTACAATGACGTTACCCATGCCATCAGTGTGTCCTCAGTATGTTTTTCTCTTCCTTTCTCTCTTGTGACATCAATGCACAGTCCTGAAATCTGCAGTTGGGATGGAGGGCTATGTGCTGCCTAACTTTTTCTGCAGCTGCCAATTTCTAACTGGATGTCAATGCATTCATATGCCGATCAGCATGCCCGGGCCACCTCAGTGACTGTGCAGCTGCTGTGTTGGAGGAAGCTTGCTCTGCAGTCGATGCTGCTGGATCTGGAAGGCTTGGCCAGTCATTCCTTGGGGGCACTTAGACGTCAGCTGTCTAGGCCTGAATGCCCTGCTCATATGTAGGTTTACCTCATTGGCCTGGACTTCTACAAACTTTGGCATCATAGGGAAGGGGAGTTGGAAAGGCCAAGCATCATTGCCCTGAAAGGAAATGGTACCTGGAGTGAGGTTGAGGTCCCTCATCACTCCCAGCATTATCAATGAAAGAATCAGTTACTGCATTGAGGAGGAATGAAAGGTCTTCATCGGTAGATATTAGGAACAAAAAGGAGGCAGTCACACTGCTAGGTGTACATTAGAAACACCCATCAGTAGGTGGGTAATAGAGGAGCAGATATATAGATACTTCACTAAGCTGCATTAGGGGATTTCAATTTGCCCAACATTAATTGCAATAGTCATAGTGTAAAAGGTTCAAAAGGGGCAGAGTGGACTGCTTTGTCCTAGATGGTAGCAAGCTTCTAGAGTGTTGTCGGGGCTGCACTCATCCAGGCAACTGCAGAGAAGCATTCTATCACACTCCTGACTTGTGCCTTGTAGATGGACAGGCTTTGGGGAGTCAGGAGGTGAGTTACTCACCGCAGTATTCCTAGCCTCTGACCTGCTCTTGTGGCTGCTGCATTTATGTGCCGAGTCCAGTTGAGTTTCTGATCAATGATAACTCCCAGGATGTTGATAGTGAGAGATTCAGTGATGGCAACACCATTGAATGTCAAGGGGCAAAGGTCAGATTGTCTCTTGTTGGTAATGATCATAGTCTGGCATTTGTGTGGCACAAATGTTACTTGCCACTTGTCAGCCCAAGCCTGGGTATTGTCCAGATCTTGTTGCATTTGGACACAGATGCATCAGTGCCTGAGGAGTCATGAATGGTGCTGAACATTGTGCAATCATCTGTGAACATCCCCCATTCTAACCTTATGTTAGAGGCATGGTCATGATGAAACAGCTGAAGGTGCTTGGGCCTTGGACACTACCCTGAGGAACTCCTGCAGAGATGTCCTGAAGCTGAAATGACTGCCCTCCAACAACCATCTTCTCACGTGCTAGGTGTGACTCTACCCAGTGGAAAGTTTTCTCCAATACCCACTGATTCTAGTTTTGCTCAAGCTCCATAATGCCACCCTCTATCAAATGCAGACTTGATGTCAAGGGCTGTCATTCTCACCTCACCTCTGGAACTTAGCTCTTTTGTCCATGCTTGAACCAAAACTGTAATGATGTTAGGAACTGAGTGGCCCTGGCAGAACCGAAACTGAACTGGGATTCATTGGCAGTTATTGATCAGAAGTTTGAAGTGCGTAAGATTATGAAAGGCATAGACAAGGTGGATAAAAAGCATTGTTCCCCTTTAGTGACAGGGAAGAACTGAGGGATATCAGTATTAGTACAGAAATGGGGCCTGGAAAATTGAGGGGATTGAAGGCAGATAAATTCCCAGGGCCTGATAATCTACATCCCAAAATACTTAAGGAAGTGGCTCTGGAAATAGTGGATGCATTGGTGGTCAGCTTTCAGGACTCTTTACACACTGGAAGAGTGTACAGATTGGAGAGTAGCTAATGTTACTCCAATATTCAAAAAGGGAGGTGGAGAGAAACTATGGGGCTATAGACCAGTAAACCTAGCATTAGTAGTGGGGAAAATCCTCAAATCCATTATCAAGGACTTTCTAGCAGAGCATTTGGAAAGCAGTGACAGAATCAGACAGAGTCCGCATGGATATATGAGGGGGAAATCATGCTTGACCAATCAGTTGAAATTCTATGAAGAAGTAACCAGTAGAGTTGACGAGGGAGAGCCAGTTGATGTGGTATAGTTGGACATTCAGAAAGCATTTGACAAAGTCCTGTATAAGAGATTATTGTGCAAGATTAAAACGCATGGCTTGGGGGAAGTGTACTGAGATGGATAGAAAACTGGTTGGCAGAGAGGAAACAAAGAGAAGAATTAATGGGTCCTTTTCAAATTGGCAGGCAGTAACTAGTGGGGTGCCACAGGGACTGGTACTAGGACCCCAGCTATTCACTATATATTAATGATTTGGATGAGGGAACAAAATGTAACATCTCAAAGTTTGTAGATATTACCAAATTCGGTGGGAGGGTGAACTGTGACAAGGATGCAGAGATCCTTCAGTGTGATCTGGACAGGATGGGCAAATCAATGGCAGATGCAAAATAATTTGGATAAATGGGAGGCTATTCATTTTGGAAGCAAAAACAAGGCAGCAGATTACTACCTGAATGGCTGTAAATTGGGAGAGGAGAGGGGAAAGTGTGCAGCAGCATTCAAGTGTCCCTGAAGGTAAACATACAGGACAGCAGGCGGTAAAAAAGGCAAATAGTATGTTGGCCTTCATTGAGGGAGGTTTCGAGTACAGGAGCAGGGATGTGTTGTTGCAGTTATGCAGGACCTTGGTGAGGCCACACCTACAATAATGCGTGCAGTTTTGGTCTCTTTTCCTGAGGAAGGATGCTCTTGCTCTTGACGAAGTGCAGCAAAGGTTTCCCAGGCCGAGTGTGGGGATGGCCGGATTGACAGCTCTATTCTTCCCCCCCCTGCCACACCTCCATTCACTACATACCTCAGTTCTCTCTCCGTTTCACATATATTAAATAAATGGCCAACAGTTGCTCAGAGTGGGCAGCTTCCTGATTGGCTAGTTTACATAAAAAGTCAGTGGACTGAGGTCACTCCGATTGAGCTGCTTCTTGGGCAACTTCGAGGATTTCTGGCCAGTTCTGAGAGTGTTTAGCCTAACTGGCCAGAAACACAAAAAGCTGTCAGAGAAGCAGCTTAATCAGAGTGACCATCTGTTAACTGACTCAAACTTTTTAAAAGCTCCCAACAATCACAACAAAGAGTCCAAAGGCAAAATTCCAAAATCCATGCCATTTACCAGAAATTTATAATTTCTGAAATGAAAATACATAGGAGTTATTTACTTTCCTAAAAGTGAGAAGTAGTATGATAAGATGCTTAGATGGCAGGTTGATCATGTACAAAGACAAAAATAAATGTGAACAAAAGTAAGTTTATAATAAAGCAATACACAATATGAAACAAAACAAATACCAGGCAAATCAAAGTCAAATACTAAAAAGTTGAAGAAAAGGCTGCTATTAGATGAGCAAAATTATTGGAAAAGAGTGCGACAAAAACCTTGATAATATTGTTCAAAGCTTTTTCAGCTGTTAAGAATCAAAGACTTGGCTGCTGAATGATGCTGTGGTTCTACGATTCAAGGACAGATTATAAATAATCCAACATATGGCTGAGATGCTAAATCAGCACTATACATTGGGCTTTATTCTTAAAGATGATGCTGAAATGACTTGGCATTCACAGCAAGATTACTAATACTGCTGAGTATGTCACCTTGGGTATAAAGAGGAACCTTAAAATCAGCTGCTGACCCAGACGCATCTATCAGTTGGTCCTTAAAATGTTGTGATAGCTCTATGCTAATCTGTGGCTTTTTATCAGAAGTAGGTGGTGGGTGGTCAGTTTCAAAAGACATATACAGGGTTTTTTAGTGACATGAGGTCCTCATAGCAAGCACTTTATTGCCAATTCAGTAGAGTTTTGAAATCACTACTGTAAATTCAGGAATCATCATGGGTGAGACTAAGGCTTTGGAAACAGCGCAGAGGAGGGATCCAAAATGAAATCTCAGTTTAAAACATTTCAGTAACTCACATAGATTCAAATAGGAAAATAAACCAGAAAAAGCTGGAAATATTCAGGAGATTTTGCAGCATCTTTGGACAGAAATGCTGTGTCAGGTATTACGCTTCAAAAAGGAAAAGGCGCAGAATTAAAATAATGCAGTAATTAAAGGCAACATGAGGAAAACTTTATTCATACAGTGCATTGTTAAGGCATGGAATTCACTGCCTGGGAGTCTGATGGAGGCAGGTTCAACTGAAGGATTCAAAAGGAAATTAGACCTATCTGAAAATAATGTGCAGAGCTACAAGGAGAAATGGGGGAATGGAACTCAGTGAACAGCTCATTTGGAGAGCAGGTACTGACATAATCAGTCAAAATACCTTCTTGTGTACTGTAACAATTCTGTCAAGGTCAATGACCTTTTGTCAATAATCACTAATTTGTTTTTTTCAGATTTTGGTCTGTATGGTTTAAAGGAGCAAAGATTTGGGGAATTCAATTGTGACTTACAAATTTTGAAGAGCTAGGTATGTCCTTGAGGGCCAATTTCAAACAGATTTTTTTCTATACATCCTGAGGTATCACTGGTAAGGCTAACAGTTATTGTACAAAAGTCATTGGCCTTCTTAAGGTGATAGTGACAGCCATCTTGAACTGCTGTGAACTGGGTGATCAAGGTGCTCCCAATAATGGTGTATAATAATTTTTTGAAGGACGATTTGAATACAACTAAGAATTTCTTCAACTTGCTAGGTAATCTCACAGGGCAGTCAAGGGTCAGTCATATTGCTTTGGGTCTGGAGTCCTCCGGAGGAAAGGACAGCAAAGCCCCTTCCTTCAAAGTCATAGTGAAACAGATGGTTTAAGACAATCCAGCAGTTTTGTGGTATTAGTTTTTCATTCCAAATTTATGTACTTTACTGAACTTAAGTTCCCCACTCATTGCTGTATCTTCAGATCATTAATCCAGATCTATGAATCTTTTGGGCAGTATGATAACCACAAAGCTTTCATATGCCATTGTGCATAGAGATTAAGACAAAGAAGGGTTCATGCTAGACAAGAATCAGGCTAAATGTTAGGTGATTCTCTGTGTTCTCGAGGATAGTGAAGCAGTGCATCAGGTTCCCAGCTCTTGTGGTGAATTTGGATTCACTGAATTCCTTTGAGAGAGTGCTGAACATGTTTCTGCTTGGGGCAGAGATCACCATGTACAAAATGCATCCGAATGTAGTCCATTTCCTGCAATATTGCTGTCATCCATTCCCCCACTCTCTCAGAACAAAATACGGCCCCTCCCCTCCGTTCTCACTTTGCACCCCAGCAAGCTACTCAGCTTAAAGAAAATTATGTGATGTATGGTGTGATTGCCAGTGATGCCCATATACTGTGCAAGAATACAACTCATGTGACATTCCTATCTTCACCTCATCTTCATACTCAGCACTGCTGCAAACCTAACAGTCGAATCTTATAGTCTGCACTCACTGCCAGGAATACAACAAATAGCCACATCAGACCATAGATTGTTCCAAACTCACTGACTCATTTCCCTCTGTATTGTAAGACAAGTTGCTGGAAGGAGACAAGGATATTTGCGTGCTCTCATTCTCATGGAGAAGGCAGTGGCTACTGTCACTGGAATAGTCATCAGAGATTATTTCGATCACATTGCCTGAATTTAAGTTTGAATTTTGATAAGCTACAAAGGGGAGGCCCTTGAACAGTTTTCAGAATTTACTTTAGAACACAAGTTTGAAGTATGAAGGAAGAAAAGATCAGTAAACAAGGCAAATGAAATCCTACTCAGAGTGGAATTCAACATTTGCAATAATTTGACATATTTTATACCAATTTTAATATTGGCAACATCACAACCCAAGTTAAACTCGAGCGCTCCAAAATATATAAATGATTTAATACCAAAACTAAAATTCTCAGACTTGAATCCTTTATCCATACTGAATTAGCAGGCCTTAACTGAGTTACAAGTAGCTCCAAGCGAAAGAATAAAGAAACCAGACTTCTTGGATTAATGGCTATCCAATGACTTCCGAGCAAAAGTGTGTTGTCAGCACAGTGGGTGAGGACAATATTGCATTCAGCAATATTAAGCTTGCACTTGCCATACACACATATGATAGTGAAGATTACCAACTCTGATGGAATAGTTTTTGCCAGTTTTCAGCTTCAGGAATGAAAGAGATGATAGAAAAGAACTTTTATAGCTTTCATTAAAAAAAAGTGCAGAACACCAAATTTTTATAGTTTGAGGAGTTGGTTATGAAACAAATGTTTTGTTTATTGGAGCCAAAAGGTGCATTAAGTGCAATAAGACGAAATATGGAAAACTAATAAATCCCTTTTAAAAGGAAAATTTTGTCTCTAGAGCCATTTTCATTTTTTTGGAATATTTAATTTGTTCTTTACTGAGTCTCCAATTTGAATTTAGAAAAATATTTGTCTTTTTATTTCATAAGACAGTCTAACAGATTGTAACAAATAAAACGCCTAAATATTTTCACATCTCTTTACCTCATCCCTTATATCCTCTTGTTGTTGCGCTGTGAAGATCTCCATGGCATTCATCAGCCGCATCATCAGATCATCTACTGTTGTATTACCTAGCAACAAAGGGACACAATCGAGCTTTAAGCTATTAAGATTAATGCATGTTTGATGGAAGCAAGCAATTTGAGCTTTCATTAGAAAGGCATTAAGAAGTAGCACTTTTTTTAAAGTAGTATGAATTCAGGATGAGATTGAATATATTGTGTGCTTGCACAGCTATTTTTAATTACTTTCTAACTAAAAATAAGTGAGTTAAACTGAGGAAAAAAATCTGAAAATATTTTATTTTATAGCGGCGTAAATTTCTTGAGAACGATCAATTTACCAAAATGCAATTTGACACTGATTATTTGCGCGCGCATCATACACAAACATAAGCCAAAGCACTGGGTCCAAATTATCTCATCCGTATTTGAACATTCAAAATGAAAAATGCAACTCATGGATTTTTAATATTTGCCACTGTCTTGTACATTCTGCATATGAATGACACTTAAAACATATATGCTTTCTACTTGAAATTACCTTGAATCACATTCAAAACTTCATTGGATGATCGTTTCCCCATAATAATAAGAAGCAAGGGAAACTGATCAGTTTTATATGTTCTAATGGTCTGTGCCACAACACTGCCAAAATGCCTCGTGCACATGCTCAAAAATCTGAAGAATAGAGGAAGAAAACAAATAGGTCAAGCAAAGTGTCCAATAATCAGTACTTGTCACCTAATCAAACCAGAAATTGAACATTTACTTGATTACAAATTAAGATTACTTCAATATTACAATTTAAGAGGTTTTGAAAAAATGCTTTTCAAAAGAAAGATTTTCTCATACTTTGTACTATGATGTTTAGCATGTTGAAATTAATTGCGCTACTTCGTCAGTGCTGCTATATTGTTTTATTTAAACACATCATGTGCATACTACACCTTGAGAATGCAAATCTAAAATATTTCTTTTTGTAAAGTGGCTGACAGCTCATTTGGCAAAATGTTAATCTTTCTAGTTATATTGCTCAATAATCATGACGATTTAATGCATCTATGAACAATCATTTTGAAGGGGTGGTGTAGCGAAGTCAATCTGTTAACTTATAATGAATAAAATCGGATAGCAAGAATTGGGTACCTGGAATGGAGCCCTTTCAATTTCCCAATCCTTAATACATATGAAAATTTATTTCATAACAATTTTCGCACTAAATAATTCTTTGTACTTCTAAGTCAGCGTTATCCTTTGATTTTCTTCATCGATTTGAAAACATTCTTATTTCCTTGAATAAATATACTCGAAAATAATATTCTGCATCTTCATTACAAGCAGAAAGAGATAATCTTGCTTTTAACAGCCATGAACACTTATGTTTAATAAATGTACTTCAAAAGCTTGCAGGTCTTATTTCCAATTTTTTTTGCTTTTAAAACCAAAAGTTAGAATGTCAAATTTCCTTCATCAATATTACATAAATATAACTTGCCAAGGTAGGACATAGTTGTTACAAAGTCAACATAATTTGGCAGGAAAAAAATGGGAAGATGGACAGCTCAGTATGTTTCATTTTGGAATTCCATTTAGAATATTCTTCAATACTGAAAAGGATTTTTATATGTTAAATAACCTGAATCTTATATATAACTGATTTGGCCTTCTCAATCAAATCATAAATCAAAAGACGAATTGTATTTGTACCAGGAGGTTTAAGTAGATAGCAATATTACAACTATCTATGAAAATAATGCAATCTAATGTTATATTTAAATATTTGATGGTAACTCAAATGTCATCGTGATAATGAGATGCAAAGGACGGAGTGCAAATAAAAGTTCTTTTTTCCAGAAAATCCAATTTAATAGCCTTGTGCAGGTAGCTACAAGTATGAGTTGACAAAAACAGAATAAAACACAAATTGTGACAGACTGAACCTGACCACAACAGTGGAAAAAGGTATTGGCTCAAATGTGGGACCTGTTCCTCAGGTCTTGGTTCTAACTAATTTCTGTTCAAGCAAGCAACATGTAGCTCCATAAATAATAACTAAGAAACAATAAATTTTTTTGCACTTAAAAAACACTATAAATTATAAAATTTATAAAAACACAGTTACTCAGTATCAGAAAAAAACGTTTTAAAAGTTAGATATGGTTCTTAATACAAAAAGGATCAAAAGAGTATGGAGAAAAATTGGGTACAAGGTATTGAGTTGGATAATTAGTCATGATCATGTTGAATGGCGAAGCAAGCTTGAAGGGCTGAATGGCCTACTCCAACATTCTCTGTTTCTATGTCTCCAAGATTCTTGCAAAGATTTTCTTGTTTTAGTCAGCACAAACATGAGGAATCCAGAGTGAAACTCAATGATTATGACAGCCAAATTGTGAGAGGTGTGTGTGTTTCGGTGAGAGAGAAGTGGGGAGGGACATGAATGAGAATGTATGCACTTAAGTGTGGGATAAAGTGGCAGGTGGAAGGTAATAAGAATCAGATTGAAAAAACTCAACAGGTCTGGCAGCACCTGTGGAGAGAAAACAGAGTGTTTTGACCATTCCTCAGAACTGTTCCAAAGAACAGCCAAAAGGGTGATCCAGCTTCATTAATTTACTATCCATTGCATGTAGCCCTGTGGGTTACAGCTTATCCAAATGCACACCTAAATATATTTTATGTGAAAGGATAGGGATTTGGATTTTAAAGTAAAACCAGATAGATGTAGGTCAGTTGTGTTAAGTATTTATACAAAAAAAAAGCTTGAAAGCAATTCTCAATAGCGTGCTAAGTGCATCAATTCCTGAAGAGAAATATGACTGCAGTGAAGTGTATGGGAGTAGCCTTGATATAATAATCACAGAAATGTTAAAGTGCAAAGGATGTCATTTGACCCACTCTGCCTGAACCAGCTCACTAAATGAGTACCATTACTTAATGCCAATCTCCTGCTTTTCCCCCCAATCCATTGCACATTATTTGCATGCACAAATAATCATCCAAAGATTTCTTGAATATCTGAATTGAACATGGCTCCACTACACTTCCAGGCACTGCATTCCATACCCTATGTGCGATTTAGAGTCATAAAGGTGTACAGCACGGAAACAGACTCTTCCGTCCACGCCGACCAGTTATTCTATTTCACCGTTTTTTTTTGCAGATCATTTGATTGATTTCCTCTTGTTCCTTTTATGAATGGGATCTATTTCTCGCTATCTACTATATCACTCATGGTTTTGAAAATCTCTATAGATCTCTTCTTAGCCTTCTCTCCAAAGAGAACAATCCAACTTCTGCAACCTATCCTCATAAATTAAGTTCCTCATCCCTGGAACTATTCTTGTAAACTGCTTCCACGGTGCATTCACATCCTTCCCATGTGGCATCCAGACCTACACACCATAATGAATGGAATGTTTATATTACTGAGTTTACATCAGATCAGAAACAATTAATTTAGTTTTGATGTCAGAACAGAAGGCCTAAAGTCTCATATCAGAAGAATCAGGAGCTCAGTTTAGAAAAAAGAAAAGCTTCTCCTCGCAAGATAACCAATTTTCAATTCGGGATATCAGTTACAACTCAAAGTATTTTAGTATTGTGATTTCTCCAAGCCAAGTGAGATTAGAGAAAATGCTTAAAAAGTTGTTAGAACTGAAAATATTTATACCATCAAAATTACAATGTGTCAAGAGAAGCTGTATTCTCTAATGCTTCAATTCAAGAATGTAAACCAATAAACATATTAAAAAATATTGGAGCAAGTCAGTCACTAATGTTGGCTGATTATGCCATTTGTCTTCCAAAGGGCTTAATGAAGGTAAAGAATGAACATGGAAGCACCAAACCAGTCCCATTATACAGAGTGCAAAAGTAGTCCATCAGGTAGCAGTTGCACCTATCATAACAAAATGCTTCATGAAATTCCAATGGCAGCTCACTTAGATTTGAAGAAAACAAATGTTAAAATATTAGATTAATTTTATTGGTCATGATTACATTAAGAAGCGATGAAATATTGACAGGCATGGCATTAATATCAGTGGGGAAACCCAACCATCAATTAAACTTGTGCCTTCAATTCCAATACCCGCTTTGGAAATCGTATTAAGCAGAGTGTTAATAGGTTGCATCGGACACCTGACCAAAACAAGGAAAGGTAATCAGTATCTTTTAACAAAAATGGATGTTTTGACAAGATTTCCTAAAGCAGTGCCTTTGGGAGAAATTACAGCAAAAATGAGAGTGGTCATTAAATTGTAGCTATTTATTAATATTTTAGGAAAATAATATGTCTTCTACTTATCATCTACAATCACAGGAAGCATTGGAAAGATGACATGAAACTTTAAAGACTGTGATTAGAGCTTATTGTCAAGAACGTCTTAATGATTGGAATAAAAGAATTCCATTACTCCAGTCTGTCATTAGGGTTTGTCCCTGAAGACACCATCGGATTCATTCCTTTTGAACCAATATATGGACATGAGGTGAGAGGACCCCTTAAATTGATTAAAGAGAAATATATAAATCAAAGTTCAGAGATTACACTGAACTTGTTTCGAGTTTCAACAAGAAATAACCAAACAAAGAATCGGCCAAAAAGCATTTGAAAAGTGCTCATAAACCGTGGAAACTAGAACAGATCAAAAGCCTAAAATGTGGAAGTTTATTGCTGAAGATAGGGTGTTAGTATAATCATTTTTCTCTGTGGAACATCAAAATCAATGTTCACTGGCCTGTCACAAATCAGAAGAAACTCAGTAATGTGAATTATATAGCAAGTACTCTAGACAAGTGGAAAATCAGTGAATGTGTCATGTTAAAAAGATATAATAACAGGAAGGATAGTCAGAAGAGAAGTGACATTCACGGAGAGAGCCAAAACAAAAGAACTTTTCTAACACTGAACGCATTTTACCAAGACAGTCTTGCCGTCTGGAACAACTTTCCAATTATTAACCAACAAAGTTATTGAAGATCACATTGCTGCATGGGTTACATCAATGATTGATTGAGTTCCGTGGAAAGATAATATTATTTTAGTGTCTATATTGTTGATTGTGGACTGAATTGGAAAAGGACTGGTTTAAAAACAAGGATTATTGAAGGACTTCTGCACAAAGGCCAGCAACTACGTGGTTGGCTCCCAGGTAGTGGAACAGAAAGGGGATGTGAACATTTGGAAGAAGCAATTAAACTTCTGAAAGGAAAAACGTTGTGTTTCTGCTCTGCAGTAAAAGCATTTCAAGCCTGAACACAGTCGGTTTCATAGGTGCTGTAAACTGTGATTTTCAATGAATAGGTCAGAGACCATTCTAGTGTGAATCAGTCTATCTGTATCTTCTACTAGCAAGTGAAACTGTCTGGAGGAGAATCAAGCAGCACAATGCTCTATTGAGCCAAGAGGGAACCATGTGGACAGGAACCAATTAACTGTTTTCTCAAACATTCTCTGCACATTACATACATGTTTCTTCCGGTCTGTATAAGGGGGAGATCACAAGGCGTTACAACTTTAACTAGGATTGTGCAAAGACCATCCAAATAGCACCTTGTTCAAGCAGTATTTGAACAAGAGAGCTAAAGGGTGTGTCAAAATGTGGAACCAACTGATAACAAGTAACTGGTTGGTATGGACAAATGACTAGTTATCAATAACAAAGATCCTCTTTCTGCCAACAACCATGTGATTTGTTCTTAGGTTGCTGAACAGTTTGGGCCATGAACAAGATAATGAGAAACCATTAAACCTGTATTAGCTCAAGAGCTCTCTATTCTCTACAGTAAAAGCCACTTTACTTCTGAAGGAAGCAAGTTTAATTTTTCCTTTAGTGATTGCTGTGACTTTTAAGTAATAAGTCAGCAACCTTTTAGAAGTGCAAAACAGCCACCCAGTACCTCCAGAAGACCAGTGAAAGTATCCAGAGAAGCAGCATTCTAATCAGCACAACAACTGAGCAGATGCTGTGAACAGAAACCACAGAATTGCTTTCCAGTTTTTCCTCGGTCCATAACACCCATATTCTGTTTTGTTTTGATATGTGTGTGTGTGTGTGTGTGTGTGTGTGTGAGAGAGTGTGTGTGAGAGAGAGAGAGAAAGAGAGAGAATATGAGTGTGTGTGTGAGACAGTGAGAGAGAGTGTGTGTGTGAGGGAGAGGGGGAGAGAGAGAGAGGGGGAGAGAGAGAGAGAGAGAGAGAGAGAGAGAGAGAGAGAGAGAGAGAGAGAAAATGAGTGTGCCCAAGTGAGAGCAAGCAAGCACACCAGCATGTATGAGGGTGGAATTTATTATGAGGTTATAGTTTTTAAACTATTGGAACTAAATGCTGATGATTCATATTTGTTCAGCTGCAGATAGTCTCTTTACCTGTAATAAATAATAATCCTTGATAAGTACAAAAATATATCCATACTTTTGCCAACCTGGGTCTGAGAATCAGGTGAACTGGCAAATTCTGCATGTTTTAAAAAATGTTAACTTTCATGATGATTCCAGGTATAGCAGGGTTTGATATCCAATATGCAACTTTAATGAGGCATGACAAAGTTTAGGAGCACTGATTTGAAACAGACAATGAGGACTGGGTGTGGTATTAGTAAATAACACAGATGACAGAAAATACCAGGTTCTGTACTGCATTTAAGACATGGCACTGGAAACAGCAAAGGATTTTCTGCAGGCAGTTCCCAGCAGCCTTGAAGGAAATTTCCAAGACATTGATTGACTTGGCAGGTAAACTGGAGGTAGCGTTGCCTGGCAGAGCTAAGAAGGCAGAGATAACTTAAGTACAGGAAATATAAACATTCTGGCATTCTAGGAACTGTCCACTGATGACTGCACAATGTTCAGCACCATTCACGACTCCACAGATTCTGAAGCAGTCCATGTTCAAAGATCTGGACAATATCTAGGCTTGAGCTGACAATTGGCAAGTAACACTCAAACCACACAAATGCCAGACTACGACCATTTCTAATAAGAGACAATTTAACCACCACGCCTTGATATTCAATGGTGTTACCATCATTGAATCCCCCACAATCAACATCCTGGGGGTTACCATTGACCAGAAACTCAACTGGACTCATTGTACAAACACAGTGGCAACAACAGCAGGTTAGAGGCTAGGAATACTGTAGTGAGTAACTCACCTCCTGATTCCCCAAAGCTTGCCCATCATCTTCAAGGTCCAAGTCAGGAGTGTGATTGACTATTTCCCACTTGCCTGATGAATGCAGCCCCAACCTCACTCAAGAGATGTGACACCATCAGGACAAAGCAGAATGCTTGATTGGCACTGCACACAAAAACATCTGCTCCATCCGCCACTGACACTCAGTAGCAGCAGTGTGTACCATCGACAAGATACACTGCAGAAATTTGCAAAGATCCTCAGACAACACCTTCCAAACTTACGATCACTTCCATCTCGAAGGACAAGGGGAGCAGAAATATGGGAACACTATCACCTTCAAGTTCTCCTTCAAGCCTCTCATCATTCTAACATGGAAATATATCGCAATTTCCTCACTGTCGCTGGGTCAAAATCCTGGAATCCCCTCCCAAATCCACAGCAGGTGGGCTGCTACGGTTCAAGAATGCAGCTCATTACCACCTTCTCAAGGACAATTAGAGACAGGCAATAAATTCTGGGATGCCTACATCCCACAAATGATTAAAAATAAATATATCAGAATCAGTTGGTCTTCAGTTACAGTTAAAGCAGCCTGAGCATAAGAGGAGAATGAAGAAACTAAAGATGGCAGAAATAAATAAGGAAAGGGAAGTAAAAAGTGAAAGGGCAGGAAACAGAAAAGAGAAAATTAAATATAAGTGTAAGAGAAAGTAAGTGAATATGCATTTAAGCTTAAAATGACATAGCTGAAACAGGAGACATCAAGTACTAATGCAGACCCTAGTGGAGAAAATTCGTGCCAAACAGCTGCTGTTTTGCTTGCTAAGCTGGCAGGTTGTGATGCAAACGTTTTGTCACCATGCTAGGTAACATCCTCAGTGTGACTTTCGTGAAGTGCCGTTGTTCTATTTTGCTTGATATTCATATGATCCAATCTGTTCAGGTGGGATGTGACACTTAGGTTTTGCTCTGCAGTGTATTGTTTTGGGCATCTATTTCTACATGCTTATTGATGGCATTTTGGGTTGAAAAACTGGGGCTCTAGGAATTCCCATTCATGTCTCTGGTAAGCCTGTCCGAGGATAGTTACATTGTCCCAGTCAAATTGATGGCCCTCCTTGTCTGCGTGTACTGAAATGAGAGGGAATTGGTTGTGCTGTTTTGCTACTAATTGGTGTTCATGGATTCAGATTGCTCAGTTTCTTCCAGTCTGGTTGATGGAGTGTTTACGGCAGTTGTTACACGGGGTTTTGTATATCACGTTGGCCCTGCGTCATTTCGAGTTGAAAATCAGGCCTCTAGGAATTCCCATGCATGTCTCTGGTTAGGTTGTCCTAGGATGGTTACATTGTTCCAGTCAAATTGATGGCCCTCCTTGTCCGCATGTACTGAGATGAGGGAGAATTGGTCGTGCCATTTTGCTGCTAGTTGGTGTTAGTACATCTGGATTGCTAGCTTTCTTCCGGATTGTACAATGTTGTTACGTGGGATTTTGTATATGAAGTTGATCCTACATTTGCATCATAATTTGAAGTTCATTAAGTTTGCACATTTAGTGTTTAGCAAAATTTGAGGAAAAGGATGTGCAGGGACTCCTTATGTTATATCAGAAAATTAATTGGGCAAATTGGATGCTGCTCATACAGAGTAAGTTGATAGGCAATATACAGTATATTTGAGATTTGCTATCAGAAGAGGTTTCTTGAGATTATGACATTGTAAAGGAAACTATATTAGCTACATATGAGTTTGTGCTTCAGGCATACAGACAAAGGGTCCAGAATTTAAGGGGTCAGGTGGGGTATACTGAAGTTGGAAGATTTAATCGAAGTAATTTTGACAGGTGGATACCAGCATTGGAAGCTGAAACCATATACACATCTCTGACAGGTTATTCTCCTTAAGAAATTTAAAAGTAGGACTACACTATATCCCCATAATCCTAAAATACACATTCATACACAGATAGGATGAAACCACGCAGCTCTGTGGAGCACTTGATTTTGAGAAAATAGTCAAAAAAGGAACAAGGCCCTTGTCGAACGAAGAAGAATAATTGCCCGACTTCTCACAGTTTCTTTTATTTCCTATTGATGAGACCCAATTATTGTTAATTGAAGAGTAACAATATTTTTGCTTGGTTTGGGTAGTAAGTTAGTTTGACATAGTCTTATGATTGAGTTAACAGTTTAGCTTTCAAAGTTTGAGGAAATCAGAAATATTAATTCTCGGAACTTTTTCTGATTTTCAAGAAATACTTCACTGAGATATTTCTTCAACAGTTTTCTTGAAGGGTTTTACTTCTATTCATTGAGAAAGGTCAAAGTTCTCTCTTATCAGTATATTCCATCTACCCATGGTTTCCAAGTCTGTCACATAATAAAAATCACCTTAATTCAGAAACTATTGCTAGGCAACAAACAAAACTAAACTCCTTCCAAAACTCAGTTTATCTAACATTTACAGGCCATTAAGAATTCTCTCATTTCTGTTTTCAAGGCTTTCTCCCAAAGTCACTTTCGCTTCAAACTGTGCTGAGACTGCAAGTACAGACAGTTCTTCCACAATGTGACGGCTGCATTCTTGTGCAACCCCGTATTATAGAAAAATCATGCTTTAGAAACAGTACTTAAAGTGTTGGTGATGTAACCGCAATACAGCCAACATACATTTTAAAAGTTCGCGCTTTAGAACCAGCATCCCCAATTCGTCAATCGCGTTCACATTGACGAAATGTAAGCTATAGCAAAACAACCTGTAGTGATAATGGTGAGATAAGGTGGCACAGCACCTGAGTGTGCGTGTAGAGTGAGATGTGGCTTGCAACAGATCACTGTTTAGAGTGTGCAAATGTGACCAGTTATGGATGATAGAGGTTATCAACCTGGCAACAACTCTATGACTTACCTGGGCAAGTGAACAGCTCGGGGGTTAACAACAGACAGAGACAAGCCACCATACTGCAGGAACAACAGGTTCTGTGTATCCTGCAAGTTGCTGATTTTAAGCAGAAACTAAGAGACTTTGAAATAAGTGCATCAATTGCCCTGTGCCTCCTTCAAAGATGTGAAAGACTGGAGAAAGGAGATCGAAGAACAGAAAGCCTTGGGAAGAAAAAGGAACATCTTATCAAATCCTGTGAAGTGGTGCTTTTGACCTGTTTCCCAGGTTTTTTTTCCGACTCAATTTATAAAAACAATGTATTTTTGTGTTCAACTTTGCCCGCCTGTATTATGTGCGTGCGTACAGAACTTTTAAGGGTGTAGACTTTTAACTGGGAGAGCCAAATGTTAACTGTTTGTTTATTATGACTACTGTTTACTTATTTGTAATAAACGGTAGTTCATATTAAGTACAGGAACTTGGTCAGTAAGTTTTGTTAACCAGATTCCATCAGACAAGAAAATTGGGGTCTTTGTGTACTTTGATTAAATTTTTCACTTTTATGGCGACCCCAGGACGAATAGGGGCTTGAGAATCGTTGAACATTCCAAAGTAGGTCATGACAGTTACCTTAGCAGAAGTTTAACTTGTGCAGCTTCCAAACAATGAAAATTTAATTAAAAATATGCAAATAATAAGAAACTGAGAAAATGTAAGCTCTCAGTTTTGACAATATTCATGCAAGAAATCTTTCTGAATCAACCACTTCCAATGACTGAGGAAATCCTGCTGGAGACACAGAATGGATTTAGACCTTCCAGAGGAATCTTGAACATGGCCTTTGTTGCTAATCAATTCCAAAAAAAAAACTGCTGAGAATGCCACCAGGAACTCTTCATCGCATTTATCAACCTGACCAAAGCATCTTATTACGTATTTTGCACAGCTCTGAATGAGTCTCCAAAGATGTGGCTGTCCAAGAAAGTTTATCTCAATCTTACAATTGCTTCATGATGACACTACTGAAACTATAACAGAACTGACCAGAAACAGTTACCTTGAAAACCTAGACTGATGTGAAGTAAGGCTATGTAGTGAGTCTACACTATTTACAATTTGCTTGGTTATTCATCTCACACCAATATTTTAAATCTGAGCAGTATTAAATATAAAGTCTAAGCTCAGTCACTTCTTGGTGAAAACTAAACTGACCACCAGAGATGCACATGATCTACAGTATGCAGATAGCTTCAGTATAGTTTCCCACCTCTTCAACAGATTTGCAAGCTATTCTTGATCTCTTCTGTTCTGCATACATGAACCAAACCTCCTGTTTAATGTTGTCAAAACAAACATTAAACCTGTCAGTCAATATTCCACCTCCCACGTGTAATGAAAGAGAGACCCTGGAATGTGCTGAGTGACTGCCTTAGCGAAGGCCTCTTTCTAAATGTAGCCACAGAAAAAGAGATCCAACACTACATCATCCATGACAAGCTAAGCTTCCACAAACTACAACAGCAAGTGTTTGACAACAAAGGCCTCCTGAAGTTAACAGAAATCTGAATGTACAAAGGAGTTATCACCACCATGTTGTCGTACTTCAGTGAAAGCCACAGACAAGTCTAGATGAAGTCTATTAGCAATTCTCCCACACTTAATTATTTATTAATTCATGGGATATGGGTGATGCTGGCTCAGCCAGCATTTATTGCCCATTGCTAACTGCCTTTGAGAAAGTGAAGCCTCTAGATAAAATAAGACTACAGAATAAATGTTAGTGATCTTCCTGAAGCCAGTTCTACAAGCATTTGTGCAAAATTTCAAAATCAACTATGATGGATGGGATTGTGTGTCCAGATAGCCAAAAAGTGTTTGCTACCTTCAGGGTCTGTGTACAAATTCAAAAATGCAAAGTGTTCTAAGGGAAGACAAAATTAACACTCAAAAGACACACTGGAGTGCTCCAGGAAGTGGAGCAGCATTCCATGGAGGGAGTGTGTGGGAGTTCATCAGACTAATAACTGGGATTGTGGGACTATCTTATGAGGAGCAATTGAGGACATTGGGCCTATATTCTCCAGAGTTTAAAAGAATGAAAAATGACCTCAATGATACTTGCAAAATTATCTGAGTGTAGATATATAAAGAATGCTTCACCTAGCTGGGGATCTAGAAACAGGGGGTCACAGTTCCAGAAAAAAAAGGACAAACCATTTAGGACTGAGATGAGGAGAATCTTTCTTTCTACAGAGGGCTGTGAATCTTTGGAATTCTTCTGCACCTCCTCACCTCCCGCGAGGGCTGTCAAAATTCTGTAGGGAAGTAATACAGGATGGAGAACGAAATAGTTTCCTGATACCAACAAGAAGCGATATGTGAATGGCAAGGAAAAATGGCATCGAAATAGCTGATCTCGGTTGGTGGAGCAGGTTCGACACATTGAATGGCCTGCTCCTGTGTTCCTATAATGGACATTAATGGCTGTATGGTACTTGCTACCAACCGTTCAAAATGATGACAACTTGCCCATCAAGGAACATTATATTTTGAATCAAAAATCCTTAACTATGTGGCAAAGTGGTGGGAAAGAAGGCAAAGATCATATGCATGCTAGATAGAGATACTAGAATATTATACCGAGATATAACTAATCTTATAGCAAATGGTACAATCAAAGCTTTGTAGTCCTGCCTACCACCCATTGTGAAGAGTAGTGGACAGCTGAACAGCCAATAAGAGGGGGCTACACAAACATTCCCAAGCTCAATGACAGGGGGAGAATTGCATATGAATATAAAAGGCAAGGTTGAGTTTGCAACTGTCTTCAACCATAACTGCCAAATGGTTGATCCACCTCAGTCTACTCCTGAGGTTCTCTTCATTACAGAGGTTAGTCTGACAAAAATAATTAATTTAGTCCATTTGGTATCAAGAAATAGTTAGGCACACGCTAGATACAGCAGAGGCTGTAGACTCCAGCATCAACTGGCTTTAGTTTTCAAAAAGAATGCCATAGAACTAGTCACATCTCTCATATTCAGTAAACTGATATTTACCAAAGTGGAAAATCAGCCAGGCATTTCCTCTCCAGAAAAATCTAATCTGAACAATTAAGACCCTGTCGATACTCAATCGTTAGTGAAGCAAAAGAAAGTGTTGTTGAGTGTGCCACTTGATAGCACTTTCTCACCAATAATCTGGATTTTTCTTTCCATAGATGCTTCAAGTCCAGAGAATCTCCAGTATTATCGGTTTTTATTTCAGATTTCCAGATCCACAGATCTTTTTCTTGATAGTTCAGAACTTGAAAATTGCTGAAAAGAGACACAGACTGAAGCTTTTCATCTTACACTCAACAGGATAGTGCTGACAACCACCTTTTGAAGGATAATTTGGAATGGGCCCAAAATGCTTGTATTGGCATGGATATCCAGATACTTTAGCATTTTGTAGTTAGGGATATTTTATCCAATGTAATTCGGTACTTCAAAATGTTATATTAAGGAGAATAGGAATCACAATATATTTCAAGTAACAATTTTTGAACTGAGTTGGATATGTGCTATATTTAGATTTGGAATTAGTTCATAACTTTTAATTTGATTGGAAAGATGATATAAGTAATCCTTTACTAATATCTGAACTATGTAGTCATGATCATGGTTTTGATTTGCCTTGTACATGAAGCATGGAGAGAATAAATTTGTCAGTCTGCCACCTTTCAAACAATTATCTGACAAGGACTTGCGGTGTTATTCTACTCAGCCAAATACCTTTTATCCCAACTTCTTGTTTTACTAGGAAATCATTTACAAGTGCATCAGACAATACTGTAGTAATTATGAATAGTTGACAAGAAGAAGTGAACAATGAACAAGTCCATCTGAAACCTTACACTAATAAAGTCATTAGATGCTGCCCTTTCGATGGTTCTTTAAAACTTCTGAAGTTACAGGAATACACTAGCTCATTTGTAAGGATACTACTAAAGAATAAATGCTGTTGGCAGAAAGCAGATCTAGTGTTAAACCATGCTGCAAATTGATCTAGACATATCAAAAGCTGTGGAGAAAAGGAGAAAATGAGAATGTCCAACATAATCCAACGGTAATAGGAGCCCTAAAAAACCAGGAAGAAACAGTGGGAAAGTGACAAAGGCTCCAGATGTTGTGGAATCTTAATCTTTTGTAAACTAGTTTGTAAAGGACTCTATTGGGGGAGCCCTAAATAAGGCTGATACTTTAACTACCTCTTTCTAAACACAACATGCACAGACGGAACGTTTAGATGACTACTCTACTGGAAAACAGTTCAGATCATGTGCCCCTCTGTCCCTCTCCACAGAACAACAATTAAACTCCATCTGTTTCCTAACTACCTACAGCGAAATCCCTATTCAGTAGGCTAAGCAGCAGGACAACACAAAACTTTGGAAGCTATGTCCTGTACTGAAGCCCACACCTGTAGTGGATTTGCAAATGGGTCAAATGGGACCAGCACGGTCAACTGCTCTCCAACCAGGCGTGCATCATTCAAAGCCCTGTTTGTGCCAAGGGTCAGCAGCTGTGAATATGGTTAATTACTTGATGATTAGGAATGACAGGTGAGGAAAACCTACTGCTGAAAGGTGCCCAGGCTACTTAGCACTCTAGCCTGCATGGCAGATATGAGAGAGAACAAGGGACACAAGTCCCAATTTGCACACTGCGTTGAATTGCAGTGATACATATCTAATAAATATATCAGTATGTTGAATTTCGGCATGTACCTGAACTTACAACACAAATGATTCACAAATATTTTTAACTCTTCCTGGGCCTCATGTGCTAGTTGACATCAATTCTGCTTTGATTTAATAATTAGGTGAATTTTCATCAGTCAATAACAAACTGCTGTGACGAACAAAATAAAGGCAGTTTCTCAAAGAACAATCAAGAGCAAAATTGTAGGTTACTGGTTGTCATTTTGTTGAGCTAATTTGCAACACCACTGGTCAATAACAAATATGTTACAAACTTGTTATTAAACAAGATTTTAAACTGGCAACTGAAGAGCAAAACAAAACAACTCCAGGCAACCAATTCAGCTCGAGGAATACAGATGATTGAGAAGAATATTATTACTGGGCCAAATTCAATAACAAGGCAGAATTCAATAATGCCCAATTAGAATAGAAAAGATTGACCATCAAATGAAAAAACGTAATGGTGAAATTTTACACCTGCAATGCTTCATTAAAAATTAAATTGTCGCACTTAAAATGAATTTTCAATTTCGGAATATTTTAGAATAACTCATTGTAATTAAACTACTCGAGGAATTGTTTTCAGAGAACTGTTTGCATGAAATCAGTAAAAGTAGTAAAATACAACGTGATACAATATTAAAAGATTTTGATTAGTTTTCAACAATACTAAATAACCATGTTGAGTTCAAGTTTCAAAGCTCAGTACAACAAACAACACCATGGGACAACTAGATCCTCTCAAGTCATGTTTTTACTATCACATTGTAAATAAAGGGTTAATAGATTGATTTGAAGTATGCAATATAACAGGTAACAATTATTTTTATATTGCAGTAAATGTCAACTTAAAGCCTTTGGCAAGTAGGGAAGAAGTATTATTCTCAGTAGCAACACTGGGAATAATGAGGGTTTTACAGGAATTCTTAGGTTTGGAACATCTTTTTATTTTTTTTATTTTTGCACTATAGACTGAAAAAAAGGAAGATACTACTTTAAACTAAAGAGACTGTCAACAAGATGGCTGCAATTTTAAAAAACACTTTTTTTATTGGCTCCAGATCAGGTGGCCAAGGGTAGTGTGGGCCCAGTGCAGTAGAAAATTGGTTTGCAAGGAAAAGCATCAAGAAAACCTCTCTTTCTCTCTCAATGTGGAGGGACCAGCCAACTGCCAGCCAGAAAGTCTAGGGTAACAGCCAACTGCCTTCTGCTCACCACCTTCTGCAATTTCTCTCATTGAAATGAAACACTCACTCGAGATTCTGAAAGTGTTGAAATTTCAACCAGTGAGTGAAGTACTCTAAATTGGTGTGCAAACAATTCTGTCTCAACATCAAGAAAGTGAAAGGAAGAGAAAGAAAACAACTCATTGAAAACTATTGCCAATCTCTGCTAACAAACTGTTTCCCTGATAATATTTTCCTTTTTCACTTTTAATATCCATGTCTTGTCTATCTTTGTGTGACGACCTGAATGCGAGAGGGGGAATTTAAGATGGGAGAAGGTTATCTATAAGTAAGCAAATCATCTTCCCCAATTTCCATTGGTTAAAGATAATTAGTTGAGTGTTTTCTTTTAACTTGAGTTAGTTCTGGAAGCATACAGGCAAAAGATTGAAATTTAAGGAAATAGCCTTTGATTTGATTTATTTATTGCCACGTGTTCCTAAGTACAGTGAAAAGCTTTGTTTATGAGCAGTGCAGGCAGATCACAGTAAGCAAGGACATACCGATCACAGGGTGAAAAAAACAACTTAGAGGCATACAGGTTACATCGCACAGGGCGTGTACTAGGCAAGATCAGCATTATCTGAAGTTAGAGAGTCCTTTTAGCAGTTTAATAACAGCAGAGAAGAAGCTGTTCCTGAACCTGCTGTTGTGTATGTTCAAGCTTCTGTATCTACTGCCTGACAGAAGAGGTTGTAGGAGAGCATTACTAAGGTGCAATGGGTCTTTGATGATGTTGGCATCCTTTCTGCAGCAACAAAACATGTAAATGGAGTCCATGGATGGCAGGCTGGTGTCTGTGATAGGCTGGGCTATGCACACAACCTTCTGGAGCTTTTTAAAGTCTTGGGCTACCATACTAGGAGACAGTGAGGTCTGCAGACGCTGGACATCAGAGTTGAGAGTGTATCGCTGGAAAAGCACAGCAGGTCAGGCAGCATCCAAGGAGCAGGAAAATCGACGTTTCGGGTTCCAGCCTGAAACGCCGATTCTCCTGCTCCTCAGATGCTGCCTGACCTGCAGTGCATTTCCAGCAATACAGTCTCAACACAATTACCATCCCAGGCCAGTATGCACCCAGTCAGTATGCTTTCAATAGAGCATCTGTAAAAGTTGGTAAGGGCAAAACAAACCCAAGATTCTTAACCGTTTTAAATTCAAAGTAATTTTGAGAGGTGGATACCAGCATTAGGAACTGAAACTACATATGAAGCTCTCAAAAAAAGTCACTCTCTTGGAAGAACTTAAATAGTCACTGCCTTTTAAAATAAGAACCAAGACCGGAAACTAAACAAGCAACAGTGATGGCTGTGAATTATGAGATAATCCTTAAGGATAGACAGTTTTGCTGTCACCTCTATAAACTCAAGGAGGAGAGAGGATGGGAGAATAATAGAAGGCAAGTAACTAGGGCAATGAAAAGATAGTTCAGAATGCCAAGATATCCTCCATGGATTACAAGGAAAAATACTGAAGGCGGGGATGAAAATTGGAGGCTTAAATATTCCACTGTAATGAAGTGGGATCCTCTGTTCAGAACGCTGGAACTGTGAGGAAAGCCCATAGGACTTGGTGGAGCTCCTAAGAATGAATCCAAAAAGCTAATTCAAAAATGAGAATACCACACATCCAACTGTACTGTTAACTGTAGGAAAGCAGAGGTAAGGACTGATGAGTGCTCTTGAGATGAATAGGGTAGATGAGAGGCTCAAAGGGTTTTGTCAAAAGACAATTTTGGGAACATCCTTCCTGCATTCACCCTAATTAATCTTGTTAAAATTTAATTGGTGTCAAAAGTCCTCTCATTCTTCCAAACTCCAGTGAATATAGTCCTAACCAATCCAGTCTCTCTTTATATGTTGATGTTGCCACCCAGCTATCAGTCTGATTAACTTCTTTGCAATTTCTCAATAACCAAAATATCTACCCTCAGATGAGACATCCAAAACTTGGCAATACTGAATCTATGGTCTCATCAAGGCACTGTACAACTGCAACAAGACATTCCCTCCTGCAATGCATGAATCTTTTCGCTATGATGGTCAACATGCCATTTGCTTTCTTCACTGCCTGCTGCACCTTTACTTTCAGTGACTGGTATACAACACCACCTAGGTCTCTTGCATCTCCCCTTTCCCAAACTACTTTTGTTTCAAAGTGGGTAACCTCACATTTATTCACATGGTACTTCATTTGCCATGCATTTATCCACTCAGTCAACTTGTCTAAATCACGTTGATGCATTTCTGTATGCTCCTCACAGTTCATTTTCCCAACCAGCTTTGTGTTGTCTGCAAATGTTTAAATATTGTATTTAGTTCTCTCATCTAAATCACTAAAATACATTCTGAACAGCTGGGATCCAAGGACTTTTCTCTGTAGTACCCCATTTGTCAATGTATGCCTCTCAGAAAAAGACCCTTTATTCTTACTGTTTGCTTACTGTCTGCCAAATAGTTCTCTAGCCAAGTCAATGCACTAGTCCCAATTTTGTGTATGAATTTTACTTACTAATCTTTTATGTTGGGTCTTTTATGTCATGCAAATCCATGATTCAACCCAATCCTATCACTGTTCTCTAAAAGCTCTACTATGCTATTCATCTTTTACAATGAACTCTAACATCTCTGCCTTACTGATGTCAGGCAATAATTCCCAGATTTCTCTCCACCCACCTTTTTTTAAAAAAACTAGACGGTTACATTACCTGGTCTCCAATCTGTAGGAACTGTTCAAGAGTCTATACAATCTTGAAAGATGACCAACAATGCATCCACCATTTGTAGGGCCATTTCTTCAAATTCTCGAAGCTAGATTATTGGGCTCTGGGATTTTATCAGCCTTTAACTCCATCAATTTCCCCAACACCATTTCTCTACTAATATGGATTTCCTTCAGTGCCTCCTTCTAACTAGTCCCCGAATTCAGGTCATTTCAGGTCATTATTTGTTTCCTCCTTTGTGAAGACAGAACCAAATTATATATTTAGTTGCCGTGTCATCTCCTTGTTCCCAATTATAACTTGCTTTTTTTCTGGCAGTAAGGCTCTTAGATTTGTCTCCAACCATCCTTTCCTCTTCACATATCTACAGGGGCTTTTACAATCAGTTTGTATGAGCCCTACAAGCTTACTCTCATATGCTATATCTTCTCCAACTTAATCAATCCCTTTGTTTTCTTTTGATGAAATCTAGACTGCTTCTAATATTCAGATCCACTCCATTTTCTGGGCTGATTTGTATGCCTCTTCCTTAGATCTAATACTATTAGTTTAATTTCCCTTGTTAGGCATTGCCAAGCCATGCCTCCCATTTTGCTTCTGTCAAACAGAAATGAACAATTGTTGCAGTTTATCCATGCCATTGCCTATCCATCTTCATCCCTTTAAGTAATGTTCCCCAGTTTATCATAGGCAGGTTGTGCCTCACACAATCATAAGTTCTCATATATAGATTCAGGATGAGTCTCAAAATCAGCTACATAATTTTTGGTTCCTCTTCCCAAAGGGGCCTCTCAAGATTGACTAGATTGCCAATTATTTCTTTCTCGTGCTCAGTCTCGGATGGCCTGTTACCTCGTTGGTTTTGTGATGCATTGATCCAAAAATAATTCTGTACACACTTCAGGAATTTCTCTTTTATTGAATTGTTGCTGATTTGATTTGTCCAATCCATATGCAGATTAAAATTATCTGTAATTATATGCTGTATCTTAATTGTTTGCATCTCTAATTTCCTGTGTAATGCCTTTCCCAAAGTTACCACTACAGTTTGAGGGTCTAAATACAATCACCACTATAGTTTTCAGCACCTTGGTATTTCTAAGCTCTAGTCATACAAAATCCACTTCATTGGAGTTAATATTCTTCTTCAATATTGCATTAGTTTCCTCTTAAACAAGCAATGCTAGCCCATTTGTTTTACCTTTATTCTGTCTCTCCTAAAAACTGAATATCCCTTGATATTCAGTTCCCATCAATGGTAAACCTGCAACCACATCTCAATAACCTCAACTGTATCATACCCATTTGTATTGATTTACATGATTAATTTATACATTTTATTCCATCTTTTCACACTTGTGATAACTTTGGGAATAGTAGACCTCCCTTTCCCACAGACTAACCCAGTGAGTCATTGGGAATCTGACACTGTAATCACCTGCTTAATGATAAAAAATTTCTAACATCTGTAAGAAAATTATCAGTTTTGGGACAGTCAGATAGATCACCTTGTTTCTTGCCAGGAGGGACAACTTGAAGCCTAAAGATAACTCCTGCTTAAGAAGGATCACAGTCTAAGCTGGAAACAGAGTGAAAATCAAGGAAAAGAAAATTTTAAAAAAAGGTGTTTAGAATCCATATTACTTAATGAAACATGGACTGGCAGCTATAAGCATAGAATCTAAGATTGGAATTACATACTAGCCAATCAATGTGATGCATCCAGAGTATAGGTGAAGAAAGTTAGCTTGTTCCTTGTTTTCTGAGTACTCAACTGTTTTTCATTTCCAGTCTACACCACTGGTTAGCAGCTGTACCAAGGACAGCCTAAGTCTCTCACTGCCAGTACGAGCTTCTCTACTAGCAAGTCTTCTGCAGTACCTCCTTCTGGTGACACATGGAAACTGAATACCTTGTGGCTTCAGAGGAACTTGGAAGTGGTTTGGCCCCCATACATACACTGCACCGATATGTCAACATGGCATTTATGAATCAAACCCTTAGTTATGGACAAATATCTTCACTGTTTTGTGCATTCCTCAGGAGAATTAATGGATAAAAGACTAAACCCTTTCAAACAAATCTGTGAATGCAAAGACATCTGTTATCTAAATATACCACCTTCCTGGCAACTCCTACAATCAAGCCAATGCACAACGCTTAACACCTCACTGCTGGTTAAGGTTATCAGCTCCAAGGTGCCGGAGTACACTAATTTAATTTGCATATACCCATTACTCAGCCAACAATGTCTGCACTGGCTCAGTAACACTTATTGTGCATTCAGCTATCATGCATCCAAAGACCTCCTGTACAATGACTGGTTACTGCATCATTGTCAGTTGGATATTCATACTTGCAAATAAGGTATGGGTTTGGCAGACATCAGCGCAGTTAACTGGGGCACAGTCACCAACTTGAGCCTTAATTTTGGATGAACACTCGGACAGGTGATGGAAAGCTCTGCTGACCAAGAAGGCTAACCAAACAAAAGAGTGTGTGTCAACTGTTCTTCATTAGTAGCACTCTCACCTCTGATATACAAGACTCTGTTTTCAGGTCCAAGCCTAGAGCCTGACTGCATGAAAATCAGGGTTGACAGTCCAGTGCAGTAAGGAGTGAATAGTGCAAAGTCAGAGCTTCCAACTTTTGTAAGAAACATAAAACTGAAACCCAGACTGCCAGTTCCTTCCAAGCTTAAAATATGTTAAATTACTGTTAGAAGAACAGCAGGGGAGTTATCCTTAGTGTTCAGGCCAATATCTGGCCCTAAATCAAAATCACAAAAACAGATTACCTAGTTATTATCAAATTGCGAAACACATTTGCATGCTGTTGTAAAACTAAAGCAGAAGATGCCACTGAATACTACACTTGCTCAATCCATTTGTTTTTTAAAATTCATTCATGAGATATGGGGTTCCCTGTCTGGTCTAGCATTTATTGCCCAATTACCCTCAAGATAGCAGTGGTGAGCTGCCTTCTTGAGCTGCTGCAGTCCATTGGTGTAAGTACCTTTTTTTTTATTTCAAAATATACTTTATTCATATAAATAAATCTTTGGTACTTGTACAATTTCCCATGTCGTTCATAGTTATATACATTGCATGTCTTAACATTACAAAGCACGGATTGAATCAATCAAATTTATAGTTATCCTATTAACAGTTACCTTTATTAACTATCCAGTCTCTTGGTATTTGGCTGTGGCTTCAGCGGAACCCACCTACTGAGTGGGTGCCCTGTTATATGAAAGCAAATGAAATTTCTTTAACCCCCAGTTTATGGGGTTACCATTGTCCATTTGACTGTCCTGTCTCTGGGGTGGCTGTCTACATCCCCAAGGTAAGCACGAACTGCTGGACCTTCGCTGGGCTGAGGTAGCTATCCAGCTCCTCACTGGGGTCATTTACCCGCTCTGGTGTCATTGAGCCAAGGCAAGGGTCCTCACTGTCCAGTTCTGTGTCTGACAATGGGACTGTCAGAGGATCACAGCTCTCGGTTGCCTGTAGTTGTGGGGCAGTGGGTACCCCCTGGTTCTCACTGGGTGGAGGGTGGGCTTCGGGGGATACATTGTTTCCTGGTTGGGAAGAAATGCCCTCCTCTTTACCGATGGCGCTCTGACTCTTCTTCTGGTGGTGATGGCCTTCTTTGCGCCCATCTTCCCCCTCCGAAGAGCTGGCTGTCCCTCCCTTGTGCAGCTGTCTTTTCCCCTTTTGCTGGGAGGCTTTGGGGGCCTGGCAAGATTTCCTCTTCCTGTTTTTAACAGGTATCCATTCCTCTGCCTGCTTGATTACCTCCTCCTCCATTTCTTCCATCTGCCCGGCTAGAGCTAGGATCAGCTGCTGTGTCTCTCCGCTGGCTGCCGCCTCCTCCACTCCAGCCTGTTCTTCTTCTGGGTGCCACCAGACTCCGTTTCCCTGCTGTCCGGGTGGACCTTACTGGTCTTTGGGGGTCCACGGCTCACATTGCCACCTCCAGCCATCTGTGCTTAAGTGGGGCCCCCCGTCTTGGGCAGGTCTTATACATGTGGCCCGCCTCTCCGCACAGGTTGCAGCTCTTTTCTTCCTGGCAGTCCTTAGTCAAGTGACCTTCCTGTTTGCAGTTCCTGCAGATGGTCACTTTGCAATCCACCGCCACGTGTCCCGACTTCCCGCAGGTTTGGCACACTTTGGCTGCCCTGCATATGTCAGGTAGCCTCTGCTCCCTCCAATTGCGAAGCTCGAGGGTGGGTGGAGGATGTTCCCACTATCATCGGCCCTCAGAGTTACCCTGACCTGCCGCTTACTGGTCCAGATCCCAAAGGGGTCGATCACATCAGTGGCTTCTCCCTCAACTTGGACGTACCTTCCCAGGAAAGTCAGGACATCAGCCGCTGGAACGTAGGGGTTGTACATATGGATTGTAACAACCCGATTCCTCTGTGCAGGAAGCACACACAATGGGGTTGCCGACAAAATGGAAAACAACGGCTCCCCTTCCTTCTCCTTGAAGACCTTCAGGAGCTGTTCGCACTGCTTCACGCTTCTGAAGGTCACATCAAAGTAGCCTGCCCCAGGGAAATACTGCAGGCAGTACACGTCCGCTGCGGCGAGACCACAGCATCCCAACAGTACCTTCTTAATAAACAGGGTGCGGTCGAGTGGTGTACGATCCTCAATCTTCTTCACAGTCACCCTGACTGTGTTTCGAACCCCCTGCCCAGGGCTGCGGGCAGCTGTCGAGGCCATAGCTCTGAGGTTGGCTGGTCCCTGAATCGGCGCCAAGCCGAAGCCAGCTTGAAGATCCACCAAGAGCAGGTCAGCACAACCAAACGATCCTCCAACGTCCAATCATGATCCAGCGATGATCTCTTCACTAGCTCTGATGACTCGCAACTCGACACTTGTCCTGATAAGAACAGACACTTGATCTTAGCCAAAAGGTCCATTGGTATAAGTACCCCCCACAATGCCATTAGGTACAGAGTTCCAGGACTTTGACCCAGTGACAAGTCAGGATGATGAGTGGCTTGGAGACAAACATGTAAGTCATGGTGTTGTCAAGTATCAGTTGCCTTCTTCTTCTACGTGGTAGTGGCTGTGGGTTTGGAAGATGCTATGGTGTTTAAGTGCATTTTTTCATGGCATCTTGTAGATAGCAAATACTGCTATTTCTGTCCATCAACAGTTGACAGTGTGAATGTTTGAGGATGTAGGTCCAATCAAGCAGGCTTTGTCCTGAGTAGTGTCAATCTTCTTGAGTGTTGTTGAAGCTGCACTTATCCAGGTGGGGCACATTCAATCTGGCTCCTGACTGGTGACTTGAAGAGGTTGCATAGGCCTTGGGGATTATGAGGTAAGTTACTTGCTGTAGGATTCCTAGCCTCTGATCTGCTCTGTAACCACTGTATTTATATGGTTAGTCCAGTTCAATTTCTGGTCAATGGTAATCCATGTTGATAGTGGGGGATTCAGTGATGGTAATGTCAGTGAATGACAAGGTGCAGTGGTTAGATTGTCTCTTATAGGAGTTTGTCATTGTCTGGCATTTGTGTAGCACCGATGTTACTTGCAAGCCTGGATATTGGCCAGATCTTGCTGCATTTGAACAGAGGCTACCTGAGTATCTGAGGAGTTGTGAATGGTCCCAAACATTACACAATCATCAATGAACATTCCGACTTCTGACATTATGGTGAAGAGAACATTGACGATGAAACAGCTGAAGATGGCAGGCATAGGTAACTACCCAGAGCAACTCATGATTCTTGTGGCACAGTAGTACTGTTTGTACCTCTAAGCCAGGAGACCTGGGTTCATATGTGTGTAATAACATCTCTGAACAGATTGCTCAGAAAATATACCTTGTGGAACTCCTGCAGAGATGCCTTGGAGCTGAGATTAAGCACCTCCAACAACCATTACCATCTGTCTTAATGCAAGCTATTACTCTAAACAGCAGAGTGTTTTCTGTCAGTCTTACTGACTCCAATTTTGATAGGGCTTCTTGATGTTATAATTGGTCAAATATTACCCTGATGTCAAGGGCAGTTACTCTCACCTCACTTCTGGAATGTAGCTCTTTTTCCCATTTTGAACCAAGGCTGTAATGAGGTTAGGAGGTGAATGGCCCTGGTGGAACCTAAACTGGCTGTTAGTGTAAAAATTATTGCTGAGCAGTAGCTGCTTGATTGCACTGTTGATGACAGAGAGTAAATCGATGAGGTGATGATTGGCTGGATTGGATTTGATTTTTTTTGGTGTACAGGACATACCTGGGCAATTTTCCAAATTGTCAGGTAGATGTCAGTGTTGTAGCTGTATTGTAACAGCTTGGCTAGAAGAGTGGAAATTTCTGAAGCACACATCTTCAGTATTATTGCTGGAATGTTGTCAGAGTCCATAGCTTTTGCAGTATCCAGTGCCCCGAATCATTTCTTAGTATCACAAGCAAATTGGCTGGAAACTGACATCTGAGAGGCTGGAGCCCTATGGAGGAGGCTGAGATGGATCATTCACTCAGTGCTTCTGGCTGAAGATTGTTGGAAATGCTACAGCCTTATCTTTTGCAATGATTACCAGGTTGTCCCACTACTGATGATGGGGATATTAATGGAGCCTCCCTTGAGCCTCTGGAAATTCAGCCCCTTATGCCTGTTCCGCCATTCAATAAGATCATGGCTGGTCTGATTGTAATCTCATATCTGCTTTCCCAACTACCACTAATAACCTCTCATACTCCTGGTTAACAATGGATCTATCTAACTCAAAGACATTGCTTTCACTACTTTTGTTTAGCAAGACAGTTTCAAAGGCACGTAATCCTCAGAAAAAAAAATTGTCTAATCTCTTTTTAAATGAGTGACCCCTGATATTTGAGTCTTCACAAGAGGAACCATCTACCCTGTAAATTGCTTTAGAGTTTTACATCTTTTAATCCAACTGACTCTTACTCTTCTAAATTCCAAATGAATACAAATCTAGACTGTATAAAGTTTTGTCGGAAGACAGCCCAGCCATTCCCAGGTATTAGTCGAGTGAACGTTCTCTGAACTGCCTTCAACATATTTACATTCTTCCTCAAGTAAGGTGACCAATATACAAATATCTAAATGCACAACAAATTATTTTCAAATACATTTTTGGACAAAATATATACCTTTTGTAATGAATTTATTTCATTTACTTTCTGCTTTAAACTATTTTAATTAGATTTACATAATTTATTATGTGATTTCTCCTGATCATCTCTATACCCTGTGACTACTGGCAGGTTCAGACGATACATCTGAAAGGTAATTAGGCTTATCCAAAAAGGAAATATGTTCAAGAATACAGGAAGACAACAGGAGAATGGCAATCCATGAAACATGACTTCAGAGGGTCAACACATACACAATGTGCCCAATGATCTCCTTCTGTGATCTGCTTCACTCTCAACATTTTCAAGATTAGAATCTACACTATGACTATTTATTCAATGTTTGTTAATACTCTGAATATTTCATGATCAGTGGCAAAGGCAACATCTGTTGAACCAATCTTTGTAATTTTATTGTTTGTTGAAAGATTAAATATTCTATGTGATGATCTTGTTTATTTCTTGAGCCAATATAAAGAAACTTTTTGCTGATTTGACTTGGTACTTCTTTTCAAGAACTGTTTTGATTTTATTATTGTTCCTGACCAAAGAACATTCTGATGGCTCACTTAGGAAGTGGCAATCAGAATTTACCATTTGATCAACACATTCTTTCCACATTGCTGCACCACAATATTTACATACCTCTCACCTACCGCCAAGATCCGATTCTAAGTCTGACTCATTATGATGAGAATCATCTATGAAATCCTGCTTTAAGATTTTTGGCCTCTGACTTGGAGCACTTCTCTTTCTTACATTCTGTCACTCTCTAACAATTTTTTGCTTTCTTGTGAGAGACTCTATTTTCTTTCTCTGTATGCTGGGAGATAGTGAGGACTGCAGATGCTGGAGGGTCAAAGTCAATACAGTGTGGTGCTGGAAAAGGCACAGCAGGTCAGGCAACATCTGAGGAGCAAGACCCTTATGCCTGAAACATCCAGTTTCTTGATCCTCAGATGCTGCCTGACCTGCTGTGCCTCTCTCTCTGTATGCTGCCTGCCGTTTCTCTTAGTAATATTGTACAGTGTCTCAGAACATAATAGAAAACAAATAAACTATGACAAAAATCAAATGTAATATGAAAGGAAGTCAAGGACTGATGCAAATTTGTCACATTCTTTCTTAGAATGTATGGCTAAGGTTGGTAAAATCATGCCCGAGTTTAAGATGTCAGCTGGAACACAGTTTACTTAGGGGCCACACAGAACCTCCTGCCAGAGGACCAAAGCACTGCACATCATTTCACATTATGCCCTTTGGCTAAAGGTAACAACTTTACTAACAGCAGATTTCACCAAATTACTATGTGGCACTTTGTCATACCATTCGCCTTGAGAAAACCGGATACTAACACTTCTCAACACGGAAGTCAGAGCAGAAACCTGATGACATCAGCTCTCCCACTTGTTCCAAAGTACCTCCATTGTGGATTCTGGCAGTTATCATTCCAATGCTGCAGCTAAAACATGGTCCCATGAGCTAGGCAAGGCTGCATCTCTAGCCTGTTTGTTTGCTCTCATTGTGCTCATTCACTTTGTTTTGTCGTTTTGCATCTCGTCCCTCAGACAGGGATGTCAGGCTCAAAGGACCGCAATATTGTCCTGCTTTTTAGCACAGTCACAAAGCCAGGAATCTTTTCACAGCTGTCAGCTATTTTCAGTCAAGTCAAAGGAAGTATAGACTTCGGTGAGAGTGTCCTGGCACAGTAAGTCAAGAGCAGCCTCTGATATCAATCCAAAGGTTTGGACAAAGTCAATCAGACAGCACACAGTCTTTTTGATTCTTTGTGCTATATGCTGCTTTCTTCTTGGAACATGAGAGAGACCACTATTAATGGAAATGAAAGTTGGTGGCACAGTTGTAACCACTCATGCATATGGCGAGATGTTCCAAGTAAGTGAATATGCAACGTAGAGGTTATTGCTTTGATGGTTAGGGTGAGTTATAGAGAGCGAAGGAAAATTTTGCAGGCAAACCTCTGTGGCAGAACATGTGTCTTGGCAGGAGGTGGGTGCAGTAGCAGCAATAGAGTCAATGTGGGGTATCAGAAAAAAGATTACATTTGTAACACTGAGAAGGTTAATTCTGCTTCTCTCTCTGCAGATGCTATTTGATCGGAGTTACCCCAGCACTTACTGTTTTTAGTTCAGATTTAGAGTCTTCACAATTTCTTGCTTTTGTTTCCATTAATTTAGGATGGGTTGAGGAAGGCAATGCCCTGGGGAACATACTGGGTAAATGTCAATGTCTTGCATAGTAAGATTATGGAACTCTACATCAGGGTCCAAAGTCACAATCCTGAATGATATTAATAACACTGCTAATGAGCATTCTATATCAGTAACTAACAAATAAAATTCTCAACATAAAATGGATATATTAAAATATTCTCTTAATAAAAACAGGGCAGCACAATATTCACTTTCAAGTTAACTTTCCCTTCATCGCAACATTTGATATGAGATCACAATTTTTTTGCTCATACAGAGTTAATAAGAAATAGTAAACTATTTAAAACATGTAAGTTTAGAAAATAAAATTGAGTACCTTGCTCTATTAGATTCCCTTGTCATGTCCCATGCCCAAGTGATAAAATTTTGACTGAGGTAGGAGACAATAGATTCAGCACACAGCAGTTGGGAACAGAACACATTTGTAAGAACACTGTCATCATGATGGAGGTAGATGGCAAGCAGCTTTCTCTGATTTAAAAAAAAGCACAGATTAGTGACGTCAAAACTGTGACTAATTTACACTTCCTGTAACTTCCTTCTTTATACAAAACATGCTGTTCAGAACTCCTTCATTTACAAAAAAACCTATACAGAATGCAATCACTGCAATGGGAAATTTTCACATAACTCTCAGATCGTCTCATATACAGGAAGCTTTATACATTTTATCCTTACAAACTAATACTGAAAAAAATCTCATAAATCGCAAAGATAGTACAGCATCGATAACTAAATCCCGTTTTGGCTAACACAATTCACAAAACAATGTTTCTTTCCAAATTAAAGTTTCTCCAGTTATTCTTAATGTTCTAACAGCTCTATAATTTCTATACCTTGTAATTTCATATACTTAACATAAATTTCTAAAAAGAGTTGCAACATTTAGGCATTTGCTCCCTTGAAGTGCCTTGATTCTCAGGCTGTGATAAAGTAAACAGATATTTTGATTTATTTTACGCAGCAAAGGGCTTTGCTCAATTTCTGATGCTAATGGGACATTAATTTTTCATTTTATTATGAAATGGTGAGAAATGTATAATGTGTTTGCTAAGAAATGCTGTGCTTAAATTTGGATTGTGCTCGGATCAAGATCTTTACGAATTGCAGACAAAAGCTGTTAATTAGCAAATCTTTACATCATAACCTGTTTAAATCATTCATTTATTAGTTTAATGTCAACAAAAATAGAAAACAAATCAAATTTTATGTAAAAGAAATTTGACTTTTAAATTATGCTGCAATCTCTTGATAAAATCTGGCAAGCAAGTGGATGTGCAAAAGCTATATCATCAACTATTTGCGATAAGCAGCATATGATTTCTTTGATTTGGAATTGTGCACCAATACAGGGATAATATACAATACAAAAAAACATAAGAAACAGGAGTAGAGAAGGTGATTCAACCCCTCATGTCTGCCCTGCCATTCAACAAGATCATGGCTGATTTGCCCAGGCTCAAATCCTGTTTCAAGCAGCTCAACGTTCCACGATTCAGATGTTTCAGACATGATAGAGAGGGATATAAAAGGATGGGGGAGTTGCATTACTGGTTAAGGAGGACTTCACAGCTACGCTAAAAAAAAGGACATCTTGGAAGGCTCATTCAGTGAGGCCATATGAGTAGAATTCAGGAATTTGAAAGGTCAGTCAGGGACACAGACAGGCATTTCTGTGGCCCCATCACGATGATGGAATCATACTATAGACCTCCCAATAGCCAGTGGAAAACAGAGGAATAGATATGGAAGTGGTTTATGGAAAGATGGAAAGGCAATTGTTGTAGTGGGTGATTTTAATTTCTCCAGTATTGATTGGGACACTCTTTGTGCCAGGGGCTTAGATGGGACATAACTTGTTAGGCATACCCATGAGAGTTTCTTGAAAATATATATCAATATAGTCCAACTCGGGAAGGTGCTGTACTAAACCTAGCATTGGGAAATGAGCCTAGCCAGATGATCAAAGTTTGAGCGGGGGAGCATTTTTGGAACAGTGATCATAATTCCATAAATTTTAAGATAGTTGTGGATAAAGATAACATTGGTCTTTAAGTTAAAGTGCTAAATTGTGGGAAGCCTATATACAATAGTATTAGGTCAGACCAGGATAAATTAGATTGGGAACAGCTGTTTGAGGTTAAATCCATATTTGACATGTGAAAGTCTTTTAAAGGCTACTTGATGACAGTTCAGAATCAACATGTGCTTATGAGAATGAAAGATGAGAAGGAAACCTGGATGATGAGAGATATTGAAAATTTTGTCAAAAAGAAAAAACAAAGCATATGTAAGGTTTTGGAAACTGAAATTAGTTAAGGCCTTTGAGGAATGGAAAAGAAGCAGGAAATAATTTAAACAAGGAATTAGAAGGGCAAGAAGGGGCCATGAGATGCCCTTGGCAAGTAGGATTAAGGAGAATCCCAAAGCATTTTATATAAATTTGGAGCAAGAGGGTAACTAGGCAAAGGGTAAATCACTCAAGGACAAAGGAGGGAATGTCTGCATGCAGCCAGAGAAAGTGGTTGAGGTCCTTAATGGGTACATCACATCAATACTCACCAAGGAGGAGGAAATGATAATGTTAAAATCAGGGAGAGGTATGTTGATATTAAGGAGGCGGTGGCGTTGGGTGTCTTTAAAAACATTAAACAGATAATCCCATGCTTTATGGAATCTATCCCAGAATACTGATGGAGGCAAGGTTGGGACCTTAACAAAGTACATTGTATCCACTTTAGGTGCAGGCAAGATCCCAGAAGGCTGGAGAATAACCAATGTTGTTTATTTGTTTAAGGAGGGCAACAGGGCTAAACCACGAAATTAAGGTAAGTTTGCTTTGTTATCAATGACTGGAAAATTATAACAAAAGATTCTCATGGACAGGATTTACTCACATTTGGAAAATAATGGATTTATTAAGGTCAGTCAGCAACAGCTTTCTGCAGGGGAGGTCTTGTCTCACAAATCTGATTGAGCTTTTTAAGGAAGTGATGAAGATGTTTGATGAGAGTAGGGCAGTGGATGTTGTCGACCTGGACTTTCCTAAAGCATCTGACAATGTCCCTCATGCTACACTGGTCCAGAAGATTAAGTCACATGGAATCCATGGTGAGTTGGCAACTTGGATACAAAATTGGCTTGGTCAGAGAAGACAGAGGTTAGCTGTGGATATAGTGATTGTCATGAGGTCAGCCAGGTAGACCTCATAGAATAGGAGTTCTCTGATTGGGGTCGTTAATCAAATCCAAGCAAGGAGCCCTGGCTGAGAGATAAGGACAGGAGTGTCAGACATTCTGTTCACTCAGAGTTGGATCAGTGTCAAGGATTCTCCACATGTAAATAAAGGGAGTCTTGGTGACAGGATACCAGCCTCTGTGGAGATATTTCATTAGAGGAGTCTTTTTCTGACTGAAGGTCTGTGAGCAATGGTGTTCCGCAATGATCAGTGCTGGGACCTTTGTGGTTTATAACATATAAAAATGATTTGGATGAAAATGTAGGTGATCTGATTAGTAAGTTTGCAGATGACACAAAAATTGGTGGAGCTGTGGAAGTGAGGAAGGCTGTCAAAGAATACTGCAGGATACAGATCAGTTGAAATGTTTGCTGGAGAAATGGCAGATGAAGTTTAATCTAGACAAGTGTAAGGTGATGCATTTTGGGAAGTCAAAAGCAAAAGAAAGGCGTAAAGTAAATGGCAATACCCTCAGAAGCATTGATATAAAAGGGATTTAGGATGCAAGTCCGCAGCTCCCTGAAAGTCGTAACATAAGTGGACAAGATGGTAAAGAAGGTGTATCGTTCGCTTGCCTTCATCGCTTAGGGCTTTGGTAAACAAATTGCGAAGCCATGTTGCAGTTGTATAAAACTTTAGTTAGGCTACATTTGGAGTATTGTGCGCTGTTCTGGTTGCACACTGTAGGAAGGATGTGAAAGCTTTGGAGTGGGCGCAAAAGGGGTTGAGTAGGATGTTGCCTGGATTGGGGTGTATTAGCTACGAGGAGAAGTTAGATAAACATGGATTGTTTTTACAAGAGGGGCAGAAGCTGAAGGGGGTGGGGGGAGCTCGATACAAGTATGGGAATTCTGTGGTAAGCAATTCAGCTCTGACTTTCCAAAGCCTGGCTGCCATCTAGAAGGCACATATTAGAAATGAGATGGAATACCCTTCACTGAATGGCTGCAGTTCCAAGAAAGTTAAGAATATTGCAGTGCACTTCATTGGCACCTTATTCACAACCTTAAATATTTATTCTCTCCGAGAACAATGCACAACTGCAGCAGTGAACTACAAGTTGCACAGCAACTCACGTAAGTTCTTTTGGCAGCACTTTTCAAACACCGAGAAGGCCAAAAGTAACAGGTTCACAGGAACACCACACACTTCAAGTACTCTCAAAGCCACACAACATCTTGACTTTGAACTATACCACTGTTCCTTTACTGTTGTTGGATCAAATTAGTGGATCTCCTCAACAGCACTGTTATTGCGCCTACACCACATGATTTGCAGCAGTGCAGGAAGGTAGTTCACCACCACCTTCCCAAGGGCAATGAGCAATGGACATCTATGAATGGATCTGTGAATCCATCTGTGAATGGACATCTATAGTACTGCAACATTCTGTACAAAATGGGACATATCAAGCAACATAATTTTTACTAGTTACAACATCAGCAATGACAAAAAGCAGATATTGCCCGAAAGTGTGTGACTGGTGTAAGTTTTTGCTGAAGAAATCATTATAGTTTTCAGTATAAACATGACAGATTATCCTATCGAAATCTGAACTTCAAAGTCCCATACTGCTGATTCACAACAGCTGATTAGAATATTAAAATATAGTGATGCCCTTGTGATCCTTAATTAAAAAAGGAAGATCAGTCTCAGCCTGCTCTGTTGCTCATCCATTCTACATTTCAAAGTGCAGTGTGCAATATCCAGGTTACTCCACTAGAATCCCTGCTATTGTATGAAAGTTGTTAGAGAAGGAGGGCAAGGCTATGTTTGCGCAATGATTAGGCTTCAAAATAAGCTTCAAGCTCCTAGAGAGACAGCTACCCATTCATTCATTGGGCCAATTCAAAAGCCTGGAAAGATTAAACACCCCTGCTGAGCAGGCAACCAAATGCAGGCAGAAAAAAAGAAATAAAAATTCTTTAAAAACTCTTCGATGACTTCATTATTTTATGCATACGAAAATTTAAGACACTGTTTAGTTAGCGAAAAACCCACATTGACCTTTTCTAAACCCTTAATCTGTCCTTTGTAGTACTGTTGCTTTGTGGCAAGCGGAGGCTTTCCTCTCCTTTCACTGTAAGCCATTAGAAAAGGTCTTGTGAAACAGTCACACTACTTAAGAATAAATTCCTATCTGAGCTCCCCCCAACATCCCACACCCACCAAATACAACACAGAAAACCAGTGAAGTGACTTGTAGCATAGGAAAACGGACTATGCACTGCTTACATTGTACCTAGAATGATTTCACAACCACATTATTAGTTGCTGAAAAACTGCACAACCTGTACAGTGTCTTGTACCTTTTGAACAGAGTAATATGCAAACAGAGGTTTCACGACCAGATATCAATTTTTTACTCAACTATTTTGAGGAACAATGTGACATGCCACAAGTAACACTAACTTTGCCCAATTACAGTGGTATGATTCCTATAATTAAAGAGAAGGGTATACCAATCCAGTTTGATTTAGCAAATTGAACATAAAGGTTTAAAAACGTGAAGTAGATTTCCTTCTTGAAAAGGCATTTTTTATTTCAACAAATTTAGAATTCAGTTTTCTTTTTAACATCATGCATGTCTTCAGGCTACTACCAAAGAGCTGGTGTATCTCATGAATTTGCAGATCACTGGAAACTTGGGATTTCCAGCATTTAAATGGAAGCCTTTTTCAGTTTCAAAACACTGGAAAATTTAATATAAAAACTGATAGTGATCAACTTCAGCGTGCTTATTACTACCCAAAAATCTGTTATCATATTGAAGAAGTGTCATCAACCAGGGTATAACATTCATGATTTGGTGGTGCCAGTTTTGGACTGGGGTATACAAAGTTAAAAATCACACAACACCAAGTTATAGTCAAACAGGTTTATTTGGAAGCACTAGCTTTCAGAGTGCTGATCCTTTATCAGGTGGTTGTGATGAAGGAGGAGCGCTCTGAAAGCTAATGCTTACAAATGAACCTGTTGGACTATAACCTGGTGTTATGTGATTTTTAATGGGGTATAACAGAGTAGGCATTATTTAGAGTCCTGCTTCTCAGGGAGATATCAAATCCAGTCTGTCCAGCTCTTCTTGACCAAATGCCATAAAGTGAGCAGCACCAAGTAGCTTCCAAAGATACAAAGAGATACAGTGTCTCAACTCTAAAATTTCAACAGATTAGCCCAGCCACCTGTCTGTCTCTTACAAGTTGCAACAGCATGGGTTCTAGAACATACACCAATAAACAGCCAGCAAGATAAAGGATGATAATTCAGAGAGCTTTAAATTTTGTTGCTTTTTTAAAAATCAGTTGCTTCCTTGGTATAATGCCACAAGTGAACAAGGCTTTGAAGCAATGGGTTGAGTGTGTGGTGCTGGGAAAGCACAGCAGGGCAGGCAGCATCCGACAAGCAGAACAGTCGATGTTTCAGGCAAAAGCCCTTCATCAGGAACCACAGGTCTCGTCTCTCCTGCTCCTCGAATACTGCCTGACCTGCTGTGCTTTTCCAGCACCACACACTTGACTCTAATCTCCAGCATCTGCAGTCCTCACTTTTGCCCACGAAGCAAAAGTGCCATGACAAATTAATTCATACGAAAAGAAACGGCAATGAAAGCACATTTGCAGAACTACACAGCTTTACGGATGAGGCAGATGCAATACTAAGATGGTTTTTTTTCATTGAGAGCTTTCACACAATCATAGGATTCCTAGAGTGTAGACACAGATCATTTGGCCCATCAGGTCCACATCAAAGAGCATCCTGTACAGACCTATTGCCCTACCCTATATGTGTAATTCTGTATTTACCACGGGTAATCCACCTAACCTCCACATCCCTCGATACAACAGGCAGTTTAGTATGGTCAATCCACCTAATCTACACATCTTTGGACTATGGAAGTGAACCGGAGCACTGGAGAAAACCCACACAGAGACAAGGAGAATGTGCAAACTTCACACGGACAGTCGTTTGAGGGTGGAATTGAACTTGGGTCCCTGGTGCTGTGAGGCAGCAGTGTGAACCACTGGATCACCATGCCTTTTCTGGCTCATCTTTAAATTGCCCTCAAAAATGCCCTGAACCCATAAGTGTTCTTTTTCCTCTGCATTTTAATTTTCTTGGATAGCAGTGTTAGAATACATAATTCACTTGACACTCCTCGGTCTGCTTCTGTGTTGTACATCTCATTGACTACAAGACTCTAAGTCAGACTTGGTAGAGGAGAAAGAAAGGTCATACGAACATATGAAATGTGAGCAGTAGTAGGTCATTCAGCTCCTTGAGCCTGCTCCATGATTCAATAAAATCATGGCTGTTCTGACTGTAATCTTAAATCCATATGCTCTAGCTCGTAAGACAAAACATCCTCTTCACAGCTACCCAGTCAAGATCACTCAGCATCTTTTGTATTTCAATCAAGTTCTCTACTCTTCTAAATTATATCAATTACAAGCCTAGCCTAGCCAAACTTTCCTGTTAAGGAAACCCTCTCACTCTAGATAGGAGTCTGATAAACCTTCTTTGAATTTCCTCCAATGTAATTACGTCCTTTCTAAAATGACGTGATCAATAATGTACACAGTACTGCAGATATTCCATGCCCTATATGACTAAAGCATGACCTCCCTACTTTTGTATTCAATTCCCTTCCTAATAAATAATAACATTCTCTTAGCTATCCTAATTATTTGCTGCATTCTAACCTTTTGTGATTAACATGCTGGGACACGCAGATTCCACTGCATCTCAGAGCTCCGTAGCCTCTCACCATTTAAAGAATATGCTTCTTTTTAATTCTTCCTGTCAAAATTACAATTTCACATTTTTCCACATTGTATTTCATTTTCCACATCTTTCCCCACTCAAACTATCTGGATCTTTTTGTAGTCTCCTTATATACTCTTCACAACATAATTTTCTACCTATCTTTTTGTCATCTGCAAATTTGGCGGATGTAATGTCCTTCACCAAAGTCATTTATAAAAAATCTGAACAGTTGAGATCCCAGGAACAATCCCTGTGGCACCTCACATACTGTAGCTTGGCAATCCGAGAAAGAATGATTAATGTTATTCTCTGCTTCTTCTTAACAACTAATCTTCTATCTATACCCATATGAGGGCCCTACACCATGAAATTTCATTTTCCACAATAACTTTTGATGTGGCACCAAATGCCTTCTGGAAATCTAAATATAGTATATCCACTGGCTCCCCTTTATCCACTATCCATGTTACCTCCTCAAAGAACTCCAATTTACTGGCCAAAAATGATTTCCCTTTTGCAAGATAATGCATTTTACTTTTATTCAATCACTGGACATGGGCATCATTGGCTAGGCTAGCATTTATTGCCCATCCTTAACAAAATTGTTGTGGATCCAGAGTCACATGTAGGCCAGACCAGATAACGATGGTGTTTTTCCTCCCCTAAACGATATCAGTGAACCAGATCGGTTTTCTCAAAAATTTACAATGCTCATCGTGATATTTTGAAGCTCAAAATGCAATCAGAAAATTTTTTTCAGCTCTATGTAAAAAGCATCCAACTTCGTATATTCTGCTGATGGAGACCTCAGCAAACCTTCGTTGTGTAGACACAGGATGAATTACTCTAGTAATTGCTTTATTGAGTTGTGCAAGATCCACAGAAATTTATATTGAGCCAGAGCTTGGGAACTGTCCTCATATCTGAGCACCAATCTATTGTTTTGGACACCAGAAAGGTAAACTCCAAATTGACTAAGTCATCCAAATTTTAAAAAAAATTTATATGAACGAAATGAGGGATTTCTGAGGTGTAAAGAGACAGTCTGGTATGATGCCAGTTTTCAAAGTAACTTTGCTGGATGCATCAAGGTTTTCCAGTCCTATAAATAGTTTGGAATACCAGATCTCAAAGATGCAGTGTTTCAGAGTTCTGTACTCTGTATTGAAGGTTGAGGACAAAGCAAATTTTGTTAATCAGCAGGTAAGACTGCTGATTACTGATGATGCATATTTTTCTCTTGTGTGATCTTTGAATATCATTACTACATGCAACATCCTTTTAACTAAAGGTATGACACCTCCAGCTGCACACAATCGGGTCATATGTAATACTTCACTTCTAGCAAACCATCGAGCACCATCCAAGATAACCTTGATGTTGACACCAGCATTAAGCTTAAATTTGGTTGGGTAAGGAATTATGTAGATAACATCTGTCGAAGTTACATTAGGTTACTGTATAACATCTTCTGGGGAAGGATAATACTGTTTTCAATAGATAGTTGTTCCTTATATAAAGAAACTTGCTCTACTGCACTATTGACCTGTTCTTCAACATTCTGTTCCAAAGCAAGAATATGCATGTTAGTTCTTCAGACTGAGCAAGTTTTTGAAGTGACCTCTTATCTACAGTGAATAAATAACCAGTGTAAGGCCGAACAGTTTTACTTTTGCTGATGTAGGGTATTGGAACTGCACCAATGATAAGATTCAGTGGCATCAGATTGCTTAGGAGTTCACATTAATGTTATCACAGATAGAATATTTTTCAGATAAGAGATTGGTCTCTTCTGGTTGAATACTCTATTGTGCTTTAAGAAGTCAACACTTTCTGAAGGATGTTCTGCATGAATAGGATGAATAGGAAGGGCTTAGAGGGATATGGGCTAAGTGCTGGCAAATGGGACTAGGTTAGGTTAGGTTAGGATATCTGGTCAATGTGGACGAGTTGGATCAATGTTTCCATGCCGTACATCTGTATGACTCTATGAACAATCTTCCATATTCTGTATCCACTGCTATTTAAACAACTCATTCTAGAATTAGATTCTCTTTTGATTGAAGGTCAGTGACTAATGAATCTGTGACACTAACAATGATACCATTGCAAACAAGCTCTTGTAAGTTTCCAAAGTTGCATGGTTCAGATGGTACATACAGGTGGTTAATGAGGTTAACTCAGACCCACCTGAGACTTGGTATCTGCTACTGAAGAGAGTTCCTCCCGGTGTCTTATTTGCACTTGAAGTCAAGTATTAACTAAAAGCAGTCAAGGATATTCTCAAATGCAAGTTGTTTCTCATTTATCCATTCCCTACACAATATAAGATCTGAAGATGTTCCCTGTTAGTAGAGACGTGTGCTAACGTGTTATGCATTTGATTTGGTATCCAATCCTGAAACTGTTAAAAATCTTAGCAATCATGCTTTCCATGTGTGCCAATCTATTGACCTATCAAATGAACCTGAAAGGTTGAATTTTCTCATCAAACGATCACTAGTGGTGAATTCTGTTGCTTTGTTGATAGGCACTTGAAGTTGTTAATTATTTTCTTGGTCTGGATGATCTTCATTAGGATTTTGATGCCATGATATAATATTATGCTTTATTGCTGTATTCCTAGTTGATGAAAGCTGTACTGGACTCTCTATTTTGGTAAAGATCATTGATAGTCTTCAATTTTATTAGATTAGATTAGATTAGATTAGATTACTTACAGTGTGGAAACAGGCCCTTCGGCCCAACAAGTCCACACCGCCCCGCCGAAGCGCAACCCACCCATACCCCTATTTTTACCCCTTACCTAACACTACGGGCAATTTAGCATGGCCAATTCACCTGACCTGCACATCTTTGGACTGTGGGAGGAAACCGGAGCACCCGGAGGAAACCCACGCAGACACGCAGACACAGCCTGAGGCGGGAATTGAACCCGGATCTCTGGCGCTGTGAGGCAGCAGTGCTAACCACTGTGCCACCGTGCCGCCCACAAAGTTTTTTTTTGTTATAAATGCTGTTTCCAAAGTAAAATGTGTATTTTTCTTGACAATTATGACATCATCAGAATTGAATGAGGATAATCCTTTTCCAAATGGCTTAAGGATTTTTAAAAGGTCAGTGGGTAGAATATTTCTCAAAATGACTTCAGTCAATTCCATTTAATGATTTCTTTTGGTTGCATTAAAGATGGCAGCCATGATATCATTTGCACCTATTCTTTGCATCCCAGATATTTGTGTGTTGAATTTGAAACTATGTGGAGAGATTTGGGCTCTTTTTCCTTTGTCACTGATGCTTTCTTTAATAATTTGAATCAATCAAAACGTTTTAGTTGCTGAATAAACCTTGAGCCTCTTAAACAAATCATGAAAATAATAAAGATGGAATTAACTTCACAGTTGGAAGCAAACTTTGAATTCCAATAAGTCATTTATATTCCCAATTTTTTGAGCAGCTTACTGTAAACCTGTTTCTGAAGAAATTTCACAACTTCCTTGTTGTTAACTTTGCCACCAAATAGTCCAGAAATGCTAAGTTACTGTCAGAAATCCTAACTCCACTTGCGAATCTAAATTTTTCGGTTTTACCTCCAAGGAATTAAATCTTCTTTAAATATCCAATAATCAGTCACTTTTCATGGGTGCTAAATCCAGATTTAACCCTATAGTAGCAAGTGGGCACTTATGGCTCTTACCACTACCTCAATTACTGGCTGAAAACGCTTTTTTTTAAGATCATCCATGGTTTTTAGTAGCTTCTCAACAAGAGTCATCAGTTCAGAAATTTTTCCTTGACTGCACTACACAAGTATTTTTGCGCAAAATCTTAAATTTCCCTTTTGTTTTTAAAGAGGGACAATGACTGGAGATATGACGGTTCACATTAAAATGCACCTGCAAAATTTGGGAAATTGAAAGATTTAATGATGTTTCTTTTCACAGCTTGCAGTCAATCAGAATACATTCTTTCATTTGCCAAAATTTCTTACAACAGATCACTTCAGTTGCCTTCGTGTCACATGTTGACTTATACAGTCTATCTCTTACCACAAACAAAAACAGAAGTTACTGAAAAAGCTCAGCAGGTCTGGCAGTTCCGATCTGAAACATCAGCTCCCACTCTCATCTGATGCTGCTTGACCTGCTGTGCTTTTTCCAGCTCAACTCTTTATTCACTCTGACTCCCCAGCATCCGCAGTTCTCACGATCTCCAAGTATCTGTGAAGAGAAATCAAAGTTCCTGTTCCAGGTCCGGTGACCCTTCCTCAGAATACTGTGGACAATTCTAAGGCAGGGTCACTGAACACGAAACATTAACTTTGATTTCTCTTCACAGATGCTGCCAGACCTGCAGAGCTTTCCAACAACTTCTATTTTTGTTTCTGATTTACAGCATCCGCAGTTCTTTCGGTTTTTATCCCTTATCATAGTCTATTATTTTCTATATTAATACTTACTCTCTCATCTCGTCATTTTTATTCGCCTCATCTTTCCAAACCATTTGCCCCCATTATATAATTTAAAAACCTCTTTACTTCCCTTATTATGCAGTTTGCTAGAAAACCATCTCAGCATGGTTTAGGAGGAGGCTATCACAACTGCACAGCCTTCACTTTCCCCAGTATCGGTGGGAGTGCCTTGCGAACTGGAACTCACTACTTCAACACCAGTGTTTAACTTACACGGACAGCTCTCTCATCTTATTTGTGAAAGGTGGACCTTTGAGGTTCTGCTTTCTAATTCAGTGCTTAGCTCCTGACAGTTACTATACAGTTTCTTTTTCCTTGTTTTACCTATGTTTGCTAATACAAAGGATGGACCCTCCCCCACCCACCCTAGGTTCCTCTCCAGCCCTGAACAGATGTTCCGAATCCTGGCACCAGGCAAGCAATGGACTCTTGCTCTTTGCTGCGCAGAACAGTGACAATCCCTGTCAATATACTGTCTGCTACGACCATTACATTCCTTTTTGCCTTTCTACTTGAACAGCTTCCTGTCTCACAGTTGTCAGTTAGCACATCTACAACACAGTTTTCAGACTCATATAAAGACTGTCAAAGATGTTAGAGCAAGTACAGCTGTAAGACAGTGCATAAATTAGGTTCAAACTTTATGTTCGTGATACTTTGTGGTTTTCCACATGTGATCTCAATTTAGTTCCGAATGTTCATTCTCCCTTTTGGTGCTATCATACAACTCATAGATTCACTGCCAAACTCAAAAATATATATTATGTTTTGTAAAGTATGGTACCTCTAATTGGTAATATCACATTTTTTCCATAACTAATAATAAGTTTAAGAGTCAATGAGAAACTAAATAGCCCGACAACAAATTATATTGGCATTGATAGAGTTCAGGTGTTCCTTTAGTCATGTAGGAGATCAAACTACCCAAGGTAACAAAATGCATTTTCCATTTCACCTTTTAGATTTGTAAAGTAAACACAATTCTTCCACATGAGATGTCCAGTGTTTATTCAAAATAGAACAAACCATAAACAAGCAGCCACAAACTCCTTGCACACAGAATCAAATTTGTTATGTCACTTCAATATGTTCATATCAATGTCATTATATTTTACAGAATAAATCCTTGATGAACACTATTATCCTTCACAGTAAACACAAATTCACCTTATCTTCAAATTGACGGACAACTCTGCATATAAACGTAAGTCTGTGTTTGTTAATATTTTCCGTTATCCAAATACACGCAAATTTCCAGAAATGTTTGCATTGAACATTAAGAAAGAGACTTTACTTATGTGTGGTAATAGCATGTCAAGAGAAATCCACCATGTAATACAAACCCAAAGCACAGCATTTAAACATTTTACTTTGTCGTGTACATAAAGAGCGATTCTACTCTCAGCGATAAAATGTACAATTAGCCTAAACCTCAAATGGTACAATAATGTTTTTCAAAATACTAACTCACCCATTAAATGGAACAAACTGCAATTCCTCATTAAAAAAATAACATTTTGCAGTAAAACTGAAAACTTTAGACCTATTTTGATAGGAGGTCTATGGAGAATTACATATTTGGAAATTTTATATAAACATTGTGGAAATTTTAATCTAGACATTGAATTACTTGAAATTTGTTGGGATTCAACTATTGAAGATTTTTTTAATATAAAAGTTCACCAAGTAAAAATGGAAAAGATAAAGAATGGTCAAATGGGCCAATCTAGTCTGTACATAATCGGTTTAAAACATCCTGATTAGATGAACTGTGAGTGGCGTCGTGAGAAAGACTTAATCAAGTGTAGTGTTTTACTTAGCGATTAAGTATATATCAATTGATGGTATTCAAAATCCGTGGTAATCCAGCCACTCAAATAAACATTTAATGAGTTTAGGTTCAAAAAATCTGGCAGTGGATTTAGGTCAAAATGAGTTTCGAGCATCATATTATTTTCCTTCCTTCTATGTGGTTGGTTACTTAAGACTGTTTTCTTTTACCAGAGAGCTTAATTACAGAATTTAAAATCTAAATTCAGCTCTGTCTTTTCCATTAAATGAGACCACTGACAAAAGGATAGTCCTTATAAAATAGCTCCTTCAAAATATTTTTTAAAATATATATCAACATAGGTAAAATATGGAAAAATATCTGCCTACAAAGAACTTGATTTTTTTGTACTTTGGAACAAGACAGTTAGCCACAAACAAGGAAAAAAAAAATTGCAATGGTAAAGTTTAAGTAAGTAAAATGAACATTGCAGAAGCTGAAATGAATGACCTGGCGAGATTGCGAAAAAGATCATTTTAAGTTAATGAAGCTATTTTAAGTTAATTAAAGTACAAGACAGGAGATAAAGCACTTCAAATTTAGTTTAAAAGCACTTACTCCACTATGAAGCTCACTGTGGCACTTCGTATTTTCTTTCAAAGGACCAAAAGTTTTGTTCCCCTTTCTATTAAGTTACAAATTAGCAGTTTGTAACACGTTATCTTTTGTAAGTAGAGCATTTAACAACTTAAATTTTGATCACTACCCCAAATATCCAGTCTTAAGAGCTTCTAGTTGCCGAGCTACAAAGATTGTATTTAATTATGCAGTAACCAGGTTTTGTGGTGAGGGGAAGAGGAGTAAGGAAAGAGGCACTGCCATTCTTAACTGTCAATTTCTTTTCATAACCTATTCAAATGAAAGGACTGAAAAATTAATGCAGATTGAGCTAATATCCCAAAAAGGTCACTTACATCTCTTGCCTTTCCATAGAATGCTTCTTGAAAGGCAGCTTCAAGCGATCCAATAAAGAATACAGGGTGACATTCACCATATCTGTTAAGTGACAAAGAAAATTAAGCTTAATCCGTGCAAAAGAGTTGCACTGGTGGTATTCAACAGTCACACTACTATAAGCATGTAAGACTTGAGAAAAAGCAGGCTGTAGAGTCAGAGTCATAAAGCGCCGAACAGGCCCTTTGTCCAAATAGCCTGTGCGGACCCGGTTTCTGAAACTAAATTATTCCAATTGCCTGCCTTTGGCCCTTTCCACTCATGTACCTGTCCAAACATCCATTAAATGTTATAATGGCACTCGCATCTACTACATCCTCTGGTCATTTTGGTAACTGGATAAAATATCATTTCATGTTGTGGCCCATAGAGTAGTGGGACGAGAGCAATAGCACGCTCCTCCACTCTCAGCCATTAGTAGACAGGAGTCAGTGCCAGCACACAGCCTTTGAAACATAAAGTGACTTGGATGTTGGAACAAAGTAAAATTTTAAAATTTGTTGATGATCCCAAACTTGGCCGTGCAAACAATCAGGCTGATGTCAATCCACGGCAACAGGACACAGATAAGCTAACAGAATACTGCAGATAATTGGTATATGGAATTTAATACAAACTGTGAACTGATGTATTTTGGTAGAAGGGATGCGATGAGGCATTACAACTTAATAGCAGAGATCTAAAGAGTATGCAGAGACAGAGGAACCTGAGAGCTCATGTGTATAGGTCTTTGAAGGTGCCAGGATAGTCCCAAGGCCCAGTTGAAAAACAGTTGAAAGTCCCAAGGATTCAAAACAAGCCTTGTAAGAGATAAAAATATAAAGCGTTAGAGAAACTCAGTAGGCCTGATAACTGGCTAAATTAGTCATATTGGACTTGAAATATCAACTGTGTTTTTCCCTGCACAGATGTGGCCAGACCAGAGTTTGTCCAGTTGCTTCTGTTTTCATTTCAGTCCACCAACAGCTTGAGTATTTTGCTTTTATTCATAATTAGATATACTGAGCACAAGAGTAGGGACGTTATGCCGAAAGCCGTGGTTAGACCACAACTTTAATACTGCAATCAGTTCTGACCACCACACACTGGGAAGAACTTGAGAGGAGGCAAAACATGTTTGCCAGCGTGGTTTAAGGGAGTACGGAGTTGAGCTACAAGATTAAGTTGAAGAAGAGTTTCAGAAACACAATGGGAGAATGCTAGATTGCTCTAGATAGAACTAGCATGGACATGATCAGCCAAATAGCCTCCTTTGGTGTTATTCTAATTATGATTCAAAAGGATAGACACTTTATCACATGAATCTGTTTTGCACTCACTTAACAAGATTAAAACTGCATTGGATACTTCAGGTATGGTATTACCAAAATTTTATGTAATTACAGTAATGCATCTTCACACATCTAATCCAAGCACTCACAATGAAGGGTAACATACAACAGAGAACATTAAATTAACAAAAAAGGTCATTATTCTTGCCAGTCTCTTTTGAATACTAATCCAATTAATCCCATGGTTCCAATATTTCCTCATATCCCTTTATTTTTTGCTTCTGTAAGTATTTATTTGATTGCATTTGAAAGTGAGAATTGGCAAGTGTATTCAGTATCCAATCAAGCGGTGAATCCAATTTGTGTAAGTAGACATTTCATAAGATCATCTCCAATTATTTTTTGCCAAGTTTCTTCAAGCTTTAACATCTAGTTATTGATTCTTCAGCCAATTGAGGAAGTTTCTCTTTGCTTACTCTAATTAAACCTTCAATTAGAAACATCTCTATAAATCTCATCTTGCCATGACCTCTGCTCTAAGATTGATGACCTGAACTTCTTCTACAACATAAGACAACACAGATTCAGTAAACAAAGGAAAGTTCAAGTTAATGCTTACCATTCACGTGGAAACTTGCCTTTCCAATCTCTAAAGCAATTTGTTTTATCCCATGCGTTGTACAGCCAAAATACAATTGTTAACTATAAATTATCTCCATTTCACTTTAGTGAAAGATTTTTACAATATACTCAATTGTTTGACTTTTTCAAGTATGTGAAAAGTTAACATGCCACATTTGCTGACAATTAAGTACAATGGATGACCACACAATAAAACATTTACTGTTCACATATACCTTCTATATAATGAAAACAGTATGCCTTAGATTACCTCATATAAAAATAAGATGATCCCAACATTACCACTGAATTAGGAACCCTGTCATTGCCAAGATTATCCACCTTTTTCCCTTAAAACTTGACAAAAAACTCACTCCAAATTTACCCTTAGGAGAATACAGAAGGCACCATTGAGGGTTGGGTTTCTGTTATTTGAAATAAAAGGATGTAAACCTAAACAATCTTACTGGATACATTTTTATTTTATACCATACTTAATCAATGGTTTGTAATATTAGCATCCATGAGCATCCAGGTGAAGTTCACCCAAGGACACTTATGCCGACAAAGTTTGTTTTCAGAGAGTCTGCAAAAGAGCAGAGCTCTCTGGGGAAAATATTGCATCCAATCATTCCACATGGAGGCAAGTACTGAAACTTGCTTTAGCACTTCTCAGGTCCATCTACACCAAGTTTACAAAATGTGACATAGCCAGAGGAGGGCTAGAAGTAGCAAGTTGCAGAGGCTCACTAAAAAGTAAGAAAAATTACAACATGCTCTACCAATTCTATGAAATGCTTGCTGATCCAAGCAGGACAGGAGTTCACCATAGAAGATGGTGAACTAATTTAGTTTGAATGTAATCAAGCAATGACGACTGCTCTGTATCTCTGAAGAACTTCTACAGGGACTGAGATGGTTAGTCTCTAAAAAGGTTTGCCATTTTCCTTTGGTCTTGGTATGAATCCTTTCACTGAAGACTTGGCGTCCTACCCTGATTCCCACTCTCTTAAATTTTACTAAGGCTTCTTGATGCCACACTTTGCAGAATATTTCCTTGATGTCATAAAATAATGACAGATAAAAATGTAAATTGAAATATATTCACCAGTGGTTTTGGTAGCTTCCAAAATATATGTCTGTGACAGTTCAACATCATACTCGTGATTGAAATAGAGTATTATACAACAATGTAAAACGCCAACAAAAATGTATATTTAACAGGACACTTGAAGCAAAACAATGCTGGACTCAATATCTGATGAAGAACAAACCCAGAAGTTAACTACTGATGACCGGTATCATGAGCAAAAATATTGCTGTAAAACAGCTAACAATCAGTGACAATAGATAAATCACACACGAAAGATTTTATTTCTGACAGAAGCGATAATGAAGCTCGCTTTGTACTAACACAAATCCAGCAGAGAAAATTGAATACTTAGACCATAAGACCATAAGACATAGGAGTGGAAGTAAGGCCATTCGGCCCATCGAGTCCACTCCGCCATTCAATCATGGCTGATGCGCATTTCAGCTCCACTTGCCAGCGTTCTCCCCGTAGCCCTTAATTCCTCTAGACAACAAGAACCTATCAATCTCGGCCTTGAAGACATTTAGCGTCCCGGCTTCCACTGCACTCCGTGGCAATGAATTCCACAGGCCCACCACTCTCTGGCTGAAGAAATGTCTCCGCATTTCCGTTCTGAAATGACCCCCTCTAATTCTAAGGCTGTGTCCACGGGTCCTAGTCTCCTCGCCTAACAGAAACAATTTTCTAGCATCCACCTTTTCAAAGCCATGTATTATTTTGTACGTCTCTATTAGATCTCCCCTTAATCTTCTAAACTCCAACGAATACAACCCCAGTATCCTCAGCCGTTCCTCATATGCTAGACCTGTCATTCCAGGGATCATCCGTGTGAATCTCCGCTGGACACGTTCCAGTGCCAGTATGTCCTTCCTGAGGTGTGGGGACCAAAACTGGACACAGTACTCCAAATGGGGCCTAACCAGAGCTTTATAAAGTCTTAGTAGTACATCTCTGCTTTTATATTCCAACCCTCTTGAGATAAGAGACAACATTGCATTCGCTTTCTTAATCACAGACTCAACCTGCATGTTTAATTGGAATGACCACAATGAGCAACTTTGAAGACCTCAACAGCTGTATGAGGGAAAGAATAATCATAGTATCATAGAGATGTACAGCACAGAAACAGACCGTGGGCGGCACGGTGGCACAGTGGTTAGCACTGCTGCCTCACAGCGCCAGAGATCCGGGTTCAATTCCCGCCTCAGGCGACTAACTGTGTGGAGTTTGCACGTTCTCCCCGTGTCTGCGTAGGTTTCCTCCGGGTGCTCCGGTTTCCTCCCACAGTCCAAAGATGTGCAGGTCAGGTGAATTGGCCATGCGAAATTGCCCCTAGTGTTAGGTCAGGGGTAAAGGTAGGGGTATGGGTGGGTTGCGCTTCGGCGGGGCGGTGTGGACTTGTTGGGCCAAAGGGCCTGTTTCCACACTGTAAGTAATCTAATCTAAAAGACCCTTTGGTCCAACTCATCCATCTCAACCAGATATCCCAACCTAATCTAGTCTCGTTTGCCAGCACTTGGCAGATATCCCTCTAAATCCTTCCTATTTATATACCCATCCAGATGCCTTTTAAGTGTTGCAATTGTATCGGCCACCATCACTTCCTCTGGCAGCTCATTCCATACACGCACCACCCTCTGCATGAAGAAGTTGCCTGTAAGATCCCTTTATATCTTTCTCCTCTCACCCTAAACCTATGCCCTCTAGTTCTGGACTCCCCCACCACAGGGAAAAAAACTTTGTCTATTTATCCTACCCATGACCCTCATGATTTTATAACTCACTATGAGGTCACCCCTCAGCCTCTGAAGTTCGAAGGAAAACAGTACATCAGTGAGATGAAGGAAAACTAAATACTAACGTTGGCTTGTTGGTCAAGTGCTTTTCTATTACTTTGTTGGGGGTCAACATGATTTCTTTCAATATTTGGTCTGCTATATTTTGCAAATTTTGTTGCAATTGAAGAAAGAAGAGCATGTACATGACAGATGTCAGGGTGATAATACAAATGAAAGCTGGCAGAAAATAGGATGTTCAAAGAGGAAGCAAAGAATGAAATGAAAGGCAAAGAGGGGTGGAATTGTGTGCCTGTGTCTGGGCTCTTGGCTGCCAGCTGAAAAGATGGTGAGTCTCCTGCTTCACATCTTTCAATGAAGACTCATGGGTAGTCTGTGCGAATCAGGTAGCTTACAAGTCAGCAAGCTGGCCTTTCCTGAGCATTAAGACAGTGGTGAAAACTTTGAACACATCACCAAGCGAGGAGGCAGCAAGTTTTAAAAGATCGCGGACAGTTGATTCTGAGCACAGAGCTGAGAGAGGGGCCAACAAGTTTAAGAACAGTGCAGAAAGTATGGATTGGCTTCATTCTGAACCCAGCACCAAGAATGGAGTGAACAAGTTTAAAAAGAATGCAGAGTAAGAAGTATAAAGAGAGAGATAAAATTGAATCAAGTCGAAGTAAAATAATATAATCAAATAAAACTAAAGGAAAATAAAGTTAACGTAAGTAAAGTTCAATTGTTAGTCAATTACGGGACAGTAAGTCAGCAGGGAGACATGGAATGTACCTCTTGGGATATGTGCAATCATGGATACATCACGTGCCCCAGACAAATACATCTGTACGAAGTATCACTGGCAATACAAGCTTGAGTTTTGGCTTCTAAAACCTGAGCTTGAGTCACTGTTGCCCATAAGTGAGGCAGAGAAAGAATGGATGATTATCAAACAGTCTAAGAAAACCAGGCATGGAGTGCAGAAGTCTCCTGAGTACTGTGCATGCTAACTGACAGTAGTTTCCAAAATCAATGAAGGCGGTGTTTCCTCAATGAGTGCACCTGTAAAGTAGAGATAGAGAAAAATAGGGGCAATAATGATAGGGAATTCAATACTCAGGGGATCAAACAGGCATTTCTGCATCATGAAGGAGGACTCAAGGATATGTGTTGCCTCTTTGGTGCATGGTTCATGGATGTCATGGAGTGGCTTCAGGACATCCTTCTAGGGGAAGGGGTTCAGCCAGAAGTTGTGATCTGCTTTAGCACTATGTTAAGAAGGGGAATGAGATCCTGAAAGCAAAGTTCAGGGAGTTAGGATGGAAATTGAAAAGCAGGAACTTTAGAGCAGAAATTCAGAATTATTCTCAGTGCCATATGTCAATCAGCAGAACAACATTAGGGTCAATTGACTGAATACTTAGCTGAAGAACTGATGTAGGAGGGAGGGTATCAGATTTCAGAGGCATTAGGATCTCTCTTCTGGGGCAGGTGTGACATGGATGATATTGAATGTAGGGAAATAGATGGTGACATCTTAAAAAATATCCATATTACAGAGGTGGTGGTGCTGGATGTCTTGAAACGCACAAAGGTGGATAAATCCGCAGGACCTGATTAGGTGTACCGAAGAACTCTGTGGGAAGCTAGGGAAGTAATTGCTGAGCCCCTTGCTGAGGTATTTGTATCATCAATAGTCACAGGCGAGGTGCCGGAAGACTGGAGGTTGGCTAACATGACACCACAACTTAAGGCAGGCGGTAAGGAAAAGCCAGGGAACTATAGACCGATGAACCTGACGTTGGTGGTGGGCAAGTTGTTGGAGGGAATCCTGAGGGACAGGATTTTCACATATTTGGAAAGGAAAGTCTAATTATGGATAATCAACATGGCTCTGTGCGCGGGAAACCATGTCTCACAAACTTGACTTGAGTTTTTTGAAAAAGTAACAAAGAGGATTGAGGAGCGCAGAGTGGTGGACATGATCTATATGGACTTCAGTAAAGAGTGGGAAATGTCGATTCTCCTGGTCCTCAGATGCTGCCTGGCCTGCTGTGCTTTTCCAGCACCACACCTTTTGACAACAAAGGTTCAGCAGACTTGCTTGCAAAATGATGGGACTGTCAATGAGTGTTTAGGCAAAATAGGCCTCTATTCTCTCGAGTTTTGAGCAAGGAGAGATGATGTCATTGAAACTTTTAAGTATTTTAAAGAGATAGACAGGGTAGATGTCGGTAAAATATTTCCCCTGGTTAGGGAATCGAGAATGAGAGGCATAATTTAAAAATACGGGGAATGTCATTAGAACCAGGATGAGGAGAATTTCTTTTACTCCAAGAGTGATAATCTTGGAATTCTCGACTTGAGGGCTGTGGAAGCTCTGAGCACACTTCAAGTTGAGCTTGATAACTTTTTTGACCATCAATGGCACACAGTTATGGGGATAGTGTGGGTAATGGTCATTGAAATGACTGATCAGCCATAATTGTATTAAAATGGTGGAGCAGACTCGACAAGCTGAATGGTCTACTCATATTCCTCTGTAATACATGGAGGCAGCAAGTACATTTGCATCAGAGTCCCCAAAGTGTCTAGAAAAATCAGCAACTGTCAGAATATTTTAATATTTCTCCGCTTGCAGTATGTCTTTTTCCCTTGTTCACCGCAAGGAAGAATTGGCCTGTAAATGGAACAGCACTGAGGTAAGCATGAAAGAGTATGTATATTCAAATCAACTAATGTTTATTATTTTGGTCTCTGGGGTTTTCCATTTACAAGTCAGCAATTATCTGCTATTATTGTTACACAGTCTAATTCACCTTGACTACATTCGTGAAGCTTCAATTATCATTTTAGATTGTGTTACTTAATGAGAAGTCGCAATTCTTCTCACCCACTTATAATTCCTTATTCATCTATTTTCTTTGCAGTGACCATTCGGAATTGATTTACATTTAGGATGGCATTAACATTTCTTAATTATCTGATAATAGAGAAGACTTCGCTCAACAGATCTTTTTAAAAAGGATGGAGCTCTCCTTTAATGGGAAAAAAATTTACCTTGAAGAAAACTCTGCAGTAAATTGCAGCAAGGCATCTCCCTCATTTTCAGCATCATCGGGCACTGTGGTAGAAATAAGTTAATGTTAACTTTTTGGATCACATCAAGACACATAAATATATCATAAAACTCCAACTTTCATTTTGTCCTGAATTGAGTTCTTCGGTAACTTGTGGAAAATAACAACTTGTTAGAAAAAAAAGTTGACATTATGTCATTGTTGTTCAATTCGAAGAACAGTGCCACATTACAAGTTTACTGTGAACCCACACTTGATTCACATAATACGTTGGTACTTCATTCTAAACTTGAAATGAAGCAAACTCAATAGTGACCACGCATTTGGTACAGCAAAGGCTACTATTCACTTTAAAACTTCTGTACAACTCAAACCAGACACAAACATTTCTATTAAAAAATACACAATGAATGAAAATAAGCCAAGTCTAAAGCTGCAAATCATAAGACCATAAGACACAGGAGCAAAAATTAGTCCATTCAGTCCATCAAGTCGACTCCGCCAATTGATAATGGCCGATAGGCTTTTCAACCCCATTTTCCTGCTTTCTCCCTATAACCTTTGATCCTCTTGGCAAACAAGAAATTCTTCTCGACCTCCCCTCCACAGCCTTCTGTGGCAATGAATTCCACAGATTCATCACTCTCAGACTAAAGAAGTTTCTCATTTTCTCAGTTTTAAAGGGTCTTCCCTTTAGTCGAAGGCTGTGTCCTCATGTATATTGAAATAATTGAAAATACTTTTTAGATTAATTTATTCTTGAAAACAATGTGACGTAAACATAAGACAAAACACCAAAGCTATATTTACTCAAAATTATATTTTAAATGTTCTCAGGCTAATGGTAGAGCGGTTCAGCTTACAGTTTCAGCAATGACAAGGGAAATTTGCTCCATGGAAAGAAAGAAAGAAAGAAAGAAAGAAATTAGCTATTCCTTTAAACTTAAATTCTCAAAGTACAGCTGGAAATATTTTATATTAATCAATTGTACATTGTGACTGTATTGTGCAAGTGGATGTTAATGCCCAAAGATTTCTTGCCATGACTTTGCACAAACTGGATAAAGTGGAGTAGGAGCTGAGGCAACTAGTAGAATTTAGTAGCAATAACTTTGAACAACAAGCTCTATTTCACGTGTGATTTAGATTTAAGTTTATTCAAATACAATAATACCTGGAATCAATCCTAAATTAATGGCTGATTTCTAATTTTTAAATAAATCTTATGAAATGACTAAAATGAATAAATCTTGAATTGATCATCAATTTATCATGATAAAATCACATGATGAAACCTGCACTTCAGTTTAAACCTATGTGAATCAAAGTCTACAAATATATCCCAGGTTTGCACAAAACTAGAGACTGATTGCACCTGAAACAATGTTCAATTTTGGTCCCTAGACATGGTGAGGGATCTCAAGATCCTGGGAAAGATTCAGAGAAGGAAAACATAAGTGAAACCAAGTTTGAAGAGCCTTCAGTTAACAAGAGAGGCTTACAGAATGAGGCATTTTGACTTTAGAAAAGCAAAGAAATCAACAGATGCAAAACTTAGGTCTTTAAAACAAAGAATGAATTAGATTTTGGTTATTTGGATTGGTTTCTTAAGTTGGAAGGCAAGGGAGAAGTAGAAGACATTGATACACATTGATAAGCAATAGGACAGGTTATGTACTACAAAGTGGACCATTCCAGAGGCATGAGGCTCTGCTATAAGTTTCCAGCAAATGCAGTATAGAGGCATTCACTGCAGATATTTAAGCTAGGTCAGCTCCTGAGAATGGAAGATATCCAATTTCACAAAAAAAAAAGAGTCCTTTTGTAATTCATGTCGGGCATTTGGGCTTCACTGGTCAGGCCAGCATTTACTGGCCATCCATACTTTCCTTTGAGAAGGTGATGAGCTGCTTTCTTGAAACACTGTAGCCCACGTGTTGTAGGTTGACCCACAATGTCCTTAGGGAGGGAATTTCAGAATTTGGAACCAGCAACACTGAAGGAAGTATTATATATTTCCAAGTCAGCATGGTGAATGATTTCAGAGGCAAACTTGCAAGTGGTGGTGTTCCCATGCATCTATTGTCCTTGCCCTAGATGGTAGCGTTTGTGGGTTTGGAAGGTGCTGTAGAAGGACCTTTGCTAAGTTTCCACAGTGCATCTTCTGGATGGGATACATTGCTGCATCATCAATGGCGAAGGGAGTATATGTAGTGCAGATTGCTTTGCCTTGGATGGTTTCAAGCTTCTTCATTGTTATTCAATCTGCACTCATCTCGGCAAGTGGAGAGTACTCCATCCACTCCTGATTTGTGCTTTGCAGATGGTGCACAGGCTTTGGGGAGTCAGGTAGTGAATTATGTGCTGCACTACTTGTAGCCTCTGGCTGGTTTTGTAACCACAATATTTATATGGCAAGTTCAGTTTCTGGCCAATAGAGAGGGAGTCAGTGATGCAAACACCTTTGAATCAGGGGCAATGGACGGATTCTCTCTTTTTGGAGATGGGCATTGCCTGGCATTTGAGAGTCCGAATGATACTTGCCACCTTTCAGCCCAAGTTCTGGATACTGTCCAGGTACTGTTACATTTAGACACAGATTGTTTCAGTTCCTGAATTGTTGATAATGGTGTTGAACAATATGCAATTATCAGCAAACATCCCCACTTTTGACCTTATGAAGAAGGAAGGTCACCGATGATAGTACAGCCTAGGACACTACCACTAGAATTCCTGCAGAGATGTCCTGAAGCTGAGATGACTAATCTCCAACAGCCACAACCACCTTCTTTTGTGCCAGGTACGACTCCAAACAGCGAAGAGTTTTCCCACCGATTCTCACTGACTCTGGTTTTCCATTTCTCCCATGATGCTGCACTTAGTGAAATGCCATCTTGATATCAAGGGCTGTTAGTCTCACCTTACCTGACAAAAGAGTTCAACTCTTTTGTCAATCTTTGAATCAAGGCTGTAAGGAGGTCAGCAGGTGAATGGCCACAATGGAACTCAAACTGAGCATCACTGAGCAGATTATTTTGAAGTTAGTGCTGCTCAGTAGAATTGTTATGACCCCTTTTCATCACTTTATTAATGATGAAGAATAGACTGATAGGATGGTAACTGGGTGGGTTGAATCTGTCCTGCTTATTATGCAAAAGATATAGCTGAATAATTTTCTGTTTTTCTGGGTGGATGCCAGTTTTGCCATTTAGCTCAGTGCCTGCATGCTTGTTTGCAGTTCAATTCCAAAAGTAGGCAAGGTTACTATGAAGGATGCTTCTTCTCAGCCTCTCCCTTCTTCTGAGGGGTGGTGCCTCACAGGTTGAACAAGCATCAGATTTCTCCCTCTAATGAGAGAGCAGCTCTAAATTCTCATTAGACTGTGGTGATCTCCAACACCAGTAGCTCGCCATGGGTGTGGTTAGTTCTGGAGGATAAGTCTTCAGTAGTATTACCGGAATATTCTCAGGGCTCTGGGTGGCACGATGGTTAGCACTGCTGCCTCACAGCGCCAGGGATCCAGGTTCAATTCCAGCCTCGGGCAACTATTTGTGTGGAGTTTGCACATTCTCCCAGTGTCTACCTGGATTTCCTTTGGGTACTCCGGTTTCCTCCCACTTTCTAAAGACGTGCAGGTTAGGTGGATTGGCCATGCTAAATTGCCCATAGTGTCCAGGGATGTGTAGGTTAGGTGCATAAGTTAGGGTAAATGTAGAGTAACGGGGAAGGGGAATTGGTCTGGGTGGGTTACTCTTCGGAGGGTCAGTGTGGATTTGTTAGACCAAAGGACCTGTTTCCACACTGTAGGGATTCTATGGTATCTATGGCTCATACCTGTTCCAGTATTAAATGCCTTCAGTTGTTTCTTGAAGTAAATTGGAATTACGTAGTGTTAACAACCATTGTGGTCTTTGAAGTGTTGTTGATTGCTTAAGTGGGCTGGAGTAATTTCCCAGGATTGTTCCAGACATGGTCTGAATGGTTTTGAAGGACATGACACAACTATTAAGTATAAAGTGAATGGATGGGCTCAAAATGCAAATGCCACAAAAAGCCAGGGCAAAATAGACTTCAGTGGTCTTTATTGCAACTGTTCAAATGGACCTAAAGCTTTGAATCTACTTGGCATTCAGTTCTGTTTCCATGATTTTTGCAATTGGAGTACTTTTGAAAAAAAGACACATTTTATCTAAACTTTTTTTGGCACTCAAGTGCAATTCTCAGAAATATCAATTTAAGGGGAAAAAATGTATACATTATATGAGTGCAACCGTTAGCAAGTAGACTCTGCTGGAGAGAATGCCAATTGATGGTTAACTCTAATTGGTCAATGCACTACCCTGAGAAATGAACAAAGAATTGGCTGCTACCTATTCTGATCAATTACAACAGGAACAACACATGAACATATTCTTCTAGTCATCAACGAACAAGCAAGTGTTCCTCATTGCAAACTTAAATGACAATCTTAAATTCGTTGTCAGTGAAATTATTTACATCCTCAGGATTTTCCAGCAAATGTTGCCCAATTGTAGAATCACATCAAATGATGTACACTTTGTTGTGCACTTTGCAAGCATGTGTTAATTAGGTAAAGGTTGTTGTGAACAAAAGAATGGATATCCTGTTAATCATGATCCACCAATCTTGGTATATGCAGTCAACATACCTTGTTCATATGTGATATTATCCATTTGCGTAGGAAGAATGCCCTTTTGGCTTGACAGCAGCATCCTGCTAGTGGCGAACATCACTACTTTTGCAAATGCATACTGGCAGCATAAAACTGCTAACTTTCATATACCTCAAAACTTTGAGCTCCCTTACTATCCCAAGATAATTTGAAGTAAACTAGCCACTTTTCAGGACAAAAATTGACACACTTTGGGTGATTCCTAAGTTTCCATAATATGTAGTAAGAAATGATTTGATCAGTGTAGCTAGTATCCCACAGCATAGCATTTGCCATAGCAGTCGTGCTACCAATCAGATCCACAGGTCAACCACTGTCCTACTCTCCTCCACTATAAGTGTTGGTTTTTCTGTTAGATTGGTATTGTTGTAAATTGCCCTGATGAGTGCAAGGTTGGCTTTCAGCAATACGTAAATTCTGTACTCACAAACAATGAACTTTATTGTCCTTACTTTCTGGATTTCACTCTACTTGTTCCAGCATGTTCTCATGCTTCAGCAAATCTGCAGATATGCATACTAGCACGCGGTCTCGAAAATCTCTTCCTACATTCTCAGGTCAAACTCTGATGGATTTTAACAATCTCACTCTTTTTGTGCTTCCTCAACACATTAAACAATCACCTGCATAACTTATGGTTTCCTCCTCTAACTGCTTCTGTATGCATGGTCTCTTTAGCTACTTAATATAAACCTGGTCATTGACTACTGGATGATCAACAGTGTGTATAAATAACCTACTCCATCTGCCCAGCCACAATATTGGGTTGTTTTATATCATCATTTCTCCATTCTGTTTATCTCATTTAATCTCAATCTTGTTATTAATATCGGTTTGCATTGTGTTCATTTATGTGCATGTTTTGGTTGGTTCTCTGATATTCAATCTATTATTCCACCCTCTAATTTTGTTATTAATTCTTCGTCTGGTCCTTGTCCTCATTTGGCTATGCAACCCTCCTTCCTTTTCCTGTTCTCTTCACTAACCCCCTTTGCTCATCATTATTCCCTTGCCTTACTTCTGTTTCAGTTCTGTTGTGCGCTGGTCTGGTACCTGGTTGAGTTTTGATCATCTGAATAAAAAAAAAGCACAGTGAATAATTGCCCATTCACACAATGGCCAGGATTAATTTGATTGCCATATGAGAGTGAGAAAAAAAGTTTCCAGTTGCTTTCCCCTTACTGAGTTAGCTTGGGCTCCTTTCTCCTTCTTCATCTCTACCAGGAGATAATACGGTTTAAGGGTTGGGAAGTTTCTGATACACTTATTTTTGTAACTGGATATGATAGGTTGCATGAACCAGAGACCTTTCCCTGCCAATCATGTTCAAATGCACCATGTGTCTCTTACAGGTTCATGAGGGACTTTCCCAAGGTTAAGTATGCTAACATTATTCTTATTCCAGAAGGGAAGAAGGTAGAAAACAGGAAACTAGGCCAGTTAGTTTGATGTCTGTCATAGGGAAGATGTTGGAAACAATCGTTAAAGATTGAAGCTGCGCATGTATAAAACATGCAAGAGAGACTGATTAACAAGGCTAGACCTCATGGAATACAGGGAGAATTAGCCATTTGGATACAGAACTAGCTCAAAGGTCGAAGACAGAGAGTGGTGGTGGAGGGTTGTTTTTCAGACTGGAGGCCTGTGACCAGTGGAGTGCCACAAGGATTAGTGCTGGGTCATTTACATAAATGATTTGGATGCGAGCATAAGAGGTACAGTTAGTAAGTTTGCAGATAACACCAAAATTGGAGGTGTAGTGGACAGCGAAGAGGGTTACCTCCGATTACAACAGGATCTGGACCAGATGGGCCAATGGGCTGAGAAGTGGCAGATGGAGTTTAATTCAGATAAATACAAAGTGCTGCATTTTGGGAAAGCAAACCTTAGCAGGACTTATCCACTTAATGGCAAGGTCCTAGGGAGTGTTGCTGAACAAAGAGACCTTGGAGTGCAGGTTCATAGCTCCTTGAAAGTGGAGTCGCAGGTAGATAGGATAGTGAAGGCGGCGTTTGGTATGCTTTCCTTTATTGGTCAGAGTATTGAGTACAGGAGTTGGGAGGTTATGTTGCAGCTGTACAGGACATTGGTTAGGCCACCGTTGGAATATTGCGTGCAATTCTAGTCTCCTTCCTATCGGAAAGATGTTGTGAAACTTGAAAGGGTTCAGAAAAGATTTACAAGGATGTTGCCACGGTTGGAGGATTTGAGCTACAAGGAGAGGCTGAACAGGCTGGGGCTGTTTTCCCTGGAGCGTCGGAGGCTGAGGGGTGACCTTAAAGAGGTTTACAAAATTATGAGGGGCATGGATCAGGCAAGGTCTTTTCTCTGGCTTCAGGGAGTCCAGAACTAGAGGACAAAGGTTTAGGGTGAGAGGGGAAAGAAATAAAAGAGACCTACGGTGCAACTTTTCCATGCAGAGGGTGGTATGTGTATGGAGTGAGCTGCCAGAGGAAGTGGTGGAGGTGGTACAATTGCAACATTTAAGAGGCATTTGGATGAGTACATGAATAGGAAGGGTTTGCAGGGATATGGGCCGGATGCTGGCTGGCAGGTGGGACTAGATTGGGTTGGGATATCTGGTCGGCATGGACGGGTTGGACCGAAGGGTCTGTTTCCATGCTGTACATCTTTATGACTCTATAATCAGGAAGTATTAGCATACGTTTAAGCAATTTAATGGAGTTCTTTGAAGGATTAAGATGCACTATGTAGATGTACTGTACTTGGATTTCCAGAAGGTATTTGATGAGATACCACATCAAAGATTACTGCTGAAAATAAAAGAGCCATTGAATAGACATAAATACATTAGCATGGATAGAATTGGCTGGCTGACTGGCAACAAAAGTGCATAAATGGATTGTTGCCTGATCTGCAGGAATCCATTCATCACATTCTGCAAAGTCTGTGCTGGGGCCTCAACCTTTTATGATTTACATCAATGAATTTGATGAAGGAAATGAAGGCATGGTAGTTAAATTCACTGTAGACATAAAGGTAGAAAAGCATGTTGTGGAGAAGACATAAAAAGAGATTGTTGATGGGTATTAATAAGTTGAGCAAGTGGGCAAAAATCTGTCAGATGGAATATAATTTTGAAAAATGTGAAGCTGTTCATTTTGGAAAGAGGATAAAACAGCACAGTATTATTTAAATAAAGAACGACAGCCGAATTCAGAGGTGGAGAGAGATCTAAGTATTCTGGGGCTGGAGTAACAAAGCATTACATGCAGCAGATACTCAAGGCTAATGGCATGTTATCCCTTATTACAAGAGGAATGTATTATAAAAGTTATGATGTTATGGTTCAGTCATACGTGCATAGGTGAAAACATATCTCAAATACTGTACACAATTTTGGTCTTATTCAAAGAAGAATGTAAATGCAGTGTAGGTTGACGATATTGATACCAGGAATCATTGGGTTATTGTATGAAGATACCTTTGACGGTCTGGCTTGTTTCCGATGGAGTTTACAAGAGTGAAAAGAGACTCGATTGAAACGTATAAGATCCTGAATGGTTTTGACAAGGTGAATATGGAAAGCATGTTTCTTTCTGTCAAAAACTAGGGGGCTAACAGTCACCCTTTTAGCTCACAAATGAGATTTTCCTTCTTACTAAAACTTTGGAATGCTTTGCTTCATGATCTCTGTAGCTGAGGAGTTGACATTGACGCCACTATCCACAAGCAGACTTTCACAACCATTTCTTCTGGTAGATACATATCCTTATTGTCCCGTCTCCAAGAGATGCAAACTGGTGTATAGCACAGTTGCTATTTAGTTCCTGATCTGCTTTCATTATCTTTCTTCTACTCGACCTTTATTTTCTGTCAAAATAGACATTACTCTAGAAACATCCAGGGGAAAGGACTTGTTTACTATACTAGGTAAAAACAATGACTGCAGATGCTGGAAACCAGATTCTGGATTGGTGGTGCTGGAAAAGCACAGCAGTTCGGGCAGCATCCGAGAAGCAGTAAAATCGACATTTCAGGCAAAAGCCATACTATAAGCTGCCCTTTTAAATTCCTCTTTCTGTGCTGCTAGATTGCACTGATCTATCCACTTGCAAATTTAGCTGACATTTGGCCTGAAGTAAGAATATAGATTCCTTCAGTTGTCTAGTGATACCACTTGAATACTGCCATAAAAAAGGCATGTCGCCAAAGCTTTTCATCCTGTACTCATCAGAACAAACAAAAGAATCCTAATGTCAAACAATCACAACAACTCATACACAGGTGAAAAAGTGTACTATTGGTTAGCTAGTCGGCTAAAATTGGTCAAGGTGTTGCCAGAGATAAAGCAGTGGCGAATTACAGGATTCCCAAGTTTATTAAAAAAAAGGCACAGCCTTGAACATATTACTTTCATTCAGAAATAGGTCACTGTTTGTCAATGTATGCAGCTTCTAACAGGTGTAATATTAGCCATGTTGCAAACTTACAAGAAGAGTCATATTGGAACAAGAACTCTGTCCTCCCTCCACTGATACTGCTAGATCTCCCAAAATTTTGCAACCCTTTAGTTTTATCTCAGACTTCAAGAATCTGCAATATTTTATTTCACTCTGAGTTTGAGCATTTGCCTCAAAATGGTTGCTATTGTTATAGCTATTAGTCCACCCAAGAATGTTCACCAAATGCCAGCCAATTGTAAAATCATACCAAACAGATATTTTCATTTTGGATTTTTCCCAGCATGCGCTTGTTGAATATCATCTGCATTCTACGTATTAAAGACAATCAAAGGAACCTGTGTTTGATTTGATCAGCCAATCATTGAGATATATGGCTTCTGTACAAGGCATCTTATCAGACTTTAAATTCATGATACAAACATTTCCCAATTCCGCAATGGCAAATTTCTTTTGGACTGATGGTAGGATTCTGTTGGAGGAAAATACCACTCATATGGTCACTCGGAAGTGAAATGGTCCACATAGCTTGTTGTTCAAATTTTTGATATGCTTTGTCTTTGCGAGATAACTTGAGGATGATGGAGAGTGGACACCACTGAGGTCTGGAAATGGCAACTTTTGATCCATTTACAAATTTCCATGCTGATTAATTTCAATACGTTAGATACATAGCTATATATTCCAAGTACAGGCTGACTGAATCAAACAGAATGTTACTTCAGTTGAAATAACAGGCAAGAGTACTGACAATATTCATCGAGCCCCATACTTGCAAAGTGATGTCAGGACAGAGGGAGGATCCAATTGGACATATCTGAAGCATACAGCGTACTGCTACAACAACATCTTTGATGATCTTACAGGGGTAAGCACGATCTCATTCTGAAGGAATGTTTCAAAACACTGACTTTGCTTTCTTTCCACAGTTGCTGCCGGACCTGCTGAGTTCTCCAGCAATTCTGTTTTTGTTTCAGATTTTCAGCATCTGTAGTTCTTTGTCTTATATTACCACTATCTCCATAACCTCAACTCAAAAAGTGTGACAGGAAATTCAATGTCCACTGGCTCAAGGTCTCTGCAAAGAAAGACCTGCTGAGTCAACTTTTTGACCCTCAAGGGCAGGAACCATAGGATGTCCACAACAGCTTGTCTTGGTTGATCCTCCATCCCAATTCCATATTTTTAGTTTCTCCCAATACCCCTTGATGCATTTAAAATCTAGAAATGTATCTATCTCTTTCTTGAATATATTCAGTGACTTGGCCTCCTCAACCTTCTGTGGTAGAAAACTGCTCAGGTTCACAATCCTTAGAGAGACTAGATATTCCTCGCCTCAGTCGTAAATGGTCTACCAAGTATCGTGAGACTGGGTCCCTTGGTTCTGGTCTCCCAAATAAGGAAATCACCATCCCTGCATCTAGTTTTTCCAGCCCTATTAGAATTTTATTTATTTCAATTAGATCCCTCTCACTCTTCTAAATTCTAATGATTATAAGCCCAGTCAAACAAATCTCTCCTGATAGGACAATGCTACCATTCCTAGCACCAGCGTAGTTAACTTCTGCTGCACTCACTCTTTGGCAAATATATCTTTTCTGAGGTTTGGAGGTCAAAACTGCACAGAATACTCCAGGTGTGGCATACCAAAGATCTGCATAACTGCAGGATGACCTCCCTACTTCAGTACTGAAATCCTCTTGCAAGGAAGGCGAATATATCATTTGCCTTCCTAATTGTTTGCTGCACCTGCCTGTCTACTTTTATTGATTGGTGTACAAGGACATCCCTTTATGCATCCATACTTCCTAATATATCATTTAAATAATACTCTTTCTTTCTGCTTTGTACAAAGTGTATAACTTCACACTTCAATGAAAGAGCTAGATAAATTGGATAACCTAAATAAAGTAAGCTATTACAAGCTCTGAGGAAGGGTTACTGGATCCGAAACATTCACTCTGCTTTTTCTCCACAGATGCTGACAAATCTGTTGAATTTCCCCGACAATTTCCGTTTTTGTACAACTTCACATTTAGCCACATTGTACTGTGTTTACTCACTCACTCAACTTGTCTAAATTACCTTGAAGCTTCCTTGCAGCCACCTCACAACTCATGATCTCACCCAGTTTTCTATCATCAACACACTTGAAAATGTTGCATTTGGTTCCCATCCAGGTCATTTATAGTGAACAGTAGGGCCCAAGCACTGATCCTTGCAATCCCCTGGCTTATTCAATCCTTAAATAAAAACTGAAAGAACTGTGGATGCTGGAAATCAGATACAAAAATTGAAGTTGCTAGAAAAGCTCAGCAGGTCTGGAGGCATCTGTAGAGAGAAATCAGAGTTAACATTTTGGGTCCAGTAAACCTTCCTCAGAACCACTTAATCCCATTCTTTCCGATCAGTTAACCAATTTTGATTCATGTTAACATATTATCCACTATCCCATCTGCTTTAATTTTGCCAAATATTCTCTCGAGGGATCTTATCAAAAGCCTTCTGAAAATCCAAATAAAACATATGTACTGGCCACCCTCATCCATTCTGCTCAATATATTTCGCAAAAAACTTCAGTAGATTTGTTAAGCATAATTTAGGATCATAAAACATAGGAGCAGGAGTAGGCCATTCAACCCTTCGAGGTTGTTTCATCATTCAATGTGATCATGGCCGATTATCCTGCTCAGAAGCATGGACTGGGAGCAATTGTTCCATGGAAAGGGCACTATAGACATGTGGAAACTATTTAAGGAACAGTTGTTGTGAGTGATGCACAAATGTGTTCCTCTGAGGCAGGCAAGAAGGAGTAAGATAAAGGAACCTTGGATGACAAGAGCGGAGGAGCTTCTTGTCAAAAGAAAGGAGGCAGCTAACGCAAGGTGAAGGAAGCAAGGGTCTTGCTCAGCTCTAGAGGATTACAGGCAGGCAAGGAAGGAGCTCAAAAATGGTCCAAGGAGAGCCAGGAGGGGGCACGAAAAAAGCTTGGCAGGAAGGATTAGGGAGAATCCAAAGGCATTTTACATGTATGTGAGGAATAAGAGAACGATCAAATAAAGAGTAGGGCCGTTCAGGGATAGAATAGGGAACTTGTGTATAGAGTCTGAGGTGGTAGGGGAAGCCCTAAAAGGAGCTTTTTGCTTCTGTCTTTACTAAAGAAAAGGACCTTGTAGCAAATGAAACCATTGAGGAGCAGGTAAGCATGCTGGAACAGATAGAGATTGAGGAAGGTGATATACTGAAAATTTTGACAAACATTAAGATTGACAAGTCGCCAGGGCTAGTCCAGATTTGTCCTCGGCTGCGTTGAGAAGAGAGAAATATGATTGCTTCACCGCTTGCGAAGATCTTTGCATCTCGCTCTCCACCAGAGTCGTACCGGAGGACTGGAGGGAGGCAAATGTAATTCCTCTCTTCAAGAAAGGAAATAGGAAAATCCCCGGCAATTACAGACCAGTCAGTCTCACGTCTGTCGTCTGCAAGGTGTTAGAAAGGATTCTGAGGGATAGGATTTATGACCATCTGGAACAGCATGGCTTGATTAAAGGCAGTAAACACGGCTTTGTGAGGGGCAGGTCATGCCTCACAAATCTTATTTGAGTTCTTTGAGGATGTTACTAGACAAGTTGATAAGGGTCGAGCGGTGGATGTGGTGTATATGGACTTCAGTAAGGCATTTGACAAGGTTCCCCACGGTAGGCTCGTTCAGAAGGTCAGGAGGAATGGGATACAGGGAAGTTTAGCTGTCTGGATACAGAATTGGCTGGTCGACAGAAGCAAATGGTAGTGGAAGGAAAATATTCTGCCTGGAAGTCAGTGGTGAGTGGTGTTCCACAGGGCTCTGTTCTTGGGCCTCTACTCTTTGTAATTTTTATTAATGACTTGGATGAGGAGATTGAAGGATGGATTAGCAAGTTTGCAGATGACACAAAGGTTGGAGCTGTCATTGACAGTATACAGGACTGTTGTAGGCTGCAGCGTGACATTGACAGGATGCAGAGATGGGCTGAGAGGTGGCAAATGGAGTTCAACCTGGATAAATGCGAAGTGATGCATTTTGGAAGGTCAAACTTGAAAGTTGAGTACAGGATTAAAGACAGGATCCTTGGCAGTGGGGAGGAACAGCAGGATCTTGGTGTGCAGATACATAGATCCCTTAAAATTGCCACCCAGGTGGACAGGGTCGTTAAGAATGCCTGTGGTGTTTTGGCTTTCGTTAACAGGGGGATTGAGTTTAAGAGCCATGAGATCTTGTTGCAGCTCTATAAAACTTTGTTTAGACCACACTTGGAATACTCTGTTCAGTTCTGGTCACCCTATTATAGGAAAGATGTGGATGCTTTGGAGAGGGTTCAGAGGAGGTTTACCAGGATGCTGCCTGGAATGGAGGGCTTATCTTACGAAGAGAGGTTGACTGAGCTCGGACTTTTTTCATTGGAAAAAAGATGGAAGAGTGGGGACCTAGAGGTGTACAAGATAATGAGAAGCATAGAGAGAGTTGATAGCCAGAGACTTTTTCCCAGGGCAGTAATTGTTAACACGAGGGGTCATAGTTTTAAGCTGTGTGGCGGAAAGTATAGAGGGGATGTCAGAGGTGGGTTCTTTATGCAGAGAGTTGAGAGAGCATTGAAATGCGTTGCCAGCAGCAGTTGTGGAAGTGAGGTCATTGGGATATTTAAGAGACTGCTGGACGTGCATATGGTCACAAAAATTTGAGGGTTCGTACATTAGGTTTACCTTACATGAGGATCAATGGTCGGCACAACGTCGTGGGCTGAAGGGCCTGTTCTGTGCTGTACTGTTCTATGTACCCTGTTCTCGCTTCATCCCCATAGCCTTTAATCCCTTTAGCCCTGAGAACTGTATCGATCTCTTGATCTCCCTCACCTAGGGGGAGGAGAGCATTCAAACAGATCTGAAATGCCTTAATTGTGACTTCCTTCAAGAAAAAAGACTGATTTCAGTAACTGGACAGGGGTCTTCCTGATGTCCACCACAGGGGACACATTAAAGAGGATTTTTGCAATCAACTCTTCCCAGTGTCTGAAGTAATCCTATTGGAGGCAAAATATGGATTTCTTCCATCAAGAGAATCAGTGGACATGATCTGCACAGCAAGTCAAGCCATGTAAAGTGCACAGGACACCAGAAAACGTTATACATGGCCTTCAACTTCACAAAGTCCTTCAATTCTTTAAAACAGAATGGATTATGGAGCATCCTTCTAAAATTTTGCTGCTTACAGAAATTTAACCCCATTTTCATAAAATCCACAAACTGTGATCCTCATGAATAGATTGAGCAGGCGCCCAATGTGTGCGCAAATTGGAGTTAGACAAAGCTGTGACATTGCAACTGCACTCTTTACCACCCATCTCGCAATAATATTCCATGTAACATCCACGAAACTTCCCACTGGAGTGGAACTTCCCTACAGGTCAAAGGGGAAACTGCTCAATTTATATCACCTCCAATCTAGAAACAAGATCACCCCAATCTCTTCATTGAGCTGAAGTAGGCAGACAATACTTGCAATGCACACATTCAGAGGCCAAGCTCCAAATGAATTCAGAAGCATGAAAGAATAGGCCTCAGGCTAAACATTCAGAAAACAAAATTCATTTTCTGCTGCACAACACTGTCCCAGCTTTTAAGAGCAACAGCAAGTCACTGAAGTGAAGCAATTCTCATACGTTGAAAGCTTTCTTTCACCAATTATAAACATTGATCAGCAAATTCAACCTCCAGAATGCCATTGCAGCTAGCAATCATCTGATGAACAAAGTACTTGATGACATAGATCTGAAATTCAGCAACAAGCTCCTGGTCTACATGGATCATGTATGTTTAATAACTCAAGTTCTTCGATGAATATCATCCATGCCTGTTCAAAAATTCTGCAAATCCATGACAGACTAAGTGTCCACTTTCATCTCAACACCCCCGAAGGCCATGTTATTATTAAACAGCTGCACAAGGAGGGCCACATCACCCACAAGCATTACACAGGACTTCCAAACCAAGCTCTCGACTTGAAGTTACGCTGTGACAAGCAGATACCAGAAGGGAGAGAGGGACAGCTTCATCTGAACAAATGAAGTATCCCCACTGATTTACGACTTGCCCAAGACTGCCCAAACTGCAGAAGAAGCATCCACAAAGATGCCAACCAAGTCGAGTATCTCAAACAGGTCCAGATGGAGGCCCGGTGTAAACATTGGCGTGTGAGTGTGTGTGAAAACCTGAAAATACCATCCACTCATCTCTTCAAACACCAGCTGCCTCATTTGTAGCTACAGGGGTGTGTGGATCCATTGTTAAATTTTAGTCACACCAAGACCCATAAATCTGGAGTAGAAGGGAGTCATCCTCAGTCTCAAGGACTGAAGAGTGGAAAAAACAAAAATTTAGAAGCTGACCCTTTGGTGCAATTCTGCAACTGGTCAGCAGTTGCTGAACAATCCTTTGTGTACTAATAGCTACAGTAACAATTGGTTGAGCTTGTAATATGGTTAATTTATACTCACTAGAAGAGGCATTCCTTCCGACAGAGGTACCCATTCTCTGCTAACAAAAGGAATACGCTCGAGCATCGAGTCTATATTGAATTACCTGGGAGTATGGGGGTGCCCATAGTTTACTGCTGCTTTGCCCATTCCTTGGCAATCTTGCCAACTAATCAAAACTCTGTTCTGCTATCGTAATTGTTTGAAAGTTGGTATATCATGTTTGTTTTGATATACGCAAGGTGAAAAGCTTTGACAATATGTTTCTCTTTTCAGCAATGACCATTCTCTTTACATTAGCAGTTATAAGCTGTAAATCATGATGAAAGGACAATGACAAAATCAAAGTAGCAAACTATGGAATGGCTTTGTGAAATGACATAGGTTGTGCTGGATAATATTGGCATTCTAAACATACTCATTGCAGACTTCTTTGGTCCCGAAGATACCATGCCAAAAAGTTCACCATCGTCAACTCCAAACTCAGTAGCATCTTCAAAATCATCTCCCTCACTGTCACTGACCATGTGAACATCAGTGCACTGCATGAAGAATTGAAAACAATTAATGTTAATAAACTTAACATTGACGCATTCAAAACAGTAATTAAAGCCAACTATGATTGGAAAGAAAAACAAGCTGGCAAGAAAGTTAAAATATTTAAGCATGACAAAGGAGCATTAAATAACTAAAACAAAAGAAAAACATACAAATCAAAGATATTGCATTTTCTTTATTGATTTTCTTCATTAATCCTATCAAGCAATCTGCATGGTAGCACGAGTGACCTGTCCTGTTGAAATAGTGATACCAAACTTTAATCTCACAACTCTCAATTTAGCACAACCTGACATTAGATAAACTGGTGTGCAATTTCACGGTTTACTTCCATTTCAAGTTCCCAGCTTTTCTTGGGATCCATTTAAGAAATATCAAGTATGCAAGGTTAAATGAGGCTTTTTTAAAAAAAAATTACCACTTATATTTAAATAATCATGTCCACAACAAATGCCAACCTAACTATAATGGTTCCACAATCCCTACATAGTCTATGCTTGGAATATATATATTTATATCTTAGACTATTTGGAAAAGACCAGACCATTTTAGACAATGTGAAAAAAACTGGAAGGTATTGAAATTAAGGGACTTTGGCAGTCCCATCATGGTTGACAAGCAATTGTAGTTGGCCTTGTTTTGCTGCATTGAACACTTGGGAAGGGCAGAAAGAAAAGTAATAACATGGCAGACATTTGAAAAAAGAAACAGCTGTAAACAAGCAGCTCTCTCTCTCCCCGGTTGAATTTGCGAATCTGTGTATTAAAAGTTTACATCTCAATATTTGGACTATCTTTGCCAATCCAAAAAAAGAGCTAAGCTGTGACATTTATTCAAATGTCTAGGTCTAATTGGATTTCCATCTGAACTAAAACTTGGTGTGAAAGATTTTGCAGCAATCTACAACTGCCAGAGGTTCAGCTTGATCCACAAGAACCTCAGTTTTTGAGAGAATTCATCAAACTTTTCTATTGTTTCACAGAGCACTGGAAAATAATGGGCGTTTTTCACTTTTTAAACATACTTTCTCTGCAGAGTCTAATGTCTTTGTTGGATTAAGGGGATACAATTCTCTTCCTGGATTATTGTTTAGTTATTAACTAGTTTGGCAAATTGTTTGAGGAATAAGTTCTGCTTTTAATAAATGAGATTTTTTTTGAGTTTGTTCACACATCTGGTGAAAATGTCTTATCTTCTGAATGTAATACACTCGGGAATCAATTGACCATTTCAGTGATTGCATTAACACATTCATATAAGTAGAGTGCAACTTGAGGAGTAGCAGAATTTAATTCTCAGTGCATCCCTCTCATCACTTCTTCTGTGAAAACTAAGGCAAGTACTTGTCTAGCATCTCTGTCATATTTTCATGTACCTTCCCCTACTCTTCATTCCATAGTGGCCTGATCACTATTTTGCTAGCCCTCACAATACTAATCTATCCATAAAATATTTATTTATAATCACTTCTTGAGATTTTTGCTTTCCATTCACTGGAGTTCGTAATATTTCATGACATTTTTCAGTATCAATTACACTTGTCCTGGTTCTAAAGTCTTAAAGCCTACAGTATTTTCTAAAATTTCTACCCTCTTCACACAACAGATGCCAAACTTTAAATACACACCTTTTACCTCCTTCTTGGATTGGAACTGACAGTAGGAGGGAAAGACTTAACATGCTGATAAAAAGGAAATTAAATATCCAGTGCGTTTTTTTTGGATTCATCTCTTGTCCTTAAAAGTACTTACTCTTACAGATATACAGCTCTCTACTCTCGCTTGTAAGTCACTAAATGCCTTCCCTTGAAATAAACTGAAAAATGCTTCAGTACTGGGCAATGTACCCTGCATGCTAAGAGGTTCCCAGCCAGTGATGCACACCTTCCTTCCACACAGGAGACCTTCACACATTGGGAATCATGCATAAAAATGAGCACCAAACACTTCAATTACTTGTATTCTGCCAATCCAAGGGGACAAAAGATGATCGGGGCTGTTTTTGCATGTGTTGATGTTAAAATCAGATAAGCCATGATCTTATACAATGGTGGAGCAAGCCCAAAGGGCCCAGTGATCTACTCTTGATTCAAATGTTTGTGCATCATTTATGCCAATTTAAACTGTCAAGTGATCAATTATATGATCTGCACATTAAGTTTGGGTGCACATGTTATTAAATTACCAAATGGTAATTCTCATGAACTCAAATGGTTGATTCTTGTACAGTAATTTTAATGGTACTATAAATGCTGTGATTTAGGAACACAGAATTTTGAAACGTAAGAATTAGGAGCGGAAGTAGACAATTCAGCCGTTTGAGCCTCCTCTGCCATTTAACATGATAATGGCTGATCTTACCCGGTTCTCAACTCCACTCTCGTCTGCTCCCTTTCGTCCTTTATCTCGCTTTTCATCAGAAACATATCTATTTCTTACTTGAACTTATTGATTGTGCTTCCACTGCACTCTGGGCCCCACAAATTCACAACCCTCTTAGTTTTGAACCTACTTCCTCTGTCTCTACATCTATGCCCTCTTGTTCAAGACTGTCCCATAAAGGGGAATATCTGTTCAATGTCCACCAAATTAATTTCCTTTAGCATTTTATAAACCTCAATCAGATTGTCCCCTCATTCTTCTGATCTCCAGCGGGTACAAATCCAAGCTATTTAACAGCTCCTCATATGACATCCCTGGAATCATTCCGGTGAATCTCTTCTGAACTGTCTCAAATGTCACCACATCATCCCCCAAGCAAAGAGACTAAAACTGGACACAGTATTCCAGGTGGGTTCTCACCAACACCTTATATAATTGTCACAACATTACTTTTATAATCCAGTCCTTTCCAATAAATGCAAAGATTCCATTTGTCTTTCTTATTACTGTATACGCTGTACCTGCATACTCACTTTCTGCAATTCACTCACACTCTACGAATATGCTTCCCATTAAAATAATAATTCACCCGTTTCTTTTTACAGCCAAATTCAATAATCTTGCACTTATCTACATCAAACTTTATTTGCCGGTTTTTGGCCTATTTAGCCTATCAATATCCATCTGTAAATTTTATCTCCTCATCAACGTCTGCTTCCCCACCTATTTTAGTATTACCCACGAATTTTGCTATGTTACAGTCTGTCCCTGCTTGCAAATCATTTATATAGATTGTAAATAGTTGAGGTCCAAGAATTGAGCCTTGCAGAACCCCACTAGCTATAGTTCACCATCCAGAGATCCCCACTACAGTGGTCAAATTAGCAGGTCTATAGTATTTGAAGAACCTAGGCCAAAGCGTTGAAACAAAATAATAATAGATGCCTCATTTAAAGTATTCAAATTTTAAAAATATATTTGCATTACAATGTAAAGAAATATATATTGAACAATGTCCATTTTTATTATGTGAGTACAATATAATCAGAATCAAAGGCAAACTAATAATATAAAGTAATCCAATCTCTTCATTAATTATTCAGAGTCATCAATGAATAGAATCTGCAAGTTCATTACTTATAAGCACAGCAGTAAAGCTGCACTGGGTTTAGTTAGAAAGGGTGAACCAAACATAGTTTAAGAAAATAGTGCGCATTTCTCATCTGCACACAAAAAGATAAGTTAGAATACAATGACTTAAGAACTTTACGAAACGTAGGTAGCTTTTACTGAAGACAACTAATGGTAACATTAACAAGAACGTTTTACTAACATTTCAAATTTTGTGTTGTCTTTCCTCACGACTCTTAAGTACTATCAGAATAGCAGGTGAATCAGAGTCACATCAGTTGCCCCTCATTCTGCTCCACGAATGCTTATTTTACAAGTGTGTTAATACAAATGTATCAGCAAACACAAATGGCAATGGTGATACGGGGAGAAGCTTTTTTTAAAATAAAACAACTTGTGTGTTAGGATTTGCATTGTCACAGAGTGGTGGGGGCCAATGTACAGTTTCCAAAAGGATAATCACCGAAAGAGAATGAATTTGCAGGATTATGGGGAAAGGACAGGAACAAGTTGAGATGCTTTTGCAAGCACTGATGTGACAGATGAAATTACCACCTTTTGCGTTGTAACCATACTGTAATAGGATGTCTTCTTTTAAAAAAAGTAGTAAATTCACAGCTTCAGGTTTTAAATTAAATGAAAGTAAAAAGAAAACAATTGCTTTACCTCTTCAGAGTGTTCTCGGGTTTGTGTAGGTGAAGGTCTTTTACTGACTGTTAGTCGGTGGCAAGGATAATGGAGTCCAGCAGCAGCCAAAGTAATCTACAAATTGGTTGAGTCAGAGTGAGATTAAAATTAAACTATTAGGCAGTACACGCATCTCAAAGATAGATAAACACAATTTTAATGATCTTCCAGTTTCCAGATTTATTTAGAAATAATTTATCCAAAAAAAACTTTGAACATTGGTATTTTGTTCCTGGCTTATATGCTAAACCTTAAGAAATCACCATTTGGCCTCAGCTGGAGTAGTGTACACAAGTCTGGATACCACATTTTAAGAAGAATGCAAAGACCTTGAACAGGGTACAAAAGAGGTTTGTTAATTAAGGTTATACCTGGGATAAAGTGGAGAGATTCACATTCGAGGAGAGAAATGTAAGGACAGACCTGATGTAGGAATTCTAATTACACAGGTTTTGATACAGCTAATAGAAAGAAACTGTTTTCTATGGAGCGTGGGTTACTAACCAGAGGTCACGGATTTCAAAGAATTGCGAAAACAACAGGGAGACTATTCACAGGGATTTATCAGGATCTGGAACATCTGAAAGGGTAGCAGTAAAAGGTTCCAGAGGAACATGGAAAGGGAACTCGACATGCACTTGAAGAGGTCTAATTTGTTAGGTTATAGGGAAACATCTGAAGTGAGCAGGAATGCTCTTTCAAATTGCCAGTTTGGGGGAAAGGACTATGCTTTAAGATTTATCCATATTTCTAACCTTGTATTATTTTCAGACAGATATCAATAAACAGAAAAAGAGAGCCTTCATTTAGTTGAAGATTTAGCATCTATTTTACTACTGCACAAAACAGCAAATATTTGATGCTCCTTTCTCTTGCAGCCATCCACAATTCCAGTGACAACAAAATACCACCTTCACAACAGTTACAGATCCATGGTAACACTATTGGCACAACATTTGAAATTTGCCACACAGTGAAAAGACTAACAGTATAAGCTGAATTTTAACATCATATAAGCAGTACTATAAAGGTTTGCTCTATCTTACTAATTTCCTTCACTTATGAGATAGGCAATGTAAATTCTCAGGCTGGCAAACCAATGGTAAATATCTAAAAGCTCCAAGTGCAAGTTTCCCTCCAATATTTAAAAACAACTATTTCTTCCTTTCCAAAATTTCTCAATGGTTTTCTTTGTTCGAAGACTCATCTCAATGGTGTAAATGAGATTCGAAATGAAGCAACAGAGCAGTGGCTGTTCATCATTGGTTGATGATCCATTTCTGTACTAGCCACAGTAATTTATTCGGTCACCTTGTATTTTTCTAACCCACAGACTGATGAATATTTGACTTTCTTCTGGACACAATATGGTTTTCTCATTCAAATTTTTTATGCATGTGCCTTTTCTATTCTCAGATATCAGGTAAATCTCTTCACTTCCTCCCCTCAGGATAACAATGCTCGACTTGGTCACTGTTGTACATTTAAATATGCTACAAACATTGCTCTGTGCAAGGTGTTTTTCATTCTTCATGTCCATTTTTAAAAATAAAAACACCTCATTAGTGTTGTACTTTTCTATCTTGTATTCACATCTCTAACAGCTGACAGAACATTCATAAATTTTCTCTGCATGGACTGGAGCATTAAACAGCCTTTCTACTAAAGTTGATTGCATATTTTTCATACAAAATGTAAAATCAGACTTCGCAGACTATATCTCATACACATTTGCAAGCTTTAGTCTTTTTTTTATGCCATATCTTAGCTTGGCTGCGACATGATAACCTTTGGCACTGAGGCATCATAAGCTTGAGGGTTCGAGTTCCATTTAAGAACTTGCAGGACTTGTACAGAAACTAACATTTCATGATTAATAATATGATAATTAAAGTGAAATCAAAGTACATTTATTGATTAATCTCATATAATAATAGTCTGCTTAAGGGTAGCCAATGTAGATCTTCACACCATAACATTATATGACTCTGATTAGCTTAATTTGAAAAGCACCATGGGTGAAGACAATAATCTTATGTTTAGAGTTACAGCTGCGAAGCTGAAACACATCAGTTTTGTTTAGATCCAGACTTCCAAGAAGGAAGACGACAGAGAGAGTATACTCCTGGCTTGTTAACCCTAATCAAGGAATCAACCAAAGCGGTGTCCTTGTACTGATATAAGTATAAAGGTAAAGTTGCCATGGTTTGACTGAACCACAGGGGTGCTCTCTCATTAGAGAGACACAACTGATACTATTTTAACCTATGGGTCACCACTGCTCAGGCAAAGGGAGAGGTTGAGAAGGACAGTCCTTTGTGGTAAGCTCAGCCAGTGCAGGAATTGAACCCACATTGTTGTTGTCATTCTGCATCGCAAACCAGCTGCTCAGCTAACTGATCTAACCAATCCCTATTTGAAGCATAGCAACTGAATAAATATAACTTGGTATTAGAGCTAACTTTAAGTGTTTAAGTTTGTAATCGCCTAATCACGGAGACTTTAAAACAATTTATCGAGACAAGTGTCTTCTGCATTAGTTTTGCCTTTAAAGTAGAAAGGGTAGCAATCGGTTTTCTAGCATTCCAACAGCAAAAACAAAACCATATAGAACAAAGACTTTCGGAAGGGAAAACAAACTGTCAGTGATAAGTGAATGTTTCATTTATGGGAATTCTGTCAATTTAGGCAACATTGAAACATGAGCTCGAGGGTGTCAACCATTGCCTCCCAACTGCAAATGCTTCCCCTTTTTTAAACAATGAAGCCAAGAATATTTCAAGTTGTCCTATTATTTAAGTAAACTGACAATAACAAAAGAGGATCAAACCATGGATAATTGACAATTTAAGGAATTTAAGGCAAGTCAAAATATAATGGGGGATAACATCAGTCAATGTTTGTCACCCTGAAGAACCAATTAAAGATTAATCATGCATCGTTTAAACTAATTAGCATGAACTCTCATCCAACCTAGGCCTATCAAACTTAACAATGTAATTGATCACAACATGGTCTGCAGCTTAGAAATAAGTTAATAAGCAACAGTTACACAATGAGGAATGCACAGGAAGAATTCTGAAGTTATCCTCCTTCCAACCAAGAATGGAAGACCTTCGATGCATTGGAAACAGACCAAAAAACCAAATGTTGACCTGTGCCCTGGATTCAACTGGAAAACAAGAATCATCGCACCTCCATATAGTTGCTGCTTTGCTTTGATAGGTATTATTTATAATCTTAGTTAAAATCCCTGAGTTACTCCACTAACCTGTTTGCTTAGTGGTTAAAATCTCAAACGAGCAAATTAATATTGGAATTTGAGTATAGGACCTGTAAAATGTATGGGCTTGAGCACAAAAATATAGGCTGACACTCCAGCACAGTGCTGAAAAAGTGCCATACCATCAGAGCTGCTGTCTTTCTGCTGAGATATTAAACCAAGACCCCAAGTGTCCTGAGGCAAAAGTTCATTATCCCCAACAAATACAGGGAATACAAGAAATTCCTTAATCACCATTATAATTTTACTAACATTGCAGCAGAGATTACACTTCAAAATTACTTATCTGATATATTGTTCTCTTTGCAGACAAACTTAAAAGGTATAATTGCACAGAACATTTCTCAATACATAAATTAAAGTCATTCTAAATGAGTAGTCAACAAGACTTATGCTTCCAAATGACAGTTACCCAAATTAACTTTAACAATAAAAAATATGAATTATATAGGATCTTTAGGAGACTAAAAAATTTCAGGTGTCTCAAGTCCATTTCAAACAAAATTCGGCACTTAGCCACTTAAGAACAGAACGTCAGAGCTTAGATTCTACCCAGCTGAATGCACATCTGCCAATAGTGGTTTGAAGTAGTTTGGGTATGAACAGGAGGCTAGAACTGGAGAAGTATTAATGTTATAGGTGAATGTAGGGATGGACGAGGGACAAGGTCATGGAAGGATGTGAAGATAAAGATGAATACTATTGTTGGTTATGTGATGTAGGGTGAGTGAGAGAGATACAGAGGGAGAGAGAGAGAGAGATGCAATCTTCTTCTGGATAAAGTCCCTGACCTGAAAGGAGTAAATGAGGTCCCTACTGAGCAATTCATACTTGCGACTCAACTGATCAAAGGACATAAAGGTGGTAAAAACAATGACTGCAGATGATCAAAGGACATCATGACCACCTGGTCAAATAAATCTCCCAGACAAGAGATTCCCCTGGATGCCCACAACTTAAGACCAGAATCCATCAACCCTAGTCGAAATCTTGGCATTTCTACTATAGGAGAGAGAGAAGAGGTTTCAGATAAACTGCCTTCGCTTTGTTGCATCACTCTTCGCGCTTAGACTGTATTGTTGACAATTGGGTTCTGACAATAATCTGTGACTATCCTCATTTTATCCATGAATAACAGATTAATAAATGGACACTTCGCCTGCGAAGCCTCAATATCCAGCCATGTTGACCTTGGATCCTCACAAGCCCAATCATTCACAAAAGATAGTAGGGAGCTTACTTGATACCTCTTGATGTCTGGAAAGTCTACCCTCCTCCACCCCAAAATTCCCTGGGGAAACTGCAGTTTGGCAATCTTAATGAGAGGCTGCCTGTGACACCAAACAAAAGAACAGAGCTAACATCTGGGTTTCTGTAACGTTTGCCGAGGCAACATCAGAGGGAGCATTTACATGGGATATAATAACCGAGAAAGAATATTCATTTTGATAAGAGCCATTCAGCCTAACCAAGATATTGGAAGAACCTTCCAATGCTGAAGCTCGATAAGGTAGGATCAAGTGCACAAAGTTAGCCTTATATAAGTGGTCAAAGGTGGGAGTAATGAAAATGCCTAGGTACAGAAAACCTCCCTGTGACCACCTAAAAGGGAATCGCATTTCACTTTCAAGATCGGGTATTCCTGAGACATGGCCTCCGACTTCAAAAAATTAATCTTACTTCCTGAGAACGAGCCAAATAAATTGGTACATTGTATTAAATGAGGCATCGACACTGCCGGATTTGATAGGAAAAGGAGAACACCACCTGCACGGAGTGTGATCTTATGCGCCCCTGATCCCACATTCGAGGCAACTATATTGGGGTCCCTCCGGATAGCCTTCGCCAACGGCTCAATGACCAGCATGAACAACAGTGGTGAGAGGGGACAATCTTGTCAGCTGCCTCTGCCGACATTAAAATTATTAGATCTTATGCCATAAGTAAGGACCGCTGCCATAGGATCACTGTATAGCACTTGTACCCATCTGGTAAAGATCCCACTGAGACCAACCTGCTCCAAAGCACAAAAAAGATACGGCCACTGCACCCAGTCAAATGCTTTCTCCGCGACAAGAGAGACCACCAAGCCCGGAACAGACCTCCGCTAACACACCTGGACCATGTTCAGTACTCTTCTAATGTTATTTGAAGACCTATGATCCTTAATAAAACCTGTCTGGTCCTCCTTTACAAAAAGAGCAACACCTTCTCCAATCTCAACGCAAATGTCTGAGGTAAAATTTTGAAATCAGAGTTTAGCAGTGAAATAGGCCTGTACGGAGCATAGTCCTCCAGGGCCTTCCCTCTCTTGAGGATGAGAGAAATATTAACTTCTCTCAGAGAGTGGGAGGCAGTCCTGAATGTATGAATAATTGCACCTATCCAGCATTGGTCCAGCCAACATATTAATAAATTCCTTACAAAACTCACTCGGGAGGCAATCTGGGCCGGGTGCCTTGCTACTTTGGAGCTGTCTTATCATCTCCTATATCTCTTGCACAGTCAAGGGAGCATTCAAGAGGGACACCCGCTCCAGAGTCACCCCTGGAAAGTTTAGGTTCTTAAAAAGACTCAATTTTTGCCAACCTGTCATCACAGCCCTCTGACCAATACAACCCGGACTAAAATTTTGTAAAAGCCATATTAATCTTTTTGGAACAGGAAGAAAGAGTCCCAGTCACCTCTCTGATAGATGTGATAGGCTGGGTTGGGGGACGCTCTTTCTCGTAGCCAAATATGCCAGTATTTACCTGGCATATCCACACACTCAAATAACCTTTGTATCACGAAAGAGATCTCTCTCTTCGTTGTTTGAGTAAGCACGGATTTCAGAGGGGCCCGGAGCACTGTGATTCACTGTAACTTTATCACGGATGGCCTTTCAAAGTATGTGGTTTTGGCTGGCTTCAGCCAGGCCTGGAGCTGACATTGCTGCTCCCCCCTCGGTCATTTCTGACTAGCTGAATAAGAGATGATATACCCCTTGCATAGTCCTTGGCAGTCTCCCAAAGCACAAATGGTTACTGGCTGTGGCCAAGTCCAAGAACGCTTTAATCTCTCGCAAGAAGTAATTGATAAACTTATTATCCTTAAGGAGAAAAGGATCCATGCACCAATGCCGCAAACTTACCCCATTACCTCAGCCTTAACCTCCAAATACACTGCTGCATGAACAGAAATGGCTACGTTTCCAATTTTACGGGACAAAACCAAATTCAAACAAGCCGATGGAGCAAGAAACATATCAATCCTTATGTAACACTTGTGTGGATTGGCGATAAAGGTGAAGTCCCTACCTGCCAGGTGAAGACATCTCCATACATCCACCAATCCCAACTCCCCATGTAAGTCCACCAGTTGTTTAGTTGCGGGAAGGTACCCGGGGGACCCCTGGGCATCCTATCCACTGTGGGATCCATGAAGCGGATTAAGTCTCCCCCCAGAATAGAATAACGTGTCCCAAGGGCAATCAACCTAGAGAGCGCGCATCCGTCAGAAATTTAAGGGGGTGTGCTGGGGGACAGTAAACGTTCAAAATACTGTACTCCTCACCATGTATTAAAGCTTTGAAAATCACAAACTTCCCATATTCATCCTTAATTTGATCTAAGGACTGGGATGGGAGATTCTTCTAAACAAGTATAGCCACTCGCCTGTTTTTACTGTTAAAAGATGAAACTAACACCTGGCCAAACCCCGCCTATTGCAACTTCAGATGCTCCTTCTCATCAAGATGGGTTTCTTCTAACAGAGCGACATCTACCCTCTCCTTTCCGAGATGTGAAAGTACTTGCTTTTTTGTAATCAGTAAGTGACTCCCCTTAATATTTCAGGTGCACCATTTGAGCCATAGTCATCTAAAACAGCCCAACCCCCGAGAGGAAGAACCCTACTCACGACGCACCGAGTGGAAACAGTTAAAGAAGAACACATCGACAAAAACTATCAAAACAAAACTTTTAAAAACTACAATTACAAGAAACAAATATAAAAAATAGATATTAGGAGACTTTCCCCCATGCCCACAGGCGACACAGAGACTACCTACACACACCTCCATAGCTCCTTCAAATTGAAGCTGCACCCAAACCCAGGCAAAACAAAAGTAAAGAATACATAAATTTTATAAGCACAAGAATTAAAAGTAGGCATTTCACCGATCCCACCCATAAATCAACCTCCATTATTGCTGGAAAAACAAAGCAAAAATTCCAACAATGCTTCCCAAACCCCAGGAAAGCAAAAATGAAGAAAACAAAATTACAGGGACAAAACAAAATGAGAAAAAAAAACCATTACTGTCCATACTGCTTGAGCCAGTCAGTCTATTTTAAAGTGTCCAAAAAGTTCTTTGCTTTCTCTGATGACATTTCTTTAGACATGTATGGACTCTCCATGGCTGAAACTGGGCACTGCCAGGTACCTTACAGAGTACTGGATATCCAGATGTCCCCCAACCTTTTCTTTACCTCAACAAATGTCTTCCTCTTGTGGATCACGGACATAGGAAAGTCCTAACAAAACATAATTGTTGATCTCTTCTAAATCAGAGCATGTGGATCCTTCGCCAGTGTTCTGGAAGCTTCCAACACCTTTTCTTTGTCTTTATAGGATTGGAATTGCACTAAGACTAGGCAGGCCGCTGGTCCGACCCTGGTCTGCGCATCGTGACCCGGGGAGCTCAAACAATCAGCATCCAGCCCATCTCAGCTTCCCATCTCAGAATCTGCAGCAGCCATTGCTCAAAAAAACTAGCTGGCTGATTCCCTTCTTCTCGCTCCAACAGTCCAATAATGTGAATGTTCTTTTTCCAACCTCTATTTTCGAGGTCTTTGACCTGCTCCACTAAGGCCTGTACTTGCTTTTCCAGAGCTTGGATCTGTCCCGCCAAAGATTTGGCCATGGTCTCTGACGCCGTGGTCCACCGCTTGACCTCCTCTACATGCTGCAAGAGACGCTGCATCTTCCACTCATGCTTTTGCAGGATGGCCAAGAGGAGTTCCAGCCTGGCCTGGGTTTCTTCCATTGTTGACTTGATCTTTTCTCGGAGTTTAACCTAGTCTGAAGCCAGGCCTCGCTGAGCAGCTAAGTCCAGTGGGGCTTCTATGGAGGTTGACACTACGCAGATGTATCCACTACTCAGAGGAGTGCTCTGCTGTTGAGATCCACACTGCCCTTTGCCTTCATTATCTTCACAGTTTACTAAAAAAAGATATATAGCGATTCGAATCGCTTAGAATTACCGATTCTTCCCAGAATGGCTAAAATGTGGAGGGTAAAAGCACTACTTTGCCTGAGTTATGGTGCAGAGCTCAGCAAGGCAGATTAATTAGATCGCTGTCATCTTGAAGACAATAGACAATAGGTGCAGGAGTAGGCCATTCTGCCCTTTGAGCCTGCACCACCATTCAATATGATCATGGCTGGTCACCCTTAATCAGTATCCTGTTCCTGCCTTATCTCCATAACCCTTGATTCCACTTTCCTTGAGATCTCTATCCAACTCTTTTTTTTAAATGAATCCAGAGACTGGGCCTCCACTGCCCTCTAGGGCAGAGCATTCCACACAGCCACCACTCTCTGGGTGAAGACGTTTCTTCTCATCTCTGTCCTAAATGGTCTACCCCGTATTTTTAAGCTGTGTCCTCTGGTTCGGCACTCACCCATCAGCGGAAACATGTTTCCTGCCTCCAGAGTGTCCAATCCTTTCATAATCTTATATGTCTCAATCAGATCCCCTCTCAGTCTTCTAAACTCAAGGTATATAAGCCCAGTGGTTCCAGTCTTTCAGCGCAAGGTAGTCCCGCCATTCCAGGAATTGACCTCGTGAACCTATGCTGCACTCCCTCAATAGCCAGAATGTCTTTCCTCAAATTTGGAGACCAGAACTGCACACAGTACTCCAGGTGTGGTCTCACCAGGGCCCTGTACAGCAGCAGAAGAACCTCTTTGCTTCTATACTCAACCCCTCTTGTTATGAAGGCCAGCATGCTATTAGCCTTCTTTACTACCTTCTGGATTAGTGGTGCTGGAAGAGCACAGCAGTTCAGACAGCATCCAAGTAGCTTCGAAATCGATGTTTCAGGCAAAAGCCCTTCATACCTGCTGTACCTGCATGCTTACCTTCATTGACTGGTGTACAAGAACACCCAGATCTCTTTGTACTGCCCCTTTACATAAATTGATTCCATTTAGGTAGTAATCTGCCTTCCTGTTCTTGCCACCAGAGTGGATAACCATACATTTATCCACATTAAACTGCAACTGCCATGCATCTGACCACTCACCTAACCTGCCCCGGTCACCCTGTAATCGCCTAACAACCTCCTCACATTTCACCCTGCCACCCAGCTTAGTATCATCAGCAAATTTGCTAATGTTATTACTAATACCATCTTCTATATCATTAACATATATTGTAAAAATCTGCGGTCCCAGCACTGATCCCTGCGGTACCCCATTGGTCACTGCCTGCCATTCCGAAATGGAGCCGTTTATCACTACTCTTTGTTTCCTATCAGCCAACCAACTTTCAATCCAAGTTAGTACTTTGCCCCCAATACCATGCGCCCTAATTTTGCTCACTAACCTCTTATGTGGGACTTTATCAAAAGCTTTCTGTAAGTCCAGGTACACTACATCTACTGGATCTCCCTCGTCCATCTTCAGAGTTACATCCTCAAAAAATTCCAAAAGATTAGTCAAGCATGATTTCCCCTTCATAAATCCGTGCTGACTCTGACCTATCCTGTTACTACTATCCAGATGTGTCGTAATTTCATCCTTTATAATAGACTCCAGCATCTTTCCCACCACTGAGGTCGGACTAACTGGTCTATAATTTCCTGCTTTCTCTCTCCCATCTTTCTTAAAAAGTAGTACAACATTAGCCACCCTCCAATCCGCAGGAACGGATCCCGAATCTATCGAACTCTAGAAAATAATCACCAACACATCCACGATTTCTTGAGCCACCTCCTTCAGTACCCTGGGATGTAGACCATCAGGCCCCGGGGACTTATCAACCTTCAGACCTAACAGTCTCTCCAACACCAATTCCTGGCAAATATAAATTCCCTTAAGTTCAGGTCCTCCAGCCACTGTTACCTCAGGGAGATTGCTTGTGTCTTCTCCAGTGAACACAGATCTGAAGTACCAATTCATTTCTTCTGCCATTTCTTTGTCCCCCGTAATATATTCCCCTGTTTCTGTCTTCAAGGGCCCAATTTTAGTCTTAACCATTTTTTTGCCTTTCACATACCTAAAAAAGCTTTTACTATCCTCCTTTATATTTTTGGCCAGTTTACCTTCGTACCTCATTTTTTCTCTGCGTATTTCCTTCTTAGTAATCCTCTGTTGTTCTTTAAAAGCTTCCCAGTCTCACTTATAAGTGTTTTCCCACTTATCTTTGCTATGTTATACTTTTTCTCTTTCAACTTGATATGGTTCTTAACTTCCCGTGTCAGCCACGGCCAGCCATGCCTCCTCCTAGGATCTTTCTTCCTTTTTGGAATGAACTGATCCTGCATCTTCTGCATTATACACAGAAATATCCACCATTGTTCTTCCACTGTCATCCCTGCCAAGGTATTGCACAAGCTCCTCCCTTATAGCTCCACAGTTCCCTTATTCAACAGAAATATTGTCACTTCCGATTGAATCCCCCTAATGTCACTTTTAAGTGCAAACATAATGATATTTAAAATAGATTTAATATATTGTTACTTAATAACTTCATGTGTAATTTGTTGTCTTATTCATTGTAATATTCAAAGTTATTTAATGATTTCCATGGAATGCTAATGGTGCCTGAGTGAGCTAACTGGGTAGTGGGTGGACAAGGAGATAGGTCTGTAGCATGGCAGAAAAGTGGATGAGGGTTTAGATTAGGCCAGGGGGAGTAGGGTTGGGGGCCAGGAGACAGATGTGTTGTTGTTGATGATGATTTGGGTTTTGAATCAAACAGGTATCTGCAACTCTTTGAGGGAAATTTGGCAAGGTGGTGCGAGATCATGGAAATGGGTAACAAGTCCAGGAAGGTGGGATGGGGTTTAGGGCCACAGACATGAAATTAAATTTGAAAAGGAACTGCAGTTCAAAACTCATGCTTACGTAGTTATAATTTACCACAGCATACATCAGTTTTATTAACATGCGTATCTTGCACGTTGAAAAGGTAATTACTTTCTGCCAAATATGTCAATTTATTTATGAAAAGGTTAAAGATATAAAAGTACTATGACACACCATTCTGGACTAGCATTTTACTACATTTGAAGTAGTTTACGGTTAAAGTGCTTTGGGCAACTCAGTTTTGAAAAATATGCCCAAAGTTAGAAGAAAAGTTAAACATGAGATTCTGGAACTAACTAGATATCAAAACAGAAATGCAGGTCCAGAGCAATTATCTTGGAAACCTTGTGTAAATAGCACACAGAATGTAATCTGTACAAGTTAGGCCACTTCTATTCTGACCTAATATGTGAATCCTATGGTCAAGTAAACTTATTTTTTCTATTTCACAAAATTAAATCAAATTATATCAAGATAACAAACTTACTATTGCAAATGGTGCAAAGTTATTTAATTGTGTCTTATCAACTTAAATTCAAACAGCCAATTGGAATCCAAGTGATTTTAAAAAAGAACTAACTTAACCTTTTCTCAATATGATCCACTCAATCCCAGTCGACAAATCAATCCAATGTTTACTTTCCCACAACTACTTATTTTTGGAGATGAATGACTATTTTTCTTCATGCTGCTAATTTTATATATATCTATTATGGTGCCTAGGAACTCACTGCGATAATGATTTAGCAACTTCTTCTTAAATTTAGCTCCAGCTGAACCATCAGAGTATCTGAGACTCTCAATTGTGATTTTTGTGCATAGTTGAAAATAAAAACTCTTAACAATAAAAGCTATAAATGCCTGGATTTATGAATTCCTTTCACATAGGTAACCTCACTTTACAACTTGGTCATTAAAAAATCAATTGAAAGTAGGCAGTGCATAGGTGTAATGACGGAGGAAAAAAAGAAATCAGCAACATCATCTTGCAAAATCTATTGAAAATGTATGTTACACTTTAATATCAATTCCAGACAGAACTAATTCCCAAAAACAAAATGTTGAAATTACTCAGGTTATAGCAACATTCTTGTGAAGAAAAGCAGTTAACATTTCAGGCCTATGCCCTTTTCGCAGAAATGTGAAATTTAGAAATGTAAGAGGTCTTGAGTCCCCTAGTTCAAGATTCCCCAACATGTTCCCTGTCAAGTCCCCTCAGATGTTTCAATAAGGTTTTGAATAAGATGTGAATGAGACAAAGACAAAAAGGAAGATCTATGATAGGGTGGAAGTCAGAGAGATTTGAATGGCGCGACAGTCAGCAAGCTTGACCCTGAGTTTCCAGTGACCTGTCATTTCAATTCCTCACCTGACACTCAGAGTAGCATTTCTGTCCTTGGCCTACTATTCTGTTCCAATGAAGTTCAAAGTGCAGAAAGAGCATAAGAAAAAGGAACGGAGGTGGGCTACTCAGCCCCTTAAACCTACCCTGTTCTGCTGTAAGATCATAGCTCACGTGCCCCAGATTTCAACCCTTCTGTGCCAGTTCCTCATTGCCCTCAACTCGATGTTTCAAAAATGTATCGACATCTTTAAATACTGTGTGCATTGTTCATTAACCAAAATTGCCCACTAACCAGCCTTATTCAGCTGTGTCTTTATCCTACTGTAATTGCCCTTATTAAATGTGACTAGGAGAAATTGTGGACTGCAGATAATGGAGAACAGAGTCGAAAAGTGTGGCTGGAAAAGCACAACAGGTCAGGCAGCATCCAAGGAACTGAGAATCGATGTTTCGGGCATAAGCCGTTCATCAGGAAGGGGGCTCCTTGAATGCTGCCTGACCTACTTTGACACTTATTAAAGATGAAGACACTTCAAAGTTCCCCCTCAAAGTGAATTTCAAACTCTAGAACTTTGTGATCACGAGCAGATCCTTAACTGTGAGATCTCTTGCTAATTCTATCTCATTGTACTTTACTAGATCTAAGTCAACCTGTTCCTGAATGGGTCCTGCAATGTACTGCTCGAAGAAACAATACTCGATGCACCCTACAAATTTGTTTTCCATTTTACCCTTGTACATCTGATTTACCCAGTCAATATACAGATTAAAACCACCAAAGGCAATTGTAATGCCTTTCTTACACGCCTCATTAATTCCCAGTTTATACTTTGTCCTACACTGAGGCAACTCTTCAGGGGCCTATATATAACTACCAGCCATGACTGCCTTACTTTGCCATTCCTTATTTCCACCCAAACTGACCTCACATCATGATCTATTGCACCTATATCAGTCGTCACCACTGCTCTAATACTTAGTTTTATTAGCAAAGTTATCTACCTCTTCTTCTGGAACATGGAAAAAAAACCATAACCTTGAATATTGAGTTCCCAATTCCAATTAGCCTGCAAGCATTTTTCTGTAACAGCTAGAAATATAAAAATATTTCTAGTTGTGTTGTCAACTCATCTATCTTGTTACAAATGCTGCATGCATCCAGATAACAAATCTTAACTTTGATTGTTTTATTTTCTGTTACACTCATCAGTTTATTTTTCCTCCCCTTTCCTGACATTTTAATTATAGTTTGCCTCTTCACCACGTTGCACTTCTGCTCTCGTTTCTTTTTGATGTTTTAAACTTCTCTTAATATGGCCCTCCCAAGCACTAATAAGTTTAATTCCCCATCTACAAACCTAATTATAGCATTTGCCAGGGCAGTGGTTCTTGCGTGGTTGAACTGAAGACAACCTCAGTGAAAAGCTCTCTCTTTCTCCAACACTGTGTGCCAGTGACCCCATGAATTGGAACACATATCTTCCAGACAAATCTTTGAGCCACACAATACCTCCCGAATTTTATTTATCCTACATCAATTTGCATGTATTTCTGGCAGAAATCCAGAGAATATTATTTTGGTGATTTTGCTTTTCAAGTTAGCCTCAAGTTATACAATCTCTCAGCAGAGCCTTTCTCCTTGTCCTACCTCTGACATGGGTACCTACATGGACGATGACAACTAGATCCGTTCCCTCCTATTCCAAATTCCCATCGAATCACAAAGATACCCTTAACCTCAGTATCGATTCCTCTAACTGTGCTATGCCCTGTAACTACATTTTTCTGCTAGCAGAAATGAAGGGGCTGTCTGCCGTGTGTTTTTATCACCTGCTGCTATTGCCCTTCTCACACAGGTCTACCCTCCCAATCTGCTTCACAGTGAAGCTAACTTGCTGTCCCAGTCACTGTCAAACGAAGCTCAGGAATAGTACTTCAGCTTTTGATTAGGTACTTTATAGCTTTCACCACTCAAAAGTGAGTACAGCAAGTTTAGAGCATAATCTCATTTTCAACAACAAAAACAGAAATTGCTGGAAAAGCTCAGCAGGTCTGGCAACATCTGTGAAGAGAAATCAATGTTAACATTTCGGGCCTGGTGAACCTTCCTCAGTGCTCATTTTGTTTACTTTCCTTTGTAAGTTTCAGATTTTCTTTCTTCAGATGAGCAGCACATCTGTTCTCAGCACTATCTTTGCTTCTTTGAGCTGGATTTTCCAGTCTGGATTGGAATCTGCATTTTTGCCCAGATCAGATAAAGAGTTGACCAACTTATTTCCGAGGATTTTACCCAGCTGACATACAATACCGGATCTATCGCAACAGAAGTAAACAACACTGGAATGGATCATTGCTGGAACCACAACCCCTTTTTAGAGCAAACATAGTTTCAAGGTCCTAATGTCTTTGACACCTAGGTCAGGTGACAGACTGGTAGGTGAGTGAAGGTTTCGGAATTATTTTTATTCATTCATTGGGTGAGAGCACCGCTTGCTGGTCCAGCATTTATCACTTGTCCCTAATTGCCCTTGAGAAGGTGGTGTTCAACTGCCATCTTGAATCGCTGCAGTGTACCTGCTGGGAATTGACCCACAATGCCATTAGGGAAGGTCAACCAGGATTTTGACTCAGCAGCAGTGAAGGAACAACGATGTATTTCCAAGTCAGGATAGTGGTGCTCGCAGGGAAACTTGCTAGTGGTGTTGTTGCTATTTATCAGCTGCCCCTGTCCTTCTAGATGGAAGTAGTCAGGAAGTAGTGGAGGTACCAGTGTTGGACTGAGATGGACAAAGTCAGAAGTATTGTGCACAGTTTTGGACCCCATATCTCAGGAAGATTATACTGGCCCTAGAGCATGTTCTGAGGAGGTTCACGAGAATGGTCCCAGGAGTGAAAAGCTGACAATATGAGTAACATTTGAGAACTCTGCGTCTATACTCGATGGAATTGAAAAGGATGAGGGAAGGATCTTATTGAAACATACAGAATACCGAATGGCCTGGACAGATTGGATGTTGGGAAAATGAGACTAGGACCTGAGACACAGCCTTAGAATAAAGGGAACACCTTTTAGAACGGAGATAAGAATTAACTTCTTCAGCCAGAGAGAGAGGACAACGTCTGGAATTCGTTGACACAGAAGGCTATGGAGGCCAGGACATTGAGTATGTTGTAAACTGAGGTAGATAGGTTCTTGAGGATCAAGGAGATCAAGGGCTACTGGGAGAAAGTGGGAGAATGGAGTTGAGAAACTTATCAGCCATGATTGAATAGTGGAGTAGACTCAATGGGCTGAATGGTCTAATTTCTGCTCCTACGTCTCATGGTCTTGGTCACACAAAACCAGGTCATAATCCAACAGGTTTATGTGAAATTACAAGCTTTTGGAACACTGCTCCTTCATCAGGTGAAGTGGAGGGTAGCACACAGGCACAGAATTTGCCTGTGGAGAGATCATTACAACATAATTCCAGGTAATTAAGAATGTCAAAAGATAGTACAAATGGTGTGAATGGCGTGTTGACAGTTGAATAACAAGTCTTTGCAGGTGATCAAAAGTGTCAAATGGTGTGAGTGAAGTGTCAACAGCTGAATAGCAAGTGAAGGGATGACCTATGAATTGTTTAATTAAGGCTAAGAAATAATTACAAAAAGTCAAAAATAAGATAGCCCTGGAGACAAATCAAATGGTTGGAATAACGGGTCACTTTGGTCACTTTTATATCTTCCCCCACTCACCCTAAAGCTATGCCGTCTAGTTCTAGACTCCCCAACCCAGGGAAAAGACCTTGTTTATTTACCCTACCTCATGATTTTATAAACCTCTATAAGGTCAGCGCCTCAACCTCTAACACTCCAGGGAAAACAGTCCCAGCCTATTCAGCCCTCTCCCTTTCGCTCAAATACTCCAACCCTGGCAAGATCCTTATAAATCTTTTCTGAACCCCTTCAAGTTTCACAACACGACTTCAGTTCAGAGATGCAGTCAGAGAGATCATGAGGTCTCCAGGGAGCAGCGGAGTCTGTCGGGATATGTGAGTATACGGTTTAAATTTCTTTTAGTTCCTGTTTTTCTTCAGTTCCTGGACACAGTCGGAGAGGTCACAAGGTCATACATTTGAGCGGTCACTTTACCCAAAAAAACTACTCGGATAGTGTATCCTCCTCCTCCAACCAAAAAAAAAGTTGTGTCGGCTGCTAAGGTGACAAGTGTTTCCTTTCGTGTTTCATTTGTTTTTTTTTCCCGGCAGTCTATTTGGGGAATTTAGAATAGCAGGAATTGAGATGAGGGCAGTTGAATGTTCCTCCTGCAGTACGTGGAAGGTCAGGGTCACCTCTAGTGTCCCCGCTGACTTAATCTGTGGGATGTGCACCCAACTCCAGTTCTTCAAGAACAGAGTTAGGGAAATAGAGCTGGATGAACTTCGGATCATTCACGAGGCAGAGGGGGTTATCGAGAGGAGTTACAAGAAGGTAGTTACTCCACAGCCACAAGATGATGATGGATGGGTTTCCATCGGGGGTAAGAAAGAACCGGCAGGCAGTGCAGGGATCTCCTGTGGTGTTTTCCCCTCAACAAGTATACAGTTTTGGATACTGTTTGGGCGTGGGGGTGGGAGAGAAGAACGACACATACCAGGGTAAGCAATGGGGCACAGGTCTCTGGCACAGAGTCTGTCCTTGTTGCTCAGAGGGGAAGGGAGAAGAGGAGCAGAGCTTTAGTCACTGGGACTCCATAATTTGGAGGGAGGGGGGGCAGTGGGTACAGGTGTTGTGGGAACAAGAAAGATTCATGTTTGGTGTGTTGCCTCCCAAGTGACAGGGTTCATGATGTCTCTGATCGTGTTTTCAGGATCTTTGAAGGGGAGCAGCCGCAAGTCATGATCCACATAGGCACCAATGACATAGATAGGAAGAGAGATCTGGATTTAAGGCAGAAATTCAGGGAGCTAGGGTGGAAGCTTAGAGCTAGAACAAATAGATTTATTATTTCTGATTTGTTGCCCATGCCACGTGCTAGTGAAGCGAGGAACAGGGAGAGAGAGTGGAGCTGAACAACTGGCTGCAGGGATGGTACAGGAGGGAGGGTTTTGCATTCTTGGATAATTGGAGCTCTTTCTGGGGAAGGTGAGGCCTCTACAAAAAAAAATGGTCTTCACCTGAACCAGAGGGGTTTCAATATCCTGGGGGGTAGCGGGGAGGAATTGCTAATGCTCTTCGGAGTGGTTTAAACAAATGCAGCAGGGGGATGGGAGCCTGAATTGTAGTTCTAGTGAACAGGAGGTTGAGGGTAGTGAGGTTGGGAACAGGTTGACAATGTCGTAAGAGGGCAACAGCAATCAGGATGTTGGTTTGATATGTGTACTTCAATGCCAGGAGCATTGAAGGGTGAACTTGCAGCATGGGTTGGTACCTGGGATTTCGATGTTGTGGCCATTTCAGAGACATGGCTCGAGCAGGGACAGGAATGGTTATTGTAGATTCTGGGATCTAGATGTGTCAGCAAGAACAGATAAGATGGTAAAAGAGGTAGAGAAGTGGTATTGTTAATCAAGGGTAGTTATGTTTACAATAGCAATGGGCAGGGATAGGTATATACCGCAGGGAAAGAGGTATAACTGGGGGAAAGGCAATTATGGTGCGATTAGGCAAGATTTAGGATGCATAGGACAGGGAAGGAAACTGCAGAGGATGGACACACTTGAAATGTGGAGCTTATTCAAAGAACAACTACTGCAGGTCCTTGATAAGTATACACTTATCAGGCAGGGAAATGGTCGTCGAGAGAGAGAGAGAGAGCCACAGTTTACTAAGTAAGTTGAAGCTCTTGTCAAGAGAAAGAGGAAGGATTATGTGAGGATAAGGCGTCAAGGCTCAGTTCAGGGGCTTGAGAATTATAAATTAGCCAGAAAAGACCTAAAGAGAGGGCCAAGAAGAGCCAGGAGGGGACATGAGAAGTTGTTGGCGGATAGGGTCAAGGAAAACCCTACGGTTTTGTGAAGGGTAGGCTGTGCCTCACAAACCTTATTGAGTTCTTTCAGAAGGTGACAAAACAGGTGGATGAGGGCAAGGCGGTTGACGTGGTGTATATGAACTTACAGTAAGGCATTTGATAAGGTTCCACATGGTAGGCTATTGAATAAAATAAGGAGTTTCAGGATTGAAGGTGATTTCGCAGTTTGGATCAGAAATTGGATTGCTGAAAGAAGACAGAGGGTGGTGGTTGATGGGAAATGTTCATCCTGGAGCTCAGTTACCAGTGGTGTGCTGCAAGGATGTGTTCTGGGGTCACTGTTGTTTGTCATTTCTATAAACGATCTGGAGGTGGGCAGAGAAGGACGGGTTAGTAAACTTGCAGATGGCAGTAAGGTAGGCAGAGTCGTGGACAATGCTGAAGAATGTTGTGGGTTACAGAGTGACATAGATAAGATGCAGAGCTGGGTTGAGAAGTGGCAAATGGAGTTTAATGAGGTAAAGTGTGAGATAGTTCACTTCGGAAGTAGTAACAGGAATGCAGAGTACTGGGCTAATGGTAAAATTCTTGGTAGTGTAGATGAACAAAGAGATCTGTGTCCAGGAGCATAAATCCCTGAAAGTTGCCACCCAGGTTGATAGGGTTGTTACGAAGGCATATGGTGTGTTGGCGTTTACTGATAGGGGGATTGAGTTTCGGAGCCACAAGGTCATGCTTCAACCGTACAAGACATTGGTAAGGCTGCACCTGGAGTATTGTGTGCGGTTCTGGTCACTGCATTATAGGAAAAACGTAGAAGCTCTGGAAAGAGTTCAGAGGAGATTTACTAGGATATTGTCTGGTATGGAAGGAAGGTCTTACGAGGAAAGGCTGAGGGAATTGAGGGTGTTTTCATTGGACAGAAGGTTGAGAGGTGACTAAATCGAGATGTATAAGATAATCAGAGGGTTAAATAGGATGGACAGTCAGAACCTTTTTCCTTGGATGGTGAAGGCTAACGCGAGGGGACATAGCTTTGAATTGAGGGGTGATATAATTTAGGACAGATATTAGGGGTACTCTGAGTAATAGGGGCGTGGAACGGCCTGACTGCAACATAGTAGCTCACCAACGTTAAGGGCATTTAAACGGGACATACATATGGATAATAACGGAATGGTGTAGGTTAGATGGGCATCAGATTAATTTTGCAGGTCGGCGCAACATCAAGGGCCAAAGGGCCTGTACTGCACTGTAAAGTTCTATGTTCTATCCTTCCGATAGGAGGGAGACCAGAATTCCAAAAGTGGCCTATCCAATGTCCTGTACAGCCGCAACTTGATCTCCCAACTCCTATACTCAATGCACTAACCAATAAAGGAAAGCATACCAGACACTTTCTTCATTATCCTATCTACCTGCTACTCCACTTTTGAGGAACTATGAACCTGAACTCCAAGGTCTCTTTGTTCAGCCACACTCTCCAAGACCTTACATTAAGTCTAGAAGTCCTGTTCTGATGTGATTTTCCAAAATGCAGCACCTCGCATTTATCTAAATTAAACTCCATCTGCCAATCCTCAGCCCATTGGCCCATCTGATCAAGATCCCGTTGTATTCTGAAGTAACCTACTTCACTGTCCACTACACCTCCAATTTTGGTGTTATCTGCAAACTTATTAACTATACCTCCAACGTTCATATCTAAATCATTTATATAAATAACAAAAAGCATTGATCCTTGTGGCACACCACTGGTCACAGGCCTCCAGTCTTAATTCTAATTTTTTATATTGAATTCAAATTCCACCATCTGCAGTGTTGGGATTAGAATCTGGTTTCGCAGAACATTTGCCAAGTTTCTGGATTAATAGTCTATCAATAATACCACTAGGCCATTGCCTCCCCATGTCTATTCATCATGAGTTTATCATCATTGATTCAGGTTAAACTCTTTGCTGAACAGAAGGTTGAGTCATTCTGGTGCCTCAGAGTAAAACATCTCAAGTCCAGATGGTTTTCTTTTGACATTAAAAATAATATGTCAAGTATAAACACACTGCTGGGAGGCTGAAATATACTTTTAAATCTCACTATCTGTTAAAAAAATATATCACAATAGGAACACAATCCTTTCCTTACTTAGTTTCTAAATCTACTCAGTTAAATTTAATCAGTCAGTCTGGTATATATATATATATATGAGCATAAATGTTACAGAATTTCGACAAATATCTGGAATAGACTTATTGGTATTCAGTGCAAATATTATTTTATTCCGGAGGGAAGAAACCCTAGATTTTGATGTTTTCTTATAACGAAGTGAAGAAAGTGTACACCCCAAACTGGTTCAAAGACAAAGCTCCAGCTAAGTGTACACCAATAATATAAACCTAAAGCAATTTTATAGAGTCTACGTTATTTGCTGAGTAGTTTATTATTTTTCAAAACAACAGACTCGGATTTTTTCCATCCGGTTTACATTCTGCTTCATGGCCTTAAAACAAATTCATGCACTATAGAAAATCAAGAATGTTGACAGAGCTTGGATAGCGCCTCATCATCTTGATTGTATAAAAGCTTTAAACCAACCAAATTATATGCAAATATAAGCGGTTTTTGTTTTTCCATTAACTCTTAAAACAAAGGCAAAAAATCTCAGCCATAACAACATATAAGCATCATTATTTTGATGCCTTTATGTTTCTGTACCATACTACATAATCTTATCATCTGCCAGGACCTAACAGACTTTTGCTGGCATGAAGTAACAAATCAAATTCAAATCCCATCAGGGAATGGTCTAGAGCCCTTAGTTCTTAGCAGTGAAAGCTGTTATCATTTTCTGAATTACAAGAACTATAAAAGGACACTCTACTCAAGCTATCACTGAATGTCACCTGAAAGCAATCACAAAAGGGCTCTACCTAGGCTTATCTCTGAGCTCTGTCACTAAGGCAACCAGAAGGGAATAAGTTTCAGTGGGTCTATGAATTTAGGAAACCATAAAAGCCAGGGCTAAAAGGTATGTGCAGCCTCACAAAGATTGACTGCATTAATACATTAGCAAATACTGTGAAACACTGGATAAATGTCAGCAATTATGGAAAGACTCTTCATAACAATGTATGGTGTCTGTCAACCCCTGTGGTGTGATATGTAACTGTCATTCACTGATGTATGTGCTCTATTTTATCATTGACCTGAACCTGTATCACAATATGCAAATTGGTTTCAAGTCGAACAATTAAAAACAAATTATTCTGTGGTTGGTTGTTCTCAAAGGTTTTACAGTGCTTAATAGTACCTAAGTCTTTGCAGTTCTTGTTCATGAAATTTCATGGGACATTCTGCCTCAGTTTCAAGTTAATGATTGCAGTACATAAAAACAAATACTCAAAACCTGCATTTGCTTCCAGTCATTAAAATTTATTGTGAAAAAGACCCACAGTGCCATAGGAACCATTTTCACTATATTTCTTGTTAACCTCAAGCTCAATAAACAAGGAAACTAGATAGGCTTGCTGTAATTGGATTCCTGTATAATCTTGAGTCTCTTTTGAACCTGATGGACCTGGCTCATCTGGAAACATCAGTTAACTTAATCTAAGTCAACACTCATTTAATATATTCTTTTTCAGATCCCTTTAGGTAGTAAAAATACACTGTCTGCTGCAGCTCTCACTTTAATGAGGGATGGGATACTGTACGAGTTCTCGATAACTCTTTGTTTTGGCAGAACCTCACTGGGGGGGAATATATAGACTTGTGCTGGTTAGCAAATGTCTTCATGCTGAGTAAGTTCAACCAAGACAAAGAATCTGGCTGGTTTGCATTTGACAGTTTAACAAGGGCACATTTTCAGTCTTGAGGGCAATAATAATTTTTAACACCGCAAATAACACCTCAAATTCTGAGTAGCATCCTCTTGAAAGACTATAAATTGGAATTACAAAAGATCACTATTATTTATGAAAAATAAATTATTTTATAATATTATCTAGTATGTTGACATCATCTCAACAACATTGAGAACTTCAATTCTAAAATGGGGTCCTTTTAAAACCAGTGACGATTTCAAAACATTTTCAGAGATGAGCGATAGGATCGGATTCTCATTGGCCATTCACCTTTAAGTAAATTGATGGAATTACATAAAGATAATGAACACATTTATTGTTGGAAGCTGGACTATGAGCTAACATGGAATTTTTTTTCAAAAACAAATTTTCTCTCTTCACATTTCCTTCATAACACTTATGGCAGCATGTTGAAAGATTAATGTGGAACTACCAACACCTCTATATTCAACTGGAACGAAATAAATTGCTTGAGAATGATCTAGCCATGTAACTATGAAGCATTTTCAGGGAAAAACTTCATGCCCCAATCAAGGACACCAGGTACCAAGATGGCATCCTTCCAAGATGCTCAAGCTTTAAAAAGGCTGCTGTTGCAATCTCAATGTACATTAAAATGATTTGGGTTATAGTCACAATGTGAAACTCTTCCCCCCAGATGTTCAGGCAGGGCTGACTTAAATACTTGATAATGAACAACTTTCCAGAAAATCTTTCACCGTGAACAGGATGCTTAAAGTGTCAATGTTGAGTGATTCATGATGAATACAACTAGCTTAAAAACATCACCCAAGTTGACTGACCACATTCTTGTGTCGTGGAAGTAACTACTGCTGCTGGAAGAGTTTTCTTCTTCAGGTGTGGCAACTAGTTCACAAAAGATATCATGCCCAGTGAGAAAATGAGATCTTGTCAGTAGTAGAAAAATAATCTAATCAGCTCTAATCATTCGGACTGCTGCACCATGAGTCTGAATTCAATATTGGATGGAGCTGGGGCCATTTTCTGAGAAGACACCACTCACATTTTTCACTAATTTACAGTCTTTCTGGCTCCCTATTTGGTTACAGTTTCATAAAGGCTCTATAAAACCTTATTCAAGTGGTCAATATTCACTTGTTAACAATGAAAACATCCTTAACTGACAATTACCTTCGAAGGAACGATTGGACATGTTGATCTTACCACTGGAATTTAGAAGAATGAGAGACAATCTTATTGAATCTGGGAGAAATGTGAAATCTGGAAAGCATGGATGTGAGAGGAAATTTCACCTTCTGGGAGAGATGAGTACTGGAGATTACAAATAGGTGGTCTCCCTTTTAACCAAAGGACATAAGGACTTTGAAGACACAGATTCTTTTCACTCAGAAATTTTCTTATCTTTTCCTCCAGACAGCGATGGTGACTGCAGCATGGAATATTTTTGCAGCTTACATAAATTCTTGATTGGCATGGGAGCCAAAAGTTATAGAGATAGCCAGAAATGTAGACTCATGTTCACGATCAGATTAGCCTCATCTTATCAAAAGATACAAGGAGTTGAGTGGTGTACTCCTGCTCCTAATTTGTATGTACAATGTACATCATTGCATCCAATATTGTTTTCACATGGGCATGATCACTCGTCACAGGAAAATGTCAGATATGTTTCTGTCTCTGTTGAAGGTAGAAATGCTAGAAGTTACAGATAGTGTGGCTGGTGGGTAAGGGAAGGGGGTGGGAGTAGTAGTTAAGAGTCCAAAGCAGGTTCATAACGTCAAGTGAAGAATCACTTGTCAGGTCACTGCTGAACTCAACTTTGAAATAAGTGGTATCAGAGTAGTTGTCAAGTGCCTCAAATAGGGTGCAACCAAAATGAACAGCACATATGACAACCACTAGTCTGCAACAGACAATAGTGGTTCATGTCAGGATGGATAATTGTTTTGCAATGGTATTTTGAGAAGCCAACCTACCTGTGTTAAATAATACGACAAATGAACCTATTATTTTCTGAAGTGTCAGTATGGAAGATTTACACAAACAAGATAGTCCTTAAATATTGCAGCAATTTGCAGAGGTCTGCTGACAGTTAACATTGATGTTTATGTCTGGCTGACAAGAGAGAGAAGAAACAATAACTGACCCTGACATCCATCCATATAGTTTACCGCAATCAGTGGCAGGTTGAGTCCAAGGATAGGCAATAGGAAAAGGAGGAGCGTGTGTCCCTTAGATAGATTCTTATAAGAAAATGGTGCAACGTGTAGGATGGTCATCAAAAGTTGATGACAAATCCTTTAAGCCCTGACTTGATCCTGGCACTCACTTTAGCCCTGACTTGACGCCTAGAATTCACTTTGTTGAACTGGTTGCAAACCATAGAGCATTGTACAAGAGGGTCTCCAATCCAAAGTGTTGACTGGATGGAAGTACTGGATAAATGTTGGGACAACCATATTGTATCATTGAATTGTACTAGGCCGAAGGTATGTTTAATGAGGTTTTCCAATGCATTTGTAAAGTAGGATATACTGCAGGAAGAGAGTCAGATTGAACATTTTTACATTATTGCAATGGTAAATAATGCAAAGGAAAAGGCTACCAGAGAAAGTATATGGTAATCGACTATTGTACAATCCCAAAAACAAATTTGTGCAACACTTAAAAACATATTTGTTTGACTGCTGTATTTATAGAGAAAAGAAAGAAATTATTCCTTTCTCAGACTGAAGAATTTGCAAATTGCAACAAAGAATTATAACTCACTATACAACTGGAAAAATATCTACAGTGGGATTCATGAATTCCTTAAAGTTTCAAAATTTGGGTGTGGATTATTTGTGTGTAAAAGTCAAGCGTGTGGAGCCAGAGTAAAGGGGATGCAAGGAGTGGGGCTGGGAAAGGGGGCAGGGAGGGAATGTAAAGGCAAGAAGGTGGACAAGGTAGACAAGAGGTTGATAATGGCAAGACGAAGGCTGAGAGGAAGCCTGAGTTCAAGGGTGAGTGAGAACAACAAGGAGAATTGAGGGAGGGTTGGACACTGGTGTATCTCGGACAGGAACAGACATGAGGAATAGGCAGAGTGTGAGCTAAGAGCGAGGGAGGGAGAAAAGGTCAACAGGAGGAGCAAAACAGCATGGGCAAAGACAGACCAGCAGGAAATGCAGAGGGCAACTAGTGAGATGGTGAGAGACAGTGAACAGTGCGCTGAGTGAGGACTAGAGTGGCAGTTGGGATGGACATAGAGCAAAGGCCAGGACTGGTTTGCTGGTGATGCAGCAAGCATGGGTGGGGCAAGCGATGTGTTAAGTGAGGCTGATGACAGAGAGTGAGGATAAGTAGGGCATAGGAGAGTGTGAGGATGGGGTATGAATTAGGGGATGCAGACAGGGTGCTGGATGAGCACAGCCAAGTGGAGGGCAGTTGGGAGATCAGGCCAAGGGGAAATGCGAGCAGCACAGACAGAGACAGACAGAGAGACAGACAGAGAGACAGACAGAGAGACAGACAGAGAGACAGACAGAGAGAGAGAGAGAGAGAGACAGACAGACAGACAGACAGACAGAGAGAGAGACAGACAGACAGACAGACAGAGAGAGAGACAGACAGACAGACAGACAGAGAGAGAGACAGACAGACAGACAGACAGACAGAGAGAGAGAGAGAGAGAGAGAGAGAGAGAGAGAGAGAGAGAGAGACAAAGAGACAGCGCGTGCACATGAACACACAGGCCAAGATAGGGAAGGAGCAAGGGTGTGTGGGACCTAGAGAGAGCAGAGGGCCTCAGCAGGGCCAGAGAGAAGGTGAGCAGATATGATAGAGGGGGAGAATACAACAGAGAGGGGAGTACAACAGTGGGGGAATACAACAGTTATAGGAGAGTGAGCAAAGGAGAAACAGAATGGAAGAGAGAAAACTGGGGCAAGGAGAGCAAATGGGGTCAGTGAGACAGCAATACAGACAGGGAGGGAGAGCGATAAAGCCAGCATGGGATAGCGATAGAGACAGGAAGAGGCAATGAAAGCCAGGAGAGCTAAAGAGGAAGTGAGACAATAGGATGTGGAAATAGAGGGAGGATGAAAACTATGGAGAGGCGGGGGGCATGAGAGATACAGTGAAAATGAGAAGAAAGGTATAGCAAAATGTGGGAGGGGAGAAAAGACAGTGAGAGGGAGTGATGGGAGGTGAGGTGAGAAGCGGGAGGAGGGAGACTGGACAGCGGGGGGCGGGGGGGGGGGGTTAGGGGATGGACAATGAGGGAATAGGGACAGCGAGAAAGGGGGAGAAACTAGCAGAAGAGGGAAAAAGCAAGAGGAGAGAAGGACAACAAAACACAAAGGATGAGGGTCCACGAGGGGGGCAGGGTCAACAGAAAAGGGGAAGGGACAGTGAGAGAGTGAGACACAGCAAGAGAAGAGAGGGACAGCAGGCAAGCTTGCACAAAATGACAGAATAATACTTAATTTTAATGACAGTCAAAATTCTTAACTCTGGATTTATTGGAGCATGATTAATCAATATTTAGGAAGAATTGTCACATTTAATTCTATATCACCCACCTAGACCATGATATCTATTATGAGCAAAGGTCTTGAAATTATTAAGACAATATCAAATTAGCATTTTGCTTCATGGAACTTTTTTACCCCCAAAAGAAAAGCTGATCAGCCCTGTATTAATTTCCTCATACCTTAAATATCTCTGTGTAAAATCATGCCAACAGCTCAAGCATCAACAAAATTACTAAGCTAACAAAATTCTAAGCTACAGTGGACAGGATTTCATTCCAATTGATTTTAAAAAGTTAAATCAGTTTACAAAAAACTTGTTGAATGTACTGAATGGATGGCTGAATTATTTCAGAGGAAAGCCTTTATGCATGCAGATACTAAAACATCTTGAAATGTTTATACAGCTGACTGGTCTCAACTATGGGTAAATCTGAAAAGTAAGCTCCTGTGCCCTACGCTTCTCTTCAATTTTGAAAAGATGTTTGGCTAATGGTTACAATGGTCATATAAAAAGAGTAATGCAGAAATGAAAATATATCAAAACCACATACTAACAAAAGCAGAAGTACATAAAAGAACATCTGCTGAAAGTTTGTGATGAATAGGCAGGAGAAATTCTAAGGATTGAAGCACAGTACAAATTCTTTGAAAGTATATTACACTTACAGAGTCATCCTCAGCAGAGGCAGGCCAGCCTTCCCAAATCTGGTGACGGACGTGGATGTTTGTGAGATCAAATATGTTACGCTTTACCTAGTAAAAAGAAAAATTTTAGAGGATACAACACACTGCATTTTGTTTTATTTAAAGTCATCTCAAGCACAGTGTATTTCAATGCAAGCCTTTTCTACTCTTTCACAGGGTGTGAGCATCACTGGCTGCTCAGCATTTGTTGCCCTAAAGAAGGAAATCATGAGCTGCCACCTTGAACTGATGCAATCAATGTGTTTTTAAATGCAGCCATAGTAATGTGAAAAAGAAATGCCAGAATGTTGAGTCAGTGACAATGACAAAGGCAATATAGTCCCAAGTCAAGATGGTGTGTGGCTTGGAGAACAATTTACAAGTGATGGTGCTTCTGCTGTTCTGGTCTTTCCAGGAAGTACAGGTCACAGCTTTGGAAGTGCTGTTGAATAAGACTTGATAAGTTATTGAATGCATATTGTATATGGTGCACATACTGTATATAGGTTTTGGTTCTTGAACGAGTGAATAGTTTTTGCTATTTCAAAAGTTAGTTCATGATATGTGAAATTTGCTGGCAAAAACAATATTTGTTGTCCACTGCATAAAATTAGGACAATTTAAAGACCAAGTTGGTTGCAAAGGAGACAATCAGACTGGATACCTGAATGATAAGAATTGGATCATTGGTAGGAATTTAAATTTTACAGTATGACACAGATTAAAAATGACCAGTGGGCTGCCAGGAAGGTAAGCAAACTGTTTAAAAAGCTTCCCTCAGGAGTCTGCGGCCTCCAAAATAATTGCAGCGAGGGCAGAGAGAATGAGGACCAGAGGGCTGCCGGGAAAGTAAACAAACTGTTTAAAAAACTGATTTATTTGGGCAGCGGCTGAACCTGAGACACTACCCGTGTTATGCCTCCCATCCATCCTCCTCCTCTAACAAAATAAAAACGGACTCTGTGGGGAGTTGCTAAAGAAAGGATTTTGGTAAGTTAAGTTGGTTAAAAAGAAAACTTCTCTTTCCTTTTTCAAAACTTTCGTCTCAACTTAGGTAAAACTTAAGATTGAAAATGGCAGGAGATCTCAGACCTCTGTCATGCTCCTCTTGCTCAATGTAGGTGCTCAGGGACAAAGCTGGTGTCCCTGGCTCTTTCGTTTCCAAGAAGTGTGTCCAGTTGCAGCTTTTGTTCGACCACATGACAGCTCTGGAGCTGCAGATGGACTCACTTTGGAGCATACGCAATGCTGAGTGGGTCGTGGATAGCATGATTAGGATTGCCAAGGGAGAAACGTAATGTGTGACCAAAGGCAGAGAAAGAGCAGGAAGGCAATGCAGGTGTCCCCTGCGGTCATCTACCTCCAAAACAGGTATATCATTTTGGATACCATTAGGGGAGATGGCTCACTGGGAAAGTCAGCAGTAGCCAAGTTCATGGGTCTGCTGTACAAAGGGCGGAAAAAAAAAGGGTGGATGCGCTATAGTCATAGGAGATTCAGTGGTAAGGGGAGTAGATAGGCGTTTCTGTGGTCAGAAAATGAGACTCCTGAATGGTATGTTGCCTCCCCCAGGTGCGTGGGTCAGGAATGTCTCGGATCGACTGCAGAAAATTCTCAAGGGGGAAGGGTGAACAGCCAATTGTCGTGGTGCATGTTTGCACCAATGATATAGGTAAAAAAAACAGGATAAGGTGTGACATAAAAGATTTAGGGAGTTAGGAACCAAGTTAAAAAATAGGACCTCAGGAGGTAGTACTGTCAGAATTGCTTCCAGTGTCACGTAGAGTAGGAATGATAGAATATTTAAAATGAATCCATGGCTTGAGAGATGGTGCAGGAGGGAGGGGTTCAGATTTTTGGCACATTGGGACCAGTTCTGGGGGAGGTGGGACGATGACAAATTAGATGCTCTACACCTGGGCCGGACTGGAACCAATGTCCTTGGGAGTGCTTTTGCTAATACTGTTGGGGAGGGTTTAAACTAATGACAATAGACAATGGACAATAGGTGCAGGAGTAGGCAATTCTCCCCTTCAAGCCAGCACCACCATTCATTATGATTATGGCTGATCATCCTCAATCAGTATCCTGTTCCTGCCTTATCCCCATAACCCTTGATTCCACTATCCTTAAGAGCTCTATCCAACTCTGAATGTGGCAGGGGAACAGGTACCAAATGAGAAGGTAGTGATTAAAGCCTGTAAGGAACTAGATAATGAAGTCAGAATGACAAAAGGGAAAGAGTAGGCAGGAAGCGGTGGACAAACGCAGAGGGATTGGTGGTCTGAGGTGCATTTGTTTTAATGCAAGTAGTATGGTAGGTAAGCCAGGTGAACTTAGGGCTTGGATTAGTACCTAGGAGTATGATGTTATTGCTATTACTGAGACTTGTTTGAGGGAAGGGCATCATGATTGGCAACTAAATGTCCTAGGATATTGATACTTCAGGTGGGATAGAGAGGGAGGTAAAAGGGGTTGACGAGTTGCATTACTGGTCAGAGGATATCATAGCTGTGCTGAAGGAGGACATTATGGAGGACTCGAGTAGTGAGGCACTATGGGCAGAGCTCAGAAATAGGAAGGGTGCGGTTCACAATGTTGGGCTGTACTACAGGCCTCTAAACAGTGAGCATGAGATACAGGTACAAATATGTAGAGAGATCAAACAAAGATGTAGGAGCAACAAGGTGGTGTGATAGGAGATTTTAATTTTCCCACCATTGACTGGGATTCACAGTGTTAGAGGATTGGATGGAGCAGAATTTGTAAGGAGCATCCAGGAGGGTTTTCGAGAGCAGTATGTAAGTAATCCAACTTGTGAAGGGGCCATACTGGACCTGGTGTTAGGAAATGAGCCCAGCCAGGTGGCTGAAGTTTCAGTGGGGGATTACTTTGGGAATAATGATCACAATTCCATATGTTTTAGGATACTCATGGACGAAGACAAGAGTAGTCCTAAGGGAAGAGTGCTAAATTGGGGGAAGGTCAACTATATCAAAATTCGACAGGAGCCGGGGAATGAAGATTGGGAGCAGCTGTTTGAAGGGAAATCCACATTTGATATGTGAGAGGTTGATTAGAGTTCAGGAGAGATAGGCTCCTGTGAAAATGAGGGATAGAAATGGCAAGATTAGGGAACCATGGACAACAGATGAAGTTTGTTAAAGTTCCCCACAGTAGGTGGAGAAGATGAAGTCGCATGGGGTCCAGCTTGTTCTAGCTAGATGGATAGAGAACTGGTTGGGCAACAGGAGACAGAGGCTAGCTAAAGGAAAAAGGATGTGTACATAAAGTCTAAGTGACAGAAGTCCGACGAAGGTTTGGAAAAATATCAGGCACGTAGGATCAATCTGAAAGGAGGAATTAAGAGGGCTAAAAGAGGTCATGAGATATCCTTAGTGATCAGGGTTAAGGAAAACTCCCAAAGTCTTTTATTCCTATATAAGGAGCAAGAGGGTAACGAGGGAAAGGGTTGGCCCACTCAAGTACAAAGGAGGAAAGATATGCATCGAGTCAGAGAAAATGGGTGAGATTCTTAATGAGTACTTTGCATCAGTATTCACTGAGGAGAGAGACATGGAGTATGTTGAAGTTAGGAATAGATCTTTGATTACTCTAGGTCAAGTCAGCATAAGGAAGGAGGAAGTGTTGTGTATTCCAAAAGGCATTAAGGTAGACATGTCCCCAGGACCGGATGGGATCTATCCCAGGTTACTGAGGGAAATGAGAGAGGAAATAGCTGGGGCTTTAAGAGACATCTTTGCAGCATCCTTGAAAACGGGGTGAGTCCCAGAGGACTGGAGAATTGCTAATGTTGTTCCCTTGTTTAAGGAGGGTAACAGGGATAATTCAGGTAATTACAGACCTGTGAACCTGACATCAGTGGTAAGGAAGTTACTGGAGAAGATACTAAGGGATAGAATATAAGCCCATTTTCTTCCAAATGGGTATATCAGTGATAGGCAACATGGTTTTGCACAGGGAAGGTCATGTCTTACAAATCTAATAGAACTCTTTGAAGTTGATTGATGAGGGAAGGATATAAATGTCAGATACTTGGACTTTGGTAAGGCGTTTGATAAGGTCCCCAATGGTAGGCTGATGGAGAAGGTGAAAATGAAGTCGCATGGGGTCCAGGGTGTTTCTAGCTAGATGGATAGAGAAGTGGTTGGGCAACAGGAGACAGGGGACACAGAGTAGTAGTGGAAAGGAGCTTCTCAAAATGGAGACCTGTGACCCACATGGATCCATGCTGAGACCACTGTTGTTTGTAATATACAAAAATGATTTGGAGGAAGGTGTAGGTTGCCAAATTAGCAAGTTTGCTAATGGCACCAAGAATGGTGGAGGAGCAGATAGTGAAGGGGGCTGTCGGAGAATACAGCAGAATATAGATAGACTGGAGAGTTGGGCAGAGAAATGGCAGATGGAGTTCAATCAGACAAATGCGAGCTGATGAATTTTGGAAGATGCAGTTCCAGAGCAAACTATTCAGTAAATGGAAAGATGTTAGGGAAAACCGATGTACAGAGAGATCTGGGTGTTCAGGTCCATTGTTCCCTGAAGGTGGCAACGCAGGTTAGTAGAGTAGTCAAGGCGGCATATGGCATGCTTTCCTCCATCGGATGGGGAATTCAGTATAAGAGTTAGTAGGTCTTGTCACAATTGTATACGACTTTGGTTTGGCCATGTTTGGAATACTGCGTACAGTTCTGGTCGCCGCATTACCAAAAGAATGCGGATGCTTTGGAGAGGATGCAGAGGAGGTTCACCAGGAGGTTGCCTGTTTTTGAGGTCATGCTAGCTATGAGGAGAGGTGGAGAAGATTAGGATTATTTCATTGGAAAGAAGGCGGTTGAGGGAGGATCTGATTGAGGCCTGCAAAATCATGAGGAGTGTAGACAGGGTGGAAAGCAAGAAACTTTTTCCCCCAGAGTTGAGGACTCAATTACCAGGGGTGACGAGTTCAAAGTGAGGGGGAAAAGTTTAGGGGAGATATACATGGAAAGTTCTTTATGCGAGGGTGGTGGGTTCCTGGAATGCATTGCCAGCGGAGGTGGTAGGGGCAGGAACGATAGCATCATTTAAGATGTATCTAGACTGATATGTGAATGGGCAGGGAGCAAAGGGATACAGATCCTTAGAAATTAGACAGCAGGTTTAGATAGTGGATCTGGATCAGACGAGGCTTGGAGCGCCGAAGGGCCTGTTCCTGCGCTGTGATGTTCTTTGACTCAAAGGGACTAAGAAGTCTGCATATCATTATATCGTTTAAGAGACTTGATTTAAAGAATTCATGGGTATTATCTAAATCCCTTTTTTTTCTTGTTTAGGAAAATCTAGAACTACAAAATTTTCCAAGAAGTGCCTTACTATTAAAACATACATCTATATAATACACTGAAGAACAGAGATAACATCATAAAGCATAACTCCAATAAATGTTATAACCCAAATTAACATTAGCAAAACCAAACTAATGGAACTATCCTTACTTTATCAAATTGCTGTTGGAAAGCATTAGCATGCTTTGACTGCTAAATTTCTTTTTATATGCCTGACAAATTCTAAAAAATATTCTGCTCAAATACGTACAAGAAAAATTACAAAGTGTCAGTTTATTACTAATGCAGCATACAAGTACGATAAGCTAATTGGAGGGAGACAAATTGAACACTTCATGCTCTATCCCATGAATTAAAGGAGCAAATAGAGAATACAAATTTTGCATTAGTCCTATGCATTAAAACTCAGACTTCCAAACAATAAACATCGAACCAAATCTTAATACCAAAGAAAATCCCCATAAATAGCAATGTCCTACATTACAAAAAAAACTGGTCATCAGTAAGACTTGCACATTAACCCTTCGAGCAGCTGAACATAACCTATCAGTGTCTTTGTAGTTTTGGAAACAGAAATAGACATAGAAATTTGAGTTCACCGAAAACATCACTGCACATGCTTTCTTTAAAAGTCAAATTAAGTTTTGAAAAATGCAAGATATTTCTAATAACATTTGCAGCAAATTTTTAAAAATCCAATTTTTCATTTTCGGATTTCAAAAATTAAAGGAAATTATGTTGGACATTATGTTAGATCAATATTTTACAAGGATTCATTATAACTTAGTAAATTTTGTATTCTGTCCCTCAGTCTGTAATTTGATTCCCATGATCTTGTCTGCCTTTTAATTACTTTCTCAACTTGCCATGCCATCTTCAATGATTGGCCATGTAGATTACGTGATGCCTGTTCTCATACCAATGCTCCCTGTAAACTGTGCGGCCACTTGGAAGTCTGGCGCATTACCAATGCATTGGCCTCCGATTCCACAAGTCACTGCTGTGCATGGACCATTGTATTCCACGCAACAGAAAAACTAATTAGAGGGAATGTCATCCTTCACCTCCATCAGAATTATATGCTTTATTTAACACTGCCTCTCCTCTTTACTAAGTGCCATTTTTCTCCAAGCTTATTTAGGTTGTCTTAAATTTTATCACTATCTTTTTCACAGTCCAAAGTATACAACTCTTGGAATTGATCTTGTACTCTCAAAGTTAAATCATTAAAAAGGTACCTTGCTCTCTGGGAAACATAATTATAAACCTTCCTCAAATACAAAAACAATCCATCATCATTACTCTGGTTCCAGAGAAGGCTTTGTAGCCAAGGTGCCACTGCTTTCATTCAATGGGTTTCAACTATATTACATGGCAATTTCTCAAATGCCTTTGAAAGTCTATTGGGACCATATCAACCACCACCTCATCAAAATTACGATCGAATTAGTTAAACACAAGTTGCCTTTCATAATTCATGCACTCCTCCCTTAATTAATCTACACTTGTCCAGCTGGCTGTTAAATTTGTCCTAAGTTATACTTGATAAAAACTTTCTCAGGATGGAAGTTAAACTGACTGGCCCAGAATTTCTGGTTTTATCCTCACACCATTTTTTGAACAAGGGTCTAACATGTACAATTTTCCAGTCTTTACCATTCGCAAATCCATGGAAGATTTGAAGACTAAAACCAACACCTCAAATTTCAACACTTACATAAGACCATAAGACATAGGAGTGGAAGTAAGGCCATTCGGCCCATCGAGTCCACTCCGCCATTCAATCATGGCTGATGCGCATTTCAGCTTCACTTACCAGCGTTCTCCCCGTAGCCCTTAATTCCTCTAGACAACAAGAATCTATCAATCTCGGCCTTGAAGACATTTAGCGTCCCGGCTTCCACTGCACTCCGTGGCAATGAATTCCACAGGCCCACCACTCTCTGGCTGAAGAAATGTCTCCGCATTTCTGTTCTGAAATGACCCCCTCTAATTCTAAGGCTGTGTCCACAGGTCCTAGTCTCCTCGTCTAACGGAAACAATTTCCTAGCATCCACCTTTTCCAAGCCATGTATTATTTTGCACGTCTCTATTAAGTCTCCCCTTAATCTTCTAAACTCCAACGAATACAATCCCAGTATCCTCAGCCGTTCCTCATATGCTAGACCTGTCATTCCAAGGATCATCCGTGTGAATCTCCGCTGGACACGTTCCAGTGCCAGTATGTCCTTCCTGAGGTGTGGGGACCAAAACTGGACACAGTACTCCAAATGGGGCCTAACCAGAGCTTTATAAAGTCTTAGTAGTACATCTCTGCTTTTATATTCCAACCCTCTTGAGATAAGAGACAACATTGCATTCGCTTTCTTAATCACGGACTCAACCTGCATGTTTATCTTTAGAGAATCCTCGACTAGCACTCCCAGATCCGTGGATCCCAGATACATTCCTCAGCATGCTCAGATACACCTGATCTGTTGTTGATGGTTTAGCAAAGTACTGCCAGCCTTTTGAATGCTTTCACTTTATTAACTTTTAGCCCATCCAATATCTCTGGGATCTCACCATTCACTGTAAGTTTGGCAATATCTGTTCCTTTATGTAAAGACAAATACAATGTAATCAGTTAACATGTGAACCATGCCAACTATTTCCAAGCGTCAATCTCTCTTTTGGACACAAATCAGTTCAACCCTTCTTTGTGCTCCTCTTTTCTGACTTACACTGACCCTTCTTCAGAACTGACAGCAGCTAGAAAGAGATGGTATTTATCTTGGTGAGGGGCAAACGGAGTAAGCAGATGGCAATTCGACAATCCCTTTGTGTACCCAACTTTCTAATCTCTCTGGACTCCATCTCCTGCTATTGACTCATTACTTCTAACTAGTATCTAAAAAGCAGACTGACACTTGGAAACAGCAAGCATGGCTGACATATTAACTGAGCACTTGGCATCTGTCTATATCAAGGGAACAGATATCAACTCTACAGGGTGTTGGGCGCTGCACCTATAGGATGATATCCAGTTTTGATCCCCATATTTTAAAAAGTATATACTGACATTGGAAACTGTTCAAAAAAGATTCATGATGCTGACTGCTGGAATGAAATGCTTGATTTTTCAAAAAAAATGTTAGGCCTTTATTCATTACAGTTTAGAAGAATGAGGGGCGATCTTATTGAAACTTACAAGGGGGCTCGACAGAGTAGATATTGAGAAGATGTCTCCACTACTAGGAGGGAATCTTAGACTAAGGCACAAAGTTACATAATAAGGGAATATTCACTTAAAGCTGAGATGCGAAGGAATTTCTTCTCCAAAAGGGAGATAGCCAGAGACGGTGGAGGCTAGATTACTGAAAGCATTTAAAGAGGAAGCATACAGACTTTTCAAATATTAGGAAGGTGACAGCTGTGCTGAGCTCACAATGAAAGGGGGGTTCAGGCGTGGATCAGATCAGTCATGATCTCATTGAATGGCATGGTAGGTTTGAAAGGTCAAATAGTCTACTGCTGTTCCTAATTCTAATGTTTTTGATTCTCTCATATTATCATCATGACATACACATTTTTTCTATTTCAAAAGCAGCAATAGTTCTGAATTATGGAGTCTGACAGATCATATCTATTTGGAAAATGAATGCTGCATTCCAGCAAAAGAATGGAAAAGCATACTTTACGTCAAAGCTAATATTAGCATGTACTTTATGCTTATTTTGTGGATACACTGTTGCTTCTGAACTACACAATTCTCACTTTTTGCGCACTGTAGTCATTCAATTAAAAATATTTATTATTTGCTACAGGTCTATATTTTTATAATTTGCACTTTTGTATCATTTCTATCAGAAACAAATTGTTGGATTCAGTTTATCTATTGGCATTAACCTTTAACTACTTTCCTGCACTACATTTACTGTCCACAACAATTATTACATTTTGTATTTGAGTTTGCCCTCCTTTCCTCTCTAACCTAAGATCTCTTCTTTTCTATCCTGTCCTCATTTCCGTTCCTTATCCCTCCTACAAGCCCAAATTCACCTTTTCTGTCAGGTCTCTGTTGCTACATAATGCTAATAAAGTTTGATCTAGTCAGAACATCTTTGCTCTCTCAGAATGATAATGACTTCTTCAAATTTTCACCCCCACAATATATCTGCAAGTTCCTAATCTATACTCAATAGTTTGTCTCAGTAATTGCCTGGGAAGTGAAATGCTAGAAAATACTTTCACAGTAAACTCAGTTTTTTAACTGCTTGCAAATGTCAAGGTGATCATTAACCTTTGTTCTAATTGTTTTCCATTGTTGTACAATAAAATCTACATTAGTAAAGAATTCTACTTTTGGAAACAAAAAAAAAGATTTTTTAAAGATACAGTTAGTCAAAGTTTTTCACCTTGTTCAAACAGGACATTCACAAGAATACAAAGGTATAAAGGAACAACAATATTTCATACTGTGTGGTGAATATTTATTGGTTGGCAAGCACACTCTGATTCATAGAGGTGGTGCCGCTGAGACTCCAACAGGGAGAGATGACGACAGAATACAATCTTGAGTATGCTATTAATTACAATGATAAAGTTAAGATTGTCAGTTAAGCATACATGCACATGCTGGAAATCAATATATGGGACCCTGTTTTTTGCAGACAGAAAAAACAGTAAAGATCAGATGAACTGCTAAACTTTGTTTAAATTTAAACCAGGCAGGTTGACTATGACTGGTTAAGGAATTGCCCTGCAGAACAGACTAAACAATGTTTCCAAAATATGCAACGCACATAAACAGGTACAAAGTAGTCTTTCTGTTTGCAAAGAACAGGGTCCCCAGGGTAAGTATGTCAGTTGGAGTATCAGAATGGCAATCTTAAATTGGTTGTCAATATAATGCTAAGCATACTCTGGGCTATTGTGCAATCATAGAATCAATTCTGATGTTCGACAAGGTGTGCGGATTTTGCAAGAAGGAGCATATTCAATTGTGATACCCATATCCCTTGATGTCATTAATAACTAGAAATCTACCAATCTGCCTTGAACTTAATTACTGATCTTCCAAAGATTCACCATCCTCTTGAGTGAAAACAGTCCTCCTTATCTCAGTCCAAAATGGCTTCTCTTTGATCAGAGACTTTATCTCTTGGTTTTAGATCTCACAGCCAGGCAAAAAATCTTTCCTGCATCTACACTCTATCCCTGTAAGAATTTGGGAACGCAAATCTATATTTATGCGGAGAATTGAAAGATATTGAACAATTTTCAGTACTGCTTGGATTCACAAAGGATTTTTACCAAAGGGATTGAAGAATATCAATGTGGATTCTTAGAAATTAAGTTAACAGTTTCGTGTGGACTGTGATCCACCCAATGATTACAGAAAGTCAAATAACGGCAGAAAAATGGCCAAGCAAAGGTTTTAGGGAGATAACAGATCAAGTTTACTATCCTCAAATTTTGGAAAATCCGATTTAAAATAAAAACAGACATGTTGGCCTTTGTGTTGCTGCTGCCTAGCAACTCTTTCTGAACTTTGTCATTTTGCGATTTTTGGCATTGAGGGTCAAAGGAGGAATAAACCTCCACAAAAACAATAATCTCTCTCTCCCTTCTCGGTTAACGACTTGAAAACCTGAAACATAAGAAATAGGAGCAGTGGACCATCTGGCCCCTTGAGCCTACACTGCCATTCAATAAAATCATGGCTGATCATCTCATGGACTCAGCTTCACTTCTGTGCCCACTCACCATAACCCTAAATTCCACTACTGTTCAAAAATCTATCTTTGCTTTAAAAGCATTCAAGGAGGGGTCCTCAACTGTTTCACCGGTTGGGGAATTCCACAGATTCACAATCCTTTGCGTGAAGTAGTTTCTCTTCAACTCAGTCCGAAATCTGTTCCCCATTATTTTAAGGTTATGCCTCCTAGTTCTAGCTTCACCTGCCAATGGAAACAACCTTCCTACTTCTGTCTTGTATATTCCTTTCAAACTTTTATATGTTTCTATAAGATTCCCCCCTCATTCTTCTAAATTCTAATGAGTACAGTCCCAGTCAAACTTCTCAACTCCTGAATCAACCTAGTGAACCTCCTCTGCACCCCCTCCAGTGCCAGTACATCTTTTCTTAAGTAAGGAGAACAAAACTGTACTCCAGGTGTGGCCTCACCAGCACCCTATACAGAACATTTTTAAACTCCACCCCTCGAGGATTGAGGGACAATATTCCATTTGCCTTCTTAATCACCATACTGCACCTGCAAACTAACTTTAAGATTCATGCACAAGGAAACCCAGTTCCCTCAGCACAGTAGCATGCTGCAATTTTCCACCATTTTAGTAACAGTCCATTTTGCTGTTATTCTAACAAAATGGTCGACCTCAAAATTACCAACATTATATTCCATCTGCCAGACTATTGCCCACTCACTGAATCTATCGATATACCTCTGCAGACTTTCATTGTCCTCTGCACACTTTGCTACTATCTTAACATTATCTGCAAACTTCGGTTCCCAACTCCAAATGATCCGTGCAAACTGTAAACAATTGCAGTCCCAACACCGATTCCTGAAGCACACTATTAGCCACTAATCACCAATTAACAAAACACCATTTATCCCCACTCTTCACTTTGTGTTAATTAACCAATTCTCTATTGAAGCCAACTTGATTTCCATCCAAACTGAACCCTTGTTTCAAAGTTTTCCTATTGATCTACAGCAGGCAACAATTCAATTTTGACAACAGAAAACCTAATGGACCATGACAATTCATAAAATTCTATCCCTTGTTTTTCAGATTGTTGGCAAAAAAGAGTTTTATTTTTCTTTTGCCCTTACTAAAATACCATCTCTACTATCTTCTTTGTATTTGGGTTGTAAAATTATGTCTGTTTTGGGATCAGAATGTGATAAGTTTTATATTCTAGAATTATAACTATAAGACATTAACAACTTTTGCCAACTAATTTAAGAGCAGCTTTGTTTTTAAAAAAAATTATTTTGACTTTAATTAAAGAAGCCTGGTCAAAAACTCTTCGATTATTAGCATGGATAGAAAATTGTCTAACTAATAGAAGACAATGAGTTGGGGTAAAGGGGACATTTTCAGGATGGCAACCTGTAACTAGTGGAGTCTATCAGGGATTAGTCCCAATGCCACAAAGATTTGTAATCTATATTAGTGACCTCAATGAGGGAAGTGAATGTACTACTGCCAACTTTGCTGACAGCACAAAAATAGGTGGGAAAGCAAGTAGTGAGAAGACACACAGTGCACAGAGGGAAGCTGCAGCACAGAGGGATTTGGGGTTTTCCTGCATGGATCACAAACAGCTAACATCCAAGTTTAGAATAAGTCAGGAAGACAAATTGACTGTTGGTCTTTATTGCAAAGGAAACAAAGTATAAAGAGAGGGAAGTCTGCTAAATAAATAAATCACTATTCAGAAAACACCAAAAGTACGATGAATAGCTTTGGTCCCCTTATCGGAGGAAAAAAACACCATCATTGGAAACTATCCAAAGAAAGTTCACTTGGTTGACTCCTGGCATTTCAGGACTTTCTTATGAAGCGAGGTGGAGTAGTTTGGGCTTGCACTTATTGACAGAACACCTTCTTAAAACATTCAACATTCTTAGGCAACTTCACATGGCACATACAAGGAAGTTGCCTCACTTTGTGAGAAAGTCTAGGACCAGAGGACATAATCTCAGAGTAAAAGCGCACCCAGTTAAGACAGAGATCAGAAGGAATTTCTTCTCGCAGAGTGGAGCACCTATGGGACTGTTTATTACAGAGGGCTGTTGAGGTGAGCACATTAAATACATTCAAGGCTGAGAAAGGGATATTTTTGAACTAGTCAGGGGATCGAGGACTATGGTGCTAAATGGAGTTCAGTATTATCAGATCAGCTGTGATCTCATTGAATGGTGGAATGGGCCGAATGGCCCACTTACAGTCCTTTGGCTTATGGTCTTATTGTGGATAGCTGTGTAAAAAGGCAAGCATTGGCCATTTTGGCAAGTTAATCACAACATTTATATCAATGATGTGACTTGTGGAGAAATGGAGCTTGATTATATTTATCCCATCGCAGTTGTAATGAAGAATTTTGTATATTTCTGTAAAGGTACCTTTTCTTCTAAACAGCCTCCACACACACTCCTCATAAGACAATCCTAACAAACCAGGAATCTGTCTGCAGAACCTCTGCTGTATTCCCTACATGACAAGTATATCATTCCTAAAGGAAACTGACCAGAACTTCACATAATCGTCCAAATGCCACCTCAACATTGTTCCATGTAATTGTAGGAAAGCATCTTCCCTCTTGTACTCAAATCCTCTTGCAAAGATTAACATATAGTTCGCTTTCCAAATTGCATGATGCATCTGCACTCAAGCTTTCAGTGACATATAAACAAGGACAGCCTGCTCCCTCTCAACATCAATACCTATCATTGTTAAACAAATAGTCGATATCCTCATTCCTCCAATCACACTTCCCTGCATTATCTTTCAGTCTATTGCCCACTCACTCAACCTGTCAAAGATCCCTTGAAAGCTCTTTGAATCCTCCTCATAATCTGCATTCCCACCAAGTTTTATATCAACTGCAAACTTGGAAATATTTCCAATGACCCTCACATCTAAATGGTTGACACGAATTGTGAATATCTGGAGTCAAAGCATCTTGCAGTATCTGGTCTTAGCCTGCCAAACTAAGAATGACCCATTTGTTCCTAATCTGATTTCTGGCAGTTTAGCAATCCTCAATCAATGCTAGTATATTATCCCTAATCCCATGCATTTAGTTTCAAACATCCAAATAAAATCCTCTTCAGGACTCAGCTGGTAACATCTTCAGAAAACTCTCAAGTTTGTCAATCATGAACACCCCTATGTTGACACTGTCTAATTAGATGATCATTTGAGTAATAATATTCTTCATAACAGATCCTTGTATTTTTTCTCTTACTGACATCAGGTGAATAGGTACATAGTTCCCGGTTTAATTTCCCTTCTTTTTCAAACATTTGTAACCTGCCAATCTGCAGGTACCATTGTAGGATTAATGGAGTTTTGAAAGATGATCACCAATGAATCAACCATCTCTGGAAATAACTCTTTCAACATTCTTGGATGAAGGTCGTCCGGTCCTGGGATTTGTCAGCTTTCAGTCCCATCAATTTCTCCAACATTATGTTTTAAATTAACTTTGCCAAAGTGACTGTGAGACATAGGATCTACCTACATAGCATCACACTGGCACTGACGTTCATACACCATACTTAGGTAGGAGAAAATGAGGACTGCAGATGCTGGAGATTAGAGTTGAGAATGTGGTGCTGGAAAAACACAGCAGGTCAGGCAGCATCAGGGAAGCAGAAGAATATACATTTTGGGCATACGCCCTTCACCGGGAATGAGGCTTGTGGGCTGGGGGGCTGCATAGAAATGGGTGGGGGGGGGGGTTGAAGGTAGCTGAGAATGCAATCGGTTGATGAAGGTGAGGGAGGTGATAGGTGGGAGAGGTGGATAGAGCGGATAGATGGGAAAGGTGATGTACAGGTCAGGAGGGCGTTTCAGAGTTGGAGGCTTGGGACTGGGATAACGTGGGGAGGGAAGGGAAATGAGGAAACTGTTGAAATCCACATTTATCCCATGTGGTTGCAAGGTGCCAACGCGGAAGACGAGGTGTTCTTTCTCCAGGCGTGGGGTGGTAAGAGTTTGGCAATGGAGGAGACCCAGGACCTGCATGTCCTTGACGGTGTGGGAGGGGGAGTTGAAGTGTTCAGGGGGTGGTGGGGTTGGTTGGTGCGGGTGTCCCAGAGATGTTCTCTGAAATAGTGTGCAAGTTGGCATCCCATCTTCCCAACTTAGAGGAGAACACATTGGGTGCAACGAATACGGTAGATGACACCGGTGGAAGTACAGATAAATTTCTTTGGATGTGGAAGGATCCTTTGGGGTCTTTTGGGCAGAGGTGAGAAAAGTGGTGTGGGAGTAGATTTGCACTTCCTGCGGTGGTAGGAGAAGACGCCGAGGGTGGGGTATGGGGCTGGTGGGGGACATGGATCTGATGTGGAAGTTGCGGAGGGAATAGTCTCTCCGGAACATTGGATAGGAGTGGGGAGGGAAGTATATCTCTGATGGTGGGGTCCATGATCAGAGATATATTGCAAATGCAAGAATTATGCAATTATGTCATTTCACTGAAGGCTTGTTTCTCATGGAACCCAACAAAGATGTTTGCAAGAGCTCAGCAAAGAAACATACATGGTGCTAATAAAACACAGTTGTTAAGTTTATAAAGTCAAAAAAATACTAATTTACACACATGGCACATCTGGATTGCCATGACATATTGCTTCAGTGCAAGGATCTGTGATTTTATTGAGTGTCAATTGGTGAATCTTCAAGTAATGTTTAATAAGCACATGGGCAGAGCATTGCTATCACGATATGAGCCAAATGTGCAAGAATGCAACATCGTGTATGTGGAAAACCTGTAGCAAATTATAACAATCTGACCAATTTACAGTGTGCAGAACTGGTCATAGTTAAGAGAACATAATGGACTTCACTTTTGTGTCTCAGCAGCTCATACACACAAAGCCTTAAAATTAAATGCCATTGCATATATCACTTATGAACTTGTTACTCTTACACAATGGTGAACTATTCTTTCAAGTAAAAGGTTTAATCAGACAATTATGCAAATGTCCAAGAAACCTCTAATGCTGGAAGGTTCAAACAGATCTCATGCAGTTTTGTTTCCAAGGTGAGAAAGAGAACATGTGTGCACAACACCTTGACATGAACAAACGACATAGAGGAAGATTAGCATTGAAATTTATTGTGATAGTAGGTATAGTGTCTTCCTCTCTGAGGATAGCTATCTTGTTATGGTAGAGAGGCTTGTGTGTACCTAGAAACCAGAGAGCAAATCCATCTGTGGCAGTACTCCTGAGATGGTCACTCATAACGGTAACGTCAAGGGGAGAGATTCCAGAAAAAGTGATCCACGAAGACCTAAACAGCGAAGCAGACAACGTCACTGTTCCAGTCTCTCACGTAGATGCTCTGACTTACACAAACATCCCTATTCAAGTTTTTAAAAAGTCGTTCTTAGATTCTTTAAAATTACCTGAAGTACTCTCAAGTGTTGGAAGGTAAAAGGAAAATATTCTCCGTACAATAGAATGAAATTAATGCAAAGGACAAAATTAGGAACAATAGATGTGCTCAGACTACACAATCCAAGCACAGCCTACAGTGTCACAGCAAAACTATCACCTCAAAACTCTCACATTTGGGTGAGCCAAGGAGAAACGAAGGCATTAAAAGACTATTCTGTGAATAAATCCAAGCTGTGCAAAGTATGTTTTATTTAATTTTTTTTTAAAAGCTAGAAATTTCACTCACGCAATAAAGTAATGGTACATGAATCTTTCAGAAAACACTCGAATGGAGGATTCTGGGAAATCCAAGATGGAGGACGGGAAAAATTTCTGCCTGTAAGAGCTGCTCCTTTTTTTGAGGCATTTTAGGTATTGTAGGTGATTTCCTCGAATTCCAGGAGCAGCAATTACTGTTTTATATGTTGTTGCATTGTTCTGGAACTTTGGGAAGAAAAGTCAAAACAACAAAAGGGAGAAGAGCAGACAAAGGAAGCACATGGTGAGGACAGTGCAGGAGAGAGAGAGAGAGAGAGAGGGGGGGAGAGGGAGGGAGAGAGAGAGAGGGAGAGAGAGAGAGGGAGGGAGGGGGAGGGAGGGAGGGAGGGGGAGGGAGGGAGGGAGGGGGAGGGAGGGAGGGAGGGGGAGGGAGAGAGGAGGGAGAGAGGAGGGAGAGAGGGGGGAGGGAGAGGTGGGAGAGAGAACCTGCACAGTTACTGCCTTTGCTGTTTGAATTCGTGTATCGCTGGACATCGGAGTGCATCTGGGAAAATTAACAAACAGTGAAATTCACAACTAATCTTGGAGGAACTGTTGGGCGAAGTTCACAGCACAGAATCAGGTAAGTTAATTTTGTTTTAAGTCTGTCCAAGAGAAAGGCTGCAGTAATGAGTATAGTGGATTCTTTCTTGATTATATGTTTTTTGGAGATAAGTCTCTTGATTAAACTTAAAATATAAGCCGTAGCTATTAATTTAACCTGGGCAGTATTTGTTGAGGAATAAGATGGTGTTATTTTCTGGGTCTGTAGATGGTGAAGGAGCAAAAATGGCCTTTGCAGTGATATGTACTTCTTTTCAGATGTGGGAGTTTAAAAAGAGTTTAAGGGTTACTGCGGATTATATCCGCCATAAATGCTGTTGGATGCAAATCTTATCAGATCGAGTGGATTGGTTGAAGAGACAGATAGAAGCGATGAGGAACTTGCAACAGCAACAGTATGTGATGGATGGCAGTTATAGGGAAGGGGGAAAGTCTCAGATACAGTCACATAGATGGGTTAACTCCAAGAAGGGTGAGAGAGGTTGGCATCTAGGGCAGGAGTGTTTTGTGGATATACCCATCTCAAACAGATATGCTGTTTTGGAAAATGTAGGGGGTGCTGATTCTCAGGGGAAATTACAAGACAATTTCTGATTCAATATGTGGATGAACCTACGAGAGAAGGTGCAAAACTTGACCTACTCTTGGGAAATAAGGCAGGACGGTGATTGAGGTGTCATTGGGAAGAGTACTTTGGGGCCAGCGACCATAATTCTATTCATTTTAAAATAGTGATGGAAAAGGATAGACCAGATCGAAAAGGTGAAGTCCTAAATTGGAGAAAGGCCAATTTTGACAGTATGAGGCAAGAATTTTCGAAAGCTGATTGGAGGCAGATGTTCGCAGGTAAAGGGACGGCTGGAAAATGGGAAGCCTTCAAAAATGAGATCACGAGAATCCAGAGAAAGTATATTCCTGTCAGGGTGAAAGGGAAGGCTGGTAGGTATAGGGAATGCTGGATGACTAAAGAAATTGAGGGTTTGGTTAAGAAAAAGAAGGAAGCATATCAGGTATAGACAGGATAGATCGAGTGAATCCTTAGCGTATAAAGAAAATAGGAGTATACTTAAGAGGGAAATCAGGAGGGCAAAACAGGGCCATGAGATAGCTTTGGCAAACAGAATTAAGGAGAATCCAAAGGGTTTTTCCAAATATATTAAGGATAAAAGGGTAACTAGGGAGAGAATAGGGCCCCTCAAAGATCAGCAAGGCAGCCTTTGTGTGGAGCCACAGAAAATGGGGGAGATACTAAACGAATATTTTGCATCAGTATTTAATGTGGAAAAGGATATGGAAGATATAGACTGTAGGGAAATAGATAGCGACATCTTGCAAAATGTCCAGAGTACAGAGGAGGAAGTGCTGGATGTTTTGAAACGGTTAAAAGTGGATAAATCCCCAGGACCTGATCAGGTGTACCCTAGAACTCTGTGGGAAGCTAGAGAAGTGATTGCTGGGCCTCTTGCTGAGATATTTGTATCATCGATAGTCACAGGTGAGGTGCCGGAAGACTGGAGGTTGGCAAACATGGTGCCACTGTTTAAGAAGGGCAGTAAAGACAAGCCAGGGAACTACAGACACCGGTGAGTCTGACCTCGGTGGTGGGCAAGTTGTTGGAGGGAATCTTGAGGGACAGGATGTACATGTATTTGGAAAGGCAAAGACTGATTCAGGATAGTCAACATGGCTTTGTGCATGGGATATCATGTCTTACAAACTTGAGTGTTTTGAAGAAGTAACAAAGAAGATTGATGAGGGCAGAGCAGTAGATGTGATCTATATGGACTTCAGTAAAGCGCTCGACAAGGTTCCCCATGGGAGATTGATTAGCAAGGTTAGATCTCATGGAATACAGGGAGAGCTAGCCATTTGGATACAGAACTGGCTCAAAGGTAGAAGACAGAGGGTGGTGGTCAAGGGTTGTTTTTCAGACTGGAGGCCTGTGACCAGTGGAGTGCCACGAGGATCGGTGCTGGGCCCTCTACTTTTTGTCATTTACATAAATGATTTGGATGCGAGCATAAGAGGCACAGTTAGTAAGTTTGCAGATGACACCAAAATTGGAGGTGTAGTGGACAGCGAAGAGGGTTACCTCAGATTACAACAGGATCTTGATCAGATGGGACAATGGGCTGAGAAGTGGCAGATGGAGTTTAATTCAGATAAATGCAAGGTGCTGCATTTTGGGAAAGCAAATCTTAGCAGGACTTATACACTTAATGGTAAGGTCCTAAGGAGTGTTGCTGAACAAAGAGACCTTGGAGTGCAGGTTCATAGCTCCTTGAAAGTGGAGTCACAGGTAGATAGGATAGTGAAGGCGGCGCTTGGTATGTTTTCCTTTATTGGACAGAGTATTGAGTACAGGAGTTGGGAGGTCATGTTGTGGCTGTAAATGACATTGGTTAGGCCACTGTTGGAATATTGCGTACAATTCTGGTCTTCTTCCTATCGGAAAGATGTTGTGAAACTTGAAAGGGTTCAGAAAAGATTTACAAGGATGTTGCCAGGGTTGGAGGATCTGAGCTATAGGGAGAGGCTGAACAGACTGGGGCTGTTTTCCCTGGAGCATCGGAGGCTGAGGGGTGACATTATAGAGGTTTACAAAATTATGAGAGGCATGGATAGGATAAATAGGCAAAGTCTTTTCCCTGTGGTCAGGAAGTCCAGAACTAGAGGGCATAGGTTTAGGGTGAGGGGGGAAAGATACAAAAGAGACCTACGAGGCAACTTTTTCACGCAGAGGGTGGTACATGCATGAAATGAGCTGCCAGAGGATGTGGTGGAGACTGGTACCATTGCAACATTTAAGAGGCATTTGGATGGGTATATGAATAGGAAGGGTTTGGAGGGATATGGGCCGGGTGATGGCAGGTGGGACTAGACTGGGTTGGGATATCTGGTCGGCATGGACAGGTTGGACCGAAGGGTCTGTTTCCATGCTGTACATCTCTATGACTCTATGACCAAGGAATCAGTACTAAACTAGTGGCCAGAACACACTTTTTTCTTATCAGGAAAGTGCAAGTAGATGCATAATACAATGCTACATATTTAACATTCAAAAGGTTTATCATAGCACCACCTACAGGTCAAGGTAAAGAAAGGTACTGTGAGGATGAAGATGAAGGATGAAGGAAGTTTCATTGAAATGCACATTACAAATTTAAAATATAAAGGATTATAGGTCCTGGAGCATCGGAGACTGAGGTATTACCTTGGAGAGGTTGATAAAATCATGAGGGGCATGAAAAGGGTGAATACCCAAGGTCTTTTTCCTAGGATTGGGGGAGGAGATGAAGTGGAGGAGTCCAAAACTAGAGGGCTTAAGTGTATGGTGAGAGGGAAAAAATTTAAAAAGGACCTGAGGGAAAACATTTTCATGCAGAGTGTGGTATATGTATGGAATGAGCTGCCAGAGAAAGTGGTGGGGGCTGTTACAATTACAACAATGATAAGGTACCTGGCTAGTTATATGAATAGGAGGGGTTTAGAGACATATGGGTGAAATGCTGGCAAATGGGAATAGGCCAGATTAAAGATGTTTGGTCAATGTGGAGGAGTTGACCAAAGGGTTGTTTCAGTGTTGTATGACTCTAACATATCTCAGTATTGAGTAGCAGACAGAAGTTTCAGCAAATTGAATAAAATCTCGATGGAAGATTTTCAACAGCAAACTTGAAAGATTGCTTCATCATAAAATCATAAATCATGATCGAAAGCATCAAGCAAATGTGGTATAATCAAAGATAAATTTTAAATATGTTAAATAATAATTTTACTACAGTGCTTTTAAGAGTTTGCTCCTATAAAGTGGGGTACTTTACCTCTCATACTGATGGGAGTAATATTACAATGGTAATGTCACTGGTTTAATTGTATTTTGTTCCAATAGTTACAAAAGCTATAATTCAGAAGAGAAATCTCATTGCATATTACAAAGCATAGAATTACCTTAAATGTTCTTACACTGGCATTATGAAACACACATTAAGACTAACAATCAGGCCGACATCATCCCCTCTTCGTAGCAATTTTCAAGAATCACTATTCTTATGACAAAAAATATGCTATACCTTCAGTCAACAAGGAAATATGCATATTCAAGATGGTAATACATTCAAACTGAAGGGCCTCAATTTAGATGAACAAAACTATGGCTGCAGTTTAATGTTTTCACTGCTTAAGGTCAGAACAATTATTTATCCGCTAACTGATCTCATTTGTTGCTATTCAGTTTTGAACAAAAGATCCAATAAATAGGTTAGATTTATTATGAGTGAGAAAAGGGAAATAAGTGCTCTCGACAACCACTACAAATGAAGAGAACTTTTTAAAATTTCTTACTTCTATGCTTTCTTGATCATATACACATATAAAGCTATCATATCATTCTGCAATATAATAGTAATTACAGATGTGGTCCCCTGGCATTAGTGATGCTTCATTCAGGACATTCTATTCTTTCTTACGACTCACTTGTTGAATTAGTCAAATCCAGTGACCCTGCACTAAATTTAAAGAAAGGCTCCCCTTCCAAATGAAAAATTAGCATACTTTTCTTGTTAGGTGCTGGCCTCAATAATGCAAGGCCAATACAATTTCTTAATCCCAAAACTAAACTACCATACAGAGTTGATAAATAGCAACAATGCTTCTTCAGAATACCTAGTTATGAGAACTTATCTTTCAAGTAAATAATTTGAAGTCTTTCAGTGATCAATCAGGTAAAAAGCCACACAGGGAAATTTCAAATGTCCTCAAATTAAATTCAACCAAAGACATTAATGAGTCTCAAATATTCAACTGCCAAGAGGTAAAATTACTGAACTAAATTTAATGTATGACAGGAATAGTTCAAAACCAAGCATAAAAATGGAAATATTTAGCACAAGGTTTGTTTTTTTATGGTACCTATCCTGCCATGGTTCATAGCAACTTCTATCACCACACTGATTATGCATCTAAGCTCTGCAGCTGTCTGTCTTCTTCAATCAGGTGACAGCAGAGGCAGAAAAGCTCACTGCTACTGGGCACATCAGCATTCACACTACTGTTGTTATATTTAAACCCTAGCTACACTTCACTTCAAAAGCTGAAAACCAGGAACTGACCTTCACACTGTGATATTTGGCCATTATCATGTGGACATGCACAGCAACGTTAGTGGCACCCTACAGGTGAGGTACCGGAAGACTGGAGGGTGGCTAATGCGGCACCATTATTTGAGAAAGGTGATGAGGAAATTGCAGGAAAACAGTTAGCCTTATGTCAGTAATAGATAAATTGTTGGAAGGGATTCAATGGGACTATATTTATACAGACTTGGAAAGGCAAGGACAGATTAGAGATAGTCAACAGGACATTGTGCATGGGAAATCACCAACCTGATTGAGGTTTCTGAAGAGGTGACATCGATGATTGACGAAGGCAGAGCAGACTTCAGCAAGGTGTTCGACAGGGTTTTGCATGATAGACTGGTTAGCAAAGTTTGATCACATGGAATCCAAGGGGGAGCTAATGAGTACTAGCGAGCTAATTGTTGGCTCCAAACTGGGAGATAGAGGTTGCCGGTAGAGTGTTGTTTTTTTGGACTGGAGACCTATGACCAGCAGTGTGCCACAAGGATCAATGCTGGATCCATTGTTTTCCCTCATTTATATAAATGAATTGGATGTGAATAGAGGAGGTATGGTAAGTTTGCAGATGACACAAACTGGTGGCATAAGTGGACAGTGAAGAAGGTTACCTCAGAGTATGACAGGACCTTGATCAGATGGGTCAATGGACTGAGGAGTGGCAGATGGAATTCAATTTAGCTAAATGTGGGGTGTTGCATTTTGGTAAGGCAAATCAAGGCAGGATTTATATAGTTAACAGTCAGGCCCTTGAGAGTGTTGTCAAACAAAGAAACCAAGGGTGCAGATGTACAGTTCCTCGAAAGCAGAGTCGCAGGTAGACAGGGCGGTGAAGATTATGTTTAGCATGCATGCAGTCATTGGTCAGGGCACTGAGTATTGAAGTTGGGATGTCCTGTTGCAGCTGTAAGGACATTGGCAAGGCGTTTTTAGAATATTTCATTCAATTATGGCCTACCTGGCACACCAAAGATGTTAGGTGAAAGTAGGTACTGCAAATGCTGGAGATTAGAGTCAAGATTAGAGTAGTGCTGGAAAAGTACAGTCGGGCAGGCAGCATCCGAGGAGCAGGAAAATCGACGTTTCAGGCAAAAGCCCTTCATCGGGAATGAAGGCTAAACAGAGGGTTTAGAAAAGCTTTACAAGGATGTTGTTAGGACTGGGGGGTTTGAGTCGTAGGGAGAGGCTGAATAGGCTGGGACGTTTTTCCCTGGAGCAGAGGCTAAGGGGTGACCTTATAGAGATTTACAAAATCATGAGGGGCACAGATAGGATGAATAGCCAATGTCTTTTGTCCAAGGGAAGGGAAGTCCAAAACTAGAGGGTCAAGGTTTAAGGTGAAAGGGGAAAGATTTTAAAAGGGATCCAAGGGGCAACTTTTTCACGCAAACCGCCAGAGAAACCGGTGGAGATGGGTATAATTACAAACTTTAAAAGGCATCTGGATGGGTACATGAATAAGGGTAGTGAGAGACATGTGCTAAATGCTGGCAAATGGGACTAGATCAGTTTAGCATATCTCGTCAGTGCAGACGAGTTGGTCTGAAGGGTCTGTTTCCATACTATATAACTACATGCCTTCATCAGCAGGGATGCAGATATTATGGTGGATGTGATGGTGGAAAGGAGAGCCATCCTCTTTCTTGTAGACCTACATATCAGGCCACATCACCAGTCCCAGTCAGCTTTAAGTCAGGTAGCAGCCAGCTCAGTGCTGATTCTCAAACCAAATGAAGCTTCCAGCAATGTTGAAACAAGATTTATTACTTTCTGCAGTCCACCATGAGTAAATGTCACAATCTCCTCTCTGCAACTTCACACTCACTCTAACTTAGCCACTATACATTAGCATCATCAAGCCTGGAAACTCTTACACTGCTTGCAACATCTCCACTCAGCAACTTTCATCCACCTTACTCTCCCAAACTACAAATCCTTCCTCTGTAAATCCTACACACTAACTGGGGAAACCTCACCACTTCTTCTGAAACAGCAATAACAGTTAGCCATTTACTTTCAGAACACTCAATCCTTTTTTTAAGATCACTGCAGAAGAAAATCTCATAACTGGCCAAGATGGGTCACCAACATTCTATGAGAAGATCTTAGAGATGCCTAGAAAGGACTGAGATGCATCTGGTGGGGGACTGAGACTTCCATGTGCAGGCAACCCAATAAGTTTCACTCTGCTGTGCTATGCTGCTCTCCCACTGCTACTTGTGTTAATTTATTCTTAAGTTGCTCAGACTTCTGCCCCTATTGCACAATATATCAGGCATCACATAACCTCGGCCCAGAAGAGGTCTGCCTCTCAGGTGCTCCTTCTCAGAGGAAGAAGCTATAAACCCCTCAGAGATTGTGCTAGCAAGGTTTTCTCCAACACCATTCAGAAGCTGAAAAATTTTCATCTCAATGGGTACTCTAAATTTGAGTCAGGAACACAATTTGGTGACCACGTAACTGGCATATCTCCACAGCTGATCAAGGAAGAATCATCCCAAATCGCTAGCACTCCACAAGTGACGTCAGAAGCCATAATTGCTCAGTCTGAAGCAGATGTTCCTATGGCAATGGATATTAATAACTTTGCTCGAATTCACAGGCAAAGGAACAGCAGGCAGGTTTGTCAGACACACTTGGTAAACTGGATCAAATATTGGAGTTGTCCACCACCGCCATCAGTACCACTTTAGCTGGCTCCAACATGTATGCATGTGGCTTTCTCTATTGACAGGCAGGTGGCTGACATGGAAAGCAAAGTCCAGCAGAAAACTCAGTGGTTGCCAAAAAGGGACATAAATCTGTACTGTAACACTGTAACCATTGGTGCTCAGTGTCAAAAATGAGACAGGGGAATGAGGGACTCCACCTTACTCCTGATTACCACTCTGTCTCCTTCGAGGAAGAGTAATAAGAGGAACTTAAACGGGAGAAAATCAGTTTCCTTTTAGGACACTCCAGAAAGGACAGGTCCCTCCACCCCTAACCTGCTTATGAGCCCCAACCTAGCAGAAGCTGCAGTTAAGAAGAATGTTTGGGACCTGTAGCCACCAATATCTCCACGGTTGTCCACCTAGTTCTTTACAGGCAGTAGGGTGCACAGCAGGTTCCCTCCCCATCCTATCTGTAGGCGCTGGATGTAGTGGATGGGTAAGAGAAGGAAATGCTCTGACAACACATAGGTAGCATGAGTGAGACACCCAGTAACAATCTGGATGAAGCAAATGAGGGCATTGTTGCTAAGTTTGCAGATGACAAAGACAGCTGAAAGGGCAGGTAACGTTGAGGAATCAAGGAGGCTGCTGGAGGATTTGGACAGGTTACAAGAGTGGGCAAAGAGGTGACAATGTAGGCAAGTGTGAGGGTATGCACTTTGATAGGAAGAAGTAGTATAAACTATTTTGTTAATAGAGAAAGGCTTCAGAAATCTGAAGCACAAAGGGACTCTCGAGGTTAACACGCAGGTTCATTTGGCAATTAGGAAAGCAAACGCAACGTTAGCATTCATTTCAAGAGGGCTAGAATGCAAGAGCAGAAGTGTACAGCTGAGGCGATACAAGGATCTGGTCAGACTGCAATTGGAATAAGATCATTCTGTTATAACATGTGTTTCAATGCAAATTTGCAGTTATGTGATTGACAATTTGGGGACACTGTTTCTAAAGCACACACTTTGAAAACATGTGTTGTCTGTAACACGATTACAGCACCAACACTTTAAGCGCTTTTTCTAAAGTGCAATTTTCCTATAACGCAGGATTGCACAAGAAGACAACCATTGCGTTAGAAGAACTGACTTACTGTGAACCATTCTGGGGCCCTATCAAGGAAGAATGTGCTGGCATTGGAAGGAGGTCCAGATGTGGTTACAAGAATGATCCCAGGGATGAAGGGCCTGTCATACATGAAACAATTGAAGACTCTGGGTCGACATGCGATGGATTTTAGAAGGATATGGGGGGCATCTGATTGAAACCTATAGAGTACGGAGAGGTCTGGACAGCATGGGTGAAGAGGTTTCCACTAGTAGGACAAACTATGTCCCAAGGGCACAGCCTAAGAATGAAAGAATGACCCCTTAGAACTGAGATGAGGAGAAATTTCTTCAGCCAGAGGGTGGTTGCTCTGTGGAACTCATTGCCTCAGAAGGCTGTGGAGACCAAGTCATTGAGTGTATTTAAGACAGAGACAGATAGATTCTTGTTTGGTAAAGGGGTCAAGGATTATGGGGAGAAGACAGGAGAGTGGAATTAAGAAAAATATCATCAAATGGCAGAGTCGACCTGGGTCAGATAGGCTGAATGGCCTAATTCTGCTCCTATGTCTTGTGGTCTCATGGACAGCATTTAAAAGTCTTTCATTTCTGTCAATATAGATGTATTTTCAATCATCACATCTAATCAACTGTCATTTGACCTGTATGACATAGCAGCCACTTAATCAACAAGTTAAGCAATTTTCTTTTCATACATCCCAACAATACATAAGCTATATAAGTGAGCAATTACTCACGTGAGAAGCTTTCTTGATAGCAAATGCTAGAAATCCTTTAATACTTAACATTCATGAGTGCAACGAAGACTTTGCACTTGAATGAAGAAAGCACTGAAATCAATGGTAGTGTGAATGTAATTGTCAGGGTTCCGCCTACACTCATGTTCCACAGTTAGCGGCACTTTGTTCATGTGTGTACATTTCTCTGGAGACAAAGATTCAATCTGCTACATGCCTTACAGAGGAGCATGTACTCATTGAAGGATGGTTAATGTCAAATGCTCAAACACCACCAGAAAAAGCTTTACCAACATCCGCAACATAATGTCCCAGCTCCAATACTCAAAGGTCTGAGTAATGAAGGCAAGCGTGCATAAAGACCTTCTTTACCACCCTATCTATGTGTGATGCAAACTACAAAGAATTATGTACTGAACACAGAGGTGTTCTGTTCTACAACATTACCCAAGGCCCTACTTTTAATTGTATAGGTCTCGGCCTTGTTTGTTTTACCGAAATGCAATACCTCGCATTTGTCCAAATGAAATTCCATCTGCCATCTTCAGCCCATTGACTCATCTGACCATGATCTCTTTGTAATCTTTGATAACCTTCTTCACTGTCCACTATACCACCAATCTAGTTAGCATGCACAAACTTACTAATCATGCTTTCTCTATTCTCAACTAAATCATTTATATAAATAACGAACAAAAGTGGACCCATCACTGATCCATGCGGAACATCACTGGGCACAGGCCTCCAATTTGAAAAACAACCCTCCACTATCATTCTCTGTCTCTTGCTGTTAAGCCCATTTTGTACCCAATTTGCAAGCTCACCTTGAATTCCATGCAATCTAACTTTACTAATCAGTCTACCATAACCTTGTCAAAGGCTTTACTGAAGTCCAAGGATATAATGTCTACTGCTCTGCCCTCATCACTTTTGTTGGTTACTTCCTCAAAAAACTCAATCCAGTTAGTGAGACATGATTTTCCTCACAACAAAAAACAAACATGCTGACTATCCCTAATTATTTCTTGTCTCTCCAAATGCAAATAAATCTTATCTTTCAGAATCACTTGAAACAACTTAACCACCATTGAAGTCAGACTCCAGTTCTGATCTCAGTTATAGGAAAGACATGATTAAACTGAAGAGGCATCAGAAGAGATTTGCCTGGTATTGCCAGGTATGGAGGGTTTGAGTTATAAGGAGAGGCTGGATAGGTTGGGACTTTTTCCATTGGGAGTGTAGGAGGTTGAGAAAGGTTTTAAAATAGAGGGGTATAGATAAGATGAATGGTAAGTGTCTTTTCTCTGAGGTGGAAGATTTCAAGACTGGACAGTATACTTTTAAGGTGAGAGGAGAAAGATTTTAAAAAGGCACGAGGGGAAATTTTTTTGCACAGGCTGGTTTGTGTGTAGAATGAATTTCCAAAGGAAATGGTGGATGCAGGTTCAGTTACAACAGTTAAAAGACATTTAGATAAGTACATGTACAAGAAATATTCGTCGGGATACAGACCAAGTGCAGGCAGGTCGGGACTAGTTTAATTTGGGATTATGGTCGGCAAGGACTGGTTGGACAGAAGGGTCTACTTATGTGCGAAATGACTCCATAACACCCAGTCTCTGTTTCATACAATATTATTCTGAAAGGCAATAGGGATGAAATTGCAGCCTCTGTTAAGTTAAATACTGTGTTGAAGTACACGGAAATATTACATGCCCAATCAGCACTGCAAGCCACTTTGTAATCACTCAAGGCTGAATAAAAACAGGAGCCTCATAAGGACCTGCCTTAGGATGGCTCTTAAACCAATAATGATCTATGCAGGGAACTAACTATGCAGCTCTCAGATGCAGGACGGAACCACGGAAAACGTTACAGCACCGAGACAGACCATTCAATCCATCTGGTCTGCACTGGCTGAACTAGCTAGTCCGCCATTCCAATTCCATTTTCCAGCAGTTGGTTCTGTAGCCTTGCAGGCTAAAGTGTTTCAGGTTTAAATCCAAGTGCCTCTTAAATGAGCTAAGATTTTCCCTCTCAAACCACCCAAAAAAACTGCCAATTCCAGATGGCCACCACCCTCTGGATGAAATCTTTTTTCTAATCCTTGTACCAATTACCTTAAATCTATGCTGTGTCACTAGTAGAAGGATACGACTTTGGCTATCTATTCAAACCCCTCATTATTGTATACACCTCAATTAAGTGATCCCTCAGCCTCTTCTGTTCTAAGGAAACTAATCCTAGCCCCATGCATTCTTCTTCACAGCTACAATTTGCAATTCCCTTAATGAAAGTATATTGTCTACCGCTGATTGATCTGTGCCTCTAAAAGTAACAGTTCTCTCTGTGTCAATTCCAGTAAATGTCCCATCACTGAGATCAGACTGACTAACCTATCATTATTTGACCTATACCCCACACTAGTATCTAACATTGGCACAGTGTTTGCAAACTTCCAATATTCTTTACCTCACCAGTATTCTAGTGGGGGTTGGAAAATGATTCTCACAGCATCTGTTATTTCCACCCTGGCCTCCTTTGACAGCCAGACAGCAATATGTCCACCTTCAAAGAGCTCACTGTTTCTGTTCTCACGAGGCATATTTTATATTTCTCAGTCTTCCTCTTTAACCAAAATGTCTGCATCATCCCTTTCCTTTGTGAAGGCAGAGGCGAAATACTAATTTCAAACACTTCCCAGATCTTGTACATTCCCAACAAGTTACTATGTATATCTGTTAGGCCCATCCCTTTCTTCAGTCATAAAATATTGCGCATGAAGCCTCAGAGCTAATTTTCCTTAATGGCACTAAAAGTTATAGCCCTCATTGAACTGTTTCTCATTCCCTCCCTAACACTCATCAGAACATACAATCATTTCTTTCTCCAACAGCAGATGGTTCAAAGAATATAAGTAGTTGATAATGAATTCTTCTATTGCACAACAGTAAAAGTGAATAAACATAACAAAACAAAGCTAGATTTGCCTTTGCAAATTGGGTTGTTTTCCAATGTTGCAACAAAAATTAAGGAAACTAAATGATATCTTCTCCTAATTCATATATCTTGGAAGTGCAAGTCAATTCAGTTCTTGTGCTCAATGATGGATTGCTTGATCATGGTCAATGTGATGCTCATCCTCATCCTATCATCCCTGTTTTATACTGGGTTAGCACGCTGGGAAATCAAACCCTGCTATTCTTCGATTTGTCAGATAATCAAAAGATTTCATAGAAGTATACAAAATGCCACAATTTACCCATGTATCAAGACCCAGGTTAACAGAAAACATTGACCAGGCTTATGTGTTTTACAAGAATTACGATTCATTGTAAACAAACATTCTACCTACAGGTAAACAACTATAAACTATGAACATTGTTAAAATTTAACCTCCTTATAAACCCCTTATATATACACATTTAGGCAGATTAAAAAATTGGTATTGTGGGGTGAGAGGGAGAAGCTGTGAAGACAACTCAAAGGTGCCCATCAACAGGATTTGCGAAGCTGACCCTTTTGGCTTGCTAGGACTTGCTGCTTTAAGATCTTTCTTCTCTAGGTACTTTCACTTGCTTGCAGGAAACAGAGTTTGATTCAATACGTATAAAGTCTCTGACTCATGACTTGAAAGCAACAGCTTATGGCAACTGGTAAAAGGAAACAAACTGGCAACCTTCAGGCTTCATGTGCTTTTGTTAGTGCAAAGAAAAGGACATGGTCTTTCAGAAGTCCAAATGCCCCCGACTACCTCTTTCACCCTCAAGATGTGGAACGAATTACATAGTTGTCGGCAGGCCGAAGGCTTCTGTCATCGACAAGTGGTTACTGTTCCACACAGCAATCAGCTCCTTGCTGCAGCCAGGTCTTACCTTGTACATAACGCTTGTGGTCCCAGTTATCTGCAGTAACCTGCCTCCATTGCCTGGGCAAGCAACAGTGCAAACAGCACTTGCATTGAACTGGTAGCTTGCTTTTAAAAAAGTGCACAAACGCCTTCCACAATCCTGGGTTTTGAAACCTTTCCCAATTCAGTTCACAACTGAAAACCAATATATGGTCTTTTCAATACTTAGAAGGCTGTTGCAGCTCTCCCAACTCCTCTATGTCCAAAACATCACCTCTTTGCATGCAAGGATTATGTGGTACGCTATCTAGAGAGTACCATAAGGCCCCACAAGAGTGTTTCAAGCATCTGAAAGTCATGATTGCTTTAGTGATAGAAGGGTCTGTGTTCTGCATCAAATAGTGGGTTCCACATAGGAATTATCAATTATGTTTGGACAGAATAGTCCTTATATCCCAGGTATCATCTTGGAGGCCCCTCAATTGAAACAGGAACTTGCGATTTATCAAGAATATAGTCATCATGGCAGCCCAAGGATTGTGATGCAGACCTCTAAGATGTGTCAATAGTTGTACATTGATTGTCTGGAACACGCCTGTTAATAAATTCAGCTGCATTATAACATTCTACTCTCAAGGCATCACACGTACACAGTTAACAGTGTTCTTTTGTTATTTTTGAATGGGATGTGGTCGTGTTGTCCATCCCTAGTTGCTCCTGAATGGGTTGACTCTAAGCAACTTCAGAGGACAGTTAAGAGTCAACTGCATCACTGTGGTTCTGGAGTCACACGTCGGCCAGACCAGGTAAGGAAGGCAGATATCCTTCCCTAAAGGATAGTCATGAACCACATAGGTCTTTATGACAATTAACAATGATTTCAAGTAGACGAGATTTTTTTTTAAATCGACAATTTTATGAAATTCGAGTTTCATTAGCTGCTATGGTGAGGTTCAAACCATTGCCCCAGAACAGATGATTAGCCTGGATTGCTGGATTACGAGTCCACTGACTTCATCACAACATTACTGCTTCCCTGCACGTCCGACAACTGGAGGAAGTTGCCCATGTTGCAAATGTCTTGGACCAGGCCAGACCCCCTCAAAACAGTTCAAGAAGGTAGACTAGACTCTAACTTTTCCAGCTGTTTCCAGGGGTGATACAACTGGTCAAACCACTCAGTTTTAAATAAAACAGAATTTATTTACAGACTACCAAATGAAAGACAAGCAAAATAAATTAGAATTTGAATAACAACAATTTGAAAACCTGATCGAAACTATCTAACTTAACAAAGACGTGCTCTGATATCCTGCAATATCCCATAAATACAGCCCTTGGCAAAAAGGTAAATTCAAACACAGGTTCTTATAGGAAAGATGTCTGAGAGATTCAGCCAAAAAACCTTTGTTGAATCCAGGACCCTTTTAACCTAGTAGCTTTCTTTGACCAGCAGCTTCAAACTAAACCAAAGTAGAAAGATCCCTCAACTGGGAGAAGTGGCCACTCGGTTTCTTTGTACAAGTGTATTTTAAACAAAAACAAACCTAAAAGTGCTTTTCTATGATTTTTTGCCTCAGGCAGTAGCTGTTAGCCATTATTAATGTTGCCAGTTCAGACATATCCGCACCTCTGCGTTTACAACCTTTCTTGAAAAAAATAGGCAAAATAACCTTATTAAAGGGGCTGCATCATCACTTAAATCTTACCGTCCACACTGCTGGACTGACCTCATTATGGAGAAACCAAATAAAGAGCTATGATATTTAACAAATTACATTTATGATATTTCTGCTACATTTGAGGGTTGAAGAATCCAAGACATCACATTAATCTCCAGTGCTTCTTGGAACAAGGCAGTCCAATAGAAATTAAATGCTGCTGTTACCTTAATGGCCTATGGCTAACAACTTCTTCAGAATGCAAGTTCTGCTCCAGTACATGACAGTTCCATTATGGTGCCATGGGACCTTCTCAGTCAGCACCAGCATTGAGCTTTGGACATCTGGAAGAAATGACAGCAAGAATGGTAGATCTGGGTCTCCTCATCCATGGCAACATCATGAGGGGACACTCTTCTGCTACTTCTCACTCTGGAAACTATGCGGCAGTCGGTAGAGGTTACTATTGTTCCTAGGCTTGCTGACATCTTTATATTGTTGCTTTCTTCTGCATTATTTGCATCAGATGCAACATGGATGATCGCTCTAGCCACTTGCTAGATCCACTGCTTATCTGGTACTACGTGGGAAAAATCAAAAAGAGAACAGCTTATCAACGATGTGATTCCTGAAAAGTTGAAGCAAACAAGCCTTGTGCCAAGATACACCATGGCATTGAGGCAAGAGAAGAGCAAGGGAATGCTTCTGCATGGACCGCAAGTTATTTCATATTATGCAGATGCATGCAGCATAATGCGGCCAAGCAACACTGCCGATTTTTACATCCTCATAGCTCCTTCTCTCTTTATTTCCTCCTTCCCCTCCAAGAAAAACGTCATCTAAGTTGCAGACCATATTCTTACATACTGATCGGACAAAGAAGAAAAGCAACTCAAAGGCATTGTGTGACAATCAAATGGTGGAATGTGTTTCTGAATTGGCGAACTCAAATGACACTTTTAAGTTCCCCTGTGATTCATCAGCATCACAGGGATCACAAGGATTCAACTGTTATGAACGAAGGAATGGTTTGTAATGTGCATTGATGGTCAATTCACTGCATACAAAGTGCAATTTGATAACAGATGTGTGGCAAAATTAAATTTACAGATTAAAGCAACTGCCTCCACCCCACACATCCAGACAAATAAAGGAACTTACTCTGCTGACAGTGAATGTGTTGGCCTCCATTTCTCCTCCTCATTGTGTGGTTGAGACTTTGTCAAAGTTGGCACATTATCCAGTTTGTGCTCTTTGCATGTCAGTTACAGGTTCTGTGAGATAATCAAGACTTGCCCACCTCTTACCTTCATGCTCAATTTATTGTTGCTGTCCCTGGCAACCCCATCAGCTTTCAGACTCCCAACATTTCTATCCGGCTCTTTCATTTGACAGTTAACATCACCAATTTTTCACCACTGCATAACTTACTACATTGACATGCTGACAACAGCAATCCATTTTCCTCCCATTGAATCCGGCGAAGGGTCACTGGTCTCAAAACGTCAACTTTCCTTTCTCTCTGCAGTTGCTGCCAGACTTGTTGAGTTTCTCCAGCAATTTGTTTTTGCTTTAAATATTCAGCATCCATAGTTCTTTGTTTCATTACCTTCCAACCAAGGGTGAGGAAATGGTCTAGTGGTACAGAGATACTAAGGATGGTAGATGCTGGAAGTCAGAGTCAATAAAATATGGAGCTGGAAAGGCACAGCAGGTCAGGCAGCACTGGAGCACAGGAAAGTCAACCTTTCAGGTCAGGTCCCTTTATCAGGACTCGTTCAAAGAATAGGCATGGAGATGGAGGCAGCGGGAAAAGAGCTCAACGTCATGGAGTGTGCAAACTTTGACATGTGGGTGCATGGGAACAAATGTGAGTCCTTTGCTAAGAATTGACTGTTTGTCCGCAGTAAGGGGAGGTCTGGGGGGGATGGTGAATACCCGGCAGGGCTTGGGGCTGGAGCTGAGTGTTAAACTGGGGTGGGGACTTGGGGCGGAGATTGCTTCTGAAGTGAGTTTGTGTGTGTGGAAATGGTCACATGGGTGGCAAGAGTCATCATGTGGTCAGAATTCAGCAACTCAGCTAATGTTTTGGACCTGTGTTTGAATACCATCAAATGGTGGAATTTGAATTCAATTTTAAAAAATAATCTGGAACTGATGACCACGAAACCACTGTTGGAAAGAATGTATCTGGCACATTTATCCCCTTGCTTTCTTCACCTGGTCTGGTCTACATGTGACTTCAGACCAACAATAATGTGGTTCACTCTCAACTGCCCTTTGAAATGGCCTAGCAAGCCACTCGTTTTATTAACTGCTGCAAAGACTCAACCAAGAAATGAAACCAGACAGACAACTTGCCATTGACCTAAGCACTGGAAACAACAGTGGCAAAAATAGCCCTATTCACCTGGCAAAGTTGTCGTTATTAATATCTAGGGACTACTGACAAAATTGGGAGAGCTGTCCTAAGACTCGTCAAGCAACAGCCTGACACTGTTGGCAAGGCATAATTCCATGAGTATGACTATGAACCAGATACCATCAACATCCCAGGATATTTCTTGTTACCATGTAGGCCAAAGCTTGATTGACACGGTGTCCAATCTCTCCACCTCCGATGCTCAGTAACAGCAGTGTTCTTATCTACATGATGTACTATAATATTCACCAAAAATAATTAAATAGCATCTTCCAACATACCATCACATCCATCCATGTGGACTAGGGCAGCAGGTATATGGCAACATCACCACCAGCAAGTTTCCCTCCAAGCCACTCAGCACCCTGTCTTGAAACTATATCGCTGTTCCATCATATTCATTGGGTCAAAATCCTGGAATTTCCTCTCTAAGAACATTGGAGGTGTAAGTGTAGCACAGGGACTGCAGTGGTTCAAGTAGGCAGCTCACTACCACCTTCTCAAGGGCAACTAGGGATGAGCAATAAATGTTGGCCAGCCAGCAACACCCACATTCCAAGAATTGATCAAAAAAAGCCTTGTAAACACCCACCTCCCACAGCACCTCATGTCCACCAATGTTGCATCAGATTTGAATTAAAATGTCCTTTATTGTCAGTATGTATTCAACATAAAATATAGTGAAAACTGTGTACTGGCACCTGTAAATAGGTTCCATTTACATGAACTTAGAATAAAATGAAAACTAGATAACTTAAAGGTTCCAACCTTATTTCTGGAATTGCCCCCTTGACTGTCATTATATCCTCAGTTTCACACTATAATACACACCATTTGCAGACTTGAGAGTTTCCCGACTTCTGACAAGGTTGCTTCCTGATAAGCCTCCTTGACATTTACTGCCTGAACTTTCAAGTCTGATGGTGGCCTGTGGCCAGAACGTCCACTTAAGAACAGCCCTGTTGAAGCAAGGCTCAGCCTCCAGACTGATATCTCCACAGCTCCCAGTCTGATTTCTGTAATCCCCAGTCTGGTTGTACTTGGCCTGCAGCACTGACTATGGCCCAATGCCAATACTGCAAGGACATGGATCACAGAGTATGATCAGACCAAACACCTGACTGTGGCCAACCCCTTGGAATGAGATCAGACAAGGCCCTTGATTACAGGTTATGGCACCTATGACTAACCATGATTCCACTTCACTCCACACATGACTCGTCCCCTTTAACTTTCAGATATTACCATCTGATTGAAGCGAATGCAGTGTGCTTACTTTATATGCAAACTGACAGGAACATTGAAATATAAAGTGTCAGTGAACTCCAAAGTCCAATGAAAAAGTGCTGTGGTGTAATATGAATTAATCTGACCATTATAATGTGGTGAGGCTGGTGTTTTGCCAATCCTAACTTCCATGGACAAATTGTGGAGGCAGACATTGTCCATGAAGCATTCAAAGGGGTATTAATGAATGAACCTTAAAATGGAGACCCAAAGAAGCACAAGTTGCATCTGCCATGTAACTGACTTGAATATCAGAATTGCTGTTGTCTAGATTAGATTACAGTGTGGAAACAGGCCCTTCGGCCCAACTAGTCCACACCGACCCACCGAAGTGCAAACCACCCATACCCCAACATTTACCCCTTACCTAACACTACGGACAATTTAGCACATCTTTGGACTGTGGGAGGAAACCGGAGCACCCGGAGGAAACCCACGCAGACACGGGGAGAATGTGCAAACTCCACACAGTCAGTCACCTGAGGTGGGAATTGAACCCAGGTCTCTGGCACTGTGAGGCAGCAGTGCTAACCACTGTGCCACCCTACTAGTTTCTCGGTAGTGGACAGGATAACTCAAGAGCTGCATATAAATGAGGCATGTTAGCAGATAATGACATGCAAGTGATGGAATTAAGTTCATTGCCAATTATTAGATATATTCAGAACTTGGCATTGAAAGCGGAGGAAAAATTGCAACCATCTTTTGGGACATCAAGAATTCAGATTTTTTCATTTGCACCATATTTTCCCAGATTTCTTGCCATTGCCCATGTCACCCACACCATGAAATGAAGTACCAGTAGAATCTCAATTTCCATTATCAGTAACAAACCAAAGTCACAAAACATTTTCATTATTAAGCTATAAATGCCTTCAAACATTGCAAGTATCTCAGGACAATTTCCCATTAATCAACATACTACCATTAATCCCCAATATACATTATGTGCCATAGGGTTTTTAATTTTTATTTCATGAACAGCTGCAATAAATATAAACTTCATCCACTGAGAAAGAAAATTTAGCCTGATTTGACACCATATCCATTATGAATAAGTCAAGCCAAATTAATAAGATATTGCACAGGAACTTGGCTGTGTGGCCTTAAGAGCTGAATCATTAATCCAGTCTGAAATAAATATCTTGCCTTTAATCAAAGAAAAAGATTCAGCATCACAAGTTCAGAAAAATCAAATCACAATAATTAGACAAAGAAACAAAAAAGATTATTTGGCTCTTGATCTGCATAAAGCAACTTGAAAAGAAGTTCATCAAATAGAAGACTGCACTATGGAAAACTTCTGACATATGAGAAACTTCCTTCAATGCATTCCTTGATTACTTGGGTGCACAAAACTTCATATATTAAGAAAATAGTTTGAGAATCCCTAATTACAGGAGATACAGTGAGTTGCAAACCACATGGTAAACAACTACAGTGCTGAGTTATTTCATCATACAATAAAAGCTCCTTTTTGTAAGGCCTGAGAAAATTTGAAAGACTCTGTAAAGTAAATGCAACTTGAGAAATAGAGTCATAATCTCATTAGTTTTGGTTTCAGAGCACTTGCCCTTCCTATTCAAATATAATATCCTAGAAGAAAACTTTACTCAACGTAAGAATGTACATAATTGACTATAACAGAATACTGCCTTTAAGTACACAGGCTGCAATTGAAGCTAATCAGTTGCAAATTGAAAGAAGGTTACATTTGCCCAAGATGTTTTGAAATTCATTCACATAAAAGATCATGAACAGCTATTTTAATGTTTCATGAGATTTTATCTCTCAGCATTTATTACAAAATGGGGGGGATTTGTTTCATGTGCACAAAATTTTCACTATAATTCTATCAGTTGTAATATTCATTCATAATTCTTCTCATTTACACAAACTATGCTTATATAACTGTTCCTGTCAATCATCTTAGATCTGTGCCTGAAGGCTCTCGGCCATCACCCAGCATTGTATATTTTGCAAAGTGCATGAATGTCATTGCAATGATAATCAGCAACTATCCTTCAGAGCTGAATCTAGTTCCAAACAAGTCCCACATATTTATTTATATACGTCCATTTTCTGGATAACCATGAAATGTTACAACATTGGTCAAGTTCACCCCCTTAACCGAAATGGAGTACTTGAGGCAGCAACCATGTTAGCATCATGCAACACAGCACAAACTGCAGAAAGTGAACCTTGCACCATATGTATAACAAATTTTAATAGCTATTGAAGGACCAGTGGCATCAGCTCAAAATTGGGCAAGGAAACCTCCTACTGATGACCATGTACCTTCACCCTTCAGCTGATGAATCAGTATTCCTCCATGTTGAACACTCAATTCCTCAAAACTTACCCTGCACAGGGGATTTCAATATCCACCACCAAAAGTGGCTTGATAGCAGCATTAATGATCGAGTTGGTAAGGTCTGAAAAGATATAACTGCTAGACTGGGTCTGCAGCAGATGATGAAGGAACCAACTGGAAAAAACTTTTTGACATCATTCTCATCAATCTGTCTGCTCTACATGCATGCCTCCAGAAAGTGTCAGTAAGAGTGACCATCACAAAGTCCATATGGAGACAAAGTCCAGCCTGAGAATGAGCATAGCTTCCACTGTGTTGTGTCACACTATCACTGTGCTAAATGGATCAGATTTTGAACAAATCTATCAACTCAAGACTGAGCATCCATGATACACTGTGGGCCATCAAAATCAATAGAATCATACTCCAACTACAATGTGCATCATCATAGGTGGGCATATTCCCCCACTTTACCAATTCCACCAAACAGGGGATCAATCATGATTCAACAGAGACTGAAGGTGGGCAGGCCAGAAGTAGCACTTAAAACTGAGATGTCAACCTCGTGATGCTACCAAACAGGATAAGCATCAAGTTTAAAGGGAGTAAGCAATCCCACAATCAACAGATCAGGTCAGCTCTGCAGTACTGCCACATCTAATTGTGAATGCTCGTGGATAATTAAACAAATTGAAAGAAGAAGACACTTAATGAAAGAAGAGCCCAGCTCTTCAGTGTAAAAGATAAGTCTGAGGCATTTGTAACATTTTTCAACCAGATATATGGGTGGATGATCATCTCTGACTCTTCCAGTAGTCCCGCCCCAGCAGCACAGATGCCAGTCTTCAGCCAATTCAATTCACTCCACATGATGTCCAAGAAACAGTCGAAGGCACTGGATACCACAAAGACTATGGGCCTTGATAACATACCGGCAATAGCATTGAAGAATTGAGCTCCAGAAATTACTGCAACCCTAGCCAAGTTTTCTGGTACAGCTACAACACTGATGTCTACCCAACAATGTGGAAAACTGCCTAGGTATGTCCTGCACATGAAAAAGCAGGACAAGACAACCCCAGCCAGTTACCACCCCATCAGTCTACTGTGTACTCTCAATTATCAGTGAAGAGACTGATGGAAGGTGTCATCAACAGTGCTATCAAGCAGCATCTACTCAATGTAGCCCAGTTTGGGTTCTGCCAGGGCCGCTCAAATCCTGCCCTCATTACAACCATGGTTCAAACATGGACAAAGAGCTGAATTCCAAAAGTGACAGCAGAGTGATTGCCCTTGATATCAAGGCTGCATTTGACCGAATGTGGCATCAAGGAATCCTAGCAAAACTGGAATCAATGGATATTGGGTGCAAACTCTTAGCTGGTTGAAGTCACACCTGGCACATCGGAAGATGGTCGTAGTTGTTGGAGATCAATTATCTCAGCTCTAGGACATCTCTGTAGAGGTTTCTTCGGGTAGTGCCCCATGCCCAATGATCTTCAGCTGATTGATCAATGACCTTTCATCAAGTTCATAAGTGGAGATGCTCGATGATAATTGCACAACGTTCAGCACGATTGATCAGAAATTCAACTGGACTCACCAGAGAAATACAGTAGCTATAAGAACAGGTCAGGGGCTAGTAATAGTCTAGTGAGTAACTCTCCTCCTGACTCCCCAGTGCCTATCCACCATCTATAAAGCAAAAGTCAGGAGTGTAATGGAATACTCCCCACTTGCCTGAATGAGTGTGACATGAACAACACTCATGACGTTTGACACCATATAGGACAAAGTAGCCCAACTGAATGACATCATATCCACAAATGTACATTCCTTTTTATGCTGATACTCACCCGCAGCTGTGTGTCATATGTATAAGATGTACTGCAAAAATTCACCAAAAATCCATAAACAGAACCTTCCAACCTCCAACCACTCCCACCAAGGAGGTTAAGGACAGCAGACATGGTAATATCATCACCTGCAAGTTCCCCTCCAAGCCACTCACCATCCTGACTTGGAAATATATATCATGGTTCTTTCACTGTCACTGGGGCAAAAATCCTGGGATTTCCTCCCGAAGGAGATTGTGGGTCAACTACCCACGTGGACTGCAGCAGTTCAAGACAGCTCACCACCACCTTCTCAAGGGAAGAGATTTGAGATGGTAACAGGAAATGGAAAAATTGTAAGGAGGGCCAGAAAGTTGGAGAAATGAAAGGTTTTAGTGAAGATCTGTAGATCAGATTGTGGTTGAAGTTGTTGGTTGGTTTGCCCAGCAGAAAGTCAACCAGCTCAGCAAATCCACTAACAATGTCAGGAGAAATAAACCAGAGCATTGAGAATGCACTGAATGCAAAATGATGTCAAAAATACAAAGCTAAGGACACTCTACCTGAATGCACACAGTTTTGGCAACAAGATTGATGACTGCGACTTTTGAGAAGAATTGTAGCTCAGGTTTTAAGTTTGCTTGGTAGGTTAGTTCTCAGATATTTCATCACGATGCAAGTTAACATCAGTGAGCCTCCATTGAAGCGCTGGTGTGGTCTCCCATTTTCTATTTATGTGTTGTGGCCTGGTAAGGTGAGTGATATCATTTCCAGTTCTTTTTCTCAGAGGTTGGTAAATGGGGTCCAAATCGATGTCTTTATTGTTGGAGGTCTGGTTTGAATGCCAGGCCTCTAGGAATTCCCATGTGCATCTTTGTATAGCCTGTCCTAGAACAAATGTGTTGTGCCAGTCAAAGAGGTGTCCATCTTTGTCTGCGTGTAAGCATACCAGTGATAGTTGGCCATGTCCTTTGGTAGCTAATTGGTGCTTGTGTATCCTGATGGCTAGTTTCCTGCCTGTCTATCCGATGTGGAGTTTGTTGCAGTCCTTGCAGACTATTTTGTATATGACATTTGTTTTGCTGGCTGTTGGTAGAAGGTCCTTTAGGTTCATCAGTAGTTGTTTCAGTGTGTGGGTAGGTTTGTGGGCTACCATGATGCCAAGGGGTCAGAGTAGTCTGGTAGTCATCTCTGACATATCTTTGATGTACGATAGTATGGCTAGAGTCTCTGGGCATATTGCATCTTTCTGCTTGTTGTTTAAGAATCGGCAGACTGTGCTTATTGTGTTCTTGAATATGTTGTATAGGCATTTTTCTTCTGTTGCTCATACTTCCTGGGTGCTGCAGCGTGTTGTGGCCCATTTAAATAATGTCCTGGTGCAGCTCTATTTGTGGGTGTTGGGAAGATTGCTCCTGTAGTTGAGTATCTGGTCTGCATGTGTTACTTTCCTGTAGACACTGGTCTGCAGTTCTCCATTGACTGTTCATTCCACTGTGACATCTAGGAAGGGGAGTCTGTTGTTGTTCTCTTCTTTGGTAAAATTTATGCAAGTAAGGATGTTGTTAACGATACTGTAGGTTTCTTCTAACTTGTTCCATATTGTGATGACAAAGGTGTCTTCTACATAGCAGAACCAAAGCTTGGGTTGGATCGTGGGGAGGGCTGTTCGTTTTAGTCTCTGCATAACTGCTTCTGCTAAGAATCCTGATATTGGTGATCCCATAGGTGCCTCGTTGATTTGTTTGTAGGTCTTGTCATTGAAGGCAAAGTGGGTAGGCATAGGTCGACTACCTTGAGGATGCTGTCCTTGCTGATGGAGTTGGTGCTGTCAGGTGTTTGCGTCCTTGGTTCGTCTATGAGTGAGGTCAATGTTTCTTTGGCCAGGCTGATGTTAATTGATGTGAATAGGGTCGTTACGTCGAAGGAGACCATGACTTTGCCCTCTACAATCTTGGTGTCTTTAATGGTGTTCAGAAATTCTTGGGTGAAGTGGATGGAGTGGCATGAGTTTCCTCCTACATATTTCGGTTTACGGTGAAGTTCCTTTGCTCGTCTGGATGTCAGTGTGCTGGGAAGTGAGACTGTGGATCTGAGTACCGCCCATGGTTTGTGTACCTTAGGTAATCTGTAGAAACAGTGCGTGTTGGATCCATCAGGTTTCATTCTTTGAGGTCTGTCTTGCCAAGTTTGATTGTTTTGTGAAGCAACTCCAGAAAACAGGCACATTACTACATTCAAATTAACGATGACAAGATTAGATTGTCTTTTGTATCTTTTAATGGATGAATACAATTATACGTATATTTTTAACTTATGTTAAGATTTTAATTTGAAAATTTCAGCTAAACAAAACACACAAAATTTATTCCAATACAGCTTCTGTAACTGCAGTGAAAGTAGTAATGTGTCTATTACTTCAATTTAAAATGTTCTTTTCATTTATGAAAAGATTCTAAGCTTTCTATGTGAGACATTTTAAGCAAAAGTAGCCCTGAAACTGGAATGGCAATACATTGCAATAAAATAAAGTACTGCGGATGCTGGAGATCTGTAAGGACAACATAAATTGCTGGAGAAACTCAGCAGGTCTGGCAGCATATGTCATGAAAAAACAGTTAATATTTCAAGTGACTCTTTATCAGAGCCAATAGTAGCGAGGAAAAAGAAGTTATATACAGTCTGCATGTCCCTGGAGAAGAGGAAACAGCTGGTGCATGCAAACTGGAAATTTTGAACCATGGTCTGTCATGATATGGGTTGCTTCAGTACAACCAACCTATTCTTATAGCCCATATTAGCAACTATTCATTCTATTAGGCTTACCTTTATCCACTCCTTTGGCTGTCCAATTGTTTTCTCTCTTTTTGGGGTCTCTCTTCACCGATTATTTACCATCACGCCACCAGCAGAAATACCAACCTCTCCTAGCTACCATCAGTTCTGAAGCAACGCCACTGGACCTAAAACGTCAACTCCAATTTCTCTCTATAGATGCTGCCAGACCTGCTGAGTTTTTCCAGCAATTTCTGTTTTTGGAACCCATTATTAGTCTATGACCTGAAGTCACTTTGGTGATTTTTTTAAAAATGGCTTAACGGGAAAGGCCAGCAGTTTTTGTCCATCCCAAATATTCTTGAACTAAATGATTTGTTAGAGTATTTTCAAAGACAATTAACAGTCAATCACATTCATGTGAATCTAGAGTCACCAGCTAATAATGGCAGATTTTGTTCTCTAAAGCATTAATGAAGCAGTTGGGGTTTATGCAAATTCCTCTAAGTTTTATGGTCACTAATTCTGAAATTAACTTTCAATTCCAAACTTTTATTAACTGAATTTAAACTTCTCCAGCTGCCACAAAGCCTCTAAATTGCTAATCCACGTTAGTGAGAAAGCTTGTAGTTTGTAGGGGACCAATTTGTTCAGAAGAATTAAGAATATCTGTTCTAAGTGTCAATGGATCAAGCTAAATAAGGTGATAACATTTGTTCACTTGTGAAATGTCTGGTAGTACTTCCTTCTCACAGCAGGGGCTGGAAGGTTGCACATATTTCACAGTAGGATGTCAGGTAACTAAAGTTATGGCTATATTGAGGACTCTTAGCAAAACTCATACTCAATAGGAAAAGAACTTGTAATTTCATAAGGTGAGTGGAATATTCATGTAATAGAAGAATCCTAATACATTTTCATGTATACCACACCTAGCAGATTTGAATTTATGAAACTCAGCTCCCTCATCTTGACTGTTCTGGAATGTGAATGTTTCATTACCCTTACCAGGCTTGGAAAACACAAAGGCTGAGGGTGACAGAGTAAGGAACTTGGAAGATGTTCAGGTGTGAGAAAGAGAAAACATTCTTCTGTGAATTATATTCACTGACTGAAGGGTTCAAGGGACAGAGCGAGAGAGAGAGAGAGAGAGAATGGAAGCTGGTGGAAAGTTTAATTCGTTATGGTCTGATTGTGTGAGCACTGGCTTGTCAAGGATTGAATGTTTGTCTATTGTTCCCTGCAGCTTGAGATCCAGGAATGGTATGAATTTAATATGCATTCGTGGAATCTAAGATGATTTTAAAAGAAAGAGCCATTTTTAGGACAATGATACTGGACAAGTTAGCTGAGCAAGGTTACTTCATGACCGTTGCCACATAGTTGAGACGAGTCCTTCATTATGATGTACTGTTAAAAGGGAAGGTTATCTAACCAAAGTAATTGGCCATTTGGGGCCTGGCTGGATTAAAGTTTCCCACTTTGATATGCATGTAGCCTAATTAGTCAAGCATACTTAGATTATCAATGAGTTTCTCCTCCTCTGCAAACTTTTGCCATTTTATTGCAACTTATCTGATTAAGGGCATGTGGCACTTTCATAGTTTTAATAGCAAATTCCATATAAAGACAGCTTGTTTGCAGCAATGAGGGGAGTCATCTGAGAGAGCTCTTAGGGGTAGGAGCTGGTACCACTATTCTGCTAATGGTTTTAGAACCTCAGCCCAAGCCTGGCTTCTATGTATCTATGTTATAGTGCAACATTGATGCCATTGATAGATAAAAGTAATAATTTATATTAAACTGTCTGTAAGAGTTTTATATTCCAGACTACCGCAGAGTATCATCTCAGAGACGGACCAAGATAAGCTGACAGGTCAAGTCCATCAGAGATTTCCTGAGCTGTCTCAAATAGGTACTTTAACATTACTACTACGCAATCAACTCTACCCAAATGATGTCATCAGCTATATTTTTCATAGCTGCTAACTTATACGACACTTTAACCCAAGTATTCATCCTTTACCCTCTACCATCATTAATATGTTTATATTTTTGTTCATCAACAACTTACAAACTATTTCCCTCTCCACCAAGTCTCTTGTGGCACGTTGACAGTCCTCCTTGAGTATTCATAGGACTTGTAGTGAAGATGAACATTTCCTTGTGCTTGCCACTGTGGATCAGGGTTGTCATACAACAGTATGCATCTGGTAGAGTTTTCTCTGCTGCCAGTGACGAAAGAAGCTGCAAAGCCATATGCGCTTCCCTACTCTGTAAGGAGTAGTGTTGATTTGAAAGAATTATAGCTGCTACCTTGTACCAGAGTAATGCTTTTCCACATAGATTCAGGAGAATTAGGTAAGCAGCATGGACATGATTTAATACAACATCTTACCATCTGCTGCTCCATGGTTATCAGTGTTTCCTGGCAAAAATATCCAGGTTTGAGTGATACAAAGAGAACTTGTAAAATTTGCCTCCAATGCAGTTTTCTCAATTTTAAAATCAGAAACTCCAGCAACGTCAAAAGTGTGGTGCTGGAAAAGTACAGCAGGTCAGACAGCATCTGGGAGCAGTAAAGTCAATGTTTCGAACATTCCTGTTGAAGAGCTTATGCTCGAAACGTCAATTCTCCTGCATCTCAGATGCTGTCTGACCTGATGTGTTTTTCCAGCACCATACTCTTGACTCTGATTTCCAGCATCTGCAGTCCTCACATTCTCCTAGCTGACTCCAGCAAATACAGCCAATACACTACTGGAAGCACAGAAACTTACTTAATACAAACATCGCTCAGAGATCCAGGTGCAGATTTTGCATCTATAAAGAGTCCACAACAGCATGGAGCTTTAACTTTCCCTTTGTGGCTTAAAGCAGCAAACAAGTAATACTCCTCTATCTGTGCCTTCACATTCTTTCTCATTTTTCTTCCTGTGACAAATAATCTAGTCTTTCAACTGACGCAACGACAAATACATTACAAAATTAATTTATGGTTATAAAATACTTTGGGATGTCCTCACAACATGAAAAGGAAAGTTCAATCATTACTTTAATGAAAACAAAACACTGCAAGTGCTTGAAATCTGAAATAAAACAGAAAATGCTGCTTATCTTCAGAGCCCAGGTCCGAAAAAGTCATACCAAGCTCACTATGTTAACTATTTCTCTCTCCACAGATGCTGCCAGACTTGCTGAATTTCTTCAGCAGTTTCTGTCTTCAGTTCAACTATTACCTTCTCTGACATAGATCCTATGATATTACCACAGTAGCATATAAATTCCAGACAGCAAGACTGATGAATATTTTGCTGTACAAGAGCATATATTAATTGTTGTAAAATTTAAAAATATTTCACATTTAAGTCAGACCTCATTAGCTGCAATGTGTACACACTGCACTCATTCTGTGCCAGCTTATCAGCAAATTATCAAGATTTAAGTTTAAATTTCATCAAGTGGGTTATAGTAAAGATAAATTTATGCAAAATGTTTTGCCAAATATTGGATAAATGTCAACTGATGTATACAAATCTAAGAATGCTTGCCTAGCTCCAGTCAGAAATTACTCAAGTTTTCCCATGGAAGACCAATTTCAGGAATGTGTGATTTGTGTATGCACACCCCTGACCTCTGCTCTTTGTCAGAGTTCAGGACCAGACATTGGTAAGAACCCAGGGTGGGGAGCAAAGGTCAGCAGCATTAATACACAAATCATGCACTCCTGAAATTGACCTCTAATGGAGAAATTTGAACGCCTTCCTAATGATTTGAGCTATAATGATTTCGTATCCATTATATGCAAGTTAAGAAAATCTCCAAGTGTAGATGAAGTGTAATAAATGTTTTGAAAAATGCTTTTGGTCTAAATCCTACTTCCTGCCTTTTAAAAATGCTGTTGTTAAATGATGACTCTGAAAGAGAGATTAAGTCAGGTATTCTAAATTTTTTATTTGCAATCAACAACAGAGAAATGGTTCCCATCAACTGCAAAGAATCTGTTCTGAAGCAAGCAGCATGGAAGCATTCAAGTGGTTCAAATCACTGGATCTTAACAAATCATTTTATAACAGAATTTAAAAGAATGCATGGGTCAAGAATCTTGTACTCAGCAAACCATAAAAAAAATTAAGACATATTTGCTGAAAGAAATTAAGGCAATTTTTTCTAATTCTGATTTCCTCAACATCCTTGACTTAAAAATGAGAATGTATCCTTGCACAAATTAGGTTCAATTCTTCGAGATGTTAAAAAGATGTATGTTCAGTTTATTTTAAACTGCACCCAAATCCTCAATGATAAATTATAATGTGGTCTTATTTAAGAAAAACCCTTTTATAAATAAAAACTGCTGATTTCCAATTTTATTTTGATTTTTATGCTAATCAAATGATCTATGACTATGACTCCATCATACATGTTATTGTCAAGAAGCAGGACATTCAATAGCTTCTACCTCACTCTCTCCAATCAGCAAGTAAAAAAGGATTAGAAGTGACAAAGAGAATTCAAAAAAGTGCTTGGACCGTGATTGGCCCTGAGTTCTTAGAAATAATTTAAGCTGCACACTCACCTCAACTTTTGAGGCAATTTATCTAAACACATAAAAATCCAACTTTTGGACTCAAATATTCGTAATAACCTCCTTAAAATTAGCCAATAGCATTTGTTTCTGCTTACAAGCCAGATTATATTTTCTAAGTAATATCCATAGTTTGGAAGTAAATCAAAGATTATACAGTTTAAAGAGCTAGATTCTAAATCGACTATAGAGGGAAAGAGACCTTTGAATGCACATATTAGAACTAGACAAGGCCATGAAAAGATGAACTGCTTGGATTGACAAGCACTGATCATAAAAACTGAGAAAATAAAAGCAAAATCATAGAACCGAGTACAGAAGAGTTCTTTCGATGCAAAATTATACTACTACCTATGCCAGTCCCACTTTACCACATTAGGCCGATAGCCTTGAACATAATGATCATTCAAGTGCTCATCCAAATGTTTTTTCAAGGTTATAAAGTTTCCCACTTCAAGTCCCCTCCCAGACAGTACATCCCAGACCCTGAGCACCCTCTGGGTGATAAAGCTTTTTCCTAGATCACCTCAAACCCTCCTGGCATTAACTTTAGAATTATGTCCCCTTGTTATTAACCTTTCGACTAAGGGGAATGGCTGCTTTTTACTCACCCTGTGCATGCCGCTCATAATCTTATACACCCTCTACGACAAGTGAGTCTAACAGCAGTGGTAAGGAAATTATTGGAGAATATTAATCCCCTCAAACCCTCCTGCCATTAACTTTAGAATTATGTCCCCTTGTTATTGACCTTTCGACTAAGGGGCAAGATTTGATCAGGGGTAGTCAGCATGGCTTTGTCAGAGGAAGTTTGTGCTTTACAAGTCCAGTGGAATTTTGAGGAGATGGTCAAGTGTTTGGATAACAGTCAGGCAGTTGATGTAGGTTATACGGATTTCAGCAAGACCTTTGACAAGGTTGCATGTGGAAAATTGATAAAGGTAAAAGCTTATGGCATCCAGGATAACTTCACAAAAATAAGCCCTCTAGTTTTTGAACTCCCAACCCGAGGGACAAGATCTTTGCTATTCATCTTATCTATGCCCCTCATGACTTTATAAACCGGAAGGTCACCCCTCAACCTTCTGTGCTTCAATGAAAAAAGTCCCAGCTTATCCAGCCTCCACTTATAACTCAAACCCTCCAATCCTGATAGCACACTTGGAAATCTTTTTTGCACCCTCTCCAATTTTATATCCTTCCTATAGCAGGGCGATCAGAACTGTACACAGCACTACAGAAATGTCCTCACCAACAATCCTGTACAACTGCAACATGACATCCCAACTCCTATACTCAATGGTCTGAGCAACTGACAAGGTAAGCCTGCCAAACCCCCCTTTTTTTAACCACTCTGTCTACCTATGACACAATTTGCAATGAACTATGTACCTGAATTCCAAGATCACTCTGCTCAACAACACAACCCAGGACCCTACCATTAATTGCGTAAGTCCTGCTCTTGGTAGTTTTACCAAAACACATTCATCTAAATTTAATTAATCTGCCATTCGTCAGCCCATTGACCCAACTGATTAACATCAGTTAGGATAACCTTCTTCACTGTCCATTACACCACCAAATTTGGTGTCATGCACAAACTTAGTAACCATGCCTCATATATTCTCATCCAAACAATTGTGGATCCAGCACCAATCCCTGCAGAACACCATTGGTCAGAAGTCCGAAAAACAACACTCCACCACCATCCTCTGCCCAATCATCAAGCCAATTTTTTTTATCCAATCGGCAAGCTCCCCGAAACATATGTGATCTAACTTTACTAACCGGTCTACCAAGTGAAACCCTGTCAAAGGCCTCACTAAAGGTTATGTATACATTTACCACTGTTCCCTAATCTATCTTCTTGGAACACCACGTACAACAGCTTGGGTTCTTCATAGTAATATCATTCTGATGAATGGAGCTCATTGCACATATTTGTTGATAGTGCCCACATATTCCTCCCACCACCACCTCCCCCCATCCCTGCTTTCAAAGGCGTGATGACCACAGAACAGCAAATATAGGCCATTCAGCGCATCAAGTCTGCTCCTTCATTCGATGCGATAGTGGATGATCTGAACAAAGAACAGTACAGTACAGCACAGAACAGGCCCCTCGGTCCACCAAGACTGCACTGACACATGATGCCATTCCAAACAAAAACGTTTTGTGGATGCAAGTTTGCTCGCTGAGCTGCATTAGAATATTATTTCAACAAACCACCACACCCTGCTGCACAGAGGAACTACAAACAGCAGAGGAAAATCACCTATTCAGTGTATTCAAAAAGAACGGGTACCCAATGAACACAGTCTGCTAATTTCTCAGCAACAAACCCAAACAAGCAGACAAAACACGTATAGAAACCTGAGCCACTCTCCCCTACATCAAAGACATCTCGGAAGTGACTGCCAGGCATCATGATAGCCCACAAACCCACCAACACACTAAAACAGCAGCTAATAAACATGAAAGACCCTATACAGACAACAAGCAAAATACCTTGCAAGAACTGTAAGGAACACTACATTGGACAAACAGGCAGAAAACTCGCATTTATTATCCCCTGGAAAAAGAACAGGAAATGACATCACCAACCCAAGAAAATGCAAACATAAATAAAATGCGGGCCATACCACCAGTGCTTCTCCGGAGGCTCACTGATGATGTTACCTCATATGGTGAAGAAACGTCTGAAAACAAAACTCCCAGCTCAGCAAGCAAACTTACATCCAGAACCTCAATCTGAGCTACAAATATTTTCAAAACTCACTAAAACCTTTTGTCCATATCCATCTACTCACTGCCCATCCAAATATCTGTCAAGATAGCTCTCAAATCCACTGTAACACCTCCACCATCTTTCTTCGCAGCATACCCCAGGCACCACAACCCCTATGCAAAAAACTTTCCTTTAACATCTCCCCAAACCCACCCCCTCTACTCCAAATGAAGATCTCCCAGTAATCGACATTTCCACCCGAAAACGACTCAGACCATACATTCTATCCACATATTTTATAATTTTGTAAACTTCTTTCAGGTCACCCCTCATCCTTCAACATTTAAGTGAAAACAAACCAAATTTGTCCAATCTCTCCTCATAGCTAATACCCTCCAATTATCTGATAATCCTCAACTCCACTTTCCTGCCTTTTCCTCATAACGTTTAATTACCTTACAGACTAAAAGTGTGCCAGATTCAAAGCTAGTTAATAATCCAGCCTCAACAGCTCTCTGTGGTAATGAAAGAAGAAATTCCTCATCTCTCTCTTTAATGTGTGACACCTCACTGAGATTATGCCCAATGGTCCTAGGAAACAGTTTTCTCTCAGTCAATAGTTCCCTACACCACACTTATTCTAAAGTTGAACCATTTTAGTTGTCCTGCAGGCCTCCAGTACCTCTCATGGCTGGAGATGATTTGAAAAGTTGGATCAGGGCCACTGTAACTTCCATACTAACATTTAAAATCAAACAAACCAATTTGTACACCTTTTTTGGTGGTTGAAGGTTTCAGCGCAACAAGTACACAGTGCACCTTCAACATTTTGACCTTCTGCACTCTTTTATCCCAAAATCCCTTCAAGTTTCACCAGTTTACCTTGGACTTACAGGTCAAATGTTTTGTGTTAGATTAGTTCATATATGGCTAGCCACCTTGACAACAATTTCCAATTCTCATGAGATACATGAATCCTTTAAAAGGAGTTTGCAGACATACATAATAAACACAAAGATTACTCAAACTACAAATACTTAAGTGTGAATAATTCAAGGATCTCTCCATGCCCCACACACATTGCACAATTCCAATGTTTGCTTTCATCCATTCCTCAAGTCTAAAAGAAATGATAGATTTACATAGTACCATCATTCTTGTCAGAACAGATCTAATGCCAAATGTCATTCAGATTGTGTGGCACTGGAAAAGCACAGCAGGTCAGGCAGCATCCAAAGAGCAGAAGAGTCAACGTTTCGGGTATAAGCTCTTCATCAGGAATATGGGTGGGTGGAGGGGGGAGGCGGGTAGGGGGCTGAGAGAGAAATAGGAAGTTGGAAGTGGGGGTAAGTTAGCTGGGAAGGTGATAGTTAGGTGCAGGTGGGGGAGGCGATTGTGATTGGTCGGTGGGGAAGGTGGAGCTGATAGATGGAAAGGAAGATACTCAGGTGGGACAGGTCAAGAGGGTGGTGCCAAGTTGCAAGGTTGGATCTGGGATGAGGTGGGGGAAAGGGGAGATTAGAAAACTAATGAAGTTGATGCTGATGCCATGTGGCTGAAGGGTCCCAAGGCGGAAGATGAGGTGTTCTTCCTCCAGTCATCAGATGGCTTGGATTTGACGGTGGAGGCGGCCCAGGACTTGCATGTTCTTGGTGGAGTGGGAGGTGGAGTCGTTTGATGCATGTGTCCCAGAACTATTCCGTGAGTTGGTTTCCCAATTGCAGAGGTGACTGTATCAAGAGTAACAGGCACAGTAATTAGTTTTTTGGGTATGCAGGAAAATCTTTGCGTGATGTGAAAAGATCCTCCGGGGCCTTGGACGGAGGAAAGGGAGGTGGCATTGGTGCAGGTTTTATATCTCTTGGACAAGCAAATCCAAGCCACCCAATAACTGGAAGAAGAACGCCTCATCTTCCGCCTGGGGACCCTTCAACCACACAGCATCAACATCAACTTCACGAGTTTCCTAATCTCTCCTCTCCAAACCTCATCCAATATCCGAACCTCCAACTTGGCACCACTCACTTGACCTGTCCATCTTTCTTCCCCCATCCGCTCCACCCTCCCCATCGACCTATGACAATCATCCCCACTGCGCACCCCCCCCCCCCCACATCTGCATCCACTTATTGCCTTCCCAGCTACCTACTCCCCATCCTCATCCTCCTATTTATCTCTCAGCAGCCCCCTGCTATTCCTGATGAAAGGCTCATACCTGAAACATCAACACTCCTGTTCTTCGGATGCTGCCTGACCTGCTGTGCTTTTCCAGTACCAGACTTTTAGACTCTGATCTCCAGCATTTGTAGTCCTCACTTTATCCCAGTCATTCAGATTATGTCAAGTGTCATAAAGCAAGTATGAACTAAGTTGCATGTCATACAAGCCTTAAGGAAGTTTTATTTAGAAAGCTAATGTCTCATATTATCTCCCTCACCAAGTTAAACTAGTCTTTATGACTTCTATAAATTGTTATATCTTTCTGCGTATAGCAACCTGAAACCTTATAAACAATCCATAACTTACCCAGTCCTGTATCTCTGCTATTTAGTCAACTATCGTTTGAAGATTTCTCCTTGAATATAAAACACTTTTGCAATTTTTATGCAAAGTGATTTGACTTCAATAATAATGAGGAGAACAATGGATTCAGTTAGGCGGATTCACTTCTAGGCAGCTTCATTTTCTCGGGTAAAGAATAATATTGTTCATTGGCCAAAACACTAATTTTAATGACTTGCAATAAGACAAGCATTTTAAAAATGTGGTCATCTAATTAATACCACATTTCTGCACCATTTCAATTATGAAGAGGTTTAAGATGTCGAGGCACAAATTTTAGCACTACACTTACTCAGTCTTCATAATGTTCATCATAATGTTAATCAAAAAATTAAAGTCACATTAATAATTTCCAACCAACACAATCCCACCTACTCTGATTAATGCAGCCTCGGTGTCTGCTCAGAAATGGGTCAAACATTACACGTTAACAACAAAACGAGAGCCTTTACTGCTTGTCTAGCTGCTCTGAAAATGTGAGCAACAATTGAGACAACAGAAAGACTAATCAGTTAATTTGCATTATCCTCACTTACTTAAACATTTTCTACTGCCACAGACATTTTCTCAGATATATTGTAGAGACCGGTGTATTTTTATTTTGGTGTTTTTAACAAGTAGGGAGTTAAATGAGAATAGACTCTTTTAAAAACTATTGTTTGAAAGAGCATCTGCAGTTTTGAAAGCAAGTAACTTGATACTCCCAGCCAAAACACCCAACCAACTGTTTGAATAAGCAGTGATTGAAGTTCAGATAGTAGATGGTCTGGAAACAAGTGATGGACCGATGCAGCTCTTGTTGTCAACAAACAGTTGATTGGCCTGCGAACTAGTGACAGTTATTAGTGGCAGAGACCTTTGGCTTGCCAACAACTGTGATTGTTTCTTGGGTGGCTGAGCAACTTGGATCTGGCAACAAGTTAGAGAGAAGTAGAGGAAAAGAAGAACATAGACCGTAATCCAATCCAGAAGCTGCCTGGCTTTGCAGTCAAAAACGCAGATTAAGCCTGAAGAAAACCAGTTAGTTTTCCTGCAGCAGTCGCTGTGAGCTGTGACTTTTGAATATGTGAGTGAGTCAGAGACATTTTCCAAATGAATCAGTTAGCCTGTACTTAAAATCTAATGGAAGCCTCCAGAGAAAGATATCTGAACAGGGCCTCCAATCAGCCAAAGAAAGACAATTTCAACACCAGAACCAGGAAGGAAAGACAATGTTGTTCTATCACTGCAAATTATCGAGTTTTCCTATTTTCACGTGTGTGTGCATGTAAGAGCGAGTTTGAGAGGGAATTAGAGTTTTAGTTAGCATTGTTATATGCCAGTGGTTTCCCTATAGCCATAGTTCAATCAGTTGTAATAAGTCTTATTCAGTATAGAAACTTGGTCTGCTATTTCTATCAATCTTGGTCTGAAAGCTAGGTAAATTGAAATACTGTACAATTTTAAAGAGAATATTTGGTACAACTCCAGAAATAGCAGGGCTTGATTTACGACACACTACTGCAGTGAGTCATAACAATATCTTGTGCTTTCCTCCCTCAAAAGCACCTGTACTGAGCGGCTTCCAATTTTTAGTGTCTTCAATTTCCATTTCAATCAATCGTGCTTGCCCTCGTCTCAGGCCTACACCCTTCTAACCTTCCACAATCTCTCTCTCCAGCAAAATTCTCTTGTCCATATTAAAAGTTTAACATCTTAAGCTTACATGGCCTCACTGCTTTCATTGCATATAGCGCTATTAAAGTAAATTTCTGATTAATTTACTTTACATTAATTCACTTCTTGTCTTGCTGTCCATGTACATCCACTGTCACCATGTTAACCCACTTCTTTTTCTCAACAAAGCAACTCTCTCTCAATTTATTTGCAACTGCACTCTCAAAGTTTGAAATGTATAACTTTCGTTCCTCAATTTACTCCGTAACTACCAATATGTTCAACTACGCTTTCGTACTTCTGATGACAGGTTGTCCATTAAAACCAATAAGTATCTCATTCTGGCCATCCCACTAGTACTGATGTCATTGCTGCTATCACAGACTCAAGAACCAAACACGTGAACAAAGACAACAAGCAGTTAGTTTGGTTTAGCCTTTCATTACTGAATCTTGATGGGGCACAAAGAACTACTCACATATACCCAAAATACTCATTATGCCAAGAACATCCTGGACTGTAAAAATAACATATGTTTTCTCAAATCCCTCTACCCATCTTATCCACCCTCAACTCAAACAACAAACATGAGAAGCTATTTGAGTTTAGTCATTTAGATTGAGGCCATCCAATTAGCTACCTTAGAGATCTTTCACTGTTCATAGATTTGACAAAGCCAAATTTCTACTCAAATCCATTCTTTTATCAGCCTGAACTTGCATCCTTCTTTACTCAATCACCCCTCATCCTTCTTTCAAGCTCATTTCGTCCACCTTCCCACTTTCTGCTCATCACCTAACGTCTTTCCCTGGAATACTTGTTAATTAAGAATTACATTTATTAACTGAGTCACGTAGGCAACAGATGTCCCAATGTGATTTTGAAAATATCTTGCATGGCAACTGGTGTCCAAAAATACTTTAACCCAACAAAGCTGTCATCTGGGAAAGCCTCACAGTAAGCCAGTGCTGTGAGCTGACGCCATTCACAGCATGGGCACTGTATTTAAATCTCAGCTGTGCACCATTTGAAATGCTGCCAGACTGGTCTGAAGTAGTCAACCTAGTCAGTGCGTTGTCCACAGTCCAGAGGAAAGCACAATCCCACAAGGTTCGTGATCTTCTGCAGTCACAAGGGTAAGAGCTACCATTTTTCTCTCTGCTACCTCACACTCTACTTGCACCCACTAAAGTTCATGGTCTACCATTCTTACTATTTTTGCGGCATCTTCCCTCATTTGCTCTCCCACAACATATTAACCAAACTACTACACCTTCTTATGCTGTATTTTACCCAATCACTCAGAACACCTCATCACCTTTCTTGACTGAGGATGGACCAGCCCCTTACTGACTACAGACCCCTTGACTGGACTAAGGATTGCTCCTATTAGACAACTAGAAAAGGCCATTTGGTTGAAGCATATGCAGTGTGCTTGCCACATATGCTGTTGCCACGTGCTCTAGGTGTGATACTGACATCACACAATGCCTACAGTAACATGTCTTTGATGGTTCATTGCTGGTAAACTGGACAAGCTTCTTGGCTTTTAGGGTCTGCTAGAAGACAAAGCAAGGCAGAGGTGCTGAGACCATCAGAATAAATATAAAGTCAGTGAGTGTTATGAAAACAAGCTAAAGCCCCTGACATGCACAAGATGGGTGCCTCTCTATGCATGCCAAGTGGTCTGGCAGCAGCACTGTATGCCAAGTGTTGGTGAACTCCAAAATGCAATACTTAAGTGCTAATCTGTATTATAAGTTGGTCTCAAGATGTGCCATGATAATTTGGTCAGGCTGGTGCTTTGTCAATGCCAACCTCCGAGCACAGAGGTGCAGGCTATACAGAGCGCACCCTGAGAGGTTGTGGAATGGTGGCCAAGATAGATGCTCAGAAAAGATGTCAGCGAATTGCAGCAACCAGCTTCCTGCTTATATTTAGGTTGGGAAGTGGTACCATCTAGTTTCTGAAAACAAAAAATGCTGGAAGTTCCAGTAGGTCAGGCAACATCCACAGAAAAAGCAAATTAATATTTCAAGCCGAGATGACTCTTCATCAGAGCTGACCCACTGTGATTTCATTTTTTAAAATTTTCAATACAGATTCCAGCAACTGTAATAAAGTGTTCCGGCCAGCTAGCTCCTCACTGGTAGATGGGAAAAACAGCAACCCTCAAGTAAAGTGAGATTTTATAATACTATGTTAATGTATGCAGATAGGCCCTCACCACTCACGAGAGAAATTTTCATCTCGCCATTAAACCAAAAATCAAGAGTTTTACTGTCAACATACAGAATCTCAGTTTTTTCCTTGCTGTCATTTTCCCAACTTTCTCGGCATTGTCCACATCGTTTAGAGGCTGTGAAAATTCAGACCAGGGAGACCTCTGCTGGACGATTCATTTAGCAGGCTACGATAGTTTTATGCTGATAAAATTAACAGCTTAGTCTGTCAAAAAGAATTATAGGTCAATACAAAAATCAAGAAATTTTACAAACATTTTCACCACAGATGATATAATTTATTCAGCAAGCAAATCTAATCATGAGTACTTAGCAATACACTTACAAACTATTTTACCGTGATTTACCCTCTAAAATATCCCATTACTCCAGAGGAAATTTAGCAGTAAAATGTCTTGATTACTAAAGAAGTAGATAATTGGAGAGTAATTTATGCTTTGCTGTTTAGAATTACATATAAAATCAAGAATGTCATTTAAAGTCCATAAAAAATTATAGTCTGATGAACAAAAATGTGTTGGTTAGAACACATTCATTCTTGTATTATGATTTTATTTAAATTCATTTGTTGCACGGTATAATTTGACTGCATTAACTAAACTCAGCTTTTTTTTCTTTTTTACTCCCCATAGCTTCCAAGTTTGCATTCAAGTTCATATTCTTGTCTTGATATTGCACAATTCTAATCAATCATTTAGTCTGCAATCTCAAGATTATCTTTGTAATCCTACTCTCTTGTTCAAAAAACTTGCACATATTCTGTTACGATGTCTGGTACAGCATCTCATACCCTCACACAAAAGTAGAAAGAAAATCTTGTAACCTCTTGTTCCTTTGTATGCAATCCAAAGTTGGATCCTCTCACTACTGACTAAATTACTTTTCCCCTCTCTGCTTCATTGAAATCCTCAATAACTTCCCATATATATGTTAACATTCTCTTAGTTTTCAGCTATGTCTCAGTTAATAACACTGTTGCTTTTGAGTTGGATGTTTGAAGATTCAGATACCACAAGTACTTCACCACAATAAAATGTGCTGACATTCCAGCGCCGTACTGAGGGAGTGTTGCATTGTCAGAGGTGCCACTTCTCGGATGAGACATTAAATGAAGACCATCACTACTCTTTCAGGTCAACATAAAAAGATCTTAGAGCATAATTTTGAAACCGGAAATATGGGAAGTTATTGTATGGGTAAAACCGTTAGATAGGAGAACAGAATTAGGCCATTCCATCATGGCTGATATGCTTCTCAACCCCATTCTCTTGCCTTCTCCCCGCAATTCTTGATTCCCTTACCAATCATGAATCTATCTAGTTCTGTCTCAAATACACTCAATGACTTGATCTCCACAGCCTTAGGTTCTAATGAATTCCACAGATTAACTACCCTCTTATTGAAGTAATTGCTCAAATCAGTTTTAAAGGGTCTTCCCTTCCCAAAGGCTATGCCATGGGTTCTATTCTCTCCTACTGGTGAAAATATCTTCTCTCCATTCACTCTATCCAGGCCCCTCAGTGTTCTGTCAGTTTCAATAAGATTCTCCCACTCATCCTTCTAAACTCTATCAAGCACAGAGTCTCAACTGCTCCTCATATGACAAACCCTTCTTCCCCAGTAAACCCCTTCCAGACCCCTTCCACTGTCAGCACATCCTTCCTCAGAAATGGGGACTATATCCATCCGTCACTATCAGATTGTATGCTCACTAGCACATTGCTATTTGTGAGAGTGTACTATGTGCAAATTGTCTGCTGCATTTCCTACATTACAAGAATTACTACACTTCAAAAGTCTGGGTTGTGAAAAACATAACATAAATTTAAGTCTTTCTTTAAAAAATAAAGTTTATCTATTTTTTCCTCATAAATAAAGCCTCTAATCCATGGAGGGGTATGTAGGCAAAATCATTTTTGTATCTGCATCACAGCTTTATAATTCTTCCAAAGCAGATATCTAAATTGAAATATATTAAACGAACTGGAGCATAACCAATGATTTAAGTATTGGCTTAGCATTACATTTTGGCCCCGGTTTTATGCCATGCTTTTATTTATGAAAATTCTGTGCTAATATATTGTTTTCAAACTTAACCCATCCCTTCCACTTATAAAGATTTGTGCAGCTGATCCCTGAAATCTTGTTGTTCAACTACTATGTTGGAAGAGTTATCATTTAATATATAGATTCCTCGATTCTTATTCTAAAAATGCATTGCCTGACATTTTCCCCAAATAGATTGTATGTAAATATTAATGTCACATTATTGGTAAGCTGATACTCTTCTGAAGCTTCTTACAAATCTCTTCACAGTTCAGAGATGAGTGCATAGTTTGTAGTACCCCCTACTAATGGCTGTCATACAGGTATACACTGGAAGTGTTGCTCTTTGACATATGAAATTACATTCAGAAGCTGCTAATGACACAAGATATTATATCCATATTAAAAAAACTTTCCAAAAGCCTGATTCTGGCCAATTTCACCAATTTAAAATTATAACCCATGAATACACTTGTGCATGAAATTAGGAATGGGACTGTCCAAAACCTAGGTTACAACTAAATACCTGTATATAAATTTAGATACTATTCAAACTTCCATGAAAGATTATAAATTATTAAAATATATTTTCAGTAGCTTTTAATTTCAGATTTGTAAACCTACTTGTACTGTCAATGATAAAATTTGCAAAATAACACAACTTTTATCAGCAAATAACTGAAGCAGTGCTCAGAAGAACTATCCAAAGCAAACAAGGAGACTTCCATACAAAGATTCTTGTGTGAACCATGCTTGCTGTTCTTAAGCTTTTGTGTCCATGTCTGAACAGCTGCAATAGGGTAACATAAATGAATCTCATCTTGGTTGTACCTAATCCATTGCTGGGTATGAAAAAGAAAGTCAGTGTCAAAACTAAACAAAGATGGCCATTCTAAGAACACATGGGGTTTTTTTTGCAGCTGTAAAAACCCCACCAAAATCCTCAGTCTGCCCTGTCTAGTCACGGACCTGCAACTCAACCAGGCATAATTTCTGCCACAATTTGCAAACATTTGCACTGAGCTTGCTGTTGCTCATATTAAATGTGAATAGGTCAAACAGTCGGAAAAAATGTTTAAATGCTTGGTGGGGTGGTACTTGCTAATCACCTCATTTTGCAGCTCTGGATCAATAAAGTACAGGAACCTGTATCAGACTAGCATTATTCATTTAAAACACAGGTTGAGCTTCTGCAGTATTTATCAGTAAACAAATGCACAAGCTGTTAAACTGTCATTTGGATTAGCAGAACCTCTATGTATTTTGCAATGTATTTTGCCCTGGTTTGACAACTAAACTATGCGTAATTATAGTACAGTTCAATTGGAACTGATTTAATTTATCAAATTTGTTAAGGCTAAACAAACTGGAATAGATCATAAAATTAAAATATTCATCTTTAAGACAATGAACATCTGTCATTACTATAAAGCAGCACGAGCTGAAATGGACAGATTCTGAGATGCTTATTTAAAATGTTATCCATTGGAAAATCTTGCTTCTAGTGATACTAATATTTTAAAATTATCCTCAGAAGAATATTTTCTGATTTAAAATGCTAAACCCTTGAGCCCTGGTGACCATAATACTTCATTACAGGATTTAAAACAGGAAAGTGAAATTTAATTCCTTGCCTTGGTGTTTTCATGTAATTCATCTAAGTACACACATTCATGAAATTAAACATAAGCACATAACTCAGAGATATAAATCAACTTCTTTTTCCCATTTCACACCCCCTCATCTCCTTACAATCACCCTGACAAGTGACCACAACACCATACTGTCCACCTGTAAGTGCATCATATGCTTCTCAACTCTGCTCTGAAAAGAGCACAAGTCCAGAGAAGGCTAGATAGCTAATGTCAGTCTTTTGTCCTAAGGTTGGAACTTTCTTTGTTACATTACTACATTTATTGTATTCCAAATGAGTGATTAAAACTGCTAATTTATAACAGTGCAGTATAAAGCTTGCAACTAGCTAATTCAAGTTCGAATGCCAAACTAAGCTGAAGTTTATCCCAGAGTTTGCCCACAGGGGGAGTTTCAGCAAATTTCATTAAGTTGCTCTCATGGCGGGGGAGGAAGCAGAAGGGACAAGGAAAAGGAATTTTGCAATATTGTACCTTTTGTAATGAAACTTGTGCACTTTCGATCAGACTTTAAAAAGTAGATTTTAAATTTACTAAGCTTGAAGTAAATTTATCATTCCATTTATATGCAAATATAAATTATAAAATTGCTCAGAAGTAATTTTAAATCAACAAAAATTGATAACTAAAACTACATTAAAGCTGTTCCAGCTTAAGGACATAAACAACCAACTGTTACTAAATGTTGCTGTTGTTTTCATATTCATAAATCTCAACTAGTGCACTTACAACAAATCTGAAATAGCTTTCCATTTATATACACAAATAATGCACTTAAAACAAATTCTATATAAAAGGATTTAAGGCGTTTTCTCCTTTTCATAGCACTTTTATTTCTGTTTGCTGTAATCTGCCTTTCACTTTTTCATTGCTGCAGAGCAAACAAGAAGCTCAGAGCTTTGAAAAGACAGCTCAATGTGTAATGGTCCACCAGAATTAATTTAGTTGCACAAAATCTATTCAATGCCGCTTTCTCAACCATTTTGAGCTCAACACAGATCAGTCTTTGTAATTCTAGTAAGCACTTAAAGTGCACAGTAGGTGTTCATCAGTACCATCTGGTCAAAAGCAAAACAAGCTACCGATTCTCTCTTTGAATAGAATGAAGCAAGTGTGAATTAATCTGTTCAATTAGCACTATTACAATCTGTCAAGTGCATAGCACAAAACAGGATTATTACAGTAATGGTCACATCCCAAAAATCCACTTTTTTAAAAAACTCAACATTTGCTGATTTAATCAACAGGTGAAATAGTAAGCACAAATTATTTAAATTTCTCAGATTTAAGATTCAGTTGAATGGAATGCAGATAATTTACCTTCATTTTACCATTGAAGATTTTACGGAGGATTGGTATCATGATTTTCACATGAAGACATACCCTTTACTTATGAAACACAAACCCATTACCAAAATTAATAAGGATATTGTGTCCTCAGTTAAATTCACGGTGATCAATGTTTCAACTGGCCATTATAGACTTGAACATTTCAGAACCTTAGAAGTATTTACCACTATTTTAATTTCTAAAAATATATTATTTATCTCATGATTATGAAGAAACAAATGAAAATACTAAAACAAGAATGTGGTCCTCATGGTGACAAACAATACAAAAATCATCATCTTGCATTATTTTTAAAAGCATTCATGAATTTCAAATCAAACTATTACGAAGGTGTTCAGAAATCAATCATATTTATTATCACAAAAGGAAGCTAAGAATACGTTAGTTACTAGTCTTTGATTTGCGGTGAAATAAATAATTGAACTGAGCGTTGGGTCCATGTCTTACTCCATGAATCACATAATGTAATTTCACTCTCTTATCTACATTCTATAACATTAAAATTCATCTTTCCAAGCAACCAGTGCTTAAAATATGCCAAATGAGCTTGGCTTCAAGAATGATCAGTGGCAGATTACTTCAGATTCTAATCACTAAATAAACAAACAATGTTTTTCTTCTTGCCACCCTTTTTGATCTTAAGCGATTACTTCAAATGTGTGTCCATTTGTTACTATCTCCCCATCAATGAAAACATAATTAATTTCACCATAATTTTTCATCTTCATAATCTCTATTTATTCACATATTTATATTACATATATGCATATTTAAACGGTCTGCATATATCAATGTAACCTTGCACCGAGAGAGAGAAATTTGCTCCCTTTGGATATTTAATACAAAAGTTAATTTTAAATCCATTCTTCCCTGCTAAGTAATGGTAAAGGCAGTACATGAACAGTGCGAATGTAGATGTAGATCATAAGTATTTTATCATCTAATGATGCCAACTACATTGGAGGAGCCATTTTGTGTTGACCTTAACAGACATAACTGATACTAGATGCAGAATAACATCCTATACAAACTCCCAATTTCTATGGAAGCAGGTGCGAGTGCGGTACTAAGACATGCAAATCAAGACGACTTATATTTCATCATCAGATTACTAAACTAAGTACAACAAAAGTTACAGAAAATGTACGATATTGAATTCAAGACGACCCAAATTAGGAAGTGAAATGGAAGGGGTGGGATGCAACTAACATAGTGGTGTAGAGTGGAAAGATAAGATCAGATTTCTATAGAAGCACTGTTCAGTGACATCTAATGAAGTTGTACATACATACAAGGACAGGGCTGAATTCCTTCAACTCCATTATAATCTAGGCAAAAAAACCTCTTCTTACACAAGAATAATTATATTTAGTTAAGGAGGGTCTGTCACCAGTAAAACCATTCCCAGGAAAGAGCTGAGAGAACACAACACAACATCTTGAGTACAGTCAGAAGATGCTCACCATGAATCTATCAATGAAAAATAAAATTTGCCAGAAATACAATGAAAAGTCAGCACAAATTCTGTTGAACATACTGAACTGCAACCATACAGGGTAAGGGCCAAGCACCTGAAAATGGGATTTTTGTTCACTGGCATGGACACAATGGATCAAATTGCCTCAATCTGTGCAATAACCTCAGAGTCTGAAAAAGTAGCGCATGCTGAAACGTTCAGATTGAGAGCCAGAAGACAAATGGATAAATCTTCCTAAATAGGTAAACTGTCACTGCAGTAAAACAATTGTTACTAATGGAATATTAAATACATAAGTGGTTCACATCTATACTGCCAGAGTGTGGAGACAGTTTAAATCACAAATTTCAAAACAATACTGGACAATTATGCGAATTGAAAATATTTGTGGGGCTTAGGGGAAAAGGCAGAGGAATCAGGAACTGTTCTTGCTGAGAGTCGGGTACCTTTATACTATAGTCATTCTACAGTTCTACAAAATGTGTGTCTTGCCATTACTCCATCAAAAAAAGATGATGCACACAAAGCAAACAACTCCTTAAGGTTGGGTGTCTTTATCTAGTGTACCTTTGTTGATGCCAATGAAGGTTAATCTGAAACCAGTTATGCCTCAAACGCCAAACAAGAAGCTGCCAAATGATGTCGCAGGTTCTTGCTTTCAGATGGCACATGTTGACAAGCTGCTGTAGCTACTGGTCATCATGACAGTCCACATCAGCCCACAGCATGTGTGGTAACCTCCTTGTTCTGTAAGTTAGTGACTCCCAGGCATGAAGGCTAATGTTAGGACCTTCACATCGTGCTTGCAAGCAGCTTTGCTGCACTGATCTTCTGGTTCCAGCTAGCACATCATACAGAGGGTCCTGGGGTATGCAACCACCTTACATGATGCACATGGATCAGAGTCACCACTGGATTAGAGGCAATACACTTAGGAAATCTGCCGGTGATCTGCTTTCAGAGATTGATGGCCAGAGGGCTAATAGATAAATACATTTGCTGAATTTGCAATTTTTGATCAACAGGAAAATACATACAACATGCCACAGACGTCGACCTTCTTCAAAAGAAGTTTCACAGCCATACAGGAAACTGCTGAGAACATGAACCGTAAAATTCATTCACTTCGTTTTAAGGGTGAACTTTGTGTTATCCTATGTACTTTTTAGGATTTGGCCAAAGCTCGTAGCTACTTTATCTACAGGTGTAACAAGATCTGCATCAAGAAATAGATTATTTGTGGACACAAAATAACAGAATTCGTTCAACACCCAAGATATCCTGATGTTACTGGCAGTTTATTCGTGAAAAATATATTTCTAAACTTTAACTAATATGTAAAAATAGTTTTTCTGGAAATAACTGCACTAGCACTGAGACATTTGATTAAAGCTGAATCTGATATGAACATATTCTTAATTTACACAAAATTGATCCAAGAACATTAGTGCACAAAATATATGTCTAGCTTCCTCCACTTTTGTATTGTAATAAATCAGTGATTTGTGGATTTAAAATACATATTTTATGATCCACGTTACGAAAGTACTGGAGAAGCCAAATCTCTGTTATGATTGAGCTCGAAAGAATACAACGCATGACACCAAGGAGAAGAAAATAAGCGGTAGGAGTTCAGAGTTTAACTGAAATGCCAAATATTCTTCATTATAACATCTTAACCAAAAACAAACAAATAAAAATAATGAATTAAAGTGACACAGGAAAGTAATTTTTGATCATATCCATTAAGTTAAGAGTCTAATATTCAGGATTAACGAGGTAAATATGAGCCAACAGACAACCTGTGGTTGTATACCCAAAGGATGGCATTTTAAACAGGCAATGCAGCCAAGACAGATCGCAGCTATACATTAGTAATACTGTGGGTCCCAATTTTCATTAAAACTCTGCCTCATTTGCAAGGAATTCCAATTATTGTCTTTTGAAAATCTAACCTTTGAACATCCTCAAAATCAACTCTAATTTGGAATGCTTCAAGAACTGCTCATGTCCATAAAACATTAAGAAATAGAATAAGAGTAGGGTGTTCCTCCCTTCAACCTTTCTGCCATTCAACAGGCTCATGGTTGTTCCAACATAGTTCCCATCCACTTACCCACCCTTTCCCTGCAACCCTCGATTCCCATTCTGATCAAGAATCTATCTCAGCCTTAATATATACTCTGCACCCTATAGCTCTCTGTGGCAAGGAGTTCCAAAGACTCATAAACCTCAGAAAAGAAATTCCTTTTCTCAGTCTTAAATTGGTGCCCCTTTGTTCTGAAACTATGGCCTTTGGTCCTAGACTCTCCCATGACAGGAAACATCCTCTCCGTATTTACCCAGTTAAGCCCCATAACAATCTTGTATGTTTCAATGAGATCACCTCTCATCCTTCTAAACTCCAATGACTAGAGTCTCACTCCAGACTAGGGATCATCTCTGTGAACCTTTTCTGAAGTGCCTTCAATGGAATAACATTTTTTCTTCAATAAGGGGACAAAGATTGCTCACAGCACCCCAGATGTGGCATCATCAGCACCTTGTACAGTTGTAGTAAGACTTTCTTATTCTTAAACTCCAATCCGCTTGAAATAAAGGCCAACGTTCCATTAGAATTTCTGATTACGTGCCACATCTTTATGCTAGCCTTGTGTTTCATGCACAAGTACCCCCAGCCCTTTTGAATTCCAGATTTCTGCAGTTTTCTCAATTTAAATAACATTCTATTCTTTTGTTCTCCACTGCAAAATGAACAACTTTGTATTTTCCCACATGATACTCCATTTGCCAACTTTTGCCTACTTACTTAACCTATCAATATCACTTTGTAAACCGTTTGCATCCCTTTCACAAACTGCCTTTTCACTTATGTTTGTACTGTTGACAAATTTGGCTGCAGTACATTTACTTTCTTCCTCCAAGTCACAAAAATACACATAGTAAACCAGTTGCGGACCTAGCAGTGATCCCTGTGGAACCATACTGGTCACACTAACCTGAAAAAGAACTCCTTACCCCACTTGGTGTTTCCTGCCCATGGGCTAATTCTCTGTCCATTCCAATATACTACTTCCATTATCTTGGGCTCTTATTTTCTGAAAATCTTTTGTGAGATACTTTGTCGGACACCTTCTGGAAGTCCAAATACACTACATCTATTGGTTCCCCTCTATCCACTCTGCTTGAGACTTCCTCAAAAACCTCTAATAAATTAGTTGGTCACCAAATCCCTTTCACAAAGCAATATTGACTCTGCTTAAACAGATTATGATTTTCCAGATGTGCTTCTAATACCTTCCTAATCATCGATTCCAATATTTTTCTAACAATAGATGTTGAGCTAATCAGCCTACAGTTATCTACCTTTTGCCTTTCTCCCTTTTTGAGGGGTGTCACATTAGCAGTTTTCCAGTCGTCTGGTACTTGTCCAAAATCCAATGATCATTGGAAAATTACAACAAATGCATCTGCTACCTCCGTGGTAACCTTTATTTCAGAAGCCAGGATGCTAGCCCGGTCTAATACTACATCTATAGTGATGATGATGGTTTTTAATTCCTCCCCTTTATTCTTCAGCCAGGTTGATCATTCTCTTCTCTCAAGACAGAATTCCCCAGGACTTCTGAGACTGCTTCTAAGTGTCGAAGTACTAGCAAAAATTCAGCATCATCAAACTGCTAGTATTACCAGGTTGCCAATGAATTTTCTTGAGTTACAATCTTTTTCAACTGAACCAAGTAAATACTGCCTATGGGTTTCCTTCAACCTGTTCTCAGCTTCATTGAGAATGGTCCCGAGGCCTCTTTCCAGACTTAGGTTCCTTGCATGGCAAAAGTCATCATCTTCTGGGACTTCTTGATCCCCATTGGTCTAGACATTGCCAACAGCAGGACTTATACTGCCTATAACAACAACCTGTCCTCCAACACTCTCCCAGCTCCAAACCGCAAGCAATATGTTTCCCAACAAACATACCCCCAGTTAAACTGAAACCAAAGAATCTTCTGGAGTTCCACCCATCTCGATGACAATGGACTGCCCTTGACCTGATCTTTAGGTTTTACTGGTTCTTTTTCTGCTAATCCAGCTCTAGGTCCCTCTGGCTTCACATTGTTGCAAGCTTCCCAGATACCGCAGCTCCAGCCAAAGTTACCCCACCTGCTATTTTGATTGTTTAAGAAAATGAGAACAAAGATAAAACTAACAGGAGTAACGTTCTAAACTGACATTTTCCTGGTATTCTGGCAATCACATGCTGAGAATTAATTTATCTAGCAAGCACTGAACTTCTGAATGAAACTTGACAAGTTTTTTTAAAGTGCACTTAACGTCAAGGTGCTTCAGTTATACTTATCCTATTTCTACTGATGTGTTTTAGGCATGATAGATTATGTACTAAAACATATCAACCAGGAACTTTATAATCCCAACATGTATAATAATATTCACTGAGTTATTTTAGCTCATTAAATTGTTAAAGAACATTACCACAGGAAGTATCACCCACATTCCTCAACATCCAAACTAAAAATCTGAGGCACAGTGGGAGAAAATAAGAAACAGGTGCCCAAAAGTCAGGGCGGTTTTATTTTCCTCATGCATAAAATTATGGATATGCAAATAGCCAAGTCTCCTCCCTTGCTCCTCTGAATTTTAATCAATCTTGTTTATTTGTGGTGCACTTTTGTAGACGATATCTTGCCTGATTTTGTTATTCATTGTATCTTTTTGCCGTGCCTCCCTTTTACTTCTGGTCACAGTAAACATTTCAGCAGGGTTCACACTGGACAAAGAGACTTCAGGTTGGTTAATAATTAGCTAAGCTTTATCACAATACTTGGCTCACTACCCAGCATTTTATACAGGAGCAAAACTGCATTACTGTTTCAGAAGGGTTACCAATTAGTTACATTCAGTCAATGCACTTAAAAGGAGGAACAACTTTCAAGGTGAACCAAATAAGTACAATAAACAAGCTTTTTCCATCAGTGATCAAGATGTATACCTGATTAAAAAGTACAGATGAACTCGACCTGACTTGTAATCAGATTGCCGAAAATAAATGCTTAATGAATACCATGAATATGTACTTTTCAGCAGTCAAGATAGATAATTGCCATAATTTTGCATTTCTAACTGTGTAAATTAACATTAGCAAAGAATGTAAACCAAGACACAATCATCACATAAGAGGTCCAACAAAGAGTCATACAGCACAGACACTGACCCTTCGGTCCAATCATGCAGAGCATAACTGCAATCTAAACTAGTCTCACCTGCATGCGCTTGGCCTATATCCCGTTAAACAAGTCTTATTCATGGACTTATCCAAATGTATTTTATATGTTGCAATTGTACCTGCATCCAACACTTCCTCTGTACATTCATTTCATATATGAACCACCCTCTGTTTTAATAAAATACTGTCCCATGTCTTTCTCCTCTCACCTTAAAAACACGGACCTGAATTCCACCACCCTGGGGAAAAGACACTTGCCATTCACCGTATCTATACGAGCTGCCAGAATAAATGGTGGAGGTGACTACAAATTCAACATTTAAAAGACAAATGGATGGGTATATAAGTAGGAAGGGTTCAGAGAGATTTGGGCCAAACGGGACTTGGTCAGATTGGGGTCTCTGCTCAGCATGGATGAGTTGGACCAAAGGGTCTGTTTCTGTGCTGTATGACTCTATAAGCAGAGCATTTAAGAGAAGTTGTTCCTACCATCAATGATTGGCTCACACTCACATTTTCTGCTGACAGGGTCATGACCTAGCTTCAGCAAATGCAGAAATTAACAGCTAGCAATTCGAGGAGCAGTAAGTAATTGAAAGTGGCAACCCTGCAAATTGTCACGGGGCCCCCTATGCAGGAGTAGAGTCGTGAAACATGCCTTGTTCCAGGTTTAGGGCAGTGCTTTTTGCTGCTTTTGGGTTTCACGAGTATGCTTGCCAGTGAGGAGAGCAAGGATCCAAATGGTCTAGACAAAAGGCATCTGAGAGGGCGTTGAGAGTGTGGAGAGACAAAAGGGCTATCAACAGAGGGGGTGGTGGTGGGGCGCAGGGCACAGGGCAGGGAATGACATGAGACTGGAAAAGGTGTGCGGGGGGTGGGGGGGAAGAATGAGGTAGCAAGGCGGATTGAAGCGGGGAAGGAAGCTGCAGGATAGGTTGAGAGGCAAAAGAAGGTTGCAAGGGGTTCCATTGAGAGTGGATGACCACAAGATGGATAGGGGACCTGGAAAGCAATAGGATGCTGGGGGCTTTGAAAAGCGAACCACATGGGGGTGCTAAGGGAGGCAACACTGGTTTATTTTTGAACAATATGTCTATATCTGATTTAATAGATATAGACATAATTGCTTAAAAAATTATTGCTTAGAACTGGTCTCCAAGAATTGTTTAGAACTGGTATCCAAGACCACCAAGCCAAATCAAGGAAAAAGACTGACCACTTTATACGTTGCAAGCATAGGGGAACAAACAGTACCAATAAGAAATTTAAACTAGCCAAACAAACTAGAAATGCTGAAGCAGAGAAGGTTGTGAACTTCTTCATGATGGCCTGATGAGCAGCGTTGTGAGCACAAGAGGTTCAACTGCTGAAATCAATGTTATTTTTAAATCTAATAACACTTGGATGTAAAGCGGGAATTATATCAAATTTGGGAATTGCTAACGTAGAACTGTTTCTTGGTATAGCATGAAACATTGAAGGTAACAAAACAACAGTAATTGATTTAATATTTGTTAAACTGCCATAGAAGTTCACAATTTGTTTGTGAAATCAGTCCATCATTGTATTTATGGCGGCTGTCTGCTCATACTGGTTTAGATGTTGGGGAGGACAAAGACTAATTTTGCTCGTTCCTCTCTAAGCAACAAAACAACTAATTCAGGTCAGAAAAGAGATTAAACTTTCTGATCCTGGAGTTAAAATCCTTTAATTTAACAACGTTCACATTTTGAAAGAACAATGATTATGCTTTGAAACAGTGGTTTATAGAAACAAAGTCAAATTTTTGTTTTATTTCATGAAATTCTGACATTTTTGAGAATTGTGTTTCATGATTACACCTATTTCACATGCAAGCTAAAATCCAATTTGCTTACAACAAAGGTGGCATTAATCAGACAACCATAACCAGGGACTAAAAATACACACCAAACATAACAAGAGGGCATTATATTACAGCTTCTAAATGCAGTGTATAATAAACAAACTATCATATAATTTGGTGTTTTCATAAGATGATGGATGATTTATAATTATTGGTTTCTTAATGAGAATGGAGCTCATCAGCACCTATACTTGGAAGATGGAGAACAGTCTACCAGTCATTGCATTTTATGTTGCACTGTTCTTAATGAAAAACTACTTAATTTGATTTGCTTTTTTTCCTCCAACATTTTTACAAGCCTTCATTGCCAATGGCAGGATTATCTATATTCTTGAATTCAAATTTTAATTTAAAGTCTTTGGAGTTGTCAAAAAGTAGAGTCTAATATTCTGTAATTAAGAGGTGATCTTTATTCTTTTATGCTATGTGGACGTCATTTGCAAGGCCAGAATTTTCTGTCCGTCTCTAATTGTACGCAAGGTGGAGCAGATTAGTCAAGTTCTTGAACTACCTGGTTACAGATATACCCAGCAATGATTCTGGGAAGGGAGCTCCAGGATTTTAATCCAGCAACAGTGCACAAATGGCAAAATAGTTCCAAGTCAGGATATAGTGACCCTTGGAAGGGACCTTAACAGGAGGCAACATTTCCATATTTTCATAGATTGTTACACTGTCCATTTAGTTGCAGTTTTATTAGGTACTTTTCAAGGAGCCTTTGAAGAGTTGCTACAGTGAAACCTTTAGACAATACACACTACTGTCAATCTGCAACAGTGGTGAAGGGCTTGAATGTTTACATGGGTGAGCAGAGTCTCAATCAATCAGGCAATATCATCTTGGATATTTGAGCTACTAAGTGATGAGAGAGCTGCACTGATCCAAGCAAGTGGACAGTATCCTATCACATGCATGCCTTGTGGATGCTGGGCAGGCAGTGGGGAATCAAGAGCCGAGTAACTTAGTCATAGAGTCATACTTCAGAATTCCTAGCCTCTGGCCTAGCCACGACATATATATTACAATACTTCCCATCAAACTTTTTAGACATGGTTTGACACATCTCCAAGGTAGGTGGAATGACTCAAATCTGGATCTTCTGTATCAGAGATATAGACACTAGCATTATGCCACAACACCACAGTTCAGAAACAGGTCAGTGGTAACCCCAGGATGTTAATAATGGAGTAATTCAGTAATGGTACTGCCACTGAATGTTGAAGGGAGATGGAACTTGTGTGGTATGAATGTTATGCCACTTATCAGTGCAAATTGAAAGTTGCCTGGATTTTTTTGAACATGGACAATGTTCCAACATCGAAGGAGAATGGCACTGAATACTTTCCAATCAGGTAGGTAAAAACAATGACTGCAGATGCTGGAAACCAGATTCTGGATTAGAGTGGTGCTGGAAAAGCACAGCAGTTCAGACAGCATCCAAGGAGCAGGAAAATCAACATACTTTCCAATCAGCAGAGAACAGCCCCACTTCTGACCTTATGATGGGAGAAAGAATATTTTAAGGAAATCCTGCTGTGATATATTTGAGCAGTTATGATTGGCTTCCAACAACTACAACCAACTTCCTTTATCCTAGGCATGACTCCCACCAGCAAAGAATTCGTCCTCATTTCCAGTTTTGCTTCAGCTCTTTGATGCCATACTGTCAAATGTTGTCTTTTACATCAAGGCATTCATTTTCACCTTCCCTTTGAAATTCAAATCTTTTATCAATGCTTGGATCAAGCAATCATGAGATCAAAGAGACAAGTTGCCGTGCCAGAACCAAAGTGAACATTCAATCAGATTTTTGCTGTACGAGTGCCATTTGACAGCACTATCAATGATGCCTTCCGTCATTTTGCCAAGATTAGACTGATGGACTGGTAATTGGCCAGACTAAGTATGTTCTGCTCTTGTGGGCAGAATATCACGAGGCAATTATCCATCCCATCACGTAGATGCCAGATTTGTATCAGTACCCTCTTAGTTTGACTAGAACGGTCAGTTCTGAAACACAGCTCTTCAGTACTACTCTTGGGGTATTATTCGAGTCTATTTAGCCTTTGCAATATCCAATGCCTTGATATCAGCAAAATGAAACAAATTGGCTGGCCACTGGCATCTGAGATGCTCTGGATCTCAGGAGAAGACCAAGATGCATCATTAATGCAGCATCTATGCTAAATATTGTCGCAAAAGTTTCAGCCTAACCTTTTGTTCACTCCCCCCATCATTAAAGGCAGAGATATTTGAGAAGCCTCCTCCTCGGGTTAGTTGTTTAATTGCCACGCCACTGCACTATTCATGCTTGGCAGTGGCAAGATTGCATTGTTATGGTCTGATTGCTCACTGTAGAATAGCTTAGCTCAGATGATTGCATACTGCAAGAAATTTAGTTATAAAATGCATGGGAGATGGTAAGAAAAGCAAAAATCAAAGAAAAATACTAATACATAATATCAAAATCATTCCATGTCTACTTTACCAGTGAAACAATACACAAATTGGTCTTTGCACATCCACATTACTGATGGCAATGTAATCCAACCGTCAGATCTCAGCCTGCATTGCAAAGAAATGCCTACACTCGAAACAACTTTCAACTCTAATTAGCTTCTTAAACTGCTTTAAATTTAGCTGCAGATAAAATCAAGCCATAATTTAAAAAGGAATTTATGATTTTTAAATAGGCAGTGGCTACGTCCAATTACCTCTTCACCTTTTAATTCTACATCATACAAAGACAATATTAGGTTTTAATTTCTTACATGCAATGCCACAAAAAAATCTACTAATACTGTCCTAAAATTGGTACGCAATTTAAATCGCACTGACAAAAAACAAACATTTCTTATATGATTTGCAATATTAAAATGCCACCAGATAAAAACTATGATTGCCCAACATTCCTGTAGAAAATACATCAACATATTTGCATTTCAATTGATGTGATGAGAGATCATGGGTCCTTGTCACCCTAGTCACTTCAAGTTGAGGAACACCTATTTCATTTACCAACACAGAGGTGCACTCCATGGCCAGATGAAGCTGAGCAGTCTCCCTTTAACATCACATTCCTAGTTTATCAAAATGAGCAATTTTCTTTTCAGATGGTTATGGATCAGACCATACCTCCTCAAAACATGTCAAGGAGATAACCTCGATTCTAACTTTTTCTTATTTTAAAGAGGAGTGCCAGGCATTGCATTCTAGATGCAATTCGATTAGTCAAATTATCAGGCTTGAAGCAAAACATATTCATACCCTACAGTTAAAATACAGACAAAATAAAAAGAATTGGCTTAACAGTAACTGCACTGAACAATAAAAATAAGAAAATATGTTCCAATATAGTGGCATCTCATAAGCACACCCTTGGCAAAGGCAAAGTCACTGGTGGTAACAGAAAAGGACATCTCATTTAAGGTAGTAAAGATAGTTTACCACAGGATTACAGGGAAACCCCTGTAAAAAATAAAAAGTAGTTTTGAGAGTTTGGTGAGAAGTGGCCAAGTGGTGGTCACAACAAGAGAAATTCTCACTTCCAGAATGACAGTTTATTATTGGTATTGATTGATACAGTTGATCACAGGTATGAGTAATGCCTATTGCAACTGAAAATCCAGTTGAAAAATCAGGCACGAGGTGTTACAGACAGTATGTCCTGGGATTTTTCCGACTGCATGATAACAAGGTCACAATGCCATAGGGTAAAACAGGAGGAGAAATCAAGAAGTAAAGATAAGGAAGTTGAAGTTCAATTATCAGAAACTATGTTTGATCAAATGGTTGAGAAAAAAAAAACAAGAACAGGTGGAGGACAAAATGAATATTTTTAGTTCAGACAAATTAGCTGAATTACAAAAGGAGGAAGAAAATCTGCAGCAGTTGTATCAAAAGGTGTAGATGGGAGAAGAATCTGAGTGTATCCCAGGATGTTACTAGCTTAAAAATGAAGTGAAGAGGAGGAAATGGAGACCATTATATATTCAGGCACATGGGCAGAAGTTTGTCAAACTGCATTAGCAATGGGCTACAGGAATGAGGTGTTCCAGACAGCACATGAATTGCCAGTAGGAGGCCATTTGGGAGGAAGGAAACCTCAAGCAAAAACTCAAACAAAAACATTTTTATTGGCGTGGTCTGCTTAAGGATGTCGTTGAATTTTACTGGAGATGTCATACGTGTCAGGTAATTGGAAAACCTCGGGCAGTGATAAAACCAGCACCTTTCAAATCCATTCCTGCATTTGAGGAACCCACTACAACAGTCTTAATTGATTGTGTAGGACCCCTAGGTAAAACAAAATGTGGGAACCAGTATTGTGGGTGTGTCTTCCAGATGCCCAGAGGCCATTCTATTGTGCAGTATTACAGCTACAAAGATGGTAGAAGAGTTACTCAAACTTATCGACTACTCATAGAGGTAAGACAATATAGATTGTAAATAGTTGAGGTCCAAAAACTGAACTCTGCTATACCCCACTAGTTACAGTTTGCCATCCAGAGAAGGACCCACTTATCTCAAGCCTTTGCCTTCTGTCAGCCAATCCTCTATTTAAGCCAGTACTCTACCCTTAACACCATGAGTTCTAATTTTCTGGATCAGTTTTTTATGCGGCACCTTGTACAAAACAACCTCTATTATCCAAACATCAATTATCCAAATTTCGGATTATCCGAACAAGATCTCAAGTAAATGCTATCCATATCCGAACTCTCAGTCATCCAAACAAACTACACCCACCAGTCTCATTCGGATAATCGAGGCTGTTCTGTAAATGCCTTCTGGAAGTCCAAATTTACCACATCTACCAGATCCCATTATTTACCCAAATAAAAACCAAAAGACTTGCTTGCTGTGAATCAGAAGCAAAAACAGAAGTTGCTGGAAAAGCTCAGCAGGTCTGGCAGCATTTGCGAAAAGAAATCCAAGTTAACGTTTTGCGTCTGGTGACCCTTCCTCAGAACTGAAGGTAGCTTGGAAAATGTCGGTTTATGTGCAGAAGATAGGGGGTGAGGGGAGGGGTTAAGGAGTAAACATTAGGTAGGGACAGAACCAAAGAGAGAAAAGAAAGTTGGACAAACAAAGGAGTCAATAACAATCTGCCAGAAGAGTGAATAGCCATTAATGGAGATTGTTAAGAGTCTAATAACGGTAGTGTGTAGTGGCAGACTATGTGATAATAATGTCTGGTGTATGGGACTGGGGGCAAAGACATGGGGGAGTTCAGGCCCTAAAATCATTGAACTCAATATTAAGTCTGGAGGGCTGCAGGGTCCCCATACAGAAAATGAGGTGTTGTTCTTCCAGCTTGCGCTGAGCTTTGCTGGAGCACGGCAGCAAGCCTGAGAAAGAGATGTTGGCCAGGGAACGAGGTGGTGCATTGAAGTGGCAGGCAGCTGGAAGCTCAGGGTCTTTTTTACGGGCAGAACATAGATATTCAGTGAAGTAGTCACCCAATCTATGCTTCATTTCCCCTATGTACAGGAGACCAGACTGTGAGCAGCAAATGCAGTAGACGAGATTTGGAGAGTGCTGGCTTCACCCTAAAAGATATGCTTGGGCCCTTGGATACTGAGGAGGGAGGTGATAAATGGGCAGAGTGTTCAGCTTCAGCACTTGCAGGGGAAGGTGCCATGAGGCTGTTGGATTTTGGGAGTGAAGGAAGAGTTGACCAAGGTGTCCCAGAGAGAACAGTCCCTGTAGAAAGCGATGAGGGAGGGAGGGGAATATGTGCCTGGTGGTGGCAGAAATAGTGTCAAATGATCTTCTGGATGTGGATGCTGGTGGGATGGTAGGTAAGGACAAGGGGAACCCCAACACTGTCGCAGGAAGAGAGGGGGTGAGGGTGGAGATGCGGGAGATGAGTTGGACCTGGTTGAGGCCCCTGTTGACAATGGTGCTTGGGATGCCTCAGTCAAAAAAGAAGGTATACATTTCAGAGGCTCTCTTGTCAAAGGTGGCCTCATTGGAACATGTGCAATGGAGGTGGTATAACTGGGAGGCTACCATCAGTTCTGAGGAAGGGTCACTGGACCAGAAAGATGAACTTTGATTTCTCTTCACAGATGCTACCAGACCCACTGAACTTCTCTAGCATTTTGTCTTTGTGCCCTATTATCTACCTTGCTGGTTACATCCTCAAAGAATTCAAGTAGATTTGTCAAGCATGACTTGCCTTTCATTAAACTGTGCTGAGACTTGAATTGAACTTTGTTTATTGAAGTTTTCAGTTATCCCCTCCTTTATGATTGACTCTAGCAACTTACCCACTACAGAAGTCAAACTAACTGGTCAAACTAACATGAGCATGTTTCTAATGCACTAAGTTTCCAGAATTCAGGAAATTTTAGAAAAATTATGACTAATGCACTTACCTCTACTGCACCTCCTTTAAAGCCAGGGTGCTGGCAACCAAGGCCCAGGGACTTACAGAACAGAGAACAATACAGCGCAGAACAGGCCCTTTGGCCCTCAATGTTGTGCCAACCTGTGAACTATTCTCAGCTCGTCCCCCTACGCTATCCCAAAATCATCCATGTGCTTACCTAAGGATTGTTTAAATCACCCTATCTGCCTTTAATCTCATCAGTTTACTCAATACCTTCTCCCTAGTTACAGTAATTTCACTAAGTTCTTCTGTAGTAACTGCAGATTTTGGGAAGAAATTATCTTCCACTGTGAAGAGAGAGAAAATATTGGTTTAGTGCCTCTGCCATTTTGGTGTTTTCCATTATTACCTCACCATTTTCGTTCGCTAAAGGGCCAACATTTACTTTCACTATTTCTCTTCCTTTTCATATACTTATAGAAGCATTTGGTATCAGTGCTTATGTTTTCTGCTAGTTTCCTTTCGTAGTTCAGCTTAGCTCTTCTGATATCATTATTACTAACCCTATGTTGACATGTAAAGTTCTCCCAACACTTCAAAATTCCAGTTCAGTATGATATGCACTACTTTTTGTCTTTATCAATTTCCTTTTTTAAGCCATGGACAACTTTTCATATTTTAACAATTCCTCTTTCTCTCAGTAACATACTTTACTTGAGCCAAAAGCATTTGCCAGTGTTCATCAATTATTCTGCCTTGTAATATTTTTCCCCAGTCCACTTGGGCCAACTCCTTCCTCAGGCTTGTATAATTACCTTTGCCTAACGCTAACACTCTAGTATACGACTCAGTCTTCATGCTTCCAATCTGAATTGGAAACTCTAGCATGTTGTGGTCACTCCTTCCAAAAGGAACCTGAACTACAAGACCATCTATCAATCTTTCCTCATTACATAATACCAAATCTAAAGTAGCCACTTCTCCAATTGGCTCCATGACATGTTGCTCTAAGAAACAACCCTTCATATACTCTAAGAAAATTTCTTCGTGGCTACCCTTGCCAAGTTGATTAATGCAATCAACACGTATGCTCAAATTACACACAGCTACGTCACAAAGGTTAAAAACCAAACACCTACATCCAACAGGACAGACCTTATTTACAAGATACCCTGCAAGGACTATGAATCGCAAGGTTTGTGAAGGTTTGTAGCTCAGGTTGAGGTTTAGGGTGTAGGTTTGCTCGCTGAGATGTAGGTTTGTTATCCAGACGTTTCGTCACCTAGCCAGGTAATATCATCAGTGGCGACCTCCAACTGAAGCGAAGCTGTTGTCTCCTGCTTTCTATTTATAAAGTTTGTCCTGGATGGGGTTCCTGGGGTTTGTGGTGATGTCACTTCCTGTTCATTTTCTGAGGGGTTGATAGACAGCATCTGGATCTGTGCTTGTTTATGGCGTTGTGGTTGGAGTGTCAGGCCTCTAGGAATTCTCTGGCATGTCTTTGTTTAGCCTGTCCCAGGATAGATGTGTTGTCCCATTCGAAATGGTGGTTTTTTCCATCCGTGTGTAGGGCTGAAGGAGAGGGGGTCGTATCTTTTTGTGGCTAGCTGGTGTTCATGTATCCTGGTGGCTAACTTTCTTCCTGTTTGTCCTACGTAGTGTTTGTGGCAGTCCTTGCATGGAATGTTATAGATGATGTTGGTTTTGTCCATGGGTTGTACTGGGTCTTTTAAGTTTGTTAGTTTTTGTCCTAGTGTTGGTGGGTTTGTGTGCTACTAGAATTCCGAGGGGTCTTAGTAGTCTGGCCGTCATTTCTGAAACTTCTTTGATATATGGTAAGGTGGTAAGGGTTTATGGTTGTGTTTTGTCTGCTTGTCGTGGTTTGTTCTTGAGGAATCTGCGCACTGTGTTTTTTTGAGTATCCGTTCTTCTTGAATACGTTATATAGGTGGTTCTCCCCTGTTTTCCGAAGTTTGTCTGTGCTGCAGTGTGGGGTGGCTCATTGGAATAGTGTTCTGATACAGCTTCGTTTGTGTGTGTTAGGATGGTTGCTGGTGCAGTTAAGTGTTTGGTCAGTGCTTGTCGGTTTTCTGTATACGCAGGTTTGTAATTCTCCCTTGTCCTTTCTTTCCACTGTGACGTCCAGGAATGCGAGTTTGTCGTCAGTTTCTTCCTCCTTGGTGAACTTTATGCCTGTGAGGGTGTTGTTGATGATGTTAAATGTCTCTTCTATCTTGTTTCGTTTTGTGATGACAAAGGTGTCATCTACGTAGCGAACCCAGATTTTTGGTTTGATGATTGGTAGAGCTGTTTGTTCTAGCCTTTGCATTACTGCTTCTGCTATGAATCCTGATAGCGGAGATCCCATGGGTGTGCTGTTGGTTTGTTTGTAGACTATGTTGTTGAAAGTGAAGTGGGTGGTGAGGCACAGGTCCACTAGCTTCACGATGTTTTCGTTGGTAATGTGATTGATAGTAGTTGGTGTGTGGTGTGTGTGTGTGATGGTCTCTTCTAAAAGTGTGGCGAGTGTTTCCTTTGCTAGGTTGATATTGATGGAGGTGAACAGTGCTGATACATCGAATGAGATCATTGTTTCGTCCTCCTCTATTTTGGTGTTTTTGTTGATTTTTAGGAATTCCTGGGTGGAGTGGATGGAGTGCTGTGACTCTTCTACTAGGTACTTCAGTCTTGCGTGTAGTTCTTTGGCCAGTCTGTAAGTTGGTGTTCCGGGTAGTGAGACTATAGGTCTGAGGGGGGCTCCTGGTTTATGGATTTTTGGTAGTCCGTAGAATCATGGGGTGTTGGTCCCGTCGGGTTTCATCTTCTGGAATTCCATTTTGTTTAATTGTCCGGAACTGTGTAATTTTCTTAAGAGATATGCAATTTTGTTTCATAGTTGTGGGGTCAGGTCTAGCGCCACCTGTTGGTAGGTGTTGGTGTCTGCGAGTAGTGCATTGGCTTTCTCTGTGTAGTCCCTTCTGTTCAGGATGACTGTGAGCCAACCTTTGTCTGCAGGTAATATATTGATGTTATATTACGATGTAATACGATGTTATATTACCTCATAGCTCTACACATGGATGAAAAAAACCACCATTTCGACTGGGACAACACCGTGGGCGGCACTGCTGCCTCACAGCGCCTGAGACCCGGGTTCAATTCCCGCCTCAGGCGACTGACTGTGTGGAGTTTGCACGTTCTCCCCGTGTCTGCGTGGGTTTCCTCCGGGTGCTCCGGTTTCCTCCCACAGTCCAAAGTTGTGCAGGCCAGATGAATTGGCTATGCTAAATTCCCCATAGTGTTAGGTAAGGGGTAAATGTAGATGTATGGGTGGGTTACACTTCGGCGGGGCGGTGTGGACTTGTTGGCCAGAAGGGCCTGTTTCCACACTGTAAGTAATCTAATCTAATCTAAAGTAATCTAATCTAATCTAATCTATCCTGGGACAGGCTAAGCAAAGACATGCCAGAGAATTCCTAGAGGCCTGGCACTCCAACCACAACACCATAAACAAGCACATAGATCAAGATGCCATCTATCAACCCCTCAGAAAATGAACAGGAAATGACATCACCACAAATCCCAGGAACCCCATCCAGGAGAAAGTTATAAATAGAAAGCAGGAGACAACAGCTTCACTTCACTTGGAGGTCGCCAGGTAATGAAACGTCTGGATATCAAACCTACAGCTCAGCAAGCAAACCTACACCGTAAAGGACAGTGAATAAAACTACATAGGACAAACAGGAAGAAAACTGACCATAGGAGTGAATGAACATCAATTCGCCACTGCCAGACAGGACTAGTACTCTCGCATTTCCAACCACACAGTCAACTTCGGACACAAATTCAACTGTGACCATCACAGCACTGGCAAGACAGAGGCACATGAGAGAATTCCTTGAAGCCTGGACACAAACCCATTGAACTGGACTCCGTATACAAACGAGTCAGAGAGAAAACTGATGTACTGAAAAATAGAGACACATATACCAGGCAGATAGACCACCAACATTTTATTGAGGGCTTGGTATGTGGGGTTTGAGGTAAGGAGATGGGAAAAAGTGCTCCGACCCTAAAATTATCGAACACAATATTGGGTCCAGAAGCTTGCAGAGTTTCTAAGCAGAAAATGAGGTGTTGTTCTTCCAGGTTGCTCTGAATTCAGGAATCAGTGTTGATATAATTGTTCTGTTTGATAACAGATTACAAACCTGAATTTGGTACACAGGGCATCAAAAGGTTGTAGATACAAAACCTTGAAGTGTAATTAGTAGTGAGGGAGGAACAGATAGTGAAAATTGACAAATGAAACATAGAAGCAAAAAAAAGAATGCAGAGGTTGAAAATTAGAATCATAAACAGAAATTGCTAGAAAACTCAGATGATCAGGTCGCACCTGTGGGAAAAAATGCAGAGTTAACAAAGTTATAGAACAGAAGAAGAATCACTGGACATGAAACATTAACTCTGCTTTCTGATAACAGATGCTGCCTGATCCAAAGAGTTTATTCAGCAATTTGGTTTTTTTTGCAAATAAAACATCATGTGGAGAAATGAGTGAGACTCTGAAGTAATTTTTTTTTAATTAAAGTAGATGATAAAATAGTCTTTTATAATGCAACTGAAATCCTGACATTCATAAAAACACACATTAAGCACAAAGCAAGAAAGTGGTTATACCTCAATTCTGAACACTATAATTTAGAAAGGGTGTGAAGCCGATGTAGAAGATACAGAGGCAACTTACCAGAAAGACGCCAAGTATAAAGATCTTCAGCTACTGGATCAATGACTTCCACCCATCATAAAATCAGAAGTGGAAATGTTTGCTGATAATTGCATAGTGTGCAGCACCAACTGTAACACCTCAGATATCAAGAGACTCCATGTCCAAATGAACATTATTCAGGTTTGGACTCATTAGTGGCAAGTAACATTCATGCGACACAAGTGCCAGACACTGACCATTTCAAACAAGAACGAACCTAACCAGCATCATTTGATATTCAAGAGGATTACCACTGCTGAAGCCCCTAATATCAACATGGTGGAAGTTACCACTGACCAGAAACTAAACTGGACCCATGAAATAAATAGGTCAGTGTACAATTTTTGAGAAGATTTGTAGTTCAGGTTGAGGCTCAGGTTGTAAGTTTGCTCACTGAGCTGGTAGGTTTGTTCTCAGATGCTTCCTCACCATGCTAGGTTACATCACCAGTGAGCCTCCGTTGAAGCATTGTCCCGCTTTCTATTTGTGTGTCTTGGTCTGTTATCGAGTCATAGAGATGCACAGCATGGAAACAGACCCTTCGGTCCAACCGGTCCATGCCGACCAGATATCCCAACCCAACCTAGTCCCACCTGCCAGGACCCAGCCAATATCCTACCAAACCCTTCCTATTCATATACCCATCCAAATGCCTCTTAAATGTTGCAATTGTACCAGCCTCCACCACATCCTCTGGCAGCTCACTCCATACACGTACCACCCTCTGCGTGAAAACGTTGCCCCATAGGTCTCTTTTATATCTTTTCCCCTCTCACCCTAAACCGATGCCCTCTAGTTCTGGACTCCCTGACCCCAGGGAAAAGACTTTGCCTATTTATCCTATCCATGTCCCTCATAATTTTGTAAACCTCTATAAAGGTCACCCCTCAGCCTCTGACGCTCCAGCGAAAACAGCCCCAGCCTGTTCAGCCTCTCCCTATAGCTCAAATCCTCCAACCCTGGCAACATCCTTGTAAATCTTTTCTGAACCCTTTCAAGTTTCACAACATTGTTCCGATAGGAAGGAGACCAGAACTGCACATAATATTCCAACATTGGCCTAACCAATGTCTTGTACAGCTGCAACTTGACCTCCCAACTCCTATACTCAATACTCTGACCAATAAAGCAAAGCATATCAAATGCCTTCTTCACTATCCTATCTACCTGCAACTCCACTTTCAAGGAGCTATGAACCTGCACTCCAAGGTCTCTTTGCTCAGCAACACTCCCTAGGACCTTACCATTAAGTGGATAAGTCCTGCTAAGATTTGCTGGGTGATATCATTTCTGGTTCTTTTTCTCAGAGGTTGGTAAATGGGGTCCAAATCAATGTGTTTGTTGATAGAGTTCCAGTTTGAATGCCAGCCCTCTAGGAATTCCCATGAGTGTCTCTGTTTAGCCTGTCCTAGGATGGATGTGTTGTGCGAGTCAAAGTGGTGCCCAGCTTCGTCGGTGTGTAAGGATACAAATGATAGCTGGTCAAGTCGTTTGGTGACTAGTTGGTGCTCATGTATCCTGGAGATGACTACCAGACCTCTTCTCCGACTTCTTGGCATCATGATAGCCCACAAACCTACCAACACACAAACAGCTACTGATGAACCTGAAAGGACCCTGTACCAACAACCAGCAAAAAGAATGTCATATATAAAATACCCTGCAAGGGCTGCTACAAACACAACATCGGACAGACAGGCAGAAAACCAGCTACCAGGAGACACAAGCACCAACTAACCACCAAAAGACATGACCCACTACCACGAGTATCTTTACACACAGACGAAGCAGAACACCACTATCCAAGGACAGGCTAAACAAAGACACAAACAGGAATGCCTAGAGGCCTGGCATTCAAACCCGAACTCCATCAATAAACACATCGGTTCGAACCATATTTATCAACCTCTGAGAAAAAGAACCCGAAATGATATCACTCACCTTAACAAGACACGTAAATAGAAAGCAGGGCAGAGCACCAGTGCATCAACGGAGGCTCACTGATGATGTTACTTAGCATGGTGACGAAACATCGGAGAACAAATCTACCAGCTCAGCAAGCAAACCTACAACCAAAGTAGGTCACAGTGCCTGGAAAAATCAGAGTAATTTACCTCCAGACTCTCCAAAGCCTGTTCACCATCTAAAAATCACAAGTTAAGTGTATGATGTAAAGCTCTTCACTTTGATGAATGCAGCTCCACAAACACCCAAGTTTCTGGATGCCATCCAAAACTAAGTAGCCTGCTTGATCAGCATCCCATTTAACACAAATGTTGTAGTAAAGTGGCAACACTGTGTATCATAAACAAATGTAGTCTGGCAAACCACTGAAGCTCCTTTGAAAATAGCTTCTAAACCAGTTATCTTTCCCATCCAAAAGAACAAGATGAAAGGGAAGTTGAAAAATGTGGTGCTGAAAAAACACAGCAGGCCAGGCAGCATCCGAGGAGCAGGAGAATCGACGTTTTGGGCATAAGTCCTTCTTCAGCCCATTTTCCTGAAAATTTCCATAAAAATGTGTTTGATTCACTGAAAACAGGAGTGGCCCATTTTACACGAATGATCGAACTACATAATAAATCAAAATCATAGCCAATCACCCCTGGGGTACACTTGAGATAATAGGCAAGAGTATTCAAAAGTCATTCAGCCCATTTTTAAAAGTTATACTTCTGCAAGTATTTTACTTTAAGTTTATGTTCACTTTTGACATAAATTTGCTCAGGTAAGTGACACATTGCAATGTTTTTCTACAGGATGTGACACTACAGCATGTTCATTATACACAGGATACAAGTACCCCACTACGTACCTGAAAAGGCATTTGCTCTTGTACTGGAGACCGTTAAAATTGGATAATTGACAGGAAGTGCAGACAGATGCAAGATCATGCGTATTAATAGATTTCCTTTTAAATTATGAATGACTTCCAAAAAGAGTGTTTACTGTTATATTGACAAAAGTACTTCTAGCATCATATTTCTAAGATACTTCTAAAGATTAACCCCAACACCACTAAATGTGTTTCAACATAATTATTGTATTTATATGACATTTCAGATTTATTCACAGCCAGTCAATGTTATAGAAGTCAGACATATCATGTATTTTTCTTTATTTTCTGCCTCAAAATGCAAATTATATTCTTTGCAAAATTAATTTGAAGTAAATTGCACATTTTAAAACTGAAAATCAACATCTTTTCAGATAAAGCTTAGTCACATACATGGAAGTTCACTGAATTTTAATATGTCATGTTAATAATTTATGTTATAATTTAAAGCATGTGTATAGAAATCAGAATAGCTCTGGATACAATTGAAACAATTAAAGCCATCAGAATAGTTAACTATAATTGTATTAAATATTTATACACTACAGTAACAGTAATAAAAACAAAGCAAACAGAATTTTATGAACCCACAAATTATAAATTATTAATATTGTCATTTTCAGAAAAGCTCATGTTTAATTTAGCAATGAATTTAAGAGTTCTTCTTCAATTTGCCAATTATTCACAAATCAAACAGTTCTCGTACTATGTATACACCCAAAACTAATACGAGAAAAACAGATTGACTAGATCTTTATAAGTATTATTTCAATACTATTTCAATGCTATATCTTCTCTATTACGTAATACTGATTTAATACTTCACACACCTTGCTTTGGTATTGTTGCCTTTACATTAATGCACTGCAGATCTGGGTGCACAATTCTGTGAGAAGTTATGAATAAAGTGAATAATTTCTCATTAAAAATCCTATTAAAAACTTGAAATGTAATCTCTAAAAGTGTCGCATTACCTTGCAAAATATCCAATTCTTAACTTAAATCTGTTCTAATTTCATCTTTCACTCAATAAATTTTGACTCCAAATGTAAAAACACATCTGGAAACAAGATTAATGGAATTTTAGTTTTCCTGACAAATTTAACAAAATTTATACTGTCAAGTACAGATGAACTTTATGTCACACTAAATTTCAAACTAACCTTGTTTGCAGTCAATAGTGTAAGCAGCACAATGTGAATAGGTCAAAGTTTTGAAAAGAAAACTCATCTAAACTCTGGAATTGTTGATAGCTTGACAAAAAGTGCTCAGTTGAAATCAAATAATGCTAGATGCAACTGTCCTCAACTCTCTGTTAGAAGTCTATTACCCACCAGTGAGAACATATCACCAATACAAATTTTGGCTGTTAAAGTCAAACTGTTCATCACTGGCAGATTAGTGAATATTGTTTCTTCTAAAATCAATAAACTTTCTCAGTATTTTATACATTCTTAAAAAGCTGAATTCTCCACAATTCAAGGAAGTTAAGCTGTCTCAATTACCTCTTCCTGTGCTGTCATTTTCTATGATTCAGCAAAATCTTTTGATTACTGTGCATGATAAAATGTCTAAACACAGTAGAAAGGCAGCGCCCCATGGTTTCCCACCCTTATATGCCTTTTGAAGGCCAATTTGAGTAATGACTCAATCGCAGGTCCAGAATAAATAAGGTAGTACAAGCCTCTGTTTTCCTCCATTAAGTGTCCTGCTTATGTGTAAATATACTGAGGCACTGGAAATTGAGGAGAGGGTTGTATAAAGGAACGATTACTTTACATGAGAAAACAGATTGTCAGAAATATTATGTGGGGTACTCAAATCTATGCAACAGTGTTTAATAAAAATGTCAGTCATACAATGTTGGTCAGAAAGCAGCCTTAGCTTCCTCTCTTAAAGACAGAAGCCAGAACGCATCCATTAATGTACTTAGCATCCTGTCAATACGTAGCCAGTTCCTAAAATCCAGAGACCATGGAGATAGCTTGTTATTCAAGCGTCAGAAGATTAGGTGGACCTCACAGAGGTAAAATGGCCACATGAAAAGTCCTTCTCTATTTGCTAACACAATGTTTATCATGAGTGGATTAAAAAACAACTTTCATATGTATCTATTTAGTGATGGTTTTAAAAATACATTAAATAGCCCAAAGATGGCAACAGCATTCATGTGACTAGTCTTAGCAGCAATCTTTCAGAAGCTTCTCCGTACTCAAAAATCAAGAAATCAGTGGCTCATGTACTTCCCAATTGGATTGCAATGGTAATTACGGTGTTGTAAAACTGCCTCAAACACAAATGCTTTCATGAGCAAAAGACACGCTCAAGAATTGCAAGTTATCCCTATCCTGAAACATGTGTTAATGACTTCATACTTAACCAACAGTCTGCAGCTCATCTTAGAAGTGATCTGCAATACAGTGGAAACTCGATTATCCAAACGAGATGGGCAGGCACTAATTCATTTGGATAATCGATTATTCAGAAAATCAATTAAATGCCTTTCCTCTGGGGTTCAGAGTTTTAAAGTCTGCTCCCTGTTCAGGAGACTAGCAGCGGCACATAGCATGCGAGGCCCCTCCCCCAACCCAGTCCAACTACTCCCTCGCCCCTCCGCCCCCAACCTGGTCTAACCCCACCCCCACAACCTGAACAGCAGCAAAACCCCTAACGCTGGGTTACAAAGGAAAAAAGCCTGTGAAAATCTACCAACAGCTTGTATTTGTGCTCCCTGCAAATAATCAATTTTCTGAAAGAACTGCATGTTGAAAGACAATGGATTTTAAGATTTTTGTACAAACCTAAATTTTATGAGCAAATAGAACATAATGTAGGAAAATGCAAAATTGCGCTTTTTGTCAGAAAGAATAAAAGTGAAGCACATTATCCGAATGGTCAAAGATTGCAGTGCTCAGAGGTGCAAAGACACCTCGGAATTCTAACACATCAATCCCAAAAGGGCAGTTTGAGAGGATAACAAATAATTGAGAAAGCTAATAGATTATTATAATTTATAGCCAATAAAAAAGTTTGAGGTTATGCTTTGTTGTGGAGGATACCAATATGAACCCATCTGGATTAGCATGTACTAAATAGTCTACTTTTTTCTTTGCATGTTCTTTTTCCAAACAGGAAAATAGAAATAGCATTTCATCAATATTCCTCAGAAAATCTTCAAAAGAAATTTGAAAAGAGATAAAACTGTCTATAACTCCTAAACTATTGGCCAATCCCCATAAAGAAATTCCACACTGGTCACTCAAGCTTTGGACACCATCCCAAAAGCAAGGACATTGAATGAAGTGATATCCCTCAGCTGTCTCGTATTTAAGCTGATGCCAATGAATAAGAGACAAAGAGAGAGAGACAGAAACAGAGACGGAGAGAGACGGAGAGAGACAGAGCGAGAGAGTGTGAGAGCAAGAGAACAAGAGAGACAGCGAGCCAGAGCTAGAGAAAGCGCAAGATAGAGAAAGACAGACAAAGAAAGAAAAAAAAGAAAGTTTACAGCTTAGGAACATGCCCTTCGTCCCTCCAAGCCTGTGCCAATCCAAATCCACCGTCTAAACCTATCACCCAATTCCTAAGCATCTGTATCCCTCTGCTCCTCACCTACTCATGCATCTGTCCAGACGAACCTTAAATGAATCTACCATGCCTGTCTCTACTACCTCTGCTGGCAACGCGTTCCAGGCACCTACCACCCTCTGTGTAAAGCACTTTCCACGTGTATCCCCCTTAAATCATTCTCCACCCATCTTGAATGCGTGACCTCTTGTTATTGAATCCCTCACCCTGGGAAAACAACTTAACTCCATCCACCCTGTCTATACCTTTCATGATTTTGTAGACCTCAGTCAGGTCATCCCTCAATCTCCTTTTTTCTCATGAAAACAATCCTAACCTACTCAGTCTCTCTTCATAGCTAGCACCTTTCATACCAGGCAACATCCGCGCAAACATTCTAAGCACCCACTCCAAAGCATCCACATCCTTTTGGTAATGTGGCAACCAAAACTGTACACAGTATTCTAAATGCGGCCGAACCAAAGTCTTATACAATTTTAACATTATCTACCAGTTCTTCATCTCATTATCTCGTCTGATGAAGGCAAGCATACCATATGCCGTCTTGACCACTCTATCCACCTGTGCAGCTACCTTCGGGATACAATGGACCTGAACTTCCACATCTCTCTGCTCATCAACTTTTCCCAAGGCTCTTCCATTTAGTTATACTTTCTGATTTAGTCTCTCTTCGTATGTTTGCAAGCAATGTGTGCTGCAAAGTATCCCAACCCAAGTCTCAGTGTTTGAAATAAACCCTATTTCTTGCTTTACTTTACAACGATGGTGTTGTGGTCCTTAGAATGTTAGGGTCCCCAGACTAGTGCAATATTTCACCACTGTTTAAAGAGGAGGAATAAACTGCTTACAGAGGTGGTGAATATAGGGGGAGTGTTATGTTTTAAAAATCAGAAACCATCCCTAACAGTATCAATATATCCATTGATTTAGTATGTTCGCAAATCTTTTAAGTATCCCAATGAACCTCACTGACCTCAGTTACAGAATGCTATCTTTGCTGATGCTGAATTATAATAGTAATTGTCCTGAACCCATTCTTCCATCTGCACTATTGTTAACTGCAGGAAAACTTACATGGAGACACCAACAGAATGTTACTATCTTTTACCCTTCACCTAAGAACAGCAATAGGACCTGATCTCTCAATTTCAATTAAAATAAAAATTAATTTATTGGCATAGTCACTGAAGAAGCTATCTGAAGCAAATTCAAAAGCGAAACACCAGTAAAATAAAAGCAAAGTAGTGTGAATACTACGGTTCCTAAAATAAAAAGAAAGGGCTGCAGAAGCTCAGCAGGTCTGGCCACATCTGTGAAGACAGAAACAAAGTTTGCTTTGTTGCAAACAGTCATATCAGATTTAAAATGACAGTTTTGATTTTCTCTCCAGAGGTGCTGTCACACCTGCTCATTTTCTTCAGCTTCTTTTTCTTTACTTATGTCAATCAGATAGATATTGCTGTCGAGGTAAGCGACCAAATGTACCTCTTTTCTGCTTATCAGTTCCATTTCTGAACATGTCTTAGAGTACAGTAAATTAATGTTGCTAGGATTTTGATAAGTAATGAAAATCTACTTCTCAGTTATTGGAGAATTTGCCACTAATGAATATGAATTTCAAATCATCAAAAGAAACAAAAGAACATCAAAAATGAAAACGTTTGAAATTAATCTAATATTATTTTTTGTGTAGAGGACTGCTAGGTCATAAAACAAGCAGCAGTGGAAGCAGAATCCATAATAGCTTGCAGAGAGAATGTGGAATATACTTATATTAAAAACAAAAGTCAAAGCTATGTAAAAACAAAGAAAATAGGAACAAAATTAGACATTGCTGGAAAACCTCAGCAGGTCTTTCATGTTTGGAAAGAATAATCAGAGATAATGCTTCGGGGTGGAGTGACCCTTCCTCAGAACATGAACTCCAATTTCTCTCCACAGATTCTGCCAGACCTGCTGAGATCTTACAGCAAGTTCTGCTGTTGCTTATAATTTACAGCATCCTTTGGTTTTTAAAGAAAATATAACTATGTAGATAGTTATATCAGAAAGATAGTTCAGGAATGGCTGGTTTTCATGTTTCTTTGTCTTTGTTCATTCCTGCGATGAGGGTGTCACTGACTAGGCCAGCATTGATTGCCCATCCTTAAGTTAAGAGTCAACCACATTGCTATGGGTCTGGAGTAAGCCAGACCAGGCAGAGATGGCAGTTTCTTTTTCTAAAGGACATTGTTGGAAAAATCCATCTATTTCATCAATCGATAATGATTAGATTAGATTACTTACAATGTGGAAACAGGCCCTTCGGCCCAACAAGTCCACACCGCCCCGCCGAAGCGCAACCCACCCATACCCCTACATTTACCTCTTACCTAACACTACGGGCAATTTAGCGTGGCCAATTCACCTGACCTGCACATCTTTGAATTGTGGGAGGAAACCGGAGCACCCGGAGGAAACCCATGCAGGCACGGGGAGAACGTGCAAACTCCACACAGTCAGTTGCCTGAGGCGGGAACTGAACCCGGATCTCTGGCGCTATGAGGCAGCAGTGCTAACCACTGTGCCACCGTGCCGCCCACTACTATGGATTCATAGTTATCATTAGACTCTTAATTCCAGGTATTTATTGAATTCAAATTCCCCCATCTGCCATGGTGAGATTCAAACCAAGATTCTCAGAACATTACCAGAGTCTCTAGATTAATTGTCTTGCAATAATACCACTAAGCCATTGCCTCCTTGTGAACTGCAAAAGTCTAGGATTCTAAATTCCAGTTCATAGATCACATCTTAATCAGCTGCATTGGCATGTCAATGAAATCAAGATATGAGTTTCAAATAAATCAACTGCCCTTCTATGTATATGTTGCGTGTACAATGCACTGTGACCTCACTCAATCACTTGAGCGCAAGTTTCGGTACAGCTAAAATGTCAAACCACAGTGAACTAAATTAATCGCTTTACTGTCTTTCACATACATTCTCACCATAGCTCACTGGTTGCCTATTTAAATTGCCAAATTTTTAACCTTTAAAGCTCTCTATCCATCGGATATCTGCTGTCTCTTCCAAAATCTAAATCCTTCAAACTCCCAAAAATGATTTCTTCCATAACTCTCACCATTGTTGGGTGAATCTTCCACAACTGAGCCCCTTTTTTCAGGAATAGCTCCAGAATCCACTATGCCTCTTCAATTCTCTGCCATCTTTCACAAACCTTTGCAAAAAACATGCTGTCTCTCAAAGCCACAAGTACCTCTCAACTTCCCAATCATTTCAGTGTTCCATTACTCTGATTATCCTGAAAACATCTTCTAGCTTAAAATGTATTAATTAAATTGACATATTTGTAATTCAACCCAAGAAATATATGCCATTGCACTTCTGTACAGCAATATATAAATAGGCATAATATAGATTCTGGCTACTGGATAATCACATAGTTATGTCACCTCAATGATTTAGTATACCCATCATAACCATCTCAAAACACCATACTGGAAAGAATATTCATGAAACAGGGAGAATAAGTTTACAAGCCTGCTCACATCTTCCAAGAGAACATTTTGAATTGTAAGTAATGTGAGCGATTTGTTAATTTTATCTAAATTGAGAAATTTAATAGATTATTCATTAAAATTTATAGCTTTACTCATGAAAGGAATCAGACTGCATTGTCTAATGACCTCTAAACAGGATACACTTCCATGAATCCTTATTTCCTTTGAAAAGTGCACAAGCAGCCATCTATGCGGATAAAAGATAGCAGGATATTCAACAGACATTGCAACAAATCTAGGGATGCCTTCAGCTATGGTCGGAGCCTTGTGACGTAGAATCCAACCATTAGGAGCCATTTTGAGATTTAGAGCTTAGAAATGCATTGTGATGCCAAAATGTGTTTTGTTAGGTCACATGACTGACCTGTGCCATTTTTAGAAAGTCATTATTCAACATCATTCGTAAAACTGTCCACAAGTATTGTTATGATCTTATGAAGGTTTGCTCACTTGTTTGCAAAAGTTATCTTCTATGATTATAATAATAATAACGCAGAAAGTATTGGTGCAAATTGCACGTAAGATACTAGATATTGTAGGTCAACCTCCAGCAAATGAAAGGCAGCAGCTCACCACCACCTTCTCAAGGGTGCAGAGGGATGGGCAATAAATGCTGGCCCAGCTAGCGATGTCCACATTCCATGAATGAATTATTAAAAAAAGACACAATGTTGCCATTCCACAAAATTTGAATTTGCTCAATACCAATACACAAACAACTGCTTGTATTTTAATTGATTCAAACGCAGTGATGGACAGTGAAAGTAATATTGACATACTTTCTTCAATGGGTAAATTCTCTAAGATTGCAGGTTTATGAACATGGCCAAGTTAGTTTGTTGGAATGCTGCTCAGACCTGATTAGTTCTCAGTAGATAAGTTCATTATCAGGACTCTTCCATGTCACTAGAATCAGGATTAGAAGATTTGGAATTAAATTCCTTCTTAGTAGAATTGTGTATCTGGAAATAACTTACATCATGAACTTTGTGACTGATAAAATGCACAAGGGTTCAGGAAAAGCTAAGAAAAGATTCATTGCAAGTGTTTAAAATAATTAGGGATTTAGATAGAAAAAAACAAAAACTAATTTTGTCCAATGGATAATGGTTCACTATCCAGATGACACAGACTTAAGGCGATTGATAAGGAACCCAAGATGACATGCAGAAACAGAAACAGGCTAGGATTTGGAATGCACATTCCAAAGTGATACGGGACAGACTGAACAGGAGCTTTCAAAGGAGAACTAGTAAAAATACAACAAGAAGAAAATTTTGCTGAAATGTGGGCAAAGAGCAAAAACTAATTGAATTGCTTTTGGAAGGGTCAGCATAGTCTTGTTGAGACAAATAGCAGCATCATTCTCCAATCAGGAATAGGGGAGAGAACTTGTGCCTGGAGTTGGAGGAGATAGGGGAGGTCCTTAATGAATACTTGGCTTTAGTATTCACTACTGAGACGTACTTTGACATTTGTGAAACAGGCTGATATGCTCGAACAGGTTGATGTTAAGAAAGTGAATGTGCTGAAAATTTTGAAAGATGTAAGGATAGGTAAGTCCCCTGGGCCAGATGGGATATACCCAAGGTTAATATGGGAAGTGAGGAAAGAGACTGCTACGACTTTGGCGACTATCTTTGCACCCTCACTGTCCACTGGAATAGAGCCAGATGATTGGAAGGACGCAAATGTTATTCCCTTGTTTCAAGGGAGGGAATAGAGTTAATCCTGGAAATTACAGACCAGTTGGTCTTACATCTGTGACGGGCAAATTATTATACAGGATTCTGAGAGACAGGATTTCTTATTACTCAGAAAGCTGTAATTTGATTAAAGATAGTTCGCATGCTTCCAAATGGGCAGATCATGTCTCACACGCCTTATTGAATTCATCGATGACAAACACATTGATGAAGGTAGAGCAGTGGATGTGGTGCACGGGGATTTTAGGGCGCTTTTGATAACGTTCTCCATGGTAGGCTCATTCAGAAAGTGAGGTAACATGGGAAACAGGGATATTTGGCTGCCTGGATACAGAATTGGCTGGCTCATAGAAGACAGAGAATGGTAGTAAATGGAAAGTATTCAACCTTTAGCACAGTGACCAGTGGTGTTCCACAAACCTCTGTTCTTTTTGGTTTTTATAGCTGAGTTGTACGAGGAAGTGGAAGGGTGGGTTAGTAAGTTTGCTGAAGGTTGGTGGAGGGCTGTTGCAGATTGCAACAGGACACTGACAGGATGCAGAATTGGGCAGAGAAGTGGCAGATAGAGTTCAAACTGGAACAGTGTGAAGTGATTCATTTTGGAAGGTTGAATTCGAATACAGGGTTAAAGGCAGGATTCTTGGCAGTGTAGAGGAACAGAGGATTTTGGGGTCCATGTACTAGATCCCTGAAAGTTGCACCCTAAGTTGATAAGATTGTCAAGAAGATATACGGTGTGTTGGCTTTCACTAGCAAGGGGATTGAGTTTAACAGCTGCAAGGTTATGCTGCAGCTCTGGTTGGACCAGACTTGGAATATTGTGTTCAGTTCTGATCACCTCATTATAAGAAGGACATGGAAGCTTTAGGGAGGTGCAGAGGAGATTTACCAGGGTGCTGCATAGACTGGAGGGAATATCTTATGAAGAAAGAGTGATGGAGCTAGAGTTTTTCTCATTGGAGCGAAGAAGGATGAGAGATGACTTGATAGAGGTGTACACGATCATGAGGGGTAAAAATAGCATGAATAGTCAGGGATCTTTCCCCAGGACAGAAACGGTTATCACAAGGGGGCATAATTTTAAGGTGTTTGGACGAAGGTTATGGGGAGATGTCAGAAGTTGGTTCTTTACACAGAGTGTGGTGGGTGCGTGGAGTGCATTGCCAGTGGTGGTAGTAGAATCAGATACATGACGGACATTTAAGTAACTCTTGGATAGGCACATGAATGATAGTAAAATGAAGGATATGTAGGTTAGTTTGATCTTAGAGGAGGATAAAAGGTTGGCACAACATTGAGGGCTGAAAGGCCTGTACAGTTCTATGTTCCTTGTTAAATTTAATGATTTCAGAAAAGATTTTTAAGTCTTGCAAGTTAGTCTAGACATCCATGATCATAAGTCAAAGACTATGAATATGAGTAGATAATACCAGTAAAATTCAGAGGAAGATTTCTCTTCCAAGATTGGTATTTGCGACAAGTATACCGATACACTATCCATACACTTATCTTTCTCCTCTCCATTCCCCTCTTCAGGCAAAACAATTGCCAGTAGATACTCCCAGAAAAACTCCTACGGTTTCACTTGAAAGAAAGGTGAAGGAATTCCCTTAATGGAAAGCACAAGGTTTTTGTTAGATTTGCCAAAACAAAAATAAATTGAATATCAAACCCTGACTGCAAGAGTATGCTGTTCCTCTGTAGGATTTGTACAATAAATCTGGTTACCCTCAACAGAGGGAATCTACTTGATCACAGCATTGAATTTTATTTGAAAATTGAATTGGTGTCTTAATAACTGAACTGCTTGCTTGTTCTTCTAAATGTACGTCAAACAACATTAACTGAGGCCAGTTGCAAATGCTTAGGAAAAAAAAACTTTTTAAAAATCCGCTAGCTGCTTTAGATGCTGCATACAAACAGGAAAGCTGAAAATACTCAAAACTAACTCTCATTTTTAGAGAGCCTGCTTCAATCCAACAATGAGAAATGGGACCACAACATTTAGCAGGATAGAAAACATCCTATGCTTTTATCAAATGCAGGGATTGGACACAAAGTGTAGCAATGGCTCTCTATATACTTAAGGACATTTTATGTGGGTGCTAGACAGTTGGGTTTCCAATAATCAGTGAAATGTGGTTCAAAATCTGTGTGGGGTGAATGCTACAAAATGATATGACCTTGCTAAAATCATTCAAAACTAACAATAGCCAAAATATTACGCCTGTGAATTTGGACAGAGTGAGTTTGGTAGAAAGAGCTCCCCAAGGTAGAAATTTAAAATCTTTACATTATTCTACTAAGGTATTGAAAAACCGCCTTACACTCCGACAGTGTTGCTAACGCATACTTTTTTATTCATTAAAATTACAGACCATTGCAAATGGTGGAATCTCAAACTTACAATCGAGATGGATCACTCTGTATCTGCACCAGCTCTCAAAAGACTTATGCCTTTACTTTTATTCTCTTGTCATTTGTATACTTTTATTTTACAAATGTTCATATTTCCTTTTATCATCAACTCTGCTTCCACCACTGGTCATGACTCTATGTAAAAGCATTCTCCTAGCCCATGTAATAATTCTTTTGGTGAGGGTCTTAAATTTTAAGATCATACTAGATGAATTGCTGCAAAACATGGCAACCATAGCATAAGCAAGACAAGACTATAAAGGTTCTAGAAAGTAATACATACATCTGGGGGCTGTTTGCACATTGATGTGGTCGAACAGAGAATGTTTTAACCTGAGCTGTCTGCTTTTATTTGGCTTCTGCAAAGACCTGCTATAGTGTAGTCAGTATAAAGGCAGGAAATCAACTGAAGAATGAGGGCAAGTACATAGGGGTCTTATGCCCTTTAATTATCCTGGATTGAAAAAAATCAACTACCTGGGATATCTTACTAAAAGTGCCTACATGCATGATACTTAGCGAGAACACAAAGAGGTTTGGTTTTAAGTTTACTGTCACCAACATGGTTCACAGATGACTAACAACTTCAGTGAGGCATCAGTGTCTGGTCAGTATCCGAGAGCCATAATGTAGGCAAAAGGTCAAAATCTTTGAAGTCGACAGGAAACAGTGAAAACAAGCAAGAAAATAAATCTACTGTGGTCTGTAAAATTGTCAAAGAGAGAATCATCCTTTAGTTAAAAGGCCAATCAAAAAATATAAATACCACATTAAATTTTCTGTTCAAAAGGTTGATGAGGAAGCATTAAAATTCCCAAATTCAAGCTTCTGGCTTCAATTTTTTAACCGATTAGCCTTTTATGATAATTCATAGACAACTTGAATTAAATTTAATTTTAAGAACATGAGACCAGTTCTTTCAAACACAGTTGATATAACAAAAATAAAATGTGCTGCCCATTTTCATTTAAATCAAATATTTCATAGTATTTTAAATCAGCAGACATTTTGCAAAAAGCGATAAAATGAATTTACATTTCAGAAGAATAAAAAGGAACACAAGATCTTACTTCAGCTAACAGTTATCACCCAAAGCAAAGAGTCTCTCTTCGGACATAATATTTGCAATAATCCAATTTTAAAATTGGCTGCTTCTCTGGCACTACTCAAAATAGCAAAATAATTATTGAAAAAATCATAGCAATTTATTACCACGTATTTGAAAGCTTCTGGAAACTATAATTGATACAAATGCATCAATCCTCCTTCTAAGTGACTCAGTCAGGTCTCACCTTGAACGACATACAGTAAAAGTATTGTTTGTCTTAACAATTCAGGCTATATTAATTGTATTAATTCCTGGAACTGCCAATCTTGCTGAATCTAACAAGTGTGAGGTTGACAATAACTGTGTAAAAACTACAACCCACATACTCCTTGTCTGGCCCCATAAAAATCTGTGACTATAGTAAAATAAAATAGCCCATCTTGCGGCAGCTTTCAAACAAACAAACAAGAAATCAGAAGTTTACTCAATAATTAGCAAAATATTAGAACCTCTTTAGCAGAGCTTTGATGAGTGATAATGAGCTATTTGCACCTCCCAATTCCACTGTAACTCACCTCTTGTACAGTTTTGGTGCCCGGAAAGTTCAGGCTATAATCCCGTTGGGCTTCTCTATGCGTAATGATCAGCATGAAGTTTTGATTTAATGACTCCTGTAGGGCACTGAAAGAGTGGAGATAAAAACAACAGAATCAGGAGAACAGCGTGTTCAAGCTTGCTATCAGACTGACTATATGAAGTCCCAAGAGTATGATGACTACCAGATGGGCAAGTCTTAACAAATTCAGTTGTAGACTGATCATAAAGCAAAACAGTATGTTGTGAATGACCAGAAGGGATAGAACTAGTTAGTTAATTTCCTCTTTACTTTTAAGAATAATCATTTACTTCATATACCAATTACATGGAAAGACACAGCACCCATTGAGTTAACTGTTTTTCAATTTAATAGTGATTTGCAAAACCATTCAAGTATTTCTCTCTTTACACCAGCAACATGGTTAAATTATTTTATAAAATTAATAGTTCCCTTTTAAATACCAAACACATTTTTGTAAACTTATTTTATTGTTTCATCTAAGACTATAATGTGTCACAAAATAAACTCTTCCAATTATGTCTGCTACATAAGATAGCAGGTACTGTCCAAGGTTCTCAGTTGTCGAGACAGCTGATTTTATGATGAAAGTTTTTAATAATGATGATGAACAACTTAGACAAAAAGTTACATTACACCTTTGATATTGTATGCGGCAAATTAAATCACAATAACAAATGATTTTTAAAAATTAATTCCTCATTAAAATATACATTTCTTTTCCCTGTGCATTTCAATTCTGTATCACAGACATCCTAAAATCCAGAAAGATGGAACAGCTTGCTAACGCAGCAGCTTCCCTTCCAATGACTACATCCCTCCCTACCTCCCAGCTGCTGCTTCAAGCAAGTAGGTGGGGAGTTCAAAACTAGAGGACGTATTTTTAAGGTGAGAGGACAAGGATTTTAAAAAAACATGAGGGCATCTTTATTATAAAGAGAGGGGTTTGAACGTGGCATGAACTGCCAGAGAAAATGGTGGGTGCAGGTAAAGTTACAATGTTTAAAAGACATTTGGATAAGTTCATGAACAGGAAAGGCGTGGAGGAATATGGGCCAAGCACAGGCAGATGGGACTTGTTTAGTTTGGGAACATGGTCAGTTTGGAAAGGTTGGACCGAAGGGTCTGTTTCCATGCTGTATGCTCTTTGCCAACCAACAGAAACTGCACAAAAGCAGAAATAATGGAAATTCAGATTCAGCATTCCCACAAACAAAAAAACCTCAGACAGTGGGGAAATTGAATCATGTCATTTATTAGTAGTCTCATGAACAACATTATGCTAATTACAAGTATCACCATTAAAAGTCAGAAAACTAAGCCATTTGCACAATTTTATTTTATGAACAGCATGAAGTCTAATCTATTTTAGTTTAAATTTTAGTCCCACAACTCCGATTTATCACATTTATATTTTCACTCCTATGACTTAGGAATGAATGAATTTGTATTGATATTGCACTCGACCTATAATGGATTTCTTTTGAAAATCACAGTAACTTACAAATTAAATGCAAAGGCAAAATTACACACAGGAAGGTCCCACAAATAACTGAATAGTCCCATCATCTGATATTTGTTCGTATTCACTGAGGGAGGAACGTCATCTAGGACAACTGCAGAACTCCCAATTCCCTATGAACAGAACCAAAGGATCTTTCACGTCCGCACAAAATAGTAGGGAGGGTCCTCAATTTCATATGCCATCCGAAATGCTCTTCAAATAATGCATCAATTCGCTAATATGGGGCACAAATACAACTGCTCTACTTTCTATAAGGAATAGAAAATCTTACATCAAAACCATAAAGTAACCATGAAAAACCAAATCATAATATCTTACATAACTTTGAGGAAGTATGCTTGTGTAACAACAAAAGTGTCAATGATATTGGTTTTACTCTGGAACACCCATTAACTTCCCATCTTGGGTCACATGGACTTAAGTAAACAAAGCTGTCTCACCATTGTCCCGCCAAGGCACAACACGATCAACAAGGGCAGCTGAAATCAGGGAGCACGTTGCGCACAAATCACACTCTCACAAGGAGAAGTCCTAACCACAGAAGAACTTGATATACCTTACCTCACCTTGAAAATAAAATTGCCAATTCAGCCAATTTCTCCATTTATTTAAAATTTACATAAGATGCGTGTACTATGCTTAATAAATTTGAATTCTCAAACAAATTAAATATAGAAAACCGATGTCATATTGAAAATATTTACACACTTTATGAATAACCAACATCATTTTGAATGAAAAGCTCTTACATATTATTGCAACATTCGGTTTTGTCTCCTTTGTTCCACCACACTCTTTCCAGTACACACACTTTACATTATTTTGATACAGACAATCCTAAGAGAGCATCAAATAATTTTACTATGCATTTATTAAAATACTATTCTGATTCACTTTGATTTTAGTCACACAAAGTACACATGAAGCAGGTGTTTTCTGAGAAAAGCAAATTTGATACGCCTTTGATGGTTCCAACAATTAATAAGTTATGGCACACAGTAAAGACATTCTTTTACTATGAGTACAATACTAGCTTATGCTAACAGAATCCAAGTTTACTGTAATTACTGCATATTTACATAAAGTAAAAAAATATTAAATCACTGTGAGCAAGTAATGTTTGATGTGGCTTGTACAGCTATATTTGGCAGATTGATGTTTAAAGGACAGACACGTGACAGACTGAAAATCCAGCAAATACGCTTTTGCTGAGGCTTTCGTGTTTATTTTGTATTTTAAATTTGGAGATTTTAATATGCCATGGCATGCATTTCCAAACTTCAAATTATAGCTCTGAGTTTAGTCGAAATTTCAAAGCTTAGCTTAGCTCTGTATGATGTCATTCCCCAGAGCCTGATCAAATTAATGATAAACAATGATGCACTACAAGATGAATTTTACATAATTAATGCTCTGTTACAAATGTTAATAAATGCCAAGTTACCCGAAGGTCTGCTCCAAACATATAGCTTTTCTCAACATCAGGTTATTTTTTGAAACAAGTGTCATCTTTTTCAATGTGAAAAAAATGTATTTATCTGCTCTGCTCCAAATCATGATGATCAGTTTGGGCACAATGAATTACTTCCTTACCATCATAGAACAGTTTATAAAACTTAAGTGACTCTGCTGTTCTTTGAATAATGTAGTTAATGAAGTTATGAAAATTAAAAGAGCGCTTGCAATTGTTTTCATACAAATGCTTATGGTAAGTCTCACTCAATTGCATAGTCATTCTTTCTATGCATAAAACATGGTAGCCACGATAATGTACTGATTACCACATATCTAACTTGTGTCTTTCATGCCATATCCACTGTAATCTGCCAAGCAGATCTCCCTCCTTCACTCAAAACTCTCCTGCTAAGTCTTGGGGATTACCTTAACCATAGCACTCTAAGTTTAGCAGTCCAAGCTTCCAATTTCCAGCTCTTCAGCTCAGTGCTCCCCTACCTAACAACTTTTCAGTTACCCACTCACAGTGCCATTCTAACAATGAAATTTAACACAAAAATGTCTGTTTTACAGAACTGTGTCTACTATATCAATTTTTTCATGTAATACATTACAATGAGTGGACTCTTTTCACCTAATTTGTTTCTTGAACATATGTAACTACTGAAGTTTCAAAGGAGATATTTCCAAGTGTTAATTTTTAAAAGCATGAGTACAACCATAGGAATCATACAGCACAGAAGAGGCATTTCAGCCCATACAGCTGCAACAACCGATCTATGCTATCCCTTTTTAACACTTGGCCCATGGTCTTCAATGCTATGACATTTCAAATGCTTATCCATGTATTTTTTAAAAGATTATGTGGCTTCCTCTCTCTACCATTATGCCAGGTGCTGCATTCCAGATGCCCAACACCTTAAAATTACACCCCCTCATTACTGACCCTTCAACTAAAACAGCTGCTTCCCATCCATCCTGTCCATGTCTCCTGTCTTACAACTCAATAAGATCTCCAGTCAGCCTTCACTCTTGTAAAGAAAATAACCACACATATCCAACTTCTATACATAGTTAAAATGTGCCAATCCAGGCAACATCCTGACAAATCTCGAGTGCTATCACATGCTTTTGAGAGCTTTGATACTGAAACAACTTCATGGAAGTCAGTATCCGATTACCAAGTCACCTATTATTCACACATGCACAGTACTTGACACTGGTCTGATTCCCTCAGAGCCAGCTCTCAAAGTGAACAGGACCTCCAGCACTCCTGTTTATATCTGTCAGCCAGGACTCCCTGATTGGAGCAGGCTAACATCCAAGTCAGGGAACTTAATCTATTAGAGACAAAAAAAACTGCAGATGCTGGAAGCCATAGTAGATAAACAGGAAGCAAGAACACAGCAAGCCAGGTAGCATCATGAGGTGGAGAACGTTTTGGGTCCTGAAGAAGGGTTAATAGCCGAAACATTGACCTCTCCACCTCCTGATGCTGCCTGGCTTGCTGTGTTCTTCCAACCTCCAGTTTGTCTATTAACTCATATTCCATCAGGTCCACCTGGCTGACCTTGTCACAGTCAGTGCAGATACATTAACTAAGTGTGGAATTTGAGTGTGAAGAATTTCACTACAGTGCTGGAAAACAAACTACTTTGGTCCTTTAAGAGAAGAAGCATTCCCAGACAGGAAGCATGAGGCAGCAAGACCAGAGAGCTGTGGTCAGCAGGTAGCAGAGTGATTGGTCGGTGTATTGCAAAAAATCACTTTCTTCTTTAAAATGTAGGATAATTGTTTAAACTCAGACCTGGAATAAACAAATTTATTGTTTTTATTCCAAAAATACAACACAAAACTGTAAAGCCAGTTAGAAATATCACAACATAAACATGAAAGCAAATTTTCAAACTTAATTCCAAATTTTTTAAATTAAATTCAAATTGCATCAGCTGCCATGGTGCTATTCGAACCTGGGTCTCTAGATTAAAAGTCCAGCCATCACTACACCACAATTACAGCCAGATTTAACTGACTGAAATCACTTTCCAATTGGCCTCTCAATTTCTATCCTCCATCCTTATACCTGAAAGACAACAACATTTCAAGGCAGCTCAGTAAAACCTTTTCCAGGGCAATTAGTGATGAGGAATAAATACTACCCTATGCAACAATGTACCCTCCACATTCCATGGATAAAAATGAACTTTTAGTTCAACCAAAACTCTTAACCAGCATCAAAATCTCCCACTCTTACCCCTATTCATGCTGAACTAGTGTCTTACAGTTTAATACACCAACCTTATAAAACCACTCATTCTTGCATTCAAATCCTCCTTGTCTCTAGCATTGTCTAATCATTCAATCCTTGAAAATCTCTGCAGCCATTTGATCTGACGTCAACATGTTTTCACCTTCTTGTTTCTCATGTGCAACAGAATCTGAAGGCTCACTAATGCAGTTAAATATAATATGTAAAAAGCTTTCTTTGGTGTTAGGTACAAGTAACTGACAATTATCAAAACGATTCTCAGTCTGCTCAGCTCCAGATTAAAGAAGCATCACACCCAAAAATGAGTTTAGGAATTTTCCACATATACAATCTACTTCCTAGTCCCTCTTCTTTGCCCCAACTCTCCAATTCAAGCATGAACTTCCACCCCAATTACCAAATTTCCAGTCAAGATTCCTATTGATAGATGCATCTTTGTCACTTCAGTGCCCACTCTCAGCAAATCACAAGCCAAAAAATAAAATCAGGCATGCTCACAGCAGAGACAGAGGATGTTGTGCTTTCTCACTTCCCCCCTCTTCCAGCAATCTCTACGGCACGATGGCTACGTGGTTAGCACTGGGACCCGGGTTCAATTCCAGCTATGGGCAACTGTCAGGGAGGTGTAGATTGGGTGCATTAGATTAGATTACTTACAGTGTGGAAACAGGCCCTTCGGCCCAACAAGTCCACACCGCCCCGCCGAAGTGTAACCCACCCATACCCCTACATCTACATCTACATCTACATCTACCCCTTACCTAACACTACGGGCAATTTAGCATGGCCAATTCACCTGACCTGCACATCTTTGGACTGTGGGAGGAAACCGGAGCACCCGGAGGAAACCCACGCAGACACGGGGAGAACGTGCAAACTCCACACAGTCAGTCGCCTGAGGCGGGAATTGAACCCGGGTCTCCGGCGCTGTGAGGCAGCAGTGCTAACCACTGTGCCACCGTGCCGCCCACAGTCAGGAGTAAAAATAGGATAATAAGATAGAGCAAAGGGTCTGGGTGGGTTACTCTTTGGAGGGTCAGTGTGGACTTGTTGGACCGAAGGCCCTGCTTCTACACTGTAGGGATTCTACGGGAATATAGGCCAGAAGATTAAATAAACCAAAAATGAGTATACGTATCACAAGGTTGCAGAGCTGGTCCCAAAATTTGCACAAGTGTCTTTACTTCACAATTGCCATTACGACTTCTGAGCTCACGATCAAAAATAGTGTTCTATGACAACTCTCATTTTGAGAATCTACCACAACCACCATTACTTTTGCTCCAATATTACAGTCCAAAATACTTTGGCCAGATGCAAATCATTCTGAAAGTGCTTCTTGTCGCTAATAGTAAAAGTGGACTTCCCAAAAATAGTAACCATTAGATATTTACAACAGTTACACTTTTGCTCGAGAACCTTTGCTAGAACTATCAGGAAATGCTGTTTCTCCTAAGTACATCTAAATTTGGAAAGCTTCAGTGATCAGACATTTTTCTAAGTATCTGATTTTAATCATGCACACCATCTAGTGGCGAGATAAAGCTATAGTACTGATTACAGATCTTCAGCACACTGCCTAGATCTTTCAGTCTCTGGATAGTCAGAGACCAGACTTTCCTTGAAGATGTGCATGAGGATCATATGGAAGTTCAGAAATAAGGGCTACACAGGAATTGCCGAGGAAAATAAAATTTCTAACAGGCAAATACCTGACAGCTGGAAACCTCTGAGCAAGTCCCTAATGGCGTTAAACCTGGTGACCTAGGAAGGTTCTGACTTCCGGAATCATAGAATTCCTACAGTGTGGAAGCAGGTCATTTGGCCCATTGTGTTCACATGAACCCTCCAAAGAGCATCCTATCCAGACCCACCCCTCGACCCTATTTCTGTAATCCTGCATTTCACATGGCTAATTCACTCAGCCTGCACACTTCTGGACACTATGGGCAATTCAGCATGGCCAATCCACCTAATCTGCACATCACTGGGCTGTAGGAGAAAACTCAGACAGACACCGGGAGAATGTGCAAACTCCACACAGTCACACAAGGCTGGAATTGAACCTGGGACCGTGGCGCTGTGAGGCAGCAATGCTAACACTGAGCCACCATGCCACACACAGTAATATCCCTACTCAGCCTGCAAGCATGACCTTGACATGACAATCACTTGCCAGTTAAATTTATCATTCTGGTCCCATACTCTCATTTCTGTACTGGGCTGCTGAACACAATCTGAAAGAAATGCACTATTCTCTATTTAGGCAGTTTAACATCTTCTGGACTAAAGATAGAATTCAACAATCTCAGACTATGTATTCTATCTTAATATCATTGTTCCACATTAGTGCCTAGTTCTTGTCTCTCATGGTTCTGCTTTCAGTCAGAGCTCTTTTTCATTCTCTAATTGGTACTTACTCTGGATCTATGCCCTGTCTTCTCCAACTTTCCATCTTTACCACACCCTCTTTTGTTCTCTAACACCTTTAATTTCCAGTCTTCCAGAACTTTCCCCCGACCTGCCCACTTGCCCCATATCTTTTCTCAACAATGTGATAAAGGTCTGCAAATATATTATTATTTTTTAAGAGTTTACGCATCAAAAAAGTGGCACCTGGGTGTTAGGTTCTTTTGTGCAATATATTTTTTCCAAAAAAAAAAGCCAGAGCATCATGCCAAAAAAGCAATCAAAACCAGTATTGAACAGTCTCCACAGTCCAGGTGAAAGAATCTGAAAGGCATCAATTAAGTAGAACCCTCGAAGAGTTGAGTTATGGGGTATAATTCCTCAGGAAGTCGATTTTCATAATACTAATATCAGGGAACGGTTTAAACACAGCTTTTTCGTATTTTGACATACCTTGCTTTAGATGGTAAAATTTCTTTTATGAAATAAACCTCTGCTCCATTGTTGAAGAAAATCTGCAGCTTCGCATGAATGCCTCTGCAATGAACCACCACGGTTATTAACCAAAACAAAAACCACTATTAAGCCATGTTTCATTCTCGTATCTGATTTATCCAATTGTACCAAGAGCTGGGATCACAGCAACAGTACAAAATCCATGATGTTTCCAATGCTCTTCAACTCCAAATGAATTCAAAATGTTAATGCTGCTCACAGATACTGCCAGCCCTACTGAGGTTCTCTAGTATTTTGCTTATGTATTTCAGTTCTGAATATCCAGATAATCAAACATCTTCAGTGTTTGACCCACTGCCATTTCTTGCCTGGGAAAACATACCTTGAAAAGTCCTGCTCTTCTCTCCAGCAGGATATCTGTTTGCATCCTTCATTATGTCCACCTTCTTCACTTTCGATTTCCCTCCAAGTGTTTGATAAGGTCGTTACCAAAATTCACTTTCACTAACAGAACTTATCCCACATGGATTCCAAATGAAGTTCCATCCTTAGCTTTTTACATTCCACCCAGGATTAGATATCTCAAATATACAATGGTCCTTGGACCGAGACTATTTTTTGCCATGCACTACCACAAGTACACACACCTCACTCCCCATTAGCAACAACCTATCCAATTCAGGTGTCCCAGACTATTTAATTCCTTATCTCAGCTGCTGCCTGAAGAAGCTTCTTCTTTTCGTGTCTTAAACTCAAACGCCAACCAATCTCAAGTATGGACGCCCCTCCAGATCCTTCCTTAGATCTCCTTTTCTGTGCCACCCATCCTTGTTCTAATCCCATACATTGTTATGTCTTCCATAACCTCTGACCTGCCATTCCTGACAATGAACCATCCATACTCATCAAAAAACTCAGTTTTATTTTCTGAAGCCACCACCTGAAATGAATTTCAGACATGACACAGAATTCAATTTTTCTCGTGCTGCCTTCACCACTACACCCACTTCTTTAGGCAAGGGCAGTTCAGACCTTTCCAGCAGTCTCCAATATACTTTTTCCATCTGGAATCCTCCTTCTGGACTCTAACCTGCTTTTGCTCTTTTCATTAAGAAAAGTTGATGTGATAACAAATGTCTAAAGTTTTCTGGACCTCTCACCCATTCAGAACAATCACCATCTGAACTTGTTGCATTTTGTTCCAACCTTGACTGTTATCAAATTGCTGACAAGTGGGACAGTTATCATCTGGGATCATGTCCCCCATCATGCAGAGGTTAAGCATCAACTCTCAAATACTTGCCCATCTTCCAGGGATTACTTTTCATTAGTGTGGCTGATTTAAGTGTTGCTGCGATATTTGGTAACTGCTTTCGAGCCTTCGGACCTGGCGTGTTTGGCCAGTTTGTCTGACAGCATAAGGTGGACTGTACTCTGAATTTCCCTGGCTGATGTACTCTGGTGCTTGTTGTAGTGAATCAGGCACGAAGCCTCAGAGGCAATGCGTTCAAAGATGTTAACAATGAAGGAGTTCATCTCATTCATGGCTTTGGATGCAATTCTAATGGAAGGATGGACCTGGATCAGGAGTCAGTACACACATGTCAAATAGCTCAGTTTGACTCTTTCTCTGTTCCTTGGATGTTTTCCTGGTGACATTAAGCGGCATTTCAATGCAATTCGGGACACAGCGCTCTTCACCGCAGCCACCAACTCAGGCAATAGTTCACATCACAGCAAGCTACTCTTCCCCGAATCATCCACCATTACTGAACATTAAGCCATTACTTTGAAGACTGTCTTTGATCTCATCTCCTTTGGAGATCTTCCATCCACAGCTTCCACTTTACATCCCCTAATCCCTCTTCTACTTTCTTCTCAAGAGCCACAAGCAAGAATGCTTTGGAAGACCCATTGTTTCAACATGTTCTTGCCCCACTGAGCTTATTTCTTTCTATTTTGATTATTTTTCTTCATTGATCAGTCTCTTCCTAACTACACTCATGCTTTTTTTGATGTCCTTCTTCAGTACAACAATTTTCAGTTTCCAAGCCCCAACTGCCTCTCTTCACTAAGAAATATAATCACTCCCCACCTCTATCTCCCAATAGGATTGTCTGACAGCTCTCCATGTCTTCCTAGAATGGAAGCCTTAATAGTCCTCATCCACCACCAGCCTCCTCTACCCAATTGAACAATTCGCCTTTAAATGGCACATTGTTTCCAAATAAAGGATTTGGAAGGTCTTGATTTGCCTGACCTTTGTAGTGAATGTAAAAGATTTTGTTTCAATCCTACTTGGAGCCCTCACATCCAGCGACCTGTAAAGACTCTATTCCATTCTCCCAGTTTTATCATCCTAGTTGCTTCTGTTCTGACATTGCTAGCTTCTCTAAAGTGCTTTCAACACAAATTCTTTTTAAATCAAGTGAAAAATGGGTATGAATTCATGGGACATGGACATCAGTACTGAGGAAAGAGACAGCTATTCTGATAGAACAGGGTCCACCTGAATTGCGCTAGGACCAGAGTCCTGGAGAATCACCTAACTAGGGCTGTGGAAAGGGCTTTAACTCAATAGTTTTGGAGAGGGGGGTTCAGTTGCAAGGAACATCATGAAAAACTTTAAAGGGAGAGGAAGGTCTCAGCAGAGGTTAAAGTTTCCAGAACAAATAATATAAGAGTAGGAAAGGATCTGAAATCTAACTTCAGGCACAGCAGATAAGGGGCAAGCTATAAGAAGGGATGCAGTCAACGCAGGACTGATGGTGTTGCACTTAAATGCATACAATAAATGAAACAAGGTAAATAAGTTTGTCGTGCAGATGAACGCTGGCAGGTATGATGCTGTGGCTGCAAGAGGATCACAGCTGGGCACTAAATATTCAAGGTCAGGGATTCTAATGACACATGGGCAGAGGGGGCTGGGTTGCCTTGCCAGTAAGAAATTAAGTTAAGTCGAAAGCAAGAAGTCATTTAGAGTCAGGGGCAAAGAAAGAAAGACCCTGATGGGAGTTATGTATACAGTTCCTAGTAATAATCAGAATGTGAGGATGAAAATAAATCAGGACATTAAAAAAAGACATGTAAGAAAGGCACTATTACAATAATAATGGGGGACTTCAAAGTGCAAGTAGACTGTGAAAATCGGGTTGATAGCTGATTTCAAGAAAAAGATTTTGTGGAATGTCTATGAGATGGCTTTTTGGAGCAGTTTGTGGTAGAACCCACCAGGGAACAGGCAATTCTGAACTTCGTGATGTGTAATAAGGTAGATTTGATTAGTAAGCTGAAGGTGAAGGAATCCCTCAGGGAAAATGATTATAATTTCATAGAATCCACCCTGCAGTTAGAGGGGGTGAACTTTGAATCAGATGCAATGGTATTACAATTCAGTAAAGGTAACTACAAAAACATGAGGAAGGAGCTGGTCAGAGTTGATTGGGAAAGGGAGCCTGACAGGGAAGACAATTCAGTAGCAATGGTAAGAGTTTCTGGGACTAATTCAGGAGGTACAGCAGAAATTCATCCCAAGGAAAAAGAAACAACCATGGCTGATGAGGGAGGTCAGGGACACTACAAAAACAAAAGTTAAAGCATACAATGTAGTGAAGATTAGTGGGAAGCCAGAGGATTGGGAAGCCTTTAAAAACCAGCAGAGGATAAATAAAAAAGCAATATGGGTTGGGGGGGAAAAGATAATGGAGATGAAGAAATAGGAGAGCTATGCAAAAGAAGAGTGCAAGACTTTTTTTTAGCTATTGGAAAGGAAAGAGAGAGGCAAGAGTGGAGATTGGACCATCTGAAAATGAGGCTGGAGAAGTAATCATGGGGAACAAAGAAATGGTGAAGGAATTGAATAGGTCCTTTGTACAGTTTTCACAATCGAATACACCAGCAGAAACCAGAACGTCAAGAGACTTAGGAGGAAAGAGGTGAATGCAGTGGCCGTCACTAAGGAGGTGCTGGTGAAGCCAAAAGGTCTGAAGGTGACTAAATAACCAGGACCAAATGGACTACATCCCAGAGATCTAAAGGAGATAGGTGAGGAGAGTGCAGGATGCACTGGTGGTGATCTTGCAGGAATGACTAGAGTCAGGGGTGTTCCAGAGGACTTGAAAATGACTAATGCAACACCCATTTAAGGAAGGAGGTAGGACAAAGGAAACTATAGACCGGTTAGCCTGTCTTTGCTAAGATTTTAGAGTCCATTATTAAGGATGAAACTGCAGAGTACTTGGGAGGTGTGTGGTAAAATAGGGCAAAGTTAGCATAGTTTTGACAAGTGGAGGTCATAGAGATGTACAGCATAGAAACAGACCCTTCGGTCCAACCTGTCCATGCTGACCAGATATCCAAACCCAATCTAGTCCCAGCTGCCAGCACCCGGCCCATATCCCTCCAAACCCTTCCTATTCAAATACCCATCCAAATGCCTCTTAAATGTTGCAATTGTACCAGTCTCATCCTCTGGCAGCTCATTCCATACGCACATCACCCTCTGTGTGAAAAATTGTCCCTTCGGTTTCTTTTATATCTTTCCCCTCTCACCCTAAACCTATGTCCTCTAGTTGTGGACTCCCCCAATCCCAGGGAAAAGACTTTGCCTATTTACCCTAAACATGCTCCTCAATTTTGTAAACCTCTATAAGTTCATACCTGACAAATTTGTTAGAATTCTTTGAAAAGTTATTGAGCAAGTGAGACAAAGGAGAGCCAGTGGACGTGATCTATTTGGATTTCCAGAAGGCCTTTGACAAGGTGCTGCATAGAACGCTGCGAAATAAGGTAAGAGCTCAAGTTGTTAGGGGCAATGTACTGGCCTGGATAGAGGATTGCCTGTCTACCAGGAAGCAGAGAATAGATGGCTGCCTGTCTCTAGTGGAGATATGCAGTTGGGACTATAATTATTCACATTATACATTAATGATTTGAGAGAAGGAATTAAGACATTGTTACTGAGTTTGTAGATGACACAAAAATAGTGAAGGGATGGGTTGTTTTGAGGAAGTGGCGAGGCTGCAGAGGACTTAGATATACTAGGTGAGTGAGCAAAGAAATTCCAGAAGAAATACAATATGGCAAACTGTGAGATTATGCATTATTTTCTAATCAGGGAAAGGCTTAAGAAAGCTGAAATGCAAAGCACTTGGGAATCGGAGTTCAGAATTCTCTTAAAGCTAAATTGCAAGTTAATGATTAAGAAGGCAAATGCAATGGTGGCATTCATTTCAAGCAGCCGAGAAGACAAGAACAGAGGTGTACTGCTGAAGTTGCATAAGACTCTCGTCAGACGATATTTGAAATATCGAGAAAATGTTGGACCCTGTATCTAACGATGGATGTGTTGGCGTTGGAGGGGGTCCAGAGGAGGTTTGTAAGAATGATCTTTGGGATGAAAGGCTTATTATTTGAGGATCAGTTAAGGACGCTGGGTCTGTTATTCATGGAATTTAGAAGAATGAGGGAGTGATCTGATTGAAGCTTAGAAAATATCAAGAGGCCTAAACAGGTGGAGAAAATGTTTCCACTAGTAGGAAAGACTGGGACCCAAGGGCACAGTCTCAGAGTGAAAGGATAACCCTTTATAACTAAGATGAGGAAGAATTTCTTCAGCCAGTGAATTGTTAATCCATGGAACTCACAGCAACTAACAGCTGTGAAGGTCATGTCATTGAGTGTATTTAAGGCAGAGATAGATAGACGATTGATTAATAAGGGGATCAAAAGTAATGGAGAGAAGGCAGGAGAATGGAGTTGAGAAACATATCAGCCATGATCAAATGGTGAAGAAGAATCAATGGGCTAAATTACCTCCACTACCTTTTTTGCTGACTCCAGCATGAGGCCATCAAACACATCGTCCTCACTCAACCACTGTAAGCACTAAGTAGAGACCATTTCTTTCTCAACAGTCTTATCAATCCTCTGTAACTTCTATCATCTCATCCTAACATCCACATAAGCCAGTTTCCATTAAATTGCCAATGTTTTTCCTTTATATGTTACCTCCCCACTGGTTAAGACCTTAAGCACATTTATAGGTAAAGAAATTTACTTCTTTCAACCAAAAGCACTAGATCTATTGCTTACAAATGCAGTCTCCTCCAAATATGGAAGGTCGAATGCGAATATGGTAACCACCTTACAGATCACTTCCACTCAGACCATAAACATTAAACCATGCTTCCAGTCACTGCCAATTTCAAAGCACCATCCTTCCCCCAGCTGCATTTGTGTCTTAGGCCTGCTGCAGTGTTCCAATGAAGCCCAATGAAAGCTGGTGAAAGAGCAATTCATTTTCCATTATGTACTCTACAGCCTTATGGGCTGAACATTGGGTTCAGCAACCTAAGATCATGAACTCTGTCCTCCATTCCTTCCTTCTTACCATCATAATATCAGAAATAAGGATGTTCGCTGATAACTGCGCAAAGTTCAGTACAATTCACACCTCAGGTACTGACATCGTTCATAGCTGCAAGACCATCAAGACCAAGACAATATTCAGGTTTGTGTTGATAAATAGCACATAACAGTCACGCCACGCAAATGTGCCAATGACCATCCCCAACAAGAGAATATAACCATAATCATTTTGTAGATGGTAAACACTGCTGCCACTATGTGACAGTGGTGAAGGGAGTGAATGTTGAAGGTGGTGGCTAGGGTACCAATCAAACAGTCCACTTTGTCATTAATGGCATTGAGTGTCATTGACTGAGAACCAGTTAACTCCTATCCCATTGAAGTTGGCTTTCCAGCTGGTCTGTTCTTATTCTAGACGGTTCTTTGCCCTTTTCATCGTCAGCCTCAACTTTAAGGTATAACAATCACTGTACTCTCAATATTCTCCCACAAACACCTGATCGACTCATTCCCAAAACTAGACTGAATAGTACTCTACCCTCCTAGTAAGCTGAAAATTTACTGCTGGTCAACACAAATCTTGACCCCACTCTAGGGACTCTTGCCTCTTTCTGCCCATTATGTCGTTACTATCCCAGTCTATGGTCAGATGATTGAATAAAGTTCCCCCACGATAATTCTTGCTTCCCTGTCATGTCCTTGAAATTTCTCTCCATCTTTCCAAAGAGTTATTTTCTTTCAAATGCATCCAAAAATATAAGTGCATTGAATTTATTCCTTCTCTCTAACCAAGCAGATTGTGACCTTGACACTCTCAAAGAATGAAAGCAATGTTCCCTTTAATCAAAAAAAAACCCTTTTTCTTCTTTACTAAAAGAACTTGTATCCAGGAATATTTAACATCCAGTCATGACCTGGTTTGAGGCAGGTCTGTGTTTTGATCATATTTCCACATGTCAATCTTTGCCTATAACTTACCAATCTTACTTACAAAGTCATGAGTTTTCAAAAACACTACCCAAAATTACAAGAACTTAAAACATACTGTACATTTTAATAACAAACTTACTGCAATGTAATTATCAGCCTTTTCTCCTTTGTCCCATCTCACCATTAAGTAACCCATACTGTCATATTTGATGCAGGTAGCATACTGGAAATCAAGCCCTCTTTTCATGACGTCTTTACAGAGTTAGAGTTTTTGCAAGTGCATACAGAATTCCCTATTTACCTGCCTTTTTAGATCGAGATTGCCAGTAAGTACAGACAAAGTTTTTGGACTTTAAAAGAATGAATATTTATTACAAATAAATGAACTGTAGCTTTAGGTAAACAAATACGAAACATCAACATATAACACTACTAGTTAAAGCTCTAATCCCTTTATAAAACTCCCTCTACATACACATGCAGACAGACCAAAAAGAAACATTGTTATTATGCGTGGAGGGAAAACTGGGAAGGTAGTTCAAATGCACCTATCAATACAGTTCACTGAGGTGGCCCTTTTCACTTGCCAGGACTTGCTGTTTGGATTTCTCTCTTCTGTTGGTACTTTCACTTATCTGCAAGAGGTACAGTCTCAGTCTTTCATAACTCTAAAGTCTCTGACTTATTGGTTAACAGCAGCTTACAGCAACTGGTGAGGGAAAATAAACTGCCTGCTTTCTTCAGGCTTTAGGTGCTTTTTTACTGTTTGGAAAAGGGAGCACTATCCTTTCTGGTAATGCGATGGTTTCTGCTTATCTTGTTCTCATGTGCAAGCTGTCCAGTTGCCAAGGAGTCAATCACATTGCTGTTGGCAGGCAGAAGGCTTTTTAAAAATATTTTTATTTAAAACTTTTTCAAATCTTTTACAAAAGCAACTAAATATATATATAAAATATATAGAAAAAGAATATAATAAGATAGAGGTAGTACAAGTGTCATATCACAGTACTATTAATAATAAACCACCTACTATTCTACCAAAACAAACATATCTACTTAATTTAAACTAAAATACAATCAAATTAAATAGAAGCTAAATTAAGTTGAATTCAAATTAACTTAAATTACATCACATTACTTTATTTCACTCACTGCACTTCCACTGAAGCTCTCATCCCTGGGAGCACCAGTCGTTGGCCCTGTATCTCCCCAACTTTCCCCCTCCCAGGGTCTCATGAGCCTCCCAATCCGACTCCCATGGCTATACCATGGCCCTTGTTAATATTGCTGATAAGTCCACGTCTACATAATTTAGAAAGGGCCACCATGTCTTGTAAACCCACTCTGTTTTAGAACATAGAACATAGAACAATACAGCACAGAACAGGCCCTTCGGCCCATGATGTTGTGCCGAACTTCTATCCTAGATTAAGCACCCATCCATGTACCTATCCAAATGCCGCTTAAAGGTCGCCAATGAATCTGACTCTACCACTCCCTCGGGCAGCGCATTCCATGCCCCCACCACTCTCTGGGTAAAGAACCTACCCCTGACATCTCCCCTATACCTTCCACCCTTCACCTTAAATTTATGTCCCCTTGTAACACTCTGTTGTACCCGGGGAAAAAGTTTCTGACTGTCTACTCTATCTATTCCTCTGATCATCTTATAAATCTCGATCAAGTCACCCCTCATCCTTCGCCGTTCCAACGAGAAAAGGCCGAGAACTCTCAACCTATCCTCGTACGACCTACTCTCCATTCCAGGCAACATCCTGGTAAATCTTCTCTGCACCCTCTCCAAAGCTTCCACATCTTTCCTAAAGTGAGGCGACCAGAACTGCACACAGTACTCCAAATGTGGCCTAACCAAAGTCCTGTACAGCTGCAACATCACCTCACGACTCTTGAATTCAATCCCTCTGCTAATGAACGATAATACTCCATAGGCCTTCTTACAAACTCTATCCACCTGAGTGGCAACCTTCAAAGATCTATGTACATAGACCCCAAGATCCCTCTGTTCCTCCACCTGACCAAGAACCCTACCATTAACCCTGTATTCCGCATTCTTATTTGTTCTTCCAAAATGGACAACCTCACACTTGGCAGGGTTGAACTCCATCTGCCACTCCTCAGCCCAGCTCTGCATCATATCTAAGTCCCTCTGCAGCCGACAACAGCCCTCCTCACTGTCCACAACTCCACCTATCTTTGTATCATCTGCAAATTTACTGACCCATCCTTCGACTCCCTCCTCTAAGTCATTAATAAAAATTACAAACAGCAGAGGATCCAGAACTGATCCCTGCGGAACTCCACTTGTAACTGGACTCCATGCTGAATATTTACCATCTACCACCACTCTCTGACTTCGACCGGTTAGCCAGTTTTCTATCCAGTTTTGTGGTGCACCGTAAGGTAATCTTGAGGGAGATGCTCCATCACGAGCCTGCACCATCCCATCAGACCTGGGGATTTTTCCAATGCCCAACACATTAGAATGTTCTTCCTCGCACAGTGCGTAAGCATGTTACACAGTTTCTTCCCGTGTTCCCCAGAGAGGGCAAGTTTGGCAACCCTAGAAGAAGAAATACCAGATCCATCTTGACTTCAATTCCCAGGATTTCCTTCAGCTCCCTCACTATGGCACTCCAGTATCTCAGATCTTGTAATATGACCAAATATCGTGCGTAAAAATGTCTCTACTAATTTGACATTTGGGACATCCTAGAGATGATCCTCTCTTGAACCTAGCTCGCCCCTTTGGCGCCATATGAGCCCTGTGTAAAATCTTCAATTGCATGGCCTGCGCTTTGTTACATATATGGAAAAATGTCAAGAAAACCGCAATATCTTCCCATGTTTCCAAAAAAACTATCCTCTCCTAGTTCCCAATTCCAAGTCTCACAAAGTCTTTCCACATTTCCTAAGGCACGCCCTTTCTGTAAATGATACAGAGTACAAACCAAAAGAGCACCCGTACACTGGAGCACTCTTTCCTTCATGTCTGACTTGTAAGGCTGAGCCAGGAACATGGCCCTCCTATTTATATAATCGCTTATCTGAAAGTACCAGAAAAGGTTCCTATTCGACAATCCATATTTCTGACTTAGTTGACTAAACGACATCAAGACCTCCCCATCAAATAAGTCTCCCAAACAAGAGATTCCCTTAGGCCAGAGTCAACTGCCCCAGGTTTAAATCCTGGGCTCCTGCCATCAGGGTAAACGACGAGGTCTTAAGCCAATTGCCCTCGTCTTGCCTCATTATCCTCAAAGCTTTCTCCGTATTCTTACCCTGCTCAGCCACGGATTTCATCTTATCCATGAATAATAGATTAACTAGAGGACATCTCAACTGCGAGACTTCAACCCGAATCCCCCTGTACCCAGTCACCCACAAACGCTAACGGGGTGCTTATTTGTTATCTCTTCAAGTCTGGAAAGTCCACAACACAAACCCCATCCCCCCCAGTACAATTTTTGTATCAATCAGGGTACGGATTTCTCCAGATTGGCCAAGAACAAAAGGACATCGTCAGCGAATAGAGTGATCTTATGCTCTCCCGTTCCCATCCTTAGAGCCACTATTTAAGGGTCCCTCCTGATAGCCTCAGCTAACTGCTCAATTAACAAGGTAAATAACCTTGTCGGTTAGCTCTCCCAATACTAAAATTATATGACTTATACAACACCGCCAATCACCTAGCAAAGACCCCCCCCAGACCAAAGTATTCTAGGATCCCAAACAGGCATGGCCATTCTACCCGGTCAAACATCTTTCCCTCATCTACGAACACCACCAAACCCAGGATCAATCTTTGCTGGCATACTTGCAGTATGTTCAGTACCCTCCTGATACTGCTGGAAGAGTTACAGTCCTGGATAAAACACATCTGACCTTCTTTTATACCACTGGGCAATACCTTTTCCAACATCAGGGCCAGCACCTTTGACAGAATTTTAACGTCCACATCCAACAACAAAACTGGTCTGTATTAAGCACATTCTTTGGGGTCTTTCCCCTTCTTTAAAATGAGGGTGATATTAGCCTCCCCAAGAGAGGGCAGAAAACAATCCTGAGTATATGAATGACTCTACATCCCCAAAAATGGCTCTGCAATACATTTATGAATTCCTTCTAAAACTCACTTAGGAATCCATTTGGCCCCAGTGCTTTGCCACCCTGGAGATGCTTTACTGCTTCATGCATCTCTTGTATCATCATTGGCACATTTAACAGGGAGGCCTGTTCTGCATTCATACCGGGAGGTCCAGGTTCTCCAAAAAGGTCTGCATTCTCACTGCACAATTTCGCCGCCCTCCAATCAGTATAACTCTACAAACATTCCCGAAATCTACCACTAATCTTCTTCAACTCATGAGTAACTGTGCCAGCCCACTCTCTGATAGATATAATGGATTGCAAAGCATTTTCTTTCTAACCAGATATGCCAGGTATCTACCTGGTTTAGCTCCAAATTCAAACAATCTTTGTTTAGCAAAGGAGACATTTAATTTATCAAACATCCAAATAAATCCCAAACCCCCACCCCAGATCTCCCTCCTTGCCCAGAGGGGGCAATCCTTCCAATCCTTGCAACTATCCGGGCTCCTTCCAGCTGAGGCCGTGCCCCAGTCCCAGGCAATTCAAAGACAAAGAGAACATGTTATTTACATTCCTGAGAGTTAACAATGGACGCCCACTCACCCATCTCCACACCTCTTCTCCATACATCTGCACCCCAGATATAGCCACCCCCAATCCAGAAAATGACAGCAATAAAAACCCCAGATAATAACCAACCAGTCAAAATGTTAAATAAATCAGGTTTTACACAAAGGCAGGACAGAATCTCTAAGACCGATAACCATAAAAAGGAGAGAAAAAGAATGGCGGTGGGTGCAGAAAGAGAAAGTAAAGAAAAACTGTACCATTGTCCATAACATTGCCCCTTTCTCACCCCACCCCCGACCAGAGTCCTTTATTTCAAAAAGTTCACAAAGTCCCTTGCCTTTCTGCCAAATCAAAATTATAGACCTTTCCTCTGTAAGCAAAACGCAACAATGCCAGGTCTCTCGAGGTTCCTTAATTTCCCCTTGACTTCATCAAATGCCTTTCTCTTCTTAACTATGGCTCCAAAGAAGTCTTAACAGAACATTACTCTTGAGTCTTTAAAGCCTGTGGATCTCTTCCCAGTTTTTTTACTATTTCAATCATTAACTGTTTTTCTTTATAGTGCTGCAGTCACACTAGGACCGGGTGGGAGCATGGGTCCAACCTCGACCTGCGCATTGCGATCTGGCAGGCACGCTCACCCGGCCCGACTATCTCCAGCCCCAGGAGCTTCGGAAGCCACTTCGACAAGAATCCAACGAGGCCCTCGATCCTCCTCATGCTCCGGGAGATCCAAGAGCTGTAAGTTCCTTTCTACTTTTACTTTCCAGGTCATCCACTTTTTCTTGAAGGGCCCAAACTTGGTCTGCCAGCATTCAAATCCATCCTCCCGAGACCTCCACCATGGTCTCCAACGCTGTGGTCCTTCGCTCGACTGCTTCCACTGATCGGTCCAGTGTTTGGATTGCCTGCTGATGCGTCTTCAGCATGGTAGGTATCGGCTCCAGCGCTGTCTCAATCTTTTGTCAGAATTTAGCAAAATCCTAGAGTAAATACTGCTGCCCCATTAAATCCAAAGAGGCTGCATCGGGAGTTTAAGCAATGGATGCGGGCACCCCAGACATCGGAGGGGAGTGCCCTGCCTTCTGTACTCTTTTTGCCTCCTTTCCTTTATTCACATTCATCCCGATCTTAAAGCTGTCAAATCACAGTTTTAAAAGCTCTCGATGTTCATCAACTCTATATTATCTATTTTTTTCTCAGGGGTGGTCAACAAGGAGGGGATAAAGGTCCACCTTGCCCAGGTTACAGCATAGAGCCCAGCACAGCAGACCTCTCAGACTGCCGCCATCTTGGATCTCCCGGCAGAAAGCCTTTGATATCAACAACTAGTCAGCATCACCCCACAGACCAGACCAATCAACTATTTATTGTCAGTCAAATTTCATTTTGTACACATTTCCTAGCTCCAGTTCATTTGCAACTACACTTCTTCCATGGTTGAGCAGCACACACACAGTATGTACTGGTAACTTCATCCTAAAAATGCAGCAATACCTTACACAATTCTTAGATGTCAAAACAGTCATTTTCCCACTTTAGTTCACAATGAAAATTACAAAACAAAAGATTTGGTCTTTAAAATATCAATTTTCTTGGTTGGTATATTGTTTTACTACCAATCACATGTCACATTCAAGTGTAAAATCCAATTTATTAAGTCTTAAAAGTCTTTTAAAGTTTTCTTCTCAAAGAGAAATTGCATATTGCTAGAGATTGCAAAGACTTTACACATTCGCCCATAATTAAAAGCTGGCATAATTAATTCAATCTGTATAATTTGTTCACATTTACACTACAATGCAAATTGCTGATAATCCCTGCTATTCTGGAATTTTATTTGATGTTTGTCGTAAATCCAAATCAAAGTCAGTCACAAATCTTCTCACATGACTTCAGACATATCTTTTTGTTCTTCTGTAGAATCTCACAGTACATGGTCAACGTAATAACTGCTCAATACAACCCATAAAATAATTTGTTCTTGCATATCTAAGTTTTCTCTTGCCCTGAGCTGTCAGAGGATGTGGAGTAGGCGGGTACAATTGCAACATTTAAGAGGCATTTGGATGGGCATAAGAATAGGAAGGGTTTGGAGGGATATGGACCGGGTGCTGGCAGATGGGACTAGATTGGGTTGGGATATCTGGTCGGCATGGACGGGTTGGACCAAAGGGTCTGTTTCTATGCTGTACATCTCTATGACTCTGATTTCTGTGTAATAAGTTTCAGCCAGCCAACTCGCTGAATGAGAAAGGACTCCGGCCTGAAACGTCGATTTCCCAGCTCCTCGGATGCTGCCTGACCTGCTGTGCTTTTCCAGCAACACACTCTCGACTCGGATCTCCAGCATTTGCAGACCTCACTTTCTCCAAATAGCTGAATGATCCTTCTGTTTAAATGCAGAATTAATAATCACCTTCAGGACACATCACTAATCAGCCAAAATCATCCTGATAATCTGCTAACTGGCTAGGAGTATTTTCAACTCTTTTATTCCCCCATCCTAATGCTTAGGAATTGGGCAATAGGTTTAAATAGTAGATTTGGATTGGCTCAGGCTTGGAGGGCCAAAGGGTCTGTTCCTGGGCTGTAAATTTTCTTTGTTCTCATTCAGAACAAATGTTGTTCAACTACTCTTTTGCAAGAGTGCCAGCTTCTTCATTCTGAAGTTTTAATTCACTTACCAGAATCAAAAATTGCCCTTGTAGTTCCTCAGCAGTCACACAAAGTTGTTTAGGTTTAAAATAATAGAATCATTTGTTTCTCTATTAGCCTAAAGTACTACTGCTGTGGTCTGCTCTGACACTTATGCCTTGGGAAGTGGTGCCACAAATTTAATTCAGACCACTTCAATTCACTTCCAATTGTTTTTAACTCTGTCATTAACCTGATGTTTCACTGTCTTTTGTGCCTCAGAAATCAGGATTTTGTTTAAAAACCTCAGGTCAAACCACTGATCTTTACAATGGATTAAAGTCTATTGAGCTTAACCTTTATCTTCAATAACTCCAATGGATTTTGTGGAATGTCTGGAAGTCAAACATGGTTTCCAGTTAGATTATCTCCTAAAATAAAGTCAACATCATTAATTCTGACATCACTCCTGCCACAGGGTATATTCAGACGACACAATGGAACAGATAAACAATTCCCAATGACCAGTATCAATATACTGTTAATTAGCAAGTATTTCCAAAATAGAAATAGAATCTTATACTAATAATGAGAAATTAAGCCAACTCGAGAATCATAGAATCCCTACTGTGTGAAAGCAAGCCAGTCAGACCATTGAGTCCACACTGACCTGCCAAAGAACATCCCACCCAGACCCAGACCCCCTGACCCATCCCTGTAACCCTGTATTTTCCATGGCTAATCCGCCTAGCCTGAACTTCCCTGGACACTCTGGGCAGTTTAGCATGGCCAATCCAACGAACCTGCACCCTTTGGACGATGGGAGGAAACCCACATAGACATGGAAAGAATGTAAGTTCCACAGTTAACCCTGCACCTTTTCTTATTCTTCTATGGGCTAACTCTAATTGCTCTTGAACTAATTAGCTCCTGGGCCATTTCAGAGGGCAGTTAAGAGTCAATTATATTGCTGTGTGCCTGCAGTCATGCAACTAGAGTAAGTAAGGTCAGCAGATGCATTTCCTTAAAAGACATCGATGAACCAGATAGGATTTTATAATAATTGACAATGCTTACAAGGCCATTAACCTGGCTTCATTTTCAATTATAGATTTTAATTTAAATTTTAACATGATAGTATTCAACCCCATGTTTCATAATTATTAACCTGAGGCTCTTGATTAGGAGTCCAGTGACATTACCACTAAGCCACCACCTCCCTCCTCCTTAAGGATAATGACCTTTTTCGGTCTCCAACACCTCATATGTTCTGTTTGCTACACACTGTAAATACATTGAAGTGAGTTAAGGTAGAACTTGCCATTGGCCCAGAGGACACTGGCTGCTCTCATAGAGATGACAACAGCTTAACACAAGCGTCATCATGCCTCGGATAAAGAGTGAGGTTAAAGCGGGACATGACCTTAAATTAATCCTTCGTGTGACCTCAGTTGGCACATGAATTAAACCTCGGCTGTCGGCATCACTGTAGTAGTGGTTTGTCACAGATTTCACTCACTGGTACAATTACAAATGTCACCAGCTTAGTTTCTAATTCTTATCAATTTGCTTTTCCATGCACTGTCTTGATGCAAAAGTAGTATATTGGTTCTCTTGAACAATGCATATCTCCCACATTGTGTTTTTCACCACTCTGAAAACATCTGTCACTTCATTTCAGCTTCTCCCCTCACAGCGATTACTATTCTGTTCACTATCTCCTCAGTTTTCTGTTTGCCAAGGTTTACTGCCAGTTGTGTTTTTGGGACAGATTGTAACCATCAGCCAAAACAGCAACCTCTCTGAACTTAGAAGCCTTACAGACTTCCAGATGGTAGACAGGGATCACTGCTTTTAAAGTTTTCCATTAACAGGACCTCTCTGAAATTTTCAAAATCTTGCTCAGACTGCTTGCTCCATACCATCAATCAAATTCAATGTCTTGTATAAACAAATTCCAAAAATGTTCTGATTCCACCTCTTCCTCTGATTTCTAAACTTTTGTCTGCAAGCTTTTGGAACTAATTCAAATGTATTAAGCACAGTAGTATTAATCATGTTATAACATTGGACTGTTCACCTAGAAGATCTGAACAACCTGCAACACTTGGTTCACAATTCTCTCCGCCATTGAAACTCACAGCAACTTTCTCAAATGATACAGAATATATTTCAACTCCCTCTTCAATAAATTTAGGTACCAGACAAATATTTCTTACCAAATTAAAATCAATTCATAGCAAAGTGTTTCAACAATTCTCAGTTCACGTTATCAAAACGGTTCTTGGCTCAGTTCAAATTTTATGGCCTCGCTCAATCTTTGTTATTCAACACTTTCTTATATTGCTGAAATTTGTCAAATCTTTTCTTCTTATATTCAACTTGAATTTGCAGAATACCAATAAAGGAGAAACAAATATTTATACAGTTTGAGAAGAGAATGGTGATTGATTGGCAAATACTCTGATTGGTAGAAGCACACCAGTTAATAATAACTGATAATTAACTTAAAGTTAAATTTTAAATCAGCTAGATTACTCTGATTTCTCAGTGCAATGTTTTGACCAAAATATCAGGGAATAGCTGTCTCTTATTGTTGAATTGAAACAAGTCCAGTGAATAGCATCGTCAGTCTGGCTTGTGATGTGGTGCACTTGCATGTATTACAAACTAAATATATTGACACACAATGTGATGTCCTTTGCAGATAGAAAGAACACGTGCGTGCACTGCATCTCTTTCAATATCAATAAATTTAGCTACTGTAGCTTCTTGTTCCTTGATCCAAACTATTGATACAAATTGTTAAAAAGGCCCAGCACTGATCCCTGGGGCACACCAATCATTACATTTTGCCAAACAGAGAAAGATCCATTTATGCCTACCATTTTCTGCCAATCAACAAATCTTCTACCCATGCCAATTTGCTACCTCCTTCACCACAAGCTTTTATTTTCTGCAGTAACCTTTGATGAGGCATTTTATCAAATGAGCTCTGGAAATCTTAAGTATAGTATGTCCACCAGATCCCCTTTAACCACAGCACAAGTTACTTCTTCGAAGAATTCCAATGAATTGATTAAATCCAATTGCCTTTCCACAAAATTATAGTGACTCTGTCTGATTAACTTGAACTTGTCCAAATTCCCTGCTGTAACATTTTTTACAATAGGTAACAGTTTCCCTCTGATGTTAAGCTAACCAGCCTGTCATTTTGCACTTTTTGCATATCGGCGTTTTTGAAAAAAGGCATTGCATTCACTGTTTTTGTATATAATGGAACCTTCCTAATCTAGGGGATTTTGGAAAATTTAAACACATGCATCAATTATTTCACCAACCACTATTTTTTTTTAAGAAAAGCCCAAGATGAAGTCCATCAGGACCTAAGATCTTGCAGCCCATAGCTACAACAATTTGTCCAGTGCCACTTCCCTTGTGATTGCAATTTTCTTACAATTTTTTGGTCTGCCTTCTATTTCCAGATTTACAGCTGTAACTAGGCTGTTACTTGCATTCCCTATAGTGAAGATTGATGTAAAATACCTGTTATCATCCTATTACAAAAGATAATCATTATTACAAACCATTTGCAAAGGTCCAGCATCTCAACATTGTAAGCTTCCACTTTAGTTGCCTTGAGACAGTGTTGCCCAATGCCTCAATGAAAATCTCATCCAAAACACCATTACCATCTCTTTATTGAAGAGTTTGTGCTTGTTAGAACATTGAGAAAAATGCTGTATAATTATTTATTTTTTCAAAAAATCTCCACCTCAATTATTAATTGAAGACTGGTTGCCCATTTAAGACATTTTCTACTTGATTATCAGTGTATTCCCAATATTAGAATCTGCACCAGACTCTCTACCCTCAGAAAACACAGATGCAAGTCTTTGGTGCATTGACACAATATCATAATAATCAACATTTGATTCAAGACTAAATAATAATAGCTGAGTATAAATATCGTAATAACCACTACAATCTGAAATTTTGTCAGCCTTTAACTGAACATTAACCTCTTTTCAGATGCTGTGCATTTCTTAATGAGAACAAATGAATTGTTGAAGTCATATAGAATTCTCAGTGTTTGATCTTGGTTTATGTATTCAATTTTACTAATTCGTAGATGATGTCTGATTACTTACAAAATTTACAATTGACAATATAATATCTGACAAAATATATTGTTCATTTCAGAGACCTGATACACTAATTTTAAAATCATTTTAGACAAGGTAATCTTACACCATAGCTGTAGACCTCCTTTCCAATTAGATTCAATGGTCTGAATTTCTGAAATGTTCTCCTGCACAACCACCAAAACTTTGCCAGAAGACCTACGGAAACCCTGGAAAAACAGCATAAACAGTCAAAATGAAGACTTTCCAGGGTTTCCATGGCTCTTACACCAGCACTCTGACAGACAAATAGGAGATCTCCATGAAAATACACACTCAAAGATTTCTAAATACAAGAACTGCTTTGCTTTCTAACCCTTGTCAATTACCAAGTATTGAATTTGTTATTATTCATAACAGGTTATCCAATGGAAATTTACAAAAACGTTGTTGATTGGTTGTTGCACTCCCACTTCAGTCAACCACAGAGCAGAAAAATACAATCAAATAAATCAATGCTGAAGGAAAGTTATCAGATGCTGTATTTACAGAAAAATATGGAAGAAAGTAACTTGATAGCTTACCCAGACTGACTTGTAGCTGGCCCTTCTGATCCTGGTTGGGCTATGTCAGGTGTGAGAACGTAAAGGCTATTATTCTTCGGCAAGTGAAGAGACCTCAGAATAGTCTGCAGATGAGAAGCGATCAAATTAAAACTCAAGGATTTAAAACAGATCAAACTCAGTAAAAATAAGGTAATTCAAAAAGTAACAACCACCATGCTAACAATCGAGAAATCTAAATCCGAAAACTAAACAGTGCCAAATGTCTGATCACCACAGTCCTCACATCAATTTGATAACAAGATCAAATCTCACAGGGTATGAATCCTCAGTACAGTGCATGCTTACTCCCCAAAGCCTATCCGCTATCTACAAGGAAGTAGTCAGGAGTGAGATGAAATGTTTTCCACTTGCCTGGCTGAATTCAGTTTGAATAATACTCACAAAGCTCAGCGCTATCCAAGACAAAGCAACTCACTTGATTAGCATTTCATCCACCAACAATGTATAGTGACATTAGCATGTTACATCTACAAGACGCACTGCAATGCCCTTGGCTCTTTTCACAGCACTTCCAAGCCTGTAACCTCTACCACCTGGAAGATCAAAGGCAGCAGAAACGATGGAAATACCAGCACCTACAATCGACTCACCATCGTGATTTGCAACTATATTGCGTTACTTCACTGTCATAAGGTCAAAATCCTGGAACCTCCTTTCTAACAGCTACGCAGAAAAGGTAGCACTCCACCTTATTCAGAACAATTCAAAATAAACAGTAAACATTTGACTAGCCCAAGATATCTTGCGAATGCATAAATACAAAAGTGCTGCTCTCCTACAGCTCATCATCACTGCCATTAGTTCTTCAATGAAGGACATAACATCCCTATGTGAATTTACTTCACGCACATGAAGACAATTACATAAATGTATTGCACAGGGACTGCTAAATTAAAAGACCAAGGATGTTCCTGTAATCACATAATACAATGATAAGAGAATTGAGTAATTATAAAATATCAATTTCCAATTAGTCTACAATATCTACAACAGATCCAGTAAAATGCAAGGAAAAGTACAATAATGGAGAACTTTAAAAAATATAGAAAACTTTAAAGCCATTTCAAAAACAGTCCATACAATAAGATAAAATTAGAAATAAACCTGGCTGCACAAGGACAGAAACAAGAATCTCATATCCAAGTTGTCATATCATTATTTTACCTCTGTAAAAAACACAATTTAGCATCTGCTTAGAAAACAAAATTGCTGTCACAACCATATTAGCAAAGCAAACATCTAGTAGTGCACAGATCTTGCTGAATTTAATAAACTGCAAATGTTAGCAAATTCTATATAGCACTGCAATACGTGATGGAGCTCGTTGGATAAATAAACGAATGAATAGATTAACTTTATACCATTTACTTCATCTTTCGGCTGTTCGGATGACATTTCAATATTAGGTTGGCTATTGAGTTGATGAGTTATCAAGGGGAGTTGATGGCCTAGTGGTATTATTGCTGGACTGTTAACCCAGAGATTCAGATAGCGTTCAGGGTACCCAGGTTCAAATCCCACCACGGCAGATAGATGAATTTGAATTCAGTAAATATCTGGAATGAAGAATGTAATGACTGCTTTAAATCCACTGCCAATTGTCTGCAAAATCCATCTGGTTCACTAATGTCCTTTAGGGAAATCTGCCATCCTTACCTGGTCTACTTACTTGCCATTCCAGATGCACTGCAATGTGGCTGACTCTCAACTTCCCTGTGGGCAATTAGGAATGGGCAATAAGTGCTGCCTAGCCAGCAATGCCCTCATCCCACGAACAAATGAGAGGAGCTGGAGAAGCATCAAAAAATACCAAAGGATGGAAATAGCAGAGACACAGGTCATTTACCTTTTAATCCTAGAGGCCTGGAGATTTGGCCCGTGTTCAATAAAGGACATATGATTAAGGTTTTGGAGAAGATTTGTGGCTCAGGTTACGAATCCGGTTGTCTGATTGCTTGCTGAGCTGGTGGGCTTGTTTTCAGACATTTCATCTGATGATGCTAGGTAATATCATCAGTGAGTCTCCAGTGAAGCTTTGGTGTACTGTCCCTCTTGCTATTTATGGGTCTTGGTTTGTTGTGATAGGTGGTATCATTTCCAGTGGTTCTGTTTTTGAGAAGTTGGTAAATGGGGTCCAGAACTAAATATTTGTTAATGGAGTTCCGATTAAAATATCAGGCCTCTCAAACTTCCGCCCATGTCTTTGTTTTGCCTGTCCCAGGATGGATACATTGTCCCTGTCGAACTGGTGGCCTTTTTCATCTGTACGTATGGGATGCGTGACATGTCAGTCATGTCTTTTGGTGACCAGTCTCTCAGTCAACTGGGACCCATTATAGAAAGGCAGCAAAAATGTATGGTCAAATCATGCATAGCAATTTGTACTTTTTGATGATCCAACAAAAAATGTTGGTAAAGACAGTGTAGTTAATGTGGCATATTTTAATCTTCATCTGATAATATGCTACATAACAAGCTTGTCAGCAAAGTTAGAATGCATGGAATAATAGGGACAAGAAGCAGCATAAACAGAAAAAAATGGGTTGAGAGAGAGGGAACAACGATAGTTTTTTGGATTGGAGACAAGTACATTGTCTTGAAATACATTAATGAGCAGAGGTTACAGCCCTAAAATGTACAAATGACAATGCTTGGAAGTATTGAGAACTGTGAGGAGGACAGCAACAAAATTCAACATCGTAGAGACACGCAGAGTCAATGTGCCATCTATCGAAAAATTAAAGCTAATGCAGAAAAGTATAAAATGATTAATTATGGTAGGGAATGGCCAGCAAGGTTAAGATGAAGCAGTTGTTATTATCTCAGCTGATATTACTACTGGTCAAGTCTGATCCCAGACTGAAATTTGGTTTGATAGATTTTCGTTTAGGTTTTAATTAGTCGGTCTTTCACTGAAACACAGATTCATCGCACCAGATGCGATTTTAACAATAAAACAGAAATTCATGACACAAAAACAAAAAAAACCAAACTATTTACATATAACACAAGTTTAAAGATTTTGAAAAATATGGTAAAATACAATCCCACTCATCACAACAGAACTCCTTTACAATGTTCACACCAGAAAGAATTCCATTCTCTGGGCTTAGTCTAAATTTCGTTTAATAGTGGCTTCAATTCCCAATGTTGAGAATCTAATAGCTTTTTCCTCGAATCTTCATACAACTGAGCTTAGACTTTTTCAGTTTCAAATCATTCCCAACGACATTAAAAAAAAAACTACTGGCCTGGAACTTGCAAACTAAACTACTTCCACAGAGCTAACCAAATTTTAAACCAATTCCTTTTCATGTGGACCAACTTTTTTGCATATCAATCTTCTACGAAACTGCCCAATTCAAAAGGTCTTCCTTAACGTGGGGGAGACATGGGGGACTCACCCCCATCCAAAAAAAAATCATTCTCTGACCTTCTAAACTGAAAGCCTGATGCACATCTCTTTATTTGCTTGTAAAAGCTCTCCCGACATAAACAAATTACCCACAAACTCCAAGATTCTCTCTTTCAAATTTTTTTAATAAAAGAATTCACCATGGCGGCAGAAAAACGCACATAATCACTAAACTCTTTCAGACACACAGATCAAAATCACATGCCCCGGTTCAAACTCTAAATTAAATATTAAAATTAAATACATCACAAACCTTACATCACAAAGGAGTTGTAAAAGGGATGCTGGAATAGAGGAACTGAAGGTATAAATCAGTGCAGGTGGCAGGACAGGTTGAAAAGGCAGTTAATAAAGCATACAAGGTCGTGAGCTATACTGAGTGTACAAAATGAAGTTATGATAAAACACTGGTTTGACCTCAATGAGGGTAGTGTGTTCAAATCTGGTCACCACCCTTCAAAAAGATTATGATGGCATTAGAAAGGGTTCCAGATGGATCGGAGAAGAAGGGGATCTCCTCCTTGACTGACCTCCTCCTTGCACTCCCTTGATAGCAAAAGCATCCTTCCTCAGGTAAAGAATCCAAAACTGCACACAATATTCCAGGTGCAGCCTCAACTTTTATGCACGGTTTGAGGCACAAAACGACGTGGCATTGAGGAGGTCCACACCCCCTCCCAATGACCAGGTGCTGTGCCTTGCCATGGCAGAAATTAGGAAAACCCTGTGCAAAGTCAACCCATGTAAGGCTGCTGGACCAGATAACATCCCTGGCAGAGTGCTCAGAGGATGCCCTGACGTACTGGTAGATGTTATCACAGACATCTTCAACATCTCCTTGAGTTGTGCCATAGTTCCAGTGTGCTTCCAGGCCACGAACATTGTGCCAAAGTAGTCTTCAGCGACCTGTCTTAATGACTACCACCCTAATGCACTTACACCCCTGGTCATGTAGTGCTTTGAAAGGCTCGTCATGAGGAATATTAAGACACTGCTACCTCCCCTCAATGGATACCCTGCAGTTCACGTATCAAGACAACTGCTCAACAGATGTCATTTCCACTATCTGCCCCTCACCCACCTGGAGAAGAAGGACCACGGTGTTCACAGACTTCAGTTCAGCATTTAACACTAAAATTCCTCAGCGCCTGATTGGAAAGCTGAGTCTGTCGGGCATGAATACCTCCCTCTAAGTGGATCCTGGACTTCCTGACAGTCCAGATCGAGAACAGCATCTCCAAAACCATCATAGTGAGCAGAGGGCCGCCCAGGGCGGTGTGCTTGGTCCACTGCTGTTCAGCCTGCTGACACACAACTGTGCAGCGATGCACAGGTCAAATCACATCATCAAGTTCACTGATAGTACAACTGTAGTGGGTCTCATCCGCAAGAACAATGAGTCAGCATACAGAGAGAAGGTGCAGCAGCTAATGGACTGGTACAGAGCCAATAACCTGTCTCTGAGTGTGAACAAGATGAAAGAGATGATTTTTGATTTCAGGAGGCACAGAGCGACCATTCTTCACTGAACATCGACGGCTCCCCCATGGACATCATGAAGAGCACAAATTTCTTGATGTACACCTGGCAGAAAACCTCACATGGACCCTCAACACAAGCTCCATAGCAAAGAAAGCCCAGCAGTGTCTCTACTTTGTGCAGGCTGAGGAAAGCCCACCACCCACCCCCATCTTCACCACATTCTACAGAGGGTTCATTGAGAATACCCTGAGTTCCTGCATCACTGCCTCGTTTGGGAATTGCATCACCTTGGATCGTAAGACCAGACAGAGGACAACAGAGAAGATCGGGGACTCTGTTCCCTTCATTACAGATATTTACTCTGCCTGGAAAGGATTCTGAGAGATAGGATTCACTACTATTTGGAAAAACAGAGTTTGATTAAAGATAGTCAGCATGGCTTTGTGAGGGGCAGGTCATGCCTCATGAGCCTTATTGAGTTCTTTGAGGATGTGACGAGACAAGTTGATTAAGGTCGAGCAGTGGATGTAGTGTAAATGGATTTCAGTAAAGCATTCCCCACAGTAGGCTCAATCAGGAAGTTAGGAGGTATGAGACACAGGGAAATTTGGCTGTCTGGGTACAGAATTGGCTGGCCAAAAGAAGACGAGTGGTAGTGGATGGAAAGTATTCCGCCTGGAGGTCTGTGACAAGTGGAGCCCCACAGGGATGTGTTCTTGGGCCTCAGCTCTTTGTAATTTTTATAAATGACTTGGATGACAAAGTGGAAGGGTGGGTTAGTAAGTTTGCCGATGACAGAAAGGTTGGTGGTGTTGTAGACAGAGTGTCGAGGGCTGTTGCAGGCTACAACAAGATATTGACAGGATGCAGAACTGGTCTGAGAAGTAGCAAATGGAATTCAACCTGGATAACTGTGAAGTTTTCCTATTGGAAGGTCAAATTTGAATGCTGAATACAGGGTTAAAAACAGGATTCGTGGCAGTGTGGAGGAACAGTGGGATCTTGGGGTCCACATACATAGATCCTTCAAAGTTGCCACCTAAGTTGATAGGGCTGTTAAGAAGGCTTACAGTGCTTTGGCTTTCATTAACAAGGGGATTCGATTTGAGTAGTGAGGTTTTGCTGCAGCTCTATAGACCACACTTGGAATATTGTGTCCAGTTCTGGTCACCTCATTATAGGAGGATGTAGAAGTTTTAGAGAGGGTGTAGAGGAGATTTACCAAGATGCTGCCTAGATTTGAGGGCTTACCTTATGAAGAGAGATTGAATGAGCAAGGGCTTTTCACACTGGAGACAAGGAAGAAAGAGAGGTGACTTGATAGAGGTGTACAAGGTAATGTAGACTTTTCCCCCAGGTCTGTCACGGGAGGTCATAATTTAATGGTGATTGGAGGGAGGTATGGGGAAATGTCAGAGATAGGTTCTTTACACAGAAAATGGCGGGTGCGTGGAATGCACTGCCAGAGGGACATTTAAGTGACTGCTGGACAAGCACATGGACGGCAATAAATTGAGGGGTGTGCAGGTCATTTGATCTTAGATGAAGGTAAATGCTCAGCACAACATCGTGGACCGAAGGACCTGTACTGTGCTGTGCTATGCTATTCTATGTTCTATAACTGTTTTCTTTAAATGGATTTCTGTGGTACCCTACTAATCACTGCCTGTCATTCAGAAAAAGACCCATTTATTCCTATTCTTTGGTTCACAGACAGGAAACAGTTTTCCATCCATCTCAGTACACTACCCCTAATCCAATGAGATTTAATTAAAACGTTAATCTCTTTTGTGGGAATTGTCAAGAGCCTTCTGAAAGTCCAATTAAACCATGTCCTTGGCTCCTCTGATCAACTCGACTAGTTACATCCTCAAAGAATAAATTTATCAAGCATGATCTGCCTTTTGTAAATCCATTCTGGATTCTGCCACTGTTTTCCAAGTAAAATCCTTGATAATGAACTCTCGCATCTTCCCCATTATCAATGTCAGGCTCACTGGTCTACAATTTCTTGTTTTCTCTCTGCCTCCCTTTTTAAATAGTGAAGTTACTTTAGCTATCCTCAAGCAGTTGAAAGAATGGCTGGAGAGATTGTGTAGTAAAGTGGATTGAGATTCTTGAGGCCTTGGGGCAGATTCTGGAGAGGGTGGAGTTTTACAAGCCAGATAGTTGCTGCCCAACAGGGAAGTGACCAATATCCTCAGGGGTGTTCACATACCATGAGGGAGTGTTTAAAATAGAACAGCATGGGGAGGAAACCTGATGGATGAGAACAAAAGTGAGGAAAAATAAGATGGAAATGGAAATTAGAAAGCAGAGAAAACAAAAATGAGTAGCCTAACAGCAAATAATTCAACATTACCTCCATGTTCTTGTACTTGTGCCCCTATTAATAAGGACAAGAATATTGTATGCTATATTCACTGCTCTCTCTCCTGTTCTGCCCATTGCAATGATCTGTGCGTACATACACTCATGTCCCTCTGCTCCTGCACTCCACTCCATCCTTAGAATTATACCCCATTTTACACTGTCTTTCAACATTCTTCTGACCAAAATGCATCATTTCACACTTCTCTACATTAAAATATTTGCCCACTTCAACATTGCCTATGCCCTTCTGGATAAAATTCCAAACATTCTCTAACTTCTGGCAGAATAAATTCCTTCACATCTCAGTTTTGAATGAAAGTCCCCTTATTCTCTAACTGTGTCTCCTAGCTCAAGACTCTCTCATTAGTGGAGACATCTTGACAACAGGAATTAGCCTCGTGAGTAGCCTCTTGAAATGCCCCCAGTGCTAGCATACCCATTTTTAAAATACCAAGAACTAAACTGTACGCAATACTCCGTATGTGGCCTCTCCAACATCCTGCAGATTTGGGACAAGACTTTTCAATTTTAAATTCCAACCCACTCGCAAGACCAAAATTCTATTTACCTTCTTAATGACTTGCTGCACCAAAATGTTACCAAATTGTATTTTATACATAAATGGACCTAGATCACACTGTACTACAATTGGTTGCCACCTCGCTCTATTTAAATAACAATCTGCCGACCAAAGTACACGACCTCATACTTTGAGACATGAAATTCCATCTGAGACTTTTTTGCCCACTCAGTCAACCTATTTATATCCCCTTGTAGATTCATTGCATCCTCGTCACAACATGCCCTTCCACTTATTTTTGTACCATCAGCACATTTAGATACTTTACACTCTCCTCTCTCTCTTCCAAGTCATTAACATGGATAGAAATAATTGAGGTTCTTGGACTAATCCTCGAGGAACTCTCCTAGTTATGTCTTTGCAACCTGAACAAAACCTATTAATCCCAACTTTCTATGAACCAATCCTCATCCATGCTAATGGATTAACTTTAATATTGTCCGTCTGATGTGGCACCTTTTCAAAGTCATAGGTCTTCTAGAAGACCAAATGCATTACATCTACCACTCCTTTATAGACTCAACTGGTTAGATCCTCAAAGAACTCTTGTAAATTTTGTCAAACATAACTTTCCTTTCACAAAACCACACTGACACTGTTTGATTGTATTAAGCGTTTCTAAATTTGCAAGTATTTCTTCCTTAATTATATTTTCTAGATTTTCCCCAATAACAAATTTTAGGTTAATTGACCTATAGTTTCTTGCTTTATTTCACCCAGTCTTCTTGAACACAGTGGTCATGTTAACCTTTTTCCTAGAACTATCTCAGAATCTTGCCAATATTTCAACCAAGGCTCCCACTTTCCCTGCAGCCATTTTCTTTAAAACTTTAGTATTCAGGTAATCAGTTTCTGGTGACCTTTCTGCCTTTGGTCTCATTAATTTGTCAATAACTGGTTCAAGAAATCAGCTTACCACCACTTCAATGGCCGCTAGGGACAGGCAATAAATGCTGTCCAGCAAGCAATGCCCAAATCTCATGAGTGAATAAAAAAAACCTTTATCCCCTGTGATAGAGACTGTTACGAGATCTTTCATACCATTATCACCTTGCTTATTGTCTGTTTTGTAATGTTTATAGTATCTTAAACCATGGAGACCGATGCAAAATATTGATTGAATTTTCTGTCATTTCCCTGCTCCCTATTATTGACTCTCCAGTTGCATCCTCCAAGGGTCCTACATTTACTTCAGCTATTCACTTTCTTATTATATATGTCCACAGAAGCTGCTGCTGTTTGCTTTGGATTTCTTGCCAATCAATTTCTTACTAAAATTTTCTTGCCCTTTCTTAGCTTTTTAGTCATCTGCTGCTGTCACTGAAAAAAAAATCCCAATCCTTTAGCCTGCCCCTAATTTATGGTGCTTCGTATGTTTTAATTGTTGATTAAATATTCTTTTTGACATACATTTTCCTCAGAATCCTCCTTTCTTATCTGAATAAATTTTAGCTGAGTATTATCAAATATCTGCTTAAATGTCTGCTATTGTACATCCAATGACATTCTTCCATTGTATTTTCCCCAGCCTGCTTTAGAAACTCTTTCTTCATATTACTGCAAGTGCCTTTTTTTTAAGCTGAGGTAACTGGTTTGAGATCTAAGTTGCTCTCCCTCAAACTGAATTTGAAATTCTACCAAGTTGTGAATGTTAGCCACTGGAGGATCCTGAAATCTCTTATTAATCCTATCTCTTGCACATTATTAGATCGAAGATTGCACAACTACCTGGTATAGGTTATGTACTGCACTAAGAAACAATCCCTGATGCACTCTACAAATGTGTCCCCCGTGGTACCTTCGCCTATTTAATTTGTCCAGTCATTTTGTCAATTAAACTTACTGATGACAATTGTAGCATTCTTTCATGGCTCAATTATTTCTCAATTAATACTTGGTCCTAAACTGAGCCAATTCTTCAGAGTCTACAGATGATTCCCATCAATGTCTTCTTTCCATTACTATTCCTCATTTCCACATAATGATCTTCTGTACTCATATGACAACCCATCACTACATTGTTTAGACTTGCTAGGATAGTGTGCTGGAAACCAAGTCCCACTATTGCTGAAGTATTCATTACAGAAGACAAAAAATTCAAAAAGTTTCCTGATTTTCAGATCCAGGTTGATAAAGAGCATGAACCAAGTTACTGTACTGAACAAGATTCATTATTTATTGTAGATACTTGAATTCTCACTCCAGGTAAACAGTTATAAAACACTGGCACATAATGCCACGAATTAAAGCTTTAATCCTCTTTTCAACATCCTTTTACTTGCACCCACAACCAGAAAGGGATAGGATAAAATAGGTCATGGATGGACAGAAAAAAATTCTGAAAAGACAGTTCAGTAGTTTTCAATGCCAAGTAATGTTGTTGAGATGATCCTTATGAATCTTCTGCTGGCCAGCCCATCACTTCAGTTGTCTTCCTCTGGATGCTTTCAGAAGTTGGAGAGACATACAACGTAGCCAATATATTTATAACAAGTTGCTGACTGAACAGTTATTCGTCAATGTTTACAACAACTGCTGCAAGCAAGGTAAATGGGTTTTCTGCAGATTAAGTGAGTTTTAAAGTTTCTAGAGAGAACACAGACGACTCCCAAGCTGGGAAAGAAATGAACATTTCTCTCGCCCTTGTTTCCAGCTTCAAGCTGTTCAGTTACACAAGAACAAATCACAATTATTGGCAGGCAAAAAGGTCTAACATTGGACTAGTGACCAGTTGTCATCGACCAATCAACTGCTTCATTCTGTGAAAAAGCTGCATTGGTACACCACCTCTACTCGAAATGATCTGCAACTCAAAACTCCAACTATATTCATTCAAACAGTTGTTTACACAATTCCTGGCATGAGTTTCAGGTAATTTGTTTTTCAAAACAGCAGCCACTTTGTCTTACACCAATTTTAAAACAACTCTTTCTCATTTCAGTCCCCAGTGATTAAAAGCACAAAATAAAATACATAGTTCTTAAAGCAGTGAAACCAGCCTTTATTAACAAAGCTACCCCTACTTCCTTTTCTTTTTGATCTATTCTTCCTAGCTGAACAGTTAATAATATTGAGTTCCCAATCTTGGTCACCCTACAACCACATCTCTATAATAACTATCAAGCCATATTCATTTTTTTCTGTTTTTGTCATTAATTCATCCATGTGCTCTATGACATACAAATACTGTGCATTCCGGTAAAGAGTCTTAGTGGTGACTTTTTACTGTTATTACTTCCTCTAGCTCTGATTTCAGCTGCACTCTTCTACCCCTTCCTGTTACATTTTGATTACCATTTGTCTCTTCATTACACTACACCTCAGCTCTCTCATTTTATTATCAATTTTTTTTAAGCTTCTCTTCAACTAAACTCTCCCTAAACACCCCTCCCCCCAACCAATTGGTTTACAGCCCTATGTAGAACCCTAGTCATATGATTCATCGGGATACTGGTTCGACAATGGCTGAAATGAAGCCTGTTTCAATTGCAGCTCACTTTTCCTAATAATGGTGCTACTGCTCTACGAACCATAACCCATTCCTGCCACACCAATCTTTGAGCTGCACAGTTACCTCTCAACTTATTTAGCTGAAGCCAATTCAGATGTTGCTTAGGAGTGTAACTGGGAATTACCACCACAGTGGTTCCACCTTTAACTTGAGCCTAACCTGCTCATAACCCTTCAGCAGAGCTTCTGTCCTAATCTTATGTTGTTGCTACCTGTGTAGACCAAGACAACTGGATCCTTCCCTTCATATTTGAAGTTCCTCTCCACCCAAAAGAAATGTCCTAAACATTGGTACCACATAAGGAGAATCACTGCCTTTGCTGCAGAGAACACTATCTATGCTATCCCCTATTACATTTTTCTCCCCAACTACATTACGCTCTGGAGAGTTCACTCATTCACCTTGAAGACTATGTCCTCATCCACATTGGAAGCAAAAACCTTGTACCTCTTAAGAGCTGTGGCGCCTCCAAATCTAAACTGCAGTTCCCGATACCTGCATCGCTTCACATCCTCCTGCCTCTGATTACAAACCAAATGCAATTCGTCGAAGGGGTGTGATTGCCTCCTGAAACAGTGTCCAGGTGCCTGTAATTCTTCCTGATGTGCCAGTGTTCCATTCATATTCCAGCAAATCAAAACTAATCCCAACTACCTCAAATCGCGAACAATTGTTGGAGGTCACATTATAGCGGCAACATATTGCCTGTCTAGCCATCGGTATTCTATTTAACTAAATTGGATGTTAAATATTTTAAAAGTGAAGTTGTTCAGCTGGAATATCATCCCCTAATTTTAACAATGTAAAAGTCAAATTGTTTAGACTTTTTTTTAAAAAGGTCACATTTAGGGGATCGAATGAGATAGCAAGAATCCAGAGAAAGTATATTCCTGTCAGGGTGAAAGGGAAGACTGGTAGGTATAGGGAATGCTGGATGACTAAAGAAATTGAGGGTTTGGTTAAGAAAAAGGAGGAAGCATATGTCAGGTATAGACAGGATAGATCAAGTGAATCCTTAGAGTATAAGCAAAGTAGGAGTATACTTAAGAGGGAAATCAGGAAGGCAAAATGGGGACATGAGATAGCTTTGGCAAATAGAGTTAAGGAGAATCCAAAGGGTTTTTACAAATATATTAAGGACAAAAGGGTAACTAGGGCCCCTCAAAGATCAGCAAGGCAGCCTTTGTGTGGAACCACAGAAAATGGGGGAGATACTAAAGGAATATTTTGTATCAGTATTTACTGTGGAAAAGGATATGGAAGATATAGACTGTAGGGAAATAGATGGTGACATCTTGCAAAATGTCCAGATTACAGAGGAAGTGCTGGAGGTCTTGAAACGGTTAAAGGTGGATAACTCCCCAGGACCTGATCTGTGTACCCGAGAACTCTGTGGGAAGCTAGAGAAGTGGCAAACGTGGTGCCACTGCTTAAGAAGGGTGGTAAGGACAAGCCAGGGAATATAGACCAGTGACCCTGACCTCGGTGGTGGGCAAGTTGTTGGAGGAAATCCTGAGGGACAGGATGTACATGTATTTGGAAAGGCAAGGACTGATTAGGGATAGTCAACATGGCTTTGTGCGTGGGGAATCACGTCTCACAAACTTGATTGAGTTTTTTGAAGAAGTAACAAAGAAGATTGATGAAGGCAGAGTAGTAGATGTGATCTATATGGACTTCAGTAAGGCATTCGACAAGGTTCCCCATGGGAGATTGATTAGCAAGGTTAGATGTCATGGAATACAGGGAGAACTAGCCATTTGGATACAGAACTGGCTCAAAAGGTAGAAGACGGAGGGTGGTGGTGGACGGTTGTTTTTCAGACTGGAGGCCTGTGACTAGTGGAGTGCCACAAGGATCGGTGCTGGGTCCTCTACTTTTTGTCATTTACACAAATGATTTGGATGCGAGCATAAGAGGTACAATTAGTAAGTTTGCAGATGACACCAAAATTGGAGGCGTAGTGGACAGCGAAGAGGGTTACCTCAGATTATAACAGGATCTTGACCAGATGGGCCAATGGGCTGAGAAGCGGCAGATGGAGTTTAATTCAGATAAATGCAAGGTGCTGCATTTTGGGAAAGCAAATCTTTGCAGGACTTATACACTTAATGGCAAGTCCTAGGGAGTGTTGCTGAACAAAGAGACCTTGGAGTGCAGGTTCAAAGTGGAGTCGCAGGTAGATAGGATAGTGAAGAAGGCGTTTGGTATGCTTTCCTTTATTGGTCAGAGTATTGAGTACAGGAGTTGGGAGGTCATGTTGCGGCTGTACAGGACATTGGTTAGGCCACTGTTGGAATATTGCGTGCAATTCTGGTCTCCTTCCTATCGGAAAAGATGTTGTAAAACTTGAAAGGGATCAGAAAAGATTTACAAGGATGTTGCCAGGGTTGGAGGATCTGAGCTACAGGGAGAGGCTGAACAGGCTGGGGCTGTTTTCTCTGGAGTGTCGGAGGCGGAGGGGTGACCTTATAGCAGTTTACAAAATTATGAGGGGCATGAATAATATAAATAGACAAAGTCTTTTCCCTGGGGTTGGGAAGTCCAGAACTAGAGGGCATAGGTTTAGGGTGAGGGGGGAAAGATACAAAAGAGACCTACGAGGCAACTTTTTCACGCAGAGGGTGGTATGTGTATGGAATGAGCTGCCAGAGGATGTGGTGGAGGCTGGTACAATTGCAACATTTAAGAGGCATTTGGATGGGTATATGAATAGGAAGGGTTTGGAGGGATATTGGCCAGGTGCTGGCAGGTGGAACTAGATTGGGTTGGGATATCTGGTCGTCTCAGACGGTTTGGACCAAAAGGTCTATTTCCATACTGCACATCTCTATGACTATGATATGGATACTACTTTTGAGGGGCTGAAATTCACACGCAATGAATTACGGTAATTCCATGAATGCTACAGGGGAACTGAGCTCAGGTGAGCTACACATAAAGGGAGGTTGTCACTTGACTCTGACCTGCTGCATCTTAAACTTGCAGGCCAAATCTTCCATTTCCCTCAGTTTTCTTTCTTCTACTGTTGTTTTATTTTTCCAGACTAACATTTTAAGATTTTACTTCCAATAAAAAAAGATCATACATTTGATCCTTGTACAGTCTCACCAATCACTGTATTGAGAAGTCATCCACAACTGTACGGTAATTATAGTGAAGTAAATGCATATAAGCCTATCTTACATAGAAAATAATGGTGTGATAAACTTTGTATCACACTAATTATACTAATTATTGTGCTCATTCGATAACGAACTTAAAATCATAGTCACAAAGTGTGGCGCTGGAAAAGCACAGCAGGTCAGGCACCAGCCAAGGAGCAGGAGAGTTGATGTTTCAGGCATAAGCCCTGCATCAGGAATTCCTGATGCAGGGCTTATGCCCAAAATGTTAACTCTCCTGCTCTTTGGATGCTGTCTGACCTGCTGTGCTTTTCCAGAACCCCACTTTTTGATTCTGACCTCCAGCATCTTCAGTCCTAACCTTCTTCTTAAGAAATTCATAGCCTAACGTTGGTATGAATTGTACATCAAAACACTTAGTAGCACCAAAAAAAAATTCATTTCCTCATCATAACATTTATGCACAGGATATACCTTGACTCTCAAATGTTGATCAGTTATCTGTGAAGAGCTAGGGTCGACTTTTGCAGGGGACACATGGAAAATTAGACTTTTTGGCCAAAATAGGGGTGTCGACTTTTACATGAGATAGACTTTTATTCGAATATATATGGTAATTGACCAAACAGAAGAGAACACAGGAAATACCCACCAATTCCTTGCTTTCGATGATGTCACATTTCGGTTCTATCTCCCATCACCACTGCTCATGTTGGTCTCTTCTATTAGATTTGCAAATGAAGCCAGGGTGTTAAATCGTAACCTACAATATTATGAAGGTGTGAGGGGCAAATTGTCTGAAATAGAGTGGGAAAACAAATTCAAAGTTCCGAAAGTACATTGCCAATGGATAGCTGTCTCCACTCTCTCTCTCCTTTTCTTTCTGAAGCTCCTATCCGCATATGCTCTCATGTTGTTTCACAACTACAGAAGTGTCCTCTCTGTGCTTTATTAGGTGCTGCTAACTGTCTCCCATACCTTTAGAAGCTAGTGACTATCTCTGGGTCTTTCTTTCTCCTAAACCAGACTCTATAAAACCATCCTCAAAAAACTCCAATAGATTCATCAAACATGACTGCTCATCTATATCCTATCAATTCTACAGGCCCATAAATCTATATAAACTATGCCTAATCAGATTACTGTCCAAGTGTACATTTCAAATATATATTATCCATTATAATAGATTCCAGCATTTTCCTTCCTCCCCCGATGTAATGCCAAGAGGTCTTTAGTTCCCCATTTTTTCTCTCTCTATCCTTTCTAAAATAGTGGTATGACATTTGCTACCTTACAATCTGCAGGAATCATTCCAGATCTTTAAGAGTTTTGAGAAATGGACACCAATGCATCTATTACCTCCACTGCTATCTTTCTCGACACTCTGGGATGTAGACTATCAAGTCCCAGAAACTTATTCAGCTTCAGTTCTATTAAATGCCTCCGACAGAACTTTCTTAGTGAGACTAACTTTCTTCAAATCCTCACTGCCTCTTGTCTCTTTTAATCTCGAATTGAGAGAGTTTCTCATATCTTCCTCAGTGAAGACCAAGTATTTATTTAGCATCACTGTCATCTCTCTATTCCCCATCATAAATTAACCCGACTTGGTCTGGAACAGACCTAAATGTTTCTTTTTTTAAAAAAAAAACTCATCAATAGAAGCTTTTACAGCTTGTTTTTATATTTTTGATACATTACATTCATATTCTATTCTTCATTATCTTGTTTGTACTGCATTATTGTATTCTAGTATTCTCTAAATCATCAGAATTATGACAATATCTGGCAACTTCATAAGCCTTTTCTTATAATCATTAATTTCGTTTACCAGCCATGGTTGACTGAATTCTTTTAGGGTTTATGTGCCTTGAAAGAATTACAGCTACTGTAAATTAAGTAATATTTCTTTAAACACTATCCATTGGCAATGTAATGTCATACCTTTCAATTTATTTACCCAATCATCTCTGGATTGGGTGGAAAAGCGCAGCAGGTCAGGCAGCATCAAAGGAGCAGGAGAATCGACGTTTCAGGCATAAGCCCTTCTTCAGGAAAGCTATTTTTTGGCTACACCCAGATTGGGCATTTAGCAATGTGAGATCCCCTTACTAATGTACTGACCCCACCCTTTATGATCAGCGCAGCATCACCTTTTCCTTTTTACCCTCAACAACAACACTAGCAATCTTCTTGTAACTATATTAGCTTTGGTCCTGTTAAGGTCCAACTAATCCAGCTTGTACAGGTCTCACCTGCCTCAATGTTTATCCTAATGCCTCAGAAATCTGATGTCTTCCCTCCAATACCAATTCTCCAGCCAGGTGCTGAAACATTCAATTGTCTTATACCAATATTCAAAGGCATCAAGCACTGGGTGCAATCCTGAGATTGCTGCTGAAGGCTCAGCTTTTTAATTTATTTCCAAAATGCCTAAAATCTAATCTCAGGGCCTCATCCAACTTCCTATCTATATTATTTGGTACCAATGCAGACCACTACCTCCAGTTGTTTATGCTCCCTCAATGAGCCTGACATGAGGGAGATAACACCATCCTAGAGCCATATTTACTGCCACAAAATCATCAGTCTGATCTCTTCGCATTGTTGCTTTTTGACTCTTCTTTATCCTCTCCTGTACAGATCAGTCACTAATGATGCCATGAACATGGCACTAGCTTAACTCTCCTAAGGAATCATTACCCTCACCAAATCCAAACAAGTCAAGTAGCAAGATCAACTTAAGGAGATTCATGCACCCTTGTTCTTCTCTTACACTTTCTGCTGGTCACCCATTTCCTCTTTTCCTGTTGGCTCTTAAACTGCAGTACAACCTTCCTAAATGTACTACCCACCCAGTTCTTTGCCTCATAGCTGCTTCAGCCAGTGCTTACACTCAGAGCTCAAGCTCTGGTAACACTTCCTGCATCTTCTAGGACACGTGGCATGCCCATGATTTCCCACATACAAGAGGATGTTGAATCCACTTAGTTGGGCTGTCACATCATGACTTTAAAAGCTATTCACTAAAATTTGAATAAGTAGAATAACTTACCACAAATTCACCAATCAACTTCTTCCTCTGCACTATAGTAACCAAAGAAACAACCAATTATGAAGGCTGAAAGAGGTAAATAAGAAAGGAGCACCTCTTTACCCCTCTTCACACACAGTGCAGACAAGGCCACTATTCAATTTAAAAAAACCAACATTCTCAGCCACGTTATGACACTGTTCCAGGGCAGTGCGACTCAAACCTGGGCCAGAGATAGACACTACTATTGTACAAGACCCCTAAGGCCTCTTCATATAATCCCCAAAAAACAACTGATTCAAGCTTTCGAAAACCATTTTAAGCTAGCTACCTTATTAACGAGCTGTAGCTGCAGCAAGATAGCTTGTAAATCTTTGTTCCAAGATAGAAATAAAGCTAAACTAATCTTAATTTAGTTAAAAGCTAAACTGAAGAAAAAAGTAGACTTCAAAGCCAGCTCTCAATACAGCCCAAAGTCATCAGTAAATCTGAAAATACAGCCTCCATACATTCATCCAAGTCAAGAACAAATTTGGTGAAAAGGTGAGATCCACAACACAAGTTCCGTGCCACAGCTTGTCAGAGTAATTTTCTTTGATTCTTTATACCTCTTCCTCCCTAAATAATTATTAGCTAATATCATAAGGTAACTCCAAGTAGAGGCAATCTGCCAGTTGCGAACATGTTCCATTCTGGAGTCAATTCTTCAGTTGATTTCTTTGCAAGTCCGAACACAATACAGAACAATGTGAAGCTGCTGCTCCTAAGTACAGGAAATGTTTATTTTGTTGGATCTTTAAAATCAAACCCCTGTAAAGGATAACTTAAGTACAAGTGGTCACAAGTCAGACACTAGTAAATCAAGAACGCCCTGTACTTTCATTTTTGCTAATGGTCTCGTGTTGCAGCTGACCAAATTACATTGGGAAGACAGTTTAACTCCATCCACAAACACCGTCTTATCTACAATATTCACAATCTTCTCAGAAATTTCAACTAGATTAGTCAGGTATGGTATATCATTCATTTTACTATGCATTAGTTTTAACCATTTCATGTTTGTCCATGTGCTCTGATACACCATCTGTGATAATAGATTACAACAGCTTTCTCACAACTGACCAGTCTGTATTTTACTGGCTATTCACTCATTTTAAATTAAGGAGTAACATTGGCAATTATTCAAAGGCACAATTCTGGAGTGTTCCAGAAAATTATTGAAGCTGCAATTTCTTCACACGTTCCCTTAAAAGCCCTGCAGTCAAAATCACAAAAGCACATTTGCTTCCAATGTTATTTTTCTCAAGTTTACATCAGATTCAAAAATTTGCTCCTTTCAACTTAATTTTAGATTCCCTTGATATTTCGTGATTATTCTTTTTGAAGATAGATATAAAGTATTCCCTTAAGAAGTATTTCATTTTCTTCTGGTCCAGCATAGTTTCTCCCATATCTAACATTACTGGGCCACAGATTTCCCTCTATCACAATCATTTTTAGCTAGTTTTAGTAAACCTTCTAAGCTTTTTCATATCCACATTATGAAGCTCATGACTTTATTTATATCCCTTGAATGCTTCCACACAGCTCTCCCAGTTCGTTGGATTTTTATTTTCCCTTAAATTTATAGCAGCATATACTTTTAGCTTGATAAAATTTCTAATCTCATTTGTTGGCCATGGTTGCTTAACTATCTAACTGGAGCTTTTGCTTTTTGAGGGTTATTTGTTAATACCAGTTTGTGACTTTCTAAAGCATCGCTGCAAATTTACAACATATGGATTTCACTGGATCGGAGTTTCCTGAGAAAACAGGCATTCGTTATCTATTCCTATTGTCCTCAAGAACAGTGCATTAAGTTAACTTCAACATTACATACAGTGCAGGCAGACCCTGTACTGTTAGAAAAGGAGTTCAAGATTTTGACACAGCAGTGAAGGAACAATAATATAGTGCCAAGTCAGCATTGTTGGGCAGGTTGGAAGGGAACTTAGAGATCGTGGCATCCCCATACTGCCCTACTAGAGATCACAAGTTTATGAAGTACGACTGAAAAAAGTTTGATTTGCTGCGTCTTGCATACCAAATACACTGCTGTACTGTGCCCAATAGTAAAGTAATTAAATGTTGAAGGTGCTTAAATATTAGAATTTTATTTGTCTCTTTTTTTTGTGTCTTTGTCCCTTGCTTCCACATAGCCATAAAAATTCTAATTACAATGAACTTAGAAGGTGGTTGTAGTCACATTTAAAATATACAGTAGCTAACTAAACTGCGATGACCATTCAAAACATTTCAAGGAGATAGTCTGGACCCTAATTTTCATCTTATTTCAAGGCAAGTGTATGTTGCTACAATCCAGGTGTGATTCATTTGGACAAACCTCTAGGCTTTAAGCAAAACACACTTTATTTCTACACCACAGTTAAAATACAAACAAAAAAGAATTGGCAAAATAATACATAATACTTAACTTCCACTAATCAACTCTTGAAATATAGCACCACTCCATAATTAAACCTTTGGCAAAGGCAAATTCAGATTTCCCGCACTTGCTATCTCACCCAGTCCAGGAGAAGGAACACCAACAGAATGAATGTAGCAGCAGAGAGAGAACTCGAGCTTTCTGCAACAATATCTAGCAGCTTCCATTTTAAAACCCCCAATTTCAACAACTGAAAGCAAAACTAAAAGCTCGAGTCTGTATGAACCTGACTCTGCCCAGTCAGGTTTCTTTTTACTAAGAAAACCCAAAGCTCTTTACTCTGCTTTCCATGGTACAGACACCTTGGCACCAGGTTTACCGCACACCTCTTCAATCCAGCAGGACAGAGACAAATTCCTCTTAAAGGCATATCTCGTTACAAAGATCAATTTCAAAGTTACAGTTATCATGTCCTAATTGACCATTTATTTCAGGCAAAAACAGCCACGTTGGTTCTATGATTAACTACTTCCATACAAATTCTCAAAAAGATTGATTGGGGTGAAAATATGACGAACAACTTGCAGTATTGTGGCTTATTATCCATTTCACTATCAACCAAAGTAAACCTAGAACTCTGTGAACAATCATATAATCTTGAATGCAGCTGAAGCAATCCTATTTGTAAAAGTATTTCAGAAATTACTTATATGTATTAAAAACCTACGAATCTGTCCAAAATTGATAACTACTTACTAATTACAGAGACACCTTTAACTTTTCTTTCTATCAAGGTATTTAAAAGGCAGAAAACAAAAAGTCGTTTAAATTTAAAAATTAAATCCAACAAGAGTTTAAATAACAACATAAACTTACACTGTCGCTTACATCTGTTGACTTCCAACCTTTTAACTGCATTTGAGATATAGGAAGTTGTAACTCATTTTCTAAAATTTGCTTGATTGCACCTGTAAGATTAAAAACATTCTATATTAATTCCTCTAAATATATCAAGTATCACAGTTCAGTTGTAAGTACTGTTTCAAGGCTCAAAATTTTCCAAATAACAAACACATTAAGACAATATCTATAAAACTCTTGCTAAATAGAAAATGTCTGAACACACCTCACAGACACATAGCAGTGAAAAGCATAACACAGAAAATGAGAAATGGATATTAAATGGGATGACCAAAAGCTTGGTATCAGATCTTGATGAGTGATGAGTTTTGGTAGGGTCAAAAGATGGAGAAGTGAAATGGTTACAAGAACTGGAAAGCAAATTCAAAATCTCATAGTCCAGAGGATGGAACGCAGAGCCATAAATGGTGTATGAAAGAAAAGAGAAAGATGCACAAACATTAATAGTGAAAGAAACTAGAAGTTTAGGAGAAAGATAGCCACAATGGAAGATGACAGAGAAATGGGATGGGAAGGTCTATGGAACATAAGGACATAAAACACAGGAGGCAGAAGTCAGCCATTCGGTCCATCGAGTCTACTCTGCCATTGAACGAGATCCTGGCTAATCAGAGACTCTATTTTCCTGCCTCTTCTGCTTAAACCTTGATTCCCCCTTACCGATTAGAAATCTTTCTCTCAACTTCGAACATGCTTACCAATCAGACTTAATAGCACTCTGCAGTAAAACATTCCACAGACTGACCACTCTCAAGAGAAAAATGTATTCCTCATCTGTCTTAAATGTGCGATCCCTTCCTCTGATATTATGATGTCTGGTCCTCGACTTCCAACAGGGGGAACAGCCACTTCACATCTCCCCTGTCAACCGCAGCCCCCCCCCCTCCCCCAAAGAAGCTTATATCTTTCAATCATGTTTGCTCTCACTCTTCTAAACTCCAATGGGTACAAATCCAAGTCATTCAACCTCTCCTCAAAAGAAAATTCCTCTAAACCCAGAATCAATCGCGCAAACATTTTCTTGGCTGCCTCCAATGACAGTGTATCTTTACTTGATAAAGGTTCTAAAACTTTTCAGAGTGTTCAAGATGTGTTCTGACCAGTGCCTTGTATAATTCTGGGGCAAGACCATCCTATTTTAATACCCCATTCCCTTTGAAATAAAGGCCAACATTCTACTTGCCTGTCCTATTCGCTTTGCTAGATTTTTGTGATGCATTCACGAGAACCCCAAAATTCCTGTCTGTGGAAGCTATGTGCAGTCTTTCTACATTTAATATTTAACTGCTAATCTTCCTGCCAAAGTGCATAACCTCACATTTTTTCACACACTATTCCATCTGTTATGTTTTTGCCTACTCGCTTGACCTGACTATATCTCTCTGAATACTTCCTGTGTCATCCTCATTATTTGCCTTCCCACCTATTCTGGTGTAATCTGCAAACCTGGAGATAGTACATTCGCTTCCATTATCCAAGTTATTATAACATTCTGTAAATAATTGTGATCTTAGCACTGACCCCTTAGTTATTGCTTGGCATCCTGAAAATGCTCCCTTTCCCCAACTCTCTATCTTCTATCAGCAAAACCTCTAACTGTGTTAATATGCTACCCCACCAACACCTTGGGCTCTTATTTTATTAAGTACTGGTAACATGGAATTTGGCATAGGAATAGAATATGAGCAGAAGATAAAAACATGCATAAAATTGCATGTGGGAGTCAGCTGGCAGATTGAGATAGCAATGTAAAGTTGATTTTAGCCAACTGAGTCTTCAGTGATGGTCGTAGTAAATATGCTGAAAACACAATAAAATCATGAAAAGTACAACAGGTAAGCCCACACAAAAAGGAAGTTAGAGCGTGCAATAAGTCCATGCAATAAGAGGAGTAATTTCATCTTTAAAGAAGAAGTTGTCTTTGGAATATCTTCTCTGGTTAGCGGTGAAGGCTGATTACTTATTTAAATCAGGGCTAATTTTGACTGAAAATCGGTTCAAAGTTTATTTGGTAGTCATGAAATGGGAGGAGTTTGGAGCAGGTAGGCAAGCAGATTTTAAGCCCACAATCCAATTAGCCATGATCTTTAGAATGGCAGAGCAGGCTTGAGGTGCCATATATTCTACTCTAGCTCCTATTTCTTATGCCTTGAAGTTAACAGCTGTGGTCTTTGTAAAGCTGAAAATATGATGGTTGAACATCCAAAATTTGAACCGAGTGATTCAGCCTGAAAAACAAAGAGTGAAGAAGGTAATGTGGGTGAAATATGACAGATTCAATCTTCCCAACATTCGGTTTAAAGAGGTTATAGCTCATTTGAGACTTGACGCTGGATGAAGTCGACCAACATGGAGGAAGAAGTTTAAGGGTAGCTTCGGGGCATCATCGGCTAATTCCTTAACCTGGCCCTGTATATGCAAATGTTACCAAATGGAAGGATTCAGATGAGGAAGAAATGGCCAAGAATGGTTTCTTAAGAACTCTGGAGATAATGGTATGTAACATGAAAGAGAAACTAGGGTTACAAATATTCTAACAATAGAATATCAAAAAATGAAGCTAAGTTGTTGGATTGGGGTCTGGCATGGGCAGTCAGACCACAGGTGGAAACTCCTGCAGATAGCTACTGCAGTGTAATGTTCACGAGTAATTTGTTTGTGTGTGTGTAATGGCTATTCTTTTAACTATGTCTTATTTCTGCAAAATAATACAACTATTTTTCTTTTTATTCTCCTTTTTGTATCTAAGATTGATACCTATGATTGCACCATAAGAGGTGACATTACAAAACTTTTCACTGTGCTCCTGTACGGTTGTACTTGAGTACATGTGGTAGGAAAGGATATTCTATTTATCTTCTTTGAATAGAATTTCTTTTGCTATATTTTAATATAAGCAACCAAAAGATCAAGAGTCATCAAGACTTGAAACATTAGCTGGTTCTCTATTCATGGATGCTGCCTGACCCGCTTGATTTCTTTATTAATTTTGCCTCATACCGCATTATTGTGCTTCAAAATTTGGATGTTGTGGCCTGAAATTTCATCAAGCATTGCAACATTCAGTTTAATGTTGTTTTACTATAATACCTGACCAGAGTGGTACCATTTCAGTGTCGTCTCTCCGACTTGGACTTTGGGGGTCATGCGGCCAGGAATAAGCAAATGACAATCCTCCCGTGCACATGCCAGCATTTATTGGTCATCCCTAGTTGTCCTTGAGAACACAAGAGTGAGCCACCTTCTTGAATCGCAACAGTCCATGTAGTCCAGACTGTTTATTCTGGAACCTAACTCCAGTTTTAATTATGGGAATCAATGCTTTGCTTAAAGCTGTTTCTCTAAAAAGGTATAATTTTCATAAACACAGTTGCAACTTTAAGTGAAGACTGTTAGTGCAAGAATATACCACAAAGTTGAAAATAAAAATCTTAACCGAATTAAAAGTGGTAAGATTCATTTATCATCTATAACTTGCTACAAAAATACTCTTGATGACACAGTCATGCTTTTACAAGAGAACTACAGAAAAAATGTGTGCATATTATCAAAGGGTTTTCCTGATTGTCCTTTAAGAGCATCTTTAATGTTGGAAATACATTTGTGGGGGAGAAGAGAGGTGGGTGGAGCCTGAATAAAAAGAGCTATTTTCTCTCACCAGTTGCTGTAAGCTGTTGCCTTTACACCAATTTCCCTGTTCCTCTTAAGCGGAAGAATATGGAGAAAGGAGATTTAAGAAAAAAAAAGTCTTGGCAGCCAAAGTAACATCTCAACACATAACATCTCTATGGGCTGATGCCATTGAACCGATTTTCTCAGTTTTTCTTCCCTCTAACCTAAAAAACATTTTTTTGTGTGGATGTGTCAATCCATGTGTGTGTATAGGGAATTTAAAAATGAGTTTTAAATAAAAGACTCTGATGCTGACAAATGGTAGTTACTTATAAATAAGTATAAACGTATTTCTAATAAACAGTAGTTCTCATTAAGTACAAGAACCTGGTCAGTGTTTTCTGTTAATTCCATCAGACAGGTAAATCAGGGAATTTGCATGCTTTTGTGGCAACCCAAGAACGGTAGTACTTGAGAATCAGCACACTTTCCCATACTGTTATGGCTATTGAACATCATATTTCTTCATATCCAAGGAAACACCTCAGAGATCAAAACCCCTTGGGTCAATTTTGGAAATTCCCTTTTTTGCTGACCAGACAAGCTCCAGGAAACTTGAATGATAATGGATACAAGTATCATCTCGAAGTTAATTTCTCATAGGCAATTATTGTTTTTGTATACTTGCTGCAGATTGTTAATATGCATGCTGCAACATTCAGCCAGTAAAGGACTGGCATAGACTGTGTGTAACCAAGTCTAGGATTTACATGTCCAATCCCAAGAAAACAGGGGTGCTGCTGGCAGTAATGTTTGTCCTTATTGGCACTCTGGCACTGACCCACCAACGTAGCTATGTCAGCATCCAAACTTGGTCACCAGACATAACTTCTTGCCAACGTCTTCCATTTTGGAAACCCCGGATGACCCTGGTGGAGTTCATCCAGCACTGGCAATGACCTTGATTCGAGACCATCAATCACTCCTGTTCCCTAAAATCTTATGCTGTCCTCTATGGTGATCTGGTCTTGCCGGATCCAGAAAAGTTTCAGTTCTGGTTGTAATGGACTTTCCCATTTCCCCCACTATGACTAGCAGTTTTAGTTTTGCCAGGGTAGGATCATTTTGTACCTAGAGTCGGATATCATCAGCAGTTACTAGAAGCGTGCCCAGAAAGTTGAAAACCAGAACAAACGCTTCCAGGTCAAGGCATCCGTACTTGCCACCTGAAGTGTGTTCTAACTTGTAATGGTATGCACTGAGAATAAGGGCCCACCACTGAATTCAACCAAAAGCTACAGGCAGCGCAGCCTTATCTTCGTTAAGCAGCCCTAACAGGTATTTGTGGCCCATTACTAAGACACATTTATGTAAAGGTATTGTTGGCACTTTTTCACATCTAAGATGATCGCCAAACCTTCTTTCTATATCTGGGCATATTTTCGTTCAGCATCAACCAAAATCTGGGGAGCAAACACTATCGGGCATACTTTCTCCATGAGGACCATTGGTGAGCCAAAATGACCCCGACACTGTATGGGGAGGCATCACATGGCATGGCAGCACCAGCTCTCGTTTGGATTGTAATGGGCCAACACCTTAGATGATGATACTTGCTTTTTCACTTCTCTAAAGGCTATTTCTGGTTATGCAACCAGTTCAAAGACTGACCCATTTTCAATAGCAGGTGTAAGGGTGCCAAGATGGAGGCCAGGTTACATCTGAATTTCCCATAATAATTCACCGACCCAAAGGAAAGACCTAAGCTTTGGTGCAGACATGGGAGCTGGGGCATCTTCGACTGCCCTCACTTTAGCTTCTAACAAATGTAATCCGGTTTTGTCAACTCTGTAGCCCAAATAAGTCACTTGGGTTGCTTGGAACACACACATTTCCCTCTAAGGCATATGACCACCTCAGAAAAACATTTAAGCACGATGTCTAAGTTCTCAAAGTGTTTTTTTTAAATCGGTCTCCCCCAGTTACTAGCACATTACCTAGATAAATGGGAACCTCGGGTAGCCCTTGTAAAATGTTCTTCAAAATCTACTGGAAAAGGGCACAGGCTGATGACACCCCAAATGGCAGTCTTGCGTAGTGGGGCAAATCCTTGTGGGTAGTAATTGTGGCATACTTCCAGGAATCCTCATCCAATTGCAATTGCAGATACATGTGGTTCATGTCCAGCTTTGTGATGGACATCCCACCCTCCCCGGCAAATGGGCCTAGGTGAGCCTTGCAAAAATTGCAGGATTGCTCCTTCATCAACATGCAAAATGGCCTTGGCCCCTTTCATCGTCCCTAGCCATTCCTGATAATCTTCTCGGTATTTAACTGGGACTTCGCTCAGGCAGCCATTTTCTAACCAAAAATGTTGATCCAAATCAAGGTGAATCTTTCTCAACCAATTCTGTCCCAATAGGCTTGGACCTAAGCTTCTTTCTCGAATCAGTAGCAACTGTACCAATATCTTCTCACAGGAAGCCAGAACCAAAGTTGTATCCTTAAGCTGTAATTGTCCTTCAGTGTACATTCTCAGTCTGGCAGAGGTTTTGCACAAACTTAAGGGTTGGAGTCCAGAGAAAATCTCATTTAAGACTGGTTCTGCAAACACTGATACAGTTGCACCAGTGTCAACCTCCATGAGAAACAGGTGACCATTTAACGAGATATTTATTTTAATTGGTTCCGATTTGGATATTGCTAAGTGATTTGACTGCTCCAACCGACATGTAGGTGGACTTTCCAGGGTGTGTAGTCTGCTGGATACTGGCCTATGAGTTCTGTTACTCAAGTCAGGCCTCAGATGATTCCTTTGCTGTCTCGAGTGTGCATACCAGCAGCAACTACAAATAGCTGGCCAGCCCAGACCCTGAACAACTTTTTAGGCATTTGGCTGAGACTCGGCTTTGTTTTGGCGTTTTGCTGTGGACTGACTTCGGATTCCTCTGCTCATAATATGCCCTGCTTGCAGCTCTGTGGTGTTCCTCTTAGTTAGACGGGGGAGACCACATCCATTGGGATGCTCTGGAGCTCCCATGCTCCACTTGCTGCATTTTGTAATGACAAAGCCAATTGCAGTGTCTGTTTGAAGTCCAGTTGGACTTCAGCAAATGGGCGCTTTTGCATGGGTATGTCATTAATCCCCACATATCAAAGGGGGTCTCAGCATCTCATTCAGGGTTACCCCAAACCCACATATCTCTGCCAAACTTCGTAATCTCATCACAAATCCAGTTATGGATTCCCTTGATTCTCAAACAGCTAAATAAAACAAATAGCATCTCAGAATTACGGGAAGTTTGAGGTCATAAAATTCCTGAACTAAATCTGTCAACGCTTGAAAGATCATAGTATCTGGTGCCTGCGGGAAGGTAAAACTTGTCATAGCTGAAACACTGCAAGTCCCCAAGCAGTCAGAAGGGTAACTCGTTGCTTTTCATCTGCCCAGAAAATATATTGCATTCTTTCCACATACTGGGCCCAGTCTACCACGGCAGGATCAAATGAGCCAAGATCCCCAAATTGAGGTATGATGCCAGGAATGCTTACCCCCAACTCAAAAACAACTGTTGCGCATGAATTTCCTTCAAACACTTATTGTTTTTTTCTCACTGGAAGAACTGCACAGAGGCTGGTATCCCATCATTGAGTCACCCTACATTTACATGTGGCTAGTACATGCAGTTTAAAATGTGAGGAACATGAGGACTTTGGGACTATACTCAATGGAGCTTACAATGATGAGGGGTTATCTGATTGAAATTTACAGAGTACTGAATGGCCTGAACAGAGTGGATGTTAGGAAGAGGTTTCCATTGGCAGGAGAGGCAAGGACCTGAGGGCACAACTTTGGAATGAAGGGAGAACTCTTTAGAATGGAGATAGAGAAACTTCTTCAGCCAGAGAATGGTGAATCTGTAGAATTCATTGCCACAGAAGGCTATGGAGGCCAGGTCATTGAGTGTATTCAAAACAGAGATAGGTAAGTTCTTGATTGCCAAAGGGATCAAAGGTTACAGAGAAAAAGCAAGAAATTGAGGTAGAAAACTATGATTGAAAGGCAGAGCAGCCTCGATGGACCAAATGGCCTAATTTCTTCTCCTATGTCTTCAGGTCTTACATAGGCTCTGACTAGCCAGCTCCAAGCCAGTCCCAAGACTGAGGAGACTTTCTGAATCTCAGGCTGTGTCAGCTAAGAATACCTGATTGGCCCAGGTTAACAACCCCAATTAAGAACCTCATAGTCACTGATGTCCATCTGGTTGTGATTTCAATCATTACATCTGCAAAATGTGCTATACTAACTAGAGGTCAATTAACCTAACATCCACGGTTGGAAAACTATTGGAATAAATTATAAAGAATGAGAGTAACACCAGAACATTTGGAAAATCATAATCTAATCAAGCAGAGTCAGTATGGTTTCAAGAGAAATAGCGTCTGACTAATTTATTTGAGTCTTTTGATCAAGTCTCAACCAGAGTGGTTATAGGAAAAATATTGATGCGTTGTATTTGGATTTCCAGAAGCGTTCAATAAGGTACTTCATAAAAGGTTGAGTCACAGGATAAGGGCCCAGGTAATATATTGGCATGGATTGAGAATTAGCTAATGGGCAGGAAACAACAAGTGTGGTGAAGGGGTTCTTTTTCAGGTTGGCAACCTGTGATCAGTGGGGTTCCAAGGAGATCAATGCTGGAACCACAAGTGTTCACAATATATATTGATGACTTGGAGGAAGAAATGGAGTGTACTGTAGCCAAATTTGCAAATGACACAAAAATAGGCAAGATATAAACAACTTCCATAGAGATATTGACAGGTTAAGTGGGTGGGTTAAAAGTTGGTAAATGGAATGTAATGCTTGGAAAATACAAAGCTAAGCATTTTGGAAGGAGAGCAAGAGAACAGAATATTATTTAAAATGGAGAAAAATGCAGAAAGCTGCAACACAAAAGGACTTGGAGGGCACTTGTGCATGAAACATAGACACAGATCAGCCATGATCCTACTGAATGGTGGAGCAGGCTCCAGAGGTCAAATAGCCCACTTTTGCTCCTATTTCTTGTGATCTAATGGGGAGAATTTGCCAGATTGGTTGGGGAGGGTTCAAGTAAATTGGCAGGTGGGTGGTAACTTGTGCAAGAAGTCGGAGGAAATGGAACAAAGGACAAATGACAGAAAGTAGAGAACAAAGATGGTGAGCAGAGGAATCAAAAGGAAATAATCAATCAAGGCCACAGCAAAAACAAAAATACTGTGAATGGAATACGGAATGTTAAGATCTGCTGTAGACTGCAGCATTTTAAGAAAGCAGCGCACGACTACCTTCTCAAGGGCAACTAGGGATGGACCATAAAAATTAGTCAGCCACTGGTGCCCACATTCCACAAGTGAATTCAAAAAGCATAAAGCTCTATGGCTTGTCCTGAACACAAAACATTCGAACTACAGCAGACGAATTGATCACACAAATAGATATCAACAGGTCTGATACAATTGAGATTATGGAAACATGGCTGCAGAGTGACCAGGGAGAGAGGAAATGAACATCCAGGGAGATTCAGTATTTTGGAAGGACAGACAAGAAAAAGAAGGTGGTGGAGTTGCATTACTGGTTGAGGAGAATTTTAACACAATACTGAGGAAAGATATTAGCTCCGACAATATATAATCCATGTGGGCAGAATTAAAAAAATACCAAAGGGCAAAACAAATTAGTGAGGCATGGTATATGGACCACCAAATTCTTGTGGTGATGTTGAGAATGACATTATACAGGAAATCAGATGCACGCAGGAAAGGAACATCTGTAATTATGAGTCACCTTAATCTGCATATAGATTATGCAAATCAAATCCATCAAAATACAGTAGTGCAGGGTGGTTTTCTGGACCAAAATGTTAAGAGAACCAATGAGAGAAAAAAACCCATCTTTGACTGGGTATTATGCGGTGAGAATAGAATAATTGGTGATCTAGTTGTGAGAGACCTTTTGGGGATGAGCAACCAGAAAATGATCGTCAAGTTGGAGAGCAAGTTCGCTGGTTCTGAGATTTGGGTTTAGAATCTCAATAAGAGAAACTACCATGGCATTAGGTGTGAATTGACTATGATGGACTGGAAAATGAAAGGAATGGCTGTAGATAGACAAAGGTAAACACTCAAAGAATAAATAGGTGAAGTGTTTATTCCTGTCTGATGCAAGAGTGCACACAGAACAGTGGCCGGACCATGGCTTACAAGGGAAGTTAGAGATAGCATTAGAGGAAACAAAGAGGCATACAAATGGACAAGAACAGAACAACAGACCTGAAACTTGTCCTCTTCCCACTTTCTTCAGGTCAAAGGGGTGGCATTGGGTACCCAAATGGGCCCTGGTTATGCCTATCTCTTTGTGGTGCACATGGAACATTCCATGTTCCAGTCCTACACTTGCCCCTACCCAAAACTCTTTCGCCAGTACTTCAATGACATTATCGATGCTGCATCCCTCTCTAATCTGGAATTAGAAAAATCAGTTTTGCTTTCAATTTCCACTCTGCTCTCACTTTCACTTTGTCCATATCTGAATCCTCCCTTTCTTTCTTCAACATCTGTGTTTCCATTTCTGGGGACAAGCTGACCACCAATATCCACTACAAACCTACCATGACTATACATCCTTCCACCCTGCTTGCTGAAAAACCTCAATTCCATTCTCCCAGTTCTTCTGTCTCTGTCAAATCTGTTCCAATGATGCCAACTTCGATAAGGAAGCCTCTGCAATGTCCACCTTCCTCCTCAACCAAGGATTCCCCAGCACTGTAGTTGACAGGACCCTCAACCGTGTCCGAACCATCTCCCACAATTCAGCCCTCACCACACCCCCTCCTCCCTACCACACAAGTGAGAGGGAACCTTTTGTCCTTATCTACCATTCCACCAGCATCACCAAACAAAGGATCATTAGCCACCATTTCCACTATCTCCAGCAGGATACCACCACCGGGTACATACGCCCCTTTCCTCCCTTATCATTCATTCGCAGGCATACCTTGGTCCACTCCTCCTCCACTCCCAACCCCTCCCCACAATCCTATGGCACCTTCCCTTGCCTGCCCATTTACTTTCTCCCTCCTCCCTATACACAGCCCCACACGCACCTTCCAGGTGAAGCAGCACTTTACCTGCACTTCACTCAATCTAATCTTCTGTATTTGCTGTTCATAGTGTTATTTCCTCTACATTGAGGAGATGTCTAGGCAACAGCTTTGCAGAACAGCATGGTTCTGCCCGCAAAAATGACCTGAGCTTCTGGTTGCCTGCCATTTCAACACGCCATCATGTTCCCTGGCCAACATCTTGGGCTCAGGCTTGCTGCAGGGCTCCAGCAAAGCTCAGCACAAGCTGGAAGGACACCACCTCATTTCCCATTTGGGAATTCTGCAACTTTCTGGACTCTATATAGAGTTCAATAATTTCATGACCTGTGCATCTTCTCTTATTACCTTACCCTAACCCCCATACATCAGGCCTTGTCATCACCTGGGCTGCAACCATGAACAACCACCATTGTCAGCTACTTATGTCCTCGTGAGCAGCTATTAATTCTCCAAGGTCAACCTTTACCCATTCCTTTTGTCTGCCCAACTGTGTTTCTCTGTGGGATCCATTTCTACTCACTGTTTACTCTTGCCCGCTCCCACAAACCCATCATTAGGAAATATCAATCTCTTCTTGACTACAATTAGTTCTGAAGAAGGATCACTAAACCAAAAATATCAACTTTGCTTTCTCTGCACAGACATTGCCTGACTTGCTGAGTTTTTCCAGCAGTTTCTGATTTTGTATCTGATTCCTAGCAGCCGCGGTTCTTTTGTTGTCACATAACAATGTCCCTTACAGTCAGAAACAGGAGAATTTTTTTGTCATGGGGGGCAAAGAAATGGCAGCCAAACTAAATTTATACTTCACACCTGCATTCACAAAGGAGGGCACAAATAGCAGGCCAGAAATTATGGGGAACACAGAGTTGAGCGAGGGGGGGGGATATGAAGCAAATCTGTATTGGTAGAAAAACGGATGTCAGAAATTGACAGAATTGAAGGCTGATAAATCCCCAGAGCCTGATCTACATCCCAAAGAACTTAAGGAAATGGATCTCGAAATAGTGGATGCACTGGTGATCATCTTCCAAGATTCATTATACTCTGTAACAATTGAAAGGTAGGTAATGTAATCCCACTCTTTAAAAAGGGAGGAAGAGAGAAAACAGGGAATTAGATTAGATTCCCTACAGTGTTGAAATAGACCCTTCGGCCCAACAAGTCCACACCGACTCTCCGAACAGTAACCCACCCAGAGCCATTCCCCTACCCTATATTTACCCCTGACAAATGCACCTAACACAATGGGCAATTTGGCATTGCCAATACACCTCACCTGCACATCTTTGCATTGTGGTAGGTAACTGGAATACCTGGAGGAAACCCACACAGACAAGGGGAGAATGTGCAAACTCCACACAGACAGTCGCCTGAGGTGGGACTCGAACCCGGGTCCCTGACACTGAGGCAGCAGTGCTAACCACTGCGCCACCACCTACAAACCGTCCCCACCAGTATGGATATATTTCCCTCCCCACTCCTATCAGCGTTTCGGAAAGACCATTCCCTTTGCAACTCTCTTGTCAGATCCACACACCCTACCAGCCCACACCCCACTGCTGGCACCTTCCCCTGCCACCACAAAAAGTGGAAAACCTGCGCTAAACCTCCCTCCTCACCTCAGTTAAAGGCCCCAAAGGATTCTTCCACATCAGACAGCAATTTATATGTACTTCTACAAATATTATCTACTGTTTCTGTTGCACCCAATGTCGTCTCCTCTACATCAGAGAGACAGGACGTCTACTTGTGGATTTTCAGAGAACATCTCTGGCACATCCGCACCAACCAATCCCATCACCCCGTGGCTGAACACTTCAATTCCCCCTCCCACTCCACCAAGGACACGCAGGTCCTGGGCCTCCTCCATTGCCAAACCCTAACTTCTCAACGCCGGAAGAATGTCTCATCTTCTGCCTTGGGACCCTGCAACAACATGGGATTAATGTGGATTTCACCAGTTTTCTCATATCCCCTCTGCCCACCTTATCCCAGTCACAAGCCTCCAACTCGACCCTGCCCTCTTGACCTGCCCATCGTCTTTCCCATTCATCGGCGACACCTTCCTCTTCGACCTATCACATTCTCCCCTACCTTTATCTACCTATTGCATTCTCAACTACCTTCCCCCAAGCCCCAATCCCCTCCCATTTATCTCTCAGCACCCCCAGCCAACAAGCCTCATTCCTGATTAAGGGCTTATGCCCGAAACATTGATTCCCTTGCTCCTCGGATGATGCCTGACCTGCTGTGCTTTTCTAGCACCACACTCTCGACTCTGATCTCCAGTCCTCACTTTCTCCTAGAATTGTTTTCATTGGAGTTTAGAAGAATGAGGGGAAACCTTAGAGAAACCTATAACTACTACAATTGGACGGGTTAGATGAAAGAAGTACCTTGCTGATGGTGGAGGAGTTCAGAAACAGGACACATAGCTTAAAGATAAGGGGTAAACTTTGAAGACGGAGAGGAGAAGAAATTTCTTTATCCAGAGAGTTGAGAGCCTGTGGAATTCACTACCACAGAAAATGATAGAGGCCAAAATATTTTATATTGTCAAGAAAGAGGATGGCATTTGGGTATTGAGCTCAATGAAAAGCTATAATCACTTTAGCTAAATGGCCTACTCCTGCTCCTATCTTCCATGTTCTTATGACTTCAGGTCTTTCCTGACTTTAAATCCATTCTCTCACGTGCCCGGTATTTTCTGCTGGCAACTTCTTTGAATCCAGAGTTTAAATGCAGATCTACTTCCAAAGTTTCCTAACTAATCAGTTAAGTTGTTAGGTACCTTAAAGTAGATACTATTTTTCTGTTACAAAAATGTAAATCAGATTTTAAGACCGCTTTACATCTGCAACAAAGTTAAAAGATATCATGTCTACAAGTAATGGACGCTCTGATGTTTAAAAAAAAAGCACTGCAAAGAATGATAAGAGCAAGTAACATTCATGCCACAAGTATGCCAGGCAATGATCATCTCCAACGCGAGAGAGCATCTTGCCATCACCCCTTAACATTCAATGGTATTAGTATCACTAAATCCTTCACTAGCCAAATAAATACTGTGGAGGAAGTGAGGACTGCAGATGCTGAAGATCAGAGTCAAAAGTGTGGCGTTGGAAAAGCACAGCAGGTCAGACAGCATCCAAGGAGCAGGACAGTTGACGTTTTGAACAGAAACCCTTCAGATGGGGTGGAGGCAAGGGGACAGAGATAAATGGGAGGGGAGTGGGGCTGGGGGGAGGGTGGGGAGGTAGCTAGGAAGGCGTTAGGTCGATGAAGGTGGGCGGTAATGATGATAGAGCTGATTGGAGGGTGGAGCGGACAGGTGGGAAGGAAGATGGACAGGTAGGACCGGTCAAGAGTTGGAGGTTTGGATGTGGGATAAGGTGGGGGGAGGGGAGCGGAGGAATCTGATGAAATCCACATTGATCTTGCGTGACTGGAGGGTCTGAAGGCGGAAGTTCTTCTTCCAGGCATCGAGTGGCTAGGATTTTGCTTGTCCTTGGCAGAGTGGGAGGTGGAGTTGAAGTGGCCGGCTACAGGGCGGTGGGTTGTTTAGTGCATGTGCCCCGGAGATGTTCTCTGAAGCGTTCCACAAGTTGGCGTCCTGTCTCCCCAATGTAGAGGCGCCCACAGACACATAGGAGAGCAACAGACACAGCTGATGAGTTTGGATGTGCCGGAAAAATCTCTGCCGAATGTGGAAGGATCCTTTGGGGCCTTGGATGGAGATGAGGGGGGTGGTTTGGGCACAGGTTTTACATCTATTGCGGTGGCAAGGGAAGCTACTGGGAGTAGAGGTGGGTTGGTGGGGGGACATGGACCTAACAAGGGAATCACAGAGGGAATGGTCTCTGCAGAATGCTGAAAAGGGGTGGGGAGGGAAATATATGCTGGGGTCTGACTGTAGTTGGCAGATATGGAGGAGAATGATGTATTGTATCTAGAGATTGGTAGGGCGGAAGGTGAAGAACAGTGGTTGTATCCTTGTTGGGGTTCAAGGGGTGGGGTTCAAGGGCGGAGGCACGGGGAGTGGAAAAGATGCGCTGGAGAGCATTGTTGACCACATGGGAGGGAAATTGCAGTCCTTGAAGTAGGTGGCCATCTGCGATGTTCTGGAATGGAATTGATAAGAGGAGGTCACAGGCTGGGAATCCTGCAATGAGTAACAACTCCTGAATCCCAAAGCCTGTCCACAACCTACAATGCATAAGTCAAACATATGATGGAATGCTCATCTTGATGAGTTCAGTTTCTATAGCGCTTAAGCTGCATGACATCATTCAGGACAAAGCAGCCCTGACTGGCTATGCACCCACAATCAGTCATTGCCTCCACCAAAAGCACAGTAGCAGCACTGCCATCTACAAAATGCACAGTGGGTCCTTAGACAGCTGGTTCCAACCCATAACTTCCACCAGCTAGAAGGGCAAGGCAGCAGATGCAGATTCCTCTCCAAGGTACACAACATTATGACTTAGAAATTTGTTGCCATTCCTTCACTGTCTGTGGTCAAAAGCATGAAACTCCTTCCTAAATCATTGACGGTTACTCACAAGACAGCTCACCATCACCTTCTCTAAGCACACAGAGATGGGCATTTGAGTCTTTGGCAAATAGGATTAAGGAGAATCCCAAGGTATTTTATATGCATATTTGGAGCAATAAGGTAACTAGGGAAAGAGAACGTCCACTCAAGGTCAAAGGAGGGAATTTATGTGTGGAGCCAGAAGAAGTGGGTGAGGTCCTTAAAGAGGACTGCGCATCAGTATTCACCAAGGAGGACATGGATAATGGAAAAATTAGGACTGGGTATCTTTATATTCTGGGGCATGCCAAGGTGGTGGTGTTGAATGTCTTGAAAAACATTAAGGTACATAAGCCACCAGAATCCAATGAGATACTGAAGGAGGCTAGGGAGGAGATTGCTAGGGCCTTTGTATCTCTTTAGCACAAGTGACGTGCCAGAAGACTGGACAAGAGGCCAGTGTTGATCCTCTGTTCAAGAAAGGCAACAGGGAAAACCAGAAAATTATAGCCTGGTGAGCGTTACATAACTGGCATTTATTGGAGAAGAATTCTTAGGGACGGCATTTACTTGCATTTGGAAAAACTAGACTTAGTCAAGATAGTCGGCATGGCTTTATGCAGGAGAGGTCTTGTGTCACAAACTTAATTGAGTTTCATCAAGAGATGACAACAATGACTGATCAGGACAGGGCAGAAGATGTTGGCTTCATGGACTTTACTAAAGCATTTGACAAGGTCCCTCATGGTAGGATGGTCCAGAGGATTAATTCACATGGGATCCATGGTGAGTTGGCAACTTGGATACAAAATTGGGTTTGTATCCAGAAGACAGAAGGTGCCTGGGGAGGGGTGTTTTTCTGACTGGTGGTCTGTCACCAGATATGACACCTCTGTGGTTTGTAACATATAAAAATGATGTGGATAGTAAGTTTACAGATAACAAGAAAATTGGTGGAATTGTGGATAATAAGGAATGTTATTGAAGAATACAGCAGGATATAGATCAGCTAGGAAGTTCAGCAGAGAAATAGCAGATGACAGACAAGTATGAGGTAATGCATTTTAGGAGGTCAAATGCAAGAGGAAAGTGTAAAGTAAATGCAAGGACTCTCAGGAGAGGGTGTAGAGGAGGTTCACCAGAATGTTGCCTGGTATTGAGGGTGCCAGCTATGAAGAGTGGTTGAGTAAATTAGGATTATTTTCATTAGAAAGACAGAGGTTGAGGGGGGACCTAATGGAGATCTCCAAAATGAGATGTATAACCGGGCAGATAGCAAGAAGCTTTTTACACAGAGTGGAGAACTCAATTACTAGGGGTCATGAGTTCAAGGTGAGAGGGAAAAAGTTTAAGGAGAAATGCATGGAAAGTTCTTTACACAGAGGGCGGTAGGTGCCTGAAATGTGTGGGCAGTGGAGGTTGCAGAGGCGGCACGATAGTGTCATTTAAGATGTATCTAGACAGATACATGAATGGGCAGGGAGCAGAGGAATACAGATCCTTAGAAAATAGGCGACTGGTTTATATAGAGGATCTGGATCAGTGCAGGCTTGGAGGGCCGATGGGCCTGTTCCTGTGCTGTAATTTTCTTTGCTCTTTGTAAGAGTAGTGATTATGCAGAGGAATCTTGGGCTCCAAGTCCATAGCTCCTGAAGAGGCAACACAAGTGGATGTGATGATGAAGGAGGCAGACAGCAGGAGTGCCTTCAGCAGTCGTGTCACTGACTATAAAAGTTAGCAAGGTACACCAAAGATGTCTAAGACTTTAGTTAGGCCACATTTAGTGTATTCTGGTTTTGGTGGTCACACTGTAGGAAGTTAGTGGAGATTTTAGAGAAGGTGCAAAAGAGGTTTACCAGGATGTTGCCTGGATTGGAGTGTTACAGCTAAAAAAACATTGGCGCTGGAGCCTTGGAGGCTGAGGAGCAATGCAATAGAAGTATGTAAAATTATGAAGGCATGGACAAATCTTTATCCCAGAGTGTAAATTCCAGATATTTGTGGGTTTAGTTTTAAGGGGAGAAGGGAAAGATTTAAAGGAAATGTGTCAGTCAATTTTTTTTCACAGATTGTGTTAGAAACAGATGCATCAGTAAAGTTTAAGGGGCATTTAGACAGACGTTAATAGGCAAGGAACAGAGGGATATGGACCATGTGCAAGCAGATGGGATTAGTTTAGAACAACATTATGGTTGATACAGCCATGATGTACCTACTCCTGTGTTGTACTGTTCTATCAATGTTGGCCAGCAAAAACCACATTGCCAGTTTTTAATAAGTCCTGTAGGCTTTGCATTTTGAATCAGTGGCAAATATTACCTCATCTAGTCACAAAGTTATACAGCATAGAAACAGACCCTTCGATCCAACTCATTCACACCAACCAGATATCCTAAACTGATCTCATCCCATTTGGTAGCAGTTGCCCCATGTCCCTCCAAACCCTTCCTATTCATGTACTCATCCAGATACTTTTTAAATGTGGTAATTCTCCCTACCTCAACCACTTTCTCTGGCAGCTTGTTCCATAAATGCACCACCCTCTGCATCAAAATGTTGCCCCTCAAGTCCCTATTAAATTTTTCCCGTCTGACCTTAAACCTCTAGTTTTGGTCTCTCCTATTCTGGGAAAAAGACAGCGGATCTTCATCCTATCCATGCCTCACACGATCTTATAAACCTCAATAAAGTCACTGACACCAGGGGGGGAAAATAAAAGTCCCAGCCTATTCAGCCTCTCTTTATAACTCAAATCCTGGAGTCTCAGTAACATCTTCATAAATCTTTTTTGCACCCTTTCACGATCATGGTCCAAGAATCACATAAAAATAAAAGAAATTTGAAGAGTAAAACATATAGCCTCTCAAGCCTGCTCCATTTTTCAATATGATTGTGGATGATCTTCTGCTAGGATGCTTTTCCCAATTGGTTCCCATATCCATTATTTAGAATTGAATTTTTTAAAAATCTTTTAAGACTAGAATCTACTTTATCTTGAAAATCCACATCGCAAGTGGAGAATTCCAAATATTCACAACCCAGTGTGTCAAGAAATTTCGCGATATGCTGGTCCTGAGTTCATGCGTATTTTGCCAATCTTATTCGGAGTCTATGCCGGAGTTTCAGATTGCTTGCTAACATTTCAGACTCTTCTATCATCATATCTGGGTATGTTTTATCCCATTATCACGATAGATGGTGACAGGGTATGGTTCTAACCAAACAATGAAGGATACTGTGATTTTTAAGACATGTAGCCATATTTGGAACAACTACTTGCATTGTGACTGATATAAATGGTACCTTAATTCTAATACTGTTGCAGCAAACATTTACCAGATATTTTGTACATGTAATATCCAAAACTACTTAATTATTAGTGTAATGTACAGGTCTCCTTTTGTGCAAAGTCCCAGTGTCTTTGGTTAGTTTGGTTTTCACAGTGACTTTTTTTGAAATGCCATTATGTCTCTTGGGTCTTGTTGACGCTCAATCTGCATATTAATGTGTAATTACTGTTTCATTACTATCATGTGGTATAAGTTAACTCAATGCTCAAGGCTGGGACAGATTTTAACCTGTAAAGAACTCATGTAGATAAAATAGTATTAGTGAAGTGAGGATCAGCCAGAATCTCATTGGATGGCAGTGCAGACTCGAAGGGTGGAATGACCTACTCTGCACCTACAGCGTTTGGTCTTTTAATCACGCATACTGTGGAAAAGCTCAAGAGCATAATAGAGCAGTACGACGCACCATGTGTATTAGCACATTTACTGATACAATCTGGATATGCTTGAACCCAAGACATCTAAATCTCATTCTAAAAAGGTACCTTGTACAAAATTCCACGATTATAGGAAGTGAGTCCCAAATTCACAGAAGTTAAATTTTTCTCCAAGCTGAGCACTAAACACTTATACTGATTGCCTCACTTGATGGAAAAAATTCTCAAGAAACCATTATCTTTAAGACACCATTTGCAAGATTTTGCCTCCAGAGGCCATCCTTCAGTTTATCCATCAATTAGTACACAGAATTACAGAAAGCATTCCAAACTGCGTGCGCACTGCCCATCACATCATAGTAACGGACAAACCAAAAGAAGAATACAACAGAAATCTACACTCACTGATTACAGCAGCTCATTACAAAGGATCTAGTGTTCAACAGCAAGAAATGACACGTGAACGAAGTGTTGAAAAAGTTGATTGAAGCTATCGATTCAAGTTCTGGGATCTAACCCAAGCCAGACAAAAATCAAAGATATACAGGCCTATTCCCATGGTTTCCCAGCATCATACAAGCAAAACTTTTACCAATGAAGCTTTGACATAAATAGAGCTCCTGAAGGATAACCTGAACCTACGGAAAGGCAAAGATGGATTAGGGATAGTCAACATGGCTTTGTGCATGGGAAATCATGTCTCACAAACTTGATTGAGTTTTCTGAATACATGACAGAGGGTTGATGAGGGCAGAGAAGTGGACGTGATCTATATGGACTTCAGTAAGGCGTTATCATTAAGTGTATAAGTCCTGCTAAGATTTACTTTCCCAAAATGCAGCACCTCACATTTAACTAAATTAAACTCCATCTGCCAGTCCTCAGCGCATTGGCTCATCTGATCAAGATTCTTGTTGTAATCCAAGGTAACTTTCTTCGCTGTCCACTACACCTCCAATTTTGGTGTCATCTGCAAACTGACCAACTGTTCCTCTTATGCTCACATCCAAATCATTTATGTAAATGACAAAAAGTAGAGGACCTAGCACCGATCCTTGTGGCACTCCACTGGTCACAAGCCTCCAGTCTGAAAAACCCTCCACCACCACCCTCAGTCTTCTACTTTTGAGCCAGTTCCGTATCCAAATGGCTAGTTCTCCATGTATTCCGTGAGATCTAACCTTGCTAACCAGTGGTCCCATGGGGAACCTTGTTGAATGCCCTATTGAAGTCCATATAGATCACATCTACCACTCTACCCTCATCAATCCTCTTTATTACTTCTTTCAAAAACCTCAATCAAGTTTGTGAGACATGATTTCCCATGCACAAAGCCATGTTGACTATGCCTAATCAGTCCTTGCCTTTCCAAATACATGTGCATCCTGTCCCGCAGGATTCCCTCCAATAACTTGCCCATCAACAATGTCAGGCTCACTGGTCTATAGTTACACATAAATATGCATTTACCATTACCAGAGAAAGTAATGCCTAGAAAGTAACTGAGGACAACTTTGACAAGCCATCATCTATTCATGCTCTTTGAAATACAGGACAAACTTATCAAAAAAAAAGTATTAAGATGGTACATTATTAACATGCACGAAACTGTCTCATCTGCACATTGGACAAGAGAGTTAGGGTCCTACGTCCAAACCCGGGATCCTGATTACCTGTAGAAATGCGCTATGAGCCTAAATTCAACAACACCATAAAACTTAATGGAACAACATGGAGAAACAGAGGTCAACTCAAGGGACTGTTTAACAGTATAACATCCAGCACAGCAGTTCTGCAAAGAAAACAATCAAAGAAATTTGGAGTGAAAACATGGAAGACTACCTTGCAAACAATCAACACTCTGAAAATAGGTAAGACACTACAGGGCAAGAACACACAAGTGATAACTATATCTCGGAAAAGTTAACCCATCAGGAAATCCAGGAAGATTGTTAAATTATATACATCTCATACAGAACTTAAATTCTTGCATTCTTATTTCTCACAACGATTCTAATGTACAAAAACTTAAATTCTGACTGCATATATTTAATGTTGGAAAAAGGTGATGTTCTCTTAATACATTAAGAGGGAGGAGCCTAAATAACAAATTAAGTAGGATGGAGAACATATAACCAGCAGCTTTGTCAACATAGTTTGCAATATGCAGTGTAAAAGAATGTAGCTGTGCTTTGCTGTGACAGTAGTTACTGATAAAATCACTAATAAATCTGCCCACTGAACAATCATGGAGGTAAATCTTCAAATTACCTACATCCTATTAAAAAAGTAGTTCAATTGTGAGATTGATAACATTGCTATGAGTAAACAAAACTGCAACAGCAAGCCTACATATATTTGATCATGTCAGAGTTAGAACTGTGACAACACTGGACAATGGTTAACCCTTGAGTCTGTCCATATAAGATGTCTACTGTCACCTTCTTAGGAGGTATAAATTGCATATTTGGGTCCTAAATCAAATAGATATTTTAAGGGTAAACAAGGTCAGCTTCAAATACCATGATGAGACCGTTACATATTTGCCAAAAGCCGGAGCAAGAAACAGAGAAACTGCTGGAAATGAGGAGCAGTCCTGATCTGGAGCAGCCAAGCAGGAATTGAGTCGGGACAATGCACAAAATTAAAACTCCAAGTGATTAAGGAATTAAAATAGCCAGATCTGGCTGCTGAAGCTATTGGAAGAGATTAGAAAAGAAATCCTCACAGGCAGAGAAATCTGGAAATCTTAAGAGCCAACTAGAAAGTTAAGGACAGCCAAAGCCAATTCCTAAAATCTGTGGCACACTTTCTTTTGGTTCTGGGGAAATGAAGAAATCACAAGATACTTTAATGCACAGGGGAACTCCTAGGTGAAATGAAAAAACGGAAGAGAATGTGGTATTTTCAGATTTTTAGGTTAAACAAGGATTTGAATATTTTTAAGGCAGAAATATACATATTCGTGCCAAATAAGTGAGTCAGTGATCATCAAGGCTAGGCGGGAATATGAACTTGAGGCTGCCATCAGATCAGCCATAACCTTATTGAATGGTAGAGCAGGCTCAAAGGACAAAGAGCGACTCCTAAAACATATGTGTGAATCGCACCAACTCAAATGGTACTTGTGTCAGCTCTTACGCAGTAAAGGCTCACTTATTTAAAGCAAGATCAAGCAGTAATTTCTTTCAGTGATGAAGAGAGTTTGAATTTCTTGCCCAAAGCTGAAGGATTCCCTCAAGATTATAACCATACAGTAATATCAAAATTTACCGATTATGCCAAACTAGTGGCATGGCAAACTGAAAGGACAAAGCCAGGACACTGCACAATGATGACAGAGTTCAAAAGATGGGCAGACTGCCACAAATGGAATGAAAAGAGATAAGCATGAAATGCATTTGTTGGGTTTAGGTCAATTGTGACAATACTATAGCACAAGACTGTCCAAAGTGGAGGAAGAGCATCTAGGAAGGTGGCAAGCACTTGAAACTTGCCATCGGGAAAAAAATGAAAGCCAGGTGAAAACAGCCAAATGAGCGTGTTGCCACAACAGTGCCCCAACCATCCCTTCCCATGTCCACCAACTGTCCCAGGTGTAATAGAGCCTGCGGTAGCCACAACAGTTTGCAGAGTTACTGACAATCGTACCTTGACAGTGGAAGACAGTCATTCTTGCCTGGGAGGGACCGCCAATGATGATGGCTGAAAGAGGTGTATTTTCTCCTTTTTTAAAATGAGGTTTATGACAAAGGTGCAGAGCAGCAAGCCAATAAACTAAACAGCCTATAACGCCTGGGGATTTTAAAAAAAATAACAAGTTGGAACAATAGAAGCACGCTGAATGGGTAGGATCAAGCTCCCACAGAAACAAGATATTTAGCTTAGCTTTCAGTCACTGTAGGGGTTGTGAAAGCTGCTACATCTCTTTCTCTTTGCTCCAGATAAAAGCTTAGGTTCTCTGCCTGCCGCCAGAATTGCATGTCAGACCATTGATGATACTGAATTTGCCATTGCCAAGGGTGTGTTTCTCGGATGTTATTGTACTGGAATAGTTTCTGTTTAGTAGTTAAATAATCTATTATTCTGTTAAATTTGCCAAAAGAGTTAAATTATTCCAATTATTTGTTTGTATTCTAACCATCGTCTATGAATAAAAAGTGTTTCAAGCCTGGTAATTTGACCAGTCAAATCGTATCCAAAACGCAACACCTGGCACTTGCCTTTAAAATAAGAAAATGTTTGGGTCCAGATTATCTCTTTGGCATTTTTTGAGGGAGTCAGGTTCAGTCTGAAACACAATGAACTCTGGTCAGTTCGACCAAGTCAATTTTTATTTCAGATTGCCAGTGTCACCAAGATCTTGCTTTTGGCTTTAGTAACATTAAATGCAGTGCAAAGTAGTATATAATTCATATTTCCTCCTGTTGTGCAATTCTGCCTCAAGTTAGTTTTATGAGAAGAGGTATAGGCCTATGTATACACGATTTTATTTCGAGACAATAGCCTCTCTTCCATATTTGTCAGCACATGATAGTTTCAAGTAAGTAATAGCCTTCCCTCAACAGAGAACAATACTTTATCCCTTGTAAGTGTTAATGGATTTATCTATATTCTATCACAGAGAATCGTACAATGGTAACAGCACAGAAGGAGGATGTCAATCAGATGGCCAAATCTGTACCAGCTCTCTGCATGAACAATTTAAACTAGTTCTGTGCCTTCATTCTATTCAAATGATTTCCCTTTGCTGCTTATTCAATTCACTTCTGAAAGCCACAACCGAATCTGTATCTATGCTCTCAGGTAACTAAAGTCATTTCCAGTATACTGTCAAAAAATTATATGAACAAGGATTCAACTTGTTACAAATTGTAAAAACTAATTTTTACAGAAAATTGGCCAAGTCATTGCATTGGCATTTGATTTAACTGTTCTTCTTAATTTAAGCATGTGCTAAGAACCTGATCAGATTAAACGAGAGCTATGCTTTCAAGAGCAATATTCTTAATTTCCTTGAAAACCCAAAGACTCAATAACAAAACTATTGGGGAACAAATACAAGATTTTCTGCAGATCTAATTAAACTGGGCTGATGCATTCAACACAAATACCCAAGGACTAAACTGATGCAGACCTGCTCAACGCTGAAAACATGCTTAAGTTTTTCTCATACAGTCCTGAATGTTCAACATTATCTTGGACCAAGAAGGTATAAATATTTAGTTATATTCAGTACAAAGATGCAAATTTTGTTGAGTGCACAATGATGATATTTTGGGAATAAACATCAGCGTGAATGGAACCAGAAGCTGGGAGGTGACAGGAAAATACACAAAGTCTCCTGGTCAGTTTAACCACACTTCTGTTGTTTCAAGTAGAATATGTTTAAAAATCTTACCAACTGTGTTTGTGTCTTCAACTACTACTTCCACATTTCTGTCTCGGTATTCTACTCTGAAGTTTAACATTCTTGGTTGCCTTTCTACAACTGGCCTAGATGGTACTAATGGGCAGAAAGCTGATGAAGTTGAAGAAGAGGAAGAAGGTTGGCTGGTAGGACCATAAACTGGATCCTGCGATGCTTCACCACGAACAAATTCACTGAAAACAGAGTAAAAGGTATTTCAAAAAGAAACTCAATAAAACAGATTAAAGATTTATGTAACATAGGATAATAGCTGAGAAAATATTTTAATTTATTACAATTATAGATAGCTGCTTTGTAACAGGTTGTCTCCATATTGTACATTGTAGATGCTTACATTCTAATACATATTTTTCACTCAAGTTGCTTTTGGGCAGCTATGGCAAAACTGGTCATTCACCAACATATTAAGATCGTCAAGTCGGACTTTGTTCCAAATTTCTGATTGCAAGTTTACAAACATGACTAGTGATTTGGTTTTTGGTTTTAGAATTACCTTTTATAATCCACAAAATTCAACAGGACCCATTTATGAACACATACAGCATTAAATTAAAAAATGTCTAAATGCAGAATAATCATAAAAAAACACTTAAGGACATAGGGGCTTATGCATTTCAAAACAAATTTCAAGTCCTGAAAAGATATTCATTTTACTACCATATAGTTTACTTTCACTATAAGTATTATTTACACAAGTTAGCAAATACAAACATAGCAGCTCAAAATGGATGACAGTTCATGTTAGATTGCAAGCTTGAGAATTTGACAATTGACAGAATTTTAGAATGTCGTAAAGTTTGCTTTTAGTTACAATCTACTGTTTGGTTTCTTGCAACCTCAATGAAAGATGAACAAGCTCCTTGTAGATAGCTATAAGTAGAGCAAACTTCTTATTAACCGGCATCTATGGGACTAGGAGTGTACCGGTTGATCAAGAGGTCCATATAATCAGTATAAAAACACACTAAGTAATATAAACACAATGCAAAGGGTACTCACATCACTTTGTTAACAGCATAAATCACTGAAATAATATTGCAACTTCGCCTTAAATAAAACGTATCAGCAGAGAGCATTCTTACTGGCACCTGCAAATGACTACTCGGACAGCGTAGAGATTGTGCTAAGATAGTAAACTTCCAATACTTGAGATAGAAAATTATCAAGAGTGCTGGCTCATTAAGTGCAGGTCTAACACAAAGTTTGCTGTAATTCAAACTGGCTTCTCCAGCCAGCATTGCTTGACTCAGCTCTTTTGGTTATTATCAAGTATAAAAACAAGTATTCGAACTCGTAGGCAAGTATAAAAATAGCAGCCCAAGACAGGGTGTAAGCCTGGGAACCTGGTTAGTGATAGAATTCAGTGCAGTGACAGAAAAAATGTTGTTCTGTACCTGTGCAGAGAAAAGGGACTGGCCTGAGAGAAGGTGCTGGAAGGCAGCAGCAGGGCATGGGAGCTTAAGTTGCCAAGCATTAATTAGGTGAACAGGTAGGTGGAGATTGGTGATTTTTACATTTTCTTCTCTCTCTGGAAACAATTAGTAGTTTAAACTGGTACTGCGGAAATACAGTATAAATTCAAAGCTGTCTAACCAGTGAAATCACTTGATATAACTACACCTGACTGACAGCAGGGAGTGTGTAGCAGCTGTCGAACATGGACATTGGTGGATAACTGTGATTCATAGCAACCACATGGAAGAGGGAGGTGAAACACTGGGACAGATTTCACCTGAAGTGACGGGACATATTAAATTGTAAACTTGGAATTTATTCAGTATAATTGATACCATAGTTTGTGGAACCTATCAAGGTCCAAGTTTTTTGGATCTGGTAATGTGCAATGAACTTGACTAAAAACCTCACCAGTAAAGGATCTTTTAGGCAAACAATCATAAAACGTGGCATTTTACATTCAGCTCAAACAGGAGAAATGAGAGTCTGTACCACGTGTCTTAAACTTAAATAAAGAGTAACAAGTGCATAAAGACAGAGTTGGCCAAAATAGGTGGACAATAGGTCAAAAGGAAAAACAGTATAGAGGCTCAGACAGGTATTTAAGTATGTATTTCACACTTGCCAAAGATTATTCTGTTAAGAAAGAACAACTCTATCAAAAAAATCTACCATCTATAGTTAATTAAGGAAGTTGAGAGGGGAATCAAATTTTTTAAAAAGATGCACGGTGGTGTAATGGTAGACCATAAAATCATAAAAGTTTCAGATACTAACAGATCGCTTTGAAAAAAAAAGGGGAGAAATTGGGAGTATCAGAACCAACTCAGAGTTTACACAAATATAAAAAAGGAACACAGTAGCTAAAGTGAGTAGAAGCTGAGACTCCGGAAATAACAATGGAAATGCAGAAGAAATAGGCTTTCAACAAGTATTTTGTATTGGTCTTCAAGAGATGACACAAAAGAAAATTTAAGTGGGGGTGGGGCGAGGAACTTAAAATAATCACTGTCACCTAGTAAAAAAAGCTGTGAGAAAACTTAGAATTTGTAAATCCCCATGAAATTACCAGCCTGCTTCCTTGGGTCTTAAAACAAGTGGTTGCAGAGATAGCAGAATCATTGGGTGCAAACTTGGGAAATATCCCATTGGACTAAAGAAAGGCAAATCACACAACACTGTTCAAGCACAGGGAGACTGCAGAGTAGGAAATTATAAGCCAATGAGCCCAACATCTGCTAGAATCTACTCTTAATAATAGTGATTGGAGGACATTTAGAGAATCATACCATCAACAAGCAATGTCATCATGCTTTTTAGAAAGATAAATCATGTTACATAAATTAATGAGTATTCTTTGAGGATCTAAGACGCAGGGTTGATAAGTAAGACCTTGTGGATTTACAATAGGCATTTGATGGGGTGCCACATAAAAGACTACAACACTATAGTTTATGGTGCTGGGCCTGATCAATTAGATAAAGGACTGGCCTGCTGACTGGAATAGAGTTGCAATAAATAGATCTTTTTTAGGATAGAAAATGGTTATCAATGAAGTGCCAGATGGATCAGTGCTAGGGTCTGACGTGTTTAATATATATAAGGAACTGAGTTCATCACAGAAATATGTGCTACGAAAAATGACAAGATGGCATGAGTTGTGGGAATGGTGAATGAGTCTGCAAAGGGGCTATAAGTAGGTGAAGCGAGTAGTCAAAAAATTGCCAGATTACATAGAACATGTAACAGTCAAAGTGCCTAGTTTAAAATTTAAGCAAAGTCTGGTAGTTAACAGTCAAACAGCATTAACTGCTGCATTCTCCATGGTAATGCCTCTACTAATCAGAGTACATATGCTAACTAGTCAGTACCCGCCTCCATCCAGCATAAGAGTTTTTTCTCGAGTTGGTATTCTTGCAAAATGTCCTGATGTAAGTAAGATGAAAAGCTTCAACAAACTGTCTTTTTTTAAAAAAATACTCAAGTTTTGTACTAACAAACAACTGTAAATGTTAAGTTTAGCTTTGAAGATTGTGACAATTTACAATACTAGAACATAGCAAACATATATGTGTTCTCTTGAAGAGTCATATTCAAATGGACATGGAAATGTTTTCTCTCTCTACTGATATTAGCCTACCTACTGAGTAATTTCAGCACTTCAGATTTTTGTTTGGGGAGCAAATATCCATTTGCTGTTATTTTAATATTCTCTTCTCATGCTTTTTAGATTATGAATATACCTATACTTCAGCTTCTGGCATAAATTAATAATGTTACTTTATTTTTAAAATTAATGTATTTTAGATTACATTTAGTAGCTAAAACAAAAAATTGCCATTAGTTCCCATTAATTCTGGTCAGCCTGTTTTGAAATGGCAAGTGCAAGCCGATGAGGTAGAACTGGCAGATGGTCTGAAAGGTCGAGACAACCATTGTGCTAGAGGATCAAGTTATACTTCTTGTACTAGACATACAATGTGCAAGGTAATGCACTGACCACCTTTAGTGCTTCACAGTAATGCTGAAAAAGACTGAAAAAAAAAAGTTGCTTTGATTCTTAAAAATTAAATTAAATATCTACTTCATACCACATATTGCTGATTTTGTGTAAAGATCAACACTCCAACATGTGATAAAAACATCTGAACTTTATCTACTTTCCATCCATTCATCTGTAAACCTATTCATCAGTCAAAATAATGCCAAATTTGCAAATCTATTTATTATAAGACTTCTGTACAGCTCCTTGTGTCTGTGTACATCAACATGTGAGGTCAAGGATAACACACTGACTGATGCTGATGGGACCCCAGTGCACATCACCATCAAATATGGCAACATGATACAAGGAGGAATAGTAAATAAAAAAACCAAGTTCAAACTTAGTCATCAAGATTTCAGAGCAATGAGCGACAGAACATTGGACAAGATTGGTCGATTATAGATAGATTCTCTACAGTGTGGAAACAGGCCCTTCGGCCCAAAAAGTCCACACCGACCCTCCAAAGAGCAACCCACCCAGACCCATTCCCCTACATTTACCCCTGACTAATGCACCAAACGCTACAGTCAATTTAGCATGGCCAATTCACCTAACCTGCACATCTTTGGACTGTGGGAGGAAACCCACACAGACACAGGGAGAACGTGCAAATTCCACTCAGACAGTTGCCCAAGGCGGGAATTGAACCCAGTTCCCTGGCACTTTGAGGCACAGTGCTAACCACTGAGCCACTGTGCCGCAAGCACAACAGACTAAAGGAATCTCTTTACATAATTGAGGCAGAGGCCCGAGATTAGATGTACAAATTGAGGAATGTCTAACATGTGGCCGCAGTTGGGAAATGAAGCTGAAATTATGTCAATGGATATTCTGAGAATGAACATGTTAAAACATGTAATAGCAAGAATTTGTGGAGAATTTTTGAGGATTTGAACTTCTCATAAATGTCAACCCCCAATTCTGACTAAAATTTAGTTTCAGAAGCTTTACTTATAACTGAGTATGTATGGTAGCTAACACTGATAATGAAAAATCAAAAAGCTTGCAAGTTGGGTAGTTAAGAAACAGGTGAATCTTAGAGATAAATAAGGTGAAAAATACAGATATCACACAAAGCTGATTAAATATAAGCTGAAGAGGAAAGTGAACCAAGGCACAGGTTAACAAATCAATATCACTGATCAGCAAGCAATAAACAAAAATTAAGCCATAAGGGTGAAGAAATCAAAATTAGTGAAGCCATGTTAAATTTGTACTGGACCTCAAAACTGCACCAAGAGCAAAAGGGGCAAATTACAAAGCTCTGGAAGTTTCTGGTGACAAGGAATCATGCATATTTACAACCTGTTAAGAAATAAAAATACTTATGGGCTATTTCAAATGGATGGAATTAATGTACTTCAAGTGGGGAGAAATTCAGCTTTTCCTTTACCTTCAACTACTGTCAAGACTGAACCAGCATATTTGTATCAAATCAAAGTGACCTTGGCATGTCAGCATTCAACGCAATTTGTGCGCGTAATATGGAATGAAGTTCATTTAAACAACATACCTTGGCTGTACCACATTACTTACGTGTGAAGCAAAAGGATAGCTGTCATGCTTCATCAAGTATTTTCCAATTTGACCTCATTTTAATTCATCATTACTTTCTCAAAGACAATTAGGGATGGGCAACAGAGTCTGGCCTCAAAGTTGTCCACATTCCACAAATAAATGTGTACATAAAAACTCAAAAACTAGCATGTCTCCAGATAAAGTAATATAGCAATAAAGAAGCAAGGTAACAAATAGTACACTATTAAAGTGAACGCATTATAGATCAACATTATCATAAGACCATAAAACCATAAGACATAGGAGTGGAAGCAAGGCCATTCGGCCCATCGAGTCCACTCCGCCATTCAATCATGGCTGATGGGCACCTCAACTCCACTCACCCGCATTCTCCCCGTAGCCCTTAATTCCCCGAGACAACAAGAATCTATCAATCTCTGCCTTGAAGACATTTAGCGTCCCGGCCTCCACTGCACTCTGCGGCAATGAATTCCACAGGCCCACCACTCTCTGGCTGAAGAAATGTCTCCGCATTTCTGTTCTGAATTTACCCCCTCTAATTCTAAGGCTGTGTCCACGGGTCCTAGTCTCCTCACCTAACGGAAACAATTTCCTAGCATCCACCCTTTCCAAGCCATGTATTATCTTGTACGTCTCTATTAAGTCTACCCTTAATCTTCTAAACTCCAATGAATACAATCCAAAGATCCTCAGCCATTCCTCATATGTTAGGCCTACCATTCCAGGGATCATCCGTGTGAATCTCCGCTGGACACGTTCCAGTGCCAGTATGTCCTTCCTGAGGCGTGGGGACCAAAACTGGACACAGCACTCCAAATGGGGCCTAACCAGAGCTTTATAAAGTCTCAGTAGCACAATGGTGTTTTTATATCCCAACCCTCTTGAGATAAGTGACAACATCGCATTTGCTTTCTTAATCACAGACTCAACCTGCATGTTGACCTTTAGAGAATCCTCGACTAGCACTCCCAGATCCCTTTGTACTTTGGCTTTATGAATTTTCTCACCATTTAGAAAGTAGTCTGTGCTTTTATTCTTTTTGCCAAAGTGCAAGACCTCGCATTTGTTCACGTTGAATTCCATCAGCCATTTCCTGGACTACTCTCCCAAACTGTTTAGATCCTTCTGCAGCCTCCCCACTTCCTCAGTACTACCTGCCTGTCCACCTATTTTCGTATCATCAGCAAACTTCGCTAGAATCCCCCAGTCCCTTCATCCAGATCATTAATATATAATGCGAACAGCTGTGGCCCCAACACTGAACCCTGCGGGACACCGCTCGTCACCGGCTGCCATTCTGAAAAAGAACCTTTTACCCCAACTCTCTGGCTTCTGTCAGACAGCCAATCCTCAATCCATACCAGTAGCTCACCTCGAACACCATGGGCCCTCACCTTGCTCAGCAGCCTCCCGTGTGGCACCTTATCAAAGGCCTTTTGGAAGTCTAGATAGACCACATCCACTGGGTTTCCCTGGTCTAACCTACTTGTCACCTCTTCAAAGAATACATAACACATTGCATATATGAAAAGCTGCTTCTTTGAAATATTTCATAAAACTATTTTCTGCATTAATTTATGCTTCAACCAGACTCTGCATGATGACAGAAGCCACAGAGTGCTCAGTGGAATCCTCTTCATATCGCCACACATTGTGAACAGCTCTCCCCCAGCCCCTCCATCTCCTCGGAAAAAGGACTGCAGATGCCGGAGATCAGAGTCGCAGAGTGTGGTGCTCATCCAAGGAGTAGGAGAATCGACATTTTGAGCATAAGCTCTTCATCAGGAAGGAGGGAGTGGTGCAAGGGGGCTGAGAGATAAATGGGAAGGGAATGGTGCTGAGGAGAAGTAGCTGAGAGTGCAATAGGGAGTTGAAGTCGGGGGTGAAGGTGATAGGTCAGAGAAAAGGGTGGAGCAGATAGGTGGGAAGGAAGATGGACAGGTCAAAAGGATGGTGCTGAGTTGGAAGGTTGGATTTGGGATAAGGTGGGGGAGGGGAAATGAGGAAACTCGTGAAACCTGCATTGATCTAGTGTGGTTGGAGGGTCCCAAGACAGAAGATGAGGCGTTCTTCCTCATCTTTGGCAATGGAGGCAGCCAAGAGCCTGCATGTCCTTGAAGGAGCGGAAGGGGGAGTTGAAGTGTTCAGCCACGGGGTGATGGGGTTGTTTCGTGCACGTGCCCCACAGATGTTCTCTGAAACGTTCCGCAAGTAGGCATCCTGTCTCTCCAACATAGAGAAAACCACATCAGGAGCAATGGATACAGTAGATGACATGTTTGGAGGTGCAGGAAAATCTTTGACGGATGTGGAAGGCTCCTTTGGCACCTTGGATGGATGGGGAGAGGTATGGGTGCAGATTTTGCAATTCTTGCAATGGGAGGGGAGGTTGGTTTGGTGGGGCTGTGGACCTAACAACAGAACCATGGATGGAATGGTATTTATGGAACGCAGATAGAGATGGTGAGGTCTGCTTGTATGTGGCGGAAATGGCGGAAGATAGGTTAGTATTCCCTACAGTATAGAAACAGGCCCTATGGCCCAACAAGTCCACATTGACCCCTAACAGCAAACCACACAGACCCACTCCCCTACCCCATATTTACCCCTGACTAATGCACCTATCACTATGGTAATTTAGCATGGCCAATTCACCTGATTTGCATACCTTTGGATTGTGGGAGGCAACTGGAGCACCTGGAGGAAACCCATGCAGACAGGAAGAGAATGTGCAGATTCTACACGAACAGTCACCCGAGGCGGGAATTGAACCTGGGTCCTATGCGCCAAGGCAGCGGTGCCAACCACCTTACTACCATGCCACCCTAATGCAATGTATCTGGAGGTTGATGGGGCGGAAGGTAGGGACGAGGGGGGTGTTCTGTCCTGGTTCCAGTTGGAGGGGTGGATTCGAGGGCAGAGGTGCGGGAAATGGATGAGCTGTGCTGGAGCCAATCATCGACCACGTGGAAGGGGAAATGGCAGTCTTTGAAGGAGGAGGCCATCTGCTGTGTTCGGTGGTGGAACTGGCCCTCCTGGAATCAAATGAGGAGGAATTGGAAATAAGGGATAGCTTTTATAGGAGGCAGGGTGGGAGGTGAGTCCAGATAGCTGTGGGAGTCGGTGGGTTTGTCGTAGATGTCCGTGTTGAGTCGGTCACCATTAATGGAGATGGAGGGGTCCAGGAAGGGGAGGGGGGGTGTCCAAGATGGTCCAGGTGAACTTGAAATCAAGATGCAATCTGTTAGTGAAGTTGATGAACTGTTAAACCTCCTCATAGGAGCACGAGGTGGTATCAATACAGTTATCGACGTAGCAGAGGGAAAGGTGGGGACTGGTGCCAGTGTAGCTGTGGAAGACGGACTGTTCCACATACCTGCCTCTTCATTGAGTATGTGGAACAATCCACCTTCCATAGCTCCCCACCTTTTCCTCCACTACATTGATGACTGCATCAGCGCCACCTCGTACTCCCATAAGGAGGTTGAACAGTTCATCAGCTTCACTCATGTTCTGCTCTGCCACTCAAATCATGCTGATCAGCTTCTCGACCCCTTTCTGCCACTTTCTCCCATAACCCTTAAGCTCCTTGATACTCAAGAACCTGTCTATCTCAATCAATTATATTCAACGACTTGGCCTCCACAGCCTTCCACAGAATTCCATAGATTCACCACTCTCTGGCTGAAGACATTTCTCATCTCCATTCTAAAAGGTCTTTCCTTTACTTGAAGGCTATGCCCTTGGGTCCTAGTCTCTCCTCCCAATGGAAACATCTTCCCAACATCTACTCTGTCCAGGCCATTCAATATGTTTCAATTAGATCCACCCCCTTCCCAACATCGGATACAGATCCAGAGTCTTCAAACATTGCTCATGTGTTAAGCTTTTCATTCCTGGGACCATTCTCATGTAGCTCCTCTGAATATCTCCAGTACTAGTACATCCTTCCTGAGATATGGGGCACAAAACTGTGCACAATACTCCAAATGTGACCACAGCCTTATAGAGCCTCAGAAGCACATCCATAGTTTCATATTCAAGTCCTCTCAAAATAAATGCCATCATTGCATTTGACTTCCTATATACTGACTCAACCTGCAAGTTTACCATGACTGTATGGTGAAGCTGGTACGATTGCAACATTTACAAGGCATCTGGATGGGTATGTGAATAGGAGGGGTTTAGAGGGATATGGGCCAGGTGCCGGCACGAGTGACTAGATTGGGTTGGGATATGTGGTCAGCATGGATGAGTTGGACTGAAGGGTCTGTTTCCATGCTGCACATCTCTATGACTCTATGAGAATCGTGGACTACAACTTCCAAGTCTCTTTGCACTGCATACATGTGAATTTTCTCCCATTTAGAAAATAATCCATGCCTCTATTGTTCCCACCAATGTGCACAACCTCAACTTTCCCACATTGTACTTCATCTGCCATGTCCTTGCCTACTCTCCTAACCTGTCCAAATCATTCTGCAGCCTTCCTGCCTCCTCAATGCTACTGTTTCTCTACCTATCTTTGCATCATCTGCAAACTTAGTCAGAATGCCCTCAGTTCCTTCATCTAGATCATTAAGGTATAGAGTGAAAAGTTGTGGTCCCAACTTGGAACACCACTTGTCACCGGCTGCCATCCTGAGAAGAACCCTTCTATCCGCACTCTCTGCCTTCTGCCAGACAGCCAAGCTTTTATCCATACAGCACCTTGCCTCTAACATCATGGGTCCTGATCTCACTCAGTAGCCTCCAGTGCAGTACCTTGTCAAAGGCCTTCTTGAAGCCCAGGTAGTTAACATCCATTGGCTCTCCTTGGTCTAACCTGTTCATTACTTCCTCAAAGAATTTTCTACCAGATCGTCAGGCATGACCTCCCCTTGATGAAACCATGCTGACTTTGCCCTATTTGACCATATACTTCCAAATATTCAGAAATCGCATCCTTCACAATGGATTCCAGGATCTTACCCACGACCAAGTTAGGCTAATTTTTCTGTAATTTTCCATCTTTACCTTACTCCCTTTTAAAACAGGGGTGTCACAGTAGCGATTTTCCAGTCCTCTGGGACTCTGCCTGATTCTAGCAATTCCTAAAAGACCACCTATCCCTTCAGTTATCTCCCTTAGAACTCTAGGGTATTGTCCATCTGGTCCAGGTTATTTATCCACCTTCAGGCCATTCATCTTTTCCAGCACCTTCTCCTTGATGAGGGTCACCATACTCAGCTCTATCCCCTCACTCTTCAATTTTTGGGATATTATTTGTGTCGTCCACAATGAAGAGTGACGCGAAATCATTATTTAGTTCCTCAGCCTATCCTCATTCCCCACTACTGTCTCTCCAGCAGCATTTTCCAGCAACGCAAATGTCCACTTTTGCCTCTCTTTGCCCTTTATGTATCTAAAGAAATTCTGACGCTCTTCCTTTATATTACTGGCTAGCTTACCCTCCTGCCCTTCGCCACATTACATGCTTTCTTTTTTACTTTTATGCTATCCCTGACTTCCCTCGTCAGCCACGGTTGCCTCATCCTCCCAATACCATGCTTCTTTTACCTTGGGATCAATCTCTGCTGTGTCTCATGAATTACTCCCAGAAACTCCTGCAATTGCTGTTCCACTGTCTTTCCCGCTAGGCTACTCTCCCAATCAATTCTACCCAGCTCCTCTCTCATGCACCTACATTCAGCTGTCATATCGTTACCTCTTATTCTAATCTCTCCCTCTCAAATTGCAGCATAAATTCAATATTACAATCACTGCCTCCCAAGGGTTAATTTACCTTAAGCTCACTTAACAAGTCTGTCTCACTGTGTCACACTAAATCCAGTATTGCCTGTTCCCTTGTGGGCTCCACCACAAGCTGCTCCAAAAAGCCATCTCGTAGATACTCCACAAATTATTTTTCTTGCAATCCACCTGCATATTGAAATTCCCTATGATAACTTTGCCTTTCCTACACAGCTTTTCTATCAGTTGGTATATCTTGTGCCCCAGCTCCTAACTACTATTTGGAGGCCTATACATAACTCCAACTATGGTATTTTCATCTTTACGGTTCCTCAAATCTACCCACACAGTTTCTACACCATCTGATCCTACTTTGTTACTTATTATTGATTTAATTTAACTTCTTATTAATAAGGCGACCCCCAACCCCTCTGCCCATCTGCTTATCTTATCGATAGGATATATATCCTTGAATATTCAGCTCCTGGAATTAGAATTCTGTTCTACAGTTCAAGAGTCAGAGCAAGGAAGGCATTACACAAGCTGAAAGCATTCTCCTAAAATTCCATTCTCAACAGAGTTTTCAGGACCTGGTAAAGTTTCCAGATGTCAGTATTTCTGTCTATTTGGTAAAACCTGAAGGAATGGGCTGTGACCAATTCTCAACAATTCAAATCCAAGTAACTCAAATCAGAACTAGACATTTATCACCAATCTACAGCTCTTGGTTACTCAGCCTTATCAAGGGATTCAGTTGATACAAGAAACATCACGTTTCAGCCTGTCTCTCCAGATTCTTGGCTCACAGCGTTTGCATTTATTCCACCTTATATTTCTTAAAAACAATCATCTCTGCAGAGGCCTGTCTTTGTGTGCGCAATGCATTTGTGTGGGGAATTAAGAGGATAAAAGAATAACTTCTGATCGTCACAAATAACAGACTGGTGGATACTTCCTTTATTTCTGATAGTTACACTAAATAGAAGGAATTGGCGATTTGGGTAAATGAATCAACATATTTACAAAAAGTGCAGTTGGTACAGTAGTGTTGCGCATTACAACTGGGACAGAAGTAATGCATTGACAAAGCTGTGAAGCTCAGAAACAAAAGTCTGAATATTGGAATTCTAAAATCTCAAAGCCCAAAATCCACCATTTAGTGAAACTTTCTCCGCCCTGAACTGCACTTATCCGCATTGTTATGATCACCATTTGATAAAAGGGTGTGGAAGTATTGGATAAAGTGAAAAATATTTAAAACACTGGTACTGGAATTAAGAAATTACATCGATTGGTAAAATTTGAATAGTATTGGACTTCATTTCTTTCGAAAAGGGGACAGAGACAACCAGAGGTCTGTCCTACTCAAATATAGACAAAGTCTTTCCACTTGTGGGACAATTTAACCCCAAATTCATAAATTCAAGATTCTTTAAGAATGCTAATGTACAAAGTTAATGGACACAAATGAAAACAGAAATTGCTGCAAATACTCAGCATATCTGGTAACATCTAAGGAGAAAGAAATAGTTCACTCTTTAGCTCATCTGAACTAGGAATAATTAGAAATACAATCGCTTTTTATGAGACAAATAGGGGAGGGTAGATAATAACAAAGGAAAGCTCTATGATAAGGCAGAGGATTGGAGACGTTAAATGATTAAAAGAGTTGATGGGGCAGAGCCAAAAAATAGCAATGGGACAACTGGAAATACAAGATGGCACAGAGGAGAAGCAAAAGCAAGAATAACAAACAGCTGCCATCCGAAGTGAGCTCCAGGATTTTTAGGATCATCTTGTCAAGAATGAGCTTCACAGTGGAATAGACCTTGAAAATGTTTCCATCCACCCTGTCAACAATCTCAAGCAGTTGAAATCCAAGAAGAAAATGACACTGACATCGCTCATGGAACTTCTGAATGACAACGTCATCTCTGCTCTTTCGAAAAAGAATGTTCAAGCTTTGATTAACACCCTTGCGGCAGTATACCAAAGAATCAGTCTCAGCCTCAATCTTAAGAACGCGCAGGTCCTTTACGAACCCATCCCAGAACTAGTGTTGGTCTTCCCCTCCATTAAAATCAATGGAGAAATCCTCCCAATTGTTGAACATTTCCCCTGTTTAGGAAGCTACCTTCATCTAAGCGGCTGTTATATAACACTGCATCTAATCCATGAACACCACCTTTGGATACCCAAGGAAGACAGTCTTTAACAAATGCTACATCCATACGAAGACCAAGATCATCATGTACTAGCAGTCATCCTTCTGATGCTTTTATGTGGCTCCAAAACTTGGACTACATTCCGATGCTATCTCAAGGACCCAGAGAAGTATCACCAATACTGTATGACATAGATTCTCTGCATCAGCTAAGAGGACACATCTACTAACATCAACGACCTTGAAGCACCAATAGCACCAGTATTGAGGCCAATATCATCATCTAAAACTAATTCTCCTTGGTTGACCACGTGTTTAAGATGCCGAAGTTTTGTCAGCCAAAGCAAACCTTTTTCACCGAGCTCAACAAAGGCATTCAAACGCAAGGAGGACCATCCTTCAAAGATGCTCAGAAGGTTTACTTTAGAAATACAAGAGGCATCAATAGACCCTCACTCAGAAAAAACTAATTTGCAGGAATCTCCTGTATGAAGAGACACAATTCTTCAAGAACACCCATTGGGAAGATGAAACACAGAAAAAGAATCTGAGAAACAAATGCCAATGATCTCGAGGCCAAGGACCAATTCCCCGTCCAATAAACACCTGCAGTCTCGAGATCAGGCTCATCAACCACACAAGTACCCACACAACTCATGCCCAGTGACATGCCAAATCCTCAGTGGACAATCATGCACATTAGCAAATTTTGTCCATTAATGATGGCAAGCTGTCTTTGAAAGGTTGGTGGGGATTTGCCTTCTTGAACCACTATCATCCATTTAGTGCAAGTACACCCATAATAACATCAAGGATAGAAGTTCCAGAATTTTGATTCATGACTGAGGAACAACTAAGGCAGGATGGTGAGTGGCTTGGAGGGATTGCAGATGGTGGTGTTCCCATAGAGCTGCTGCCCTCGTCCTTCTAGGTACTAGTGGTTGTGAATCTGGAAGGTGCTGTCTAAGGAGCCTTGGTGAATTTCTGCAGTGCATTTTTAGAAATGATACACATTGTTGCAACTGAGCATTCGTGGTGAAAGGAGTAAATGTGATGCCAAACAAACAGGCTGCTTTGACCTGGATGGCGGCAAACTTAGAGTCATAGAGGTGTACAACACGGAAACAGACCCTTTGGTCCAATTCACCCATGCCGACCAGATATCCTAATCTAATCTAATCTAATCCCATTTACCAGCACTTTGCCCATATCCCTATAGACCCTTCCTATTCATATACCCATCCAGATGCCTTTTAAATGTTGCAATTGTACCAGCCTCCACCACTTCCTCTGGCAGCTCATTCTATTCATGCACTACCCTTCATGTGAAAAATTTGCTACTTAGGTCCCTTTTAAATATTTCCCCCCTCACCCTAAACCTACAGTCTCTAGTTTGGGAATTCCCCCACTGTAGGGAAAATATCTTGTCTCTTTACCCTATCCATGCCCCTCACAATTATTCAAACCTCTATAAGGTCACCCCTCAGCCTCTGACACTCCAGGGAAAACAGACCCAGTCTATTCAGCATCTGCCTATAGCTCAAATCTTTCAGCCATGGCAACATCCTTGTAAATCTTTTCTGAACCCTTTCAAGTTTCACAACATCTTTCTGATTGGACAGAGACCAGAATTGCACACAGTATTCCAAAAGTGGCCTAACCAACGTCCTGTACAACTCCTATACTCAATGCTCTGACCTATAAAAGCAATCATACTAAATGCCTTCTTCACTAACCCATCTACCTGTGACTCCACTTTCAAGGAACAATGAACCTGCACTCCAAGGTCTTTGTTCAGCAACACTCCCCAAGACCATTAAGAGTATAAGTTCTGCTCTGATTTGCCTTTCCAAATGCAACAACTCACATTTATCTAAACTAAACTCCACCTGCTACTCCTTGGCCCATCTGATCAAAGTCCCGTTGTACTCTGAGGTAACCTTCTTCGCTGTCCACTACACCTCCAATGCTGGTGTCATCTGTAAACTTACTAACTATACCTCCTATGTTCACATCCAAATCATTTATATAAGTGACAAAAAGTAGTGGACCCAGCTTCGATCCTTGTGGCACTCCACTGGTCACAGGCCTCCAGTCTGAAAAGCAACCCTCTACCACCACCCTTTGCCTTCCACCTTCGAGCCAGTTCTGTATCCAAATAGCTTCTCGAGTACTGTTGAAGTACAATACTCTAGGCAAATGAGGAGTTGTGCTTCATACTTTTGACTTGTGCCTTGTCAATGGTGGACAGGTTCTGGGAAATCAAGAGATGAATTACTGATAGCAAGATTTCTAGCCTTGGACCTGCTCTTGTATCCACAGTATTTATATGACTAGTTCCATTCAATTTCTGGTCAATGGTAATCTCTAGATGTTGATAGTGTGGGGATTCAGCTCAGTAATATCAAGGTATGTCAAGGGAGGATGAATTAACTGACTATAGCACCATGGTACAGATTGCCATTCAAAATATGGATGTAAAGGGAAATGTATTAACAGTCGGGGATAGCAGAGTTAGGGGAGTAAATTCCATTCTCTGCAGCAAAGGGAGTCCCAAATGCGATGGCACCAAGACTCAGGACATCTCTTCTGGGCTGGAAAGGAACTTGAAATAGCAGAGGAAGTATCCAGTTGTCATGGTCCATGAGGATACCAACAGAAGGAGCGGGAAAGAGATCCTGCTCAAGAACTACACATGGCTTGAGATTAAATGTAAAAGGAGAGTCACAAAAGTCGTAATTTCTAGATTACTGCATGAGCCATGTGCAAATTGGCACAGAGTAAACAGGTTTAAAGGGGTAATTATGTGGAAAAATGGGTTCTAATTCATGGGGTACTGGCACTAGCAATGGACAAAGACTGGAACGGGCCACGTTTGAACCACATTGGTACCAGTGCTTCAGGAAATCACATAAATCAGTTGCAGATTGTAAATTTAACTCAGTTGTTTAACGTAATTAGTTGAGGCGGGGGTTCAACTGAAAGGAAGCTTAAAAACATCAAAAAGAAATGAGAGAGTAGAAGGGCAGGGTAGTGAAGGGGAAAGTCATAATCCAAGTTTGACAGGAAGAGGCAAAAAAAAAAGCAGAAACATGCAGCAGAACTTAGAACGAGAATAACAGCAGTAAGAAGTTAAAGCTTAAGTCTCATTACCCAAATACATGCAGCATTTGTAACAAGGAAGATGAATTAATAACAAGACTGGGAACTCAATATTCAAGGGGACACAATGTTCTGGAGAAACAAATAAAAAGAAAAGAAGGTGGTGTAAATTTTATAACATAAGATGGCATCAGTACATGGCAAGTAGTGATATAAATGAAATATAAATCAGTTTGGGTAGATATAAAGAAAATAAAGGAAAAATAGTCATAAATTGGGAGCCAACTCCCACAGGCTTCCAACTCGACTCCCGAAACAATGGATAAGCAAGCACAAAGGGCACTATAATTATCGTGAGTGATTTTAATTTGCATATTAACTGGACTAATTGGATGAACAAAGCTAACATTAAAGAAATTTGAAGAGTGCATCAAGATTCGTTCTTCAAGAAGTACATTGCAGAATCTATCAAGGAAAGGGCTGCTTTTCTTCTGTCTAATGTATAAAGTAGGATTAATAAGAGATCTCGTAGTTAAGGGTCCTCAAGGTTAGTGGCCGCAATGTGGTAGAATTGCAAATTCAGTTTTAGGGAGACCAATTTGTCTCAAATCAGTGTCCTCAATGCAAATAAGGACAATTATAGTAGAGTGAAGAAAGAATTTTCTAATGCCGGCTGAAAAATAGGTTAGTGGGGAAATGTTAGTCGATGAGCAGTGTTTAATATATGCTTAGTATAACTGAGCAAAAATTTTTCAGTGCAAGAGGACGACAAACCAGCCAAGGAGGATATTGAATCATACACAAAGGCATAAAATGTGGCAAAAACTAGTGGTAGGCTGGAGGATTAGGTACTTTCATTTTTAGGAACAAGCAGTGAATGACTATAAAGCCAATAAAAAGGGAGAAAACCTCTTCTCAAAGTAATTCAGTAAGAATATAAACAGCAAGAGCTTCTACTGGTATATAAAAATACTACTTAAAAACATGTGCCACCTTTGGATAACCCAACTGGGGAATTAATAATAAGGAACAGGGAAATGACATAATTCAAACCAACATTCAGCATTGACGTTCACAGCCCAACAGCTGTCACTGGGAAATGCTGGAGTCCATAACGGAGGAAGAAATAGCTGACATTTAGAAAAGCTACACAATCAGAGTCAATGTGATATTGTAAAATGGAAATCATGTTATTTTAGGATTTAACAAACAGAGTTGATAAAGGCGATCCACAATATATAATGTATTTGGATTTCCAGAAACATTGAATAAGGTGCCACATAAAAGTTATTGAAGTTAGGATCTCATTGTGTTGGTGGTAATGTAATTGCATGGATTGAGAATTGGATCGTATGCAGAAGTTTGTATCAGATTGTAAGCTCGCTGAGCTGGTAGATTTGTTTTCAGGCGTTGCATCACCATGCTAGGTAACATCATATGTGAGCCTCCAATGAAGCACTGGTGTGCTGTCCCACTTGCTATTGATGTGTCTTGGTCTGTTATGGTGGATGATATCACTTCCGGTTCTTTTTCTAAGAGTCATAGAGATATACAGCACGGAACGAAGGGTCTGTTTCCAACTCGCCCATGCCGACCAGATATCCCAACCCAATCTCGTCCCACCTGCCAGCACTTGGTCCATATCCCTCCAAACTCTTCCTATTCACATACCCATCCGGATGCCTTTTAAACACCTTCTTCGCTGTCCACTACACCACCAATTGGGTTGGAAAATGGGGTCCAAATCGATATGTTTGTTAATGGAGTTCCAATTTGAATGCCATGCCTCTAGGAATTTTCATGCATGTCTTTGTTTAGCCTGTCCCAGGATGGATGTATTGTCCCAGTTGAACTGGTGTCCCTCTTAGTCTGTGTGCATGGATACTAGTGATAGTTGGTGCTCTTTTGCAATTAACAGGTCTTTTTCAGGTTGGAGCAACTTAATTCGTGGAATGCCACATGCATCAGTCCTCAGGCCATAATTATTTACTATCTTTATAAATGACTTGGAGGACGGGACAGACTGTAATAAATCTAAATTTGCTGATGATACAAAAATAGATGGGAGGGTATTTTGTGACAAGGACACTTGGGAATCAGCAAGGTGTTATAGATTGAGTTTGTGGTCAAAAGCTTGGGATATGGAGTTTCATGTAAGAAAATGAGAGATCATGCAACTTTGGCACAGAAAACCAGAAGACTATTTAAATGTAAGAGACCACAGAACAGTCTTGTGCATGAAATACAACGTTAGTATGCAGATGCATTATGAACTAAGAAGAAAAATGGAACTTTGATCTTTATCGTTAGAGAGTTGGAATTTGAAAACAGGAGAATCTTGATCCAACTGTGTAACGTGTTGGTAAGGCCACACCTGGAATATTAAGTATAATTTTGGTTCCCCCAGTTAAAAAAGAACATAGAGTCATAGAGTTATACAGCACAGAAACAGACCCTTCGGTCCAATATGTCCATGGATTCCAGCTATCCCAACCCAAACTAATCCCACCTGCCAGCACCTGGCCCCTAATCCCTCCAAACCCTTCCTATTCATATACCCATTCACATACCTTTTAAATGTTGCAATTGTACTAGCCTTCACTAGCACTGACCCTGGTCAAAGGGCTCACTGGTCTGAAAAACAACCCTCCACTACCACCCTCTGTCTGCTACCTTTGAGCCAGTTCTGTATCCAAATGGCTAGTTCTCCCTGTATTCCATAAGATCTAACCTTGCTAACCAGTTTCCCATGGGGAACCTTGCTGAACGCCTTACTGAAGTCTGCATTGATCACGTCTACCGCTCTGCCCTCATCAATCTTCTTTGTTCCTTCTTCAAAAAACTCAATCAAGTTTGTGAGATGTAATTTCCCACGCACAAAGCCATGTTGACTATCCCTAATCAGTCCTTGCATTTCCAAATACATGTACAGCCTGTCCCTCAGGATTCCTTCCAACAACTTGCCCATCATTGACATCAGGCTCACCGGTCCATAGTTCCCTGGCTTGTCCTTAACACCTTTCTTAAATAGTGGCACCACGTTAGCCAACCTGCAGTCTTCCGGCACCTCACCTGTGACTATCGATAATACAAATATCTCAGCAAGAGGCCCAACAACCATTTCCCTAGCTTCCCCCAGAGTTCTGGGGTACACCTGCTCAGGTCCTGGGGATTTATCCACTTTTATGCATTTTCAAGACATTTAATACTTCCTCCTCTGACATTTTTCAAGAGGTCACCATCTAGTTCCCGACATTCTGTATCTTCCATGTCCTTTTCTACAATAAATACTGATGCAAAATACCCGTTTTGTATCTCCCCCATTTTCTGTGGCTCCACACAAAGGCCGCCTTGCTGATCTTTGAGGGGCCCTATTCTCTCCCCAGTTACCCTTTTGTCCTTAATGTATTTGTAAAATCCATTTGAATTCTATTGAACTCCATACTTGTCAAAGCTATCTCATGTCCCCTTTTCACCTTCCTGATTTCCCTTTTAAGTACTCCTGCTGCCTTTACACTCAAAGTATTCACTTGATCTGTCCTGTCTGTACCTGACATACGCTTCTTTTTTTCTGAACCAAACCCTCAATTTCCTCAGTCATCCTGCATTCTCTATACCTATCAGACTTTTCTTTCCACCTAACAGGAATATACTGTCTCTGCGCACTCATTATCTCATTTCTGAAGGCTTCCCATTTTCCAGCCATCCCATTACCTATAAACATCTGCCCCCAGTCAGCTTTTGAAAGTTCTTGCCTAATACCATCAAAATTGGCATTTCTCCAATTTAGAATGTAAACTTTTATCTGGTTTACCTTTCTCCATCACTATTTTAAAACTAATAGAATTATGGTTGCTGGTCCATACTAGCATTAGAGGCAGTACCAAAGAAATTTACCAGCTGATCCCTGTGACGAATAAGTTGAGTTATCAATGACAGCTAAACAACTGTTTAGCCAAAGCTGGAGGTAATTTACCAGAGTTTAGAAAAACAAAACATACAAAGATTTCTCTAATAGTAGGAGATCTTCTGTTCATAAACTCCAAACTCTTAGACCCTTAACTCTGAACAGCCAGATTACCTCTCTTTGCCAAGACTGATAAACAGGAATGCCCTGATAAACCTACAATTTCTTCACAACCCTACATTTTTTTTCCTCCTCTTGCTCAGATTCTTTCTTTCTATCTCCATCTCTCCTGTTTCTTCAATAATTACCAATTTCCTGGCCCTGTCTCATCCTTACCAGGGACATCCAAGATTTTACATCCACTATCAGTCCAATTTAAAGACTTTGAAGGTCTTATTGAGAAAGGTTGAGTCTGGATCCATTGTAGTCTAAAAGATTGAGGAATGATCTTAATTCAGTATGTAAAATCCTGAGAGCACCTGAAAGGGTGGATGTTGAAAGGATGTTTCCCTTGCGGAATCGACCAAAGCTAAGGGACACAATCTGAAAATAAGACATCTCCCACTTAAGATACAGAGGGGGTAACTTTTCTTCTCTCAGAAGGTCATTAGTCTGTAAAGTCTCTTCCCTAGACAGCCTTAGCAGGAGAGTCATTGAACATTTTTTAAGGTTGCGTTAGGTGGACTGAAATGGGTTCAAAAGGGATAATGAGTAATTTAGAAATTACAGGCGACAAAATATCAATCATGATGTTATCAAACGGTGCCATCAGCTCAAGGGTCTACAAATGACCCATTACTCTTCCAATTATGATTTCTTCTTAGAGTACAGTCTCAACCAGTTTCCATCCACCACCACTCTCCTATTCCTGGCTGTTGACATGCATACATTGAATAGTAATTTCTTTAACTTCACTTCCTGCCTCCTGTCTTGTCAAGGTTACACATAGGGGATGTGTATCTTTTTTCATCAGACCCGTGGGACATACCTATTTCCCGTCATACTCCAGTTCCCAGCTGCATCTCTTTTACCAGTACATTGATTACTTTAATCAGTGTTCTTTCTGATCTTAATCTTAAAATGTCATCAACTTTGCTTTCAATTTCTATCCCAATCTCATCAAATAATCCATTGAGGAAGGGTCACTGAACCCAAAACCTTAATTTTGACTTCTCTCCACAGATACTGCCACACCTGCTGAGGTTTCCCAGCAATTTCTGTTTTTATCTCACCTAATAATCATCCACCTCAGATTCTTCTCTTCCTCAACTTCTTCTCCGTAGGTTACCAATTAAATTTCATTATAAACACACTTATGTCCAAAGCTACATCAACTATATTTCCCCACATAGTGCCCTCTAAGTGCTCCCTTACATTTTTTTCATTCCGGCTGTTACAATCTTCTGATATTGAAACATTTATAGCAGTGCTTCAGATAGATCTTCCTTTCCCTCTGTGATGGTCCAAATGCTTTTGGGATAAAAAACATTAGATCTTGCGATGGGGTGATGATCCCTTTAAGATCTAGGTTTCTCTGGACTATGATTTCTGGCAATGCCTTGGGATTACAATAAATGATCACTTAACCAGACTTCCTGGCAGATAAACAATATTGAGATAAAATCAAAGTTACTTTTCGGACAGTGATTCTGGGTTCAAACCTGCAAGGAATTAGATAATGCTAGCTCAGAAAAGGAAAAACTGAGTTATGCCAGTATATAGGTATTCCTCCGAGAGAAGAGGCACTGCTAGATCTAACCCTATGGAACGAACCCAGGCAAATGGCTGAAGTGTCACTGGGTGAGCATTTTGAGGATAATGATCATAACTCTATGTTTTTAAATTATTATGGAAAGGGATAGATAGTGCACAAGTTAAGTGTCGAAAGTGGGGGAAGGCCAATTTCAATATCTTCGGACAGGATCTGGCAAACACAGTGGGAACAACTACTTGCAAATAAGTCTATATTTGGAAAATGGGAGCCTTTTAAAAGTAGTACAGAGAGAATTCAGGGCCATTGTGTTCTTCTAAGAGTGAAGGGCAAGTGCAGGAGGTTCAGAGAATCCTGGATGTCAAATGATGTTGAGCGTAAGAAAAAGAAGGGAGCATGTTCGGTAGTGTTCATCAAAAACAGGGGAGGCACCTTCAGGAGTATGGTGTGTGTAGGGGGCTGCTTGAGAAAGAAATTATAAGGACAAAGGAGGGTCCATGGAATAACTTTGATAGATCGGATTAAGGAAAACCCCAAGGCATTTTGTAAGTATGCTAAGAGTAAGAGAATGATGAGGGAAAGAGTGACCAAAGAGACCAAAGGGGCAATCAGTGTGTGGAGCCAGAGGACATGGATGAGGTCTTAAACGAATATTTCTCATCTGTGCTCACAGAAGAGAAAGGCATTGACGGTAGAGATTTCAGTTGGTATTGTAAAGTCCAAGTGCATGTTAAGATTAATAAGAAGGCATTATTAGATGGTTGAGTGAGCATAAAAGGTGCACAAATCCCCAGGGCAGAATGAGATGTATCCCAGGTTGTAAGGGGGGTAAAGGAGGAGACTACTGGCAGAGATATTTAACATTTCGCTGGCCACAGGTGAAGTTTCAGATGCCTGGAGAATAAACTGTTATGGTTCCTTTGTTCAAGAAGGGCAGCAGAGATAGGCCAAGTAATTACAGACCAGTTAGTCTGATGTCAGTGATAGAGAAATTGTTGGAAAAAATTCTGAAGGACAGGTGTGATCAATACTTAGAAAGGTAGGGATTGATCGGGGATAGCATAGATTTATTACCTGGAGATTGAGTTTTTTTTAAATAGGGGATTAAATATATTAAAGAAGGTAGTGCAATTAATGTAGTTCACATGGACTTCAGTAAGGCCTTTGACAAGATCCCACATGGAAGGCTGGTTCAAAAGATAAAACCCAATGAGGTCCAAGACAACTTGACAAACTCCCCTTTCACTTACTTAAAACCCAGTATATTTCTAGCTTTTTCCAGTTCTGATGAAAGGACATCAACCTGAAATCTGAACTATTTCTCACGGATGTGGCTACAAAGTGTTTTCAGAATTTTTTTACTGTTTAAATACAGGAACAGAAATACTTACTAAATCAGTATTTATAACAGAACAATGACAAAAAATGTCAAAAACATTATTTAAGTTGATATTAAACAACATCTCAGTTTGGAAAATTTAAAACTCGAACTCAGCAAATGTAACTTTACCAAGCAAAAATCTTTTCAAAATTTTATCCTTCAATATCTGAAAAATTTGTACAAGGACTTCAAATATGTGAAAAAACAAAAGTTACTTACCTCTGTAAAATGCCATTCTCTTGTGGAATTATTCCATTAATAGCCGCCTGCAAATAAGTGCAAAATATAAAAACACTATCAGAACCATATCAATTCCAAAGAACAGAGTTGAAATGTTAACTATTTCTCTCTCCAAAAGTGCTGCAAGACCTGCTCAGTTTTTCCAAATTAATTTCAGACTCCCAGCACCTGCAAAACGTTGCCTTCATATCAAGGACATTTGATTAGGCTGAAGAAAAACCGAAGACGACCATTTTGGTGCCAAGAGTGACAACATAGTACAATTTCTGCTGTTATTGCCATTTCTCCCAGGGTTAACTTTGGCAAAAAGAGAGAGAGAGAGAGAGGACATAAGGGCATTGTCTCCTTCTGTCACCATCTTGTGATAGAATCCCACAATCACAGCAATTTAGGGGCACAGATGCTCTAACCAGATTGCAAGCGTAAATAGATTCTTGAAATTTACAGTGCAGCTGATCGTCCAGTTCCTTGTGCATCTGAAATCAAGTGGCCAATTTGTGGATGTAGGTTTGCTCGCTGAGCTGGAAAGTTCATTTTCAAGCAAGCAAACCCACATCCCGAACCTCAACCTGAGCTACAAATCTTCTCAAAACTTGTGAATTTATTTAATTTTTCTGCCCTTTTCATTTTCTTATTCAAAATTAACCACTCTACTTCTGAAAGTTGCTAACAATTCACTCATCACTGCTTCTAGCACATTCCATGCACTAAGAATCTATACATAAAACAATTACTTTAACCTTCCCTTACAATGTTTGGGTTACCACTTCATTGATTAGTGGAAATTAGTTTCCTGTCAATTTTTTTGTGATATTAAACAAGTTCACAAAATTTGTTTTTAACCTTCACTATTCTTTTAAAAGTCAAATTCTACAAGTCTCTCTGTATAGAGCTTTCAAATTCTACGATATATCATCTTTGTAAATTTCAGGAATGAGCTGAACATGATACAGCAGATACAGACATCCTTCTTCAACTTTCCAAAAGTGAGCACAATACTGTCACAACTGCTTAACCAAAGCTTTTTCCAGCAAGTTAGTATGACCTCTTTGTTTCTTGTAGGGAGTATTTTTCCCTGTATCTAAATCATCTCCTGTTTGAACAATTTCCACTGTTTACCTATTAATTTGTTAGTTCCCTTTTTATTTCACTGAAATTAGCTTCAGTACTACAGTACTTGTGCATTTTTGCTGCTTTTACTAACAAAGCCAAAACGTGGAATACGCCATTGTCCAATTAACAACTTTATTTCACGTGATCCAAGCTCTGCTTCAAGGAGTCTGTATACACAGACACATATCACAATATATATTCAAATCAACTTAAGTTGACACATAAGTACCATAACAAGAATATCATTTTCTTGGTAAACCATTATTTGCATCAACTGTGACTTTTATGTGTTTTATTTTCTTCCCATCCTTCAATGGGTTATATTTGATATTCCTCAGACCAAAGTTTTACCACAGAATACATACCACAAATTTGCACTGGATAAAAACATCTCCCAAGAGTCATAAAGCATGGAAACAGACCCTTCGGCCCAACTCAGATGAAAATCCAACAGAGCAAATCACAAGATCTGTATATAAAATCAAGTTAATTTATCAATTACTCAAAAAACATTTCCATTGCACTGACTGAAAATCCTCAACTCCATATAGCTTGTCAAAACCCTAACTTTGTCAGGCACAACAAATGCTTACGTTTCTACGTCACTCTTATTTAGGAAGGTAGACCAAAGCCCAAAAAGTACAGAGGATGTTCAACATACTAAAACAACAAAATACCTTGTGAGCACCACAAATAAATTACAAAGCACAAAACATGCTCTCCTCTTTGCAATGTTTCTCTCTTCTGTGGTTCTTGCAATTCATCCCATCTTTGTGGTTCATTTAGTTGTTCACTAAATGTTTGGTGATAGCAGTACACACATGCACACTCTTTCTTCCTCGCTACTGGTATCAGTGGCATCTGGTCTAGCTGTCTGCACACACTCACTCTTAACATGGCTTGCTTGTAAATGGTTCACTCACAGATTACACGTCTCCCTGCATTAGCTCTTTCTGGAGATCCTCAATGGAAGTCGTGGACTATACTTCAAAATAAGTAATAGGTTGTGCAGCACTTTGAGATATCCTTAGCATGTGAGAAACATCATCAAATGTAAGATTGTTTTGTGTGACTTGCAATCATTCTCTGCATAGCGTGATGCACAAATGCAGCCACTCTCACTGCTCAGTCATTTCCTCCTTGGATTCTCTGCAAACATTGCAGCCACGTAGCTACTTTTCTTGTCTCATTCTAACTGTACACTATATCTCACTTCCTCACATTCGTCGGTCTTCATCTGACTGTGTGCATGTCGCTACCAAGTATCCTGCATCATAGTGAAGCAGTTTGAAAGAGCATCCAACAGTCGGCATTGTGGTAAAGCAATTCGGGAAGAGTGTGTTGTGCAGGCAATTGAAGCAGTACGGAGAAAAAGCATCCTGTAGCAGCATCGTAGTGAAGGGGTTGTGAAGTGTGTCTAAAAGTGACATCAACAACAAGAATTGAATGTCAAAAGGTATTCAGTTTTTAGGAAGGACATACAAATAGGACAAGATGATGGGGTCGCACTGCTGGTTAAAGAGGAAATTAAGGAGATAGTGAGGACTACAGATGCTGAAAAAGTCAGTTGGTCAAGTGTGGTGCTGGAAAAAAAAATCACAGCAGGTCAGGCAGCATCTGACCAGCAAGAAAGTCAATGTTTTGGGCATACTCCATCAGAAATTAACACAATATTAGCTCTGGTGAAGTGGAATCGGCATGGCTGAAGCTTAGAAACACGACGAGGCAGAAAACTATAGTAGGGGTTGTATACAGACACCGAACCGGTTATACGTGCTTGGCCCATATCCCTCCTACCACTTCTTAATCATAGACTTATCCAAATGTCTTTTAATCATTGTAACTATACACGCATCCATCACTTCCTCTCTGGAAGTTCATTCCACACATGAACACAAAAAAAAAACTGCCCTTCATATCTTTAAATTTCTCTCCTCTTCCCTTAAAAATATGCCCCCTAATCTTGACATCTCCCATCCAAGGGAAAGACCCCTGCCATTCACCTTGTCTATACCCTCATTATTTTATAAACCTCTATAAGGTCACCCCTCAACCTCCTCTGCTCCAGTGAAAAAAAGTCCCAGGCTAACCAGCCTCACCTTATAACTCCAACCTTCTATTCCTGGCAACATGCTGGTAAATCACTTCTGAATCTTCTCCAGCTTAATAAGAGCCTTCGTTTAACAGGGCAACTAGAACTGAACAACATACTCCAGAAGATACCTCAGCAACGTCCTGTACGACCTCAACATAACATCCCCACGCCTATACTCAAACGTCTGAGCAATGAAGACAAGCATGCTAAACACCTTCTTAACCATGTGTGTGATGCATATGGAACTGAAAGAAACTGTTAAATGGAAAACTGTGTTGGACAAACTGATAGGTTTAAAGGTAATAAATTTCCAGGGCCCAATATTCTACATTCCAGAGAACTCAACAGCACAAGATGCAATGGATACATTGGCACTCATCTTAAAATCTTCTACTGATTCTGAAATAGTTCCAATGGATTGAGGAGTTGCTGATGTAACCACTCAATTTAAAAAAGTAGACAGAAAGCAGCAAATTATAAACTGGTTAACCTGACATCGGTAGTGGAGAAAGTGCTAAAGTCCATTATAAAAGATTTAATAGCAGAACACTTAGAAAGCAATGCCAGGTTTGGACAAAATCAGCATAGATTTATGAAAGCTTACAAATATACTGGAATTTTAAGGCTATAGCTAATACAGTTGATATAGGGAAGCCAGTAGAAGTGGTTTACTTGGACTTTCAGAAGGCCTACAATAAAGGTACAACAAAAGAGATTGGTATGCAAAATTAAAGTGTATGGGACTGGGGTTAGTTTACTGACATGAACAGAGAACTGGTTGGCAGACAGGAAACAAATAGTAGGAATTAACAAGTTTTTTCCACAAGACAAGCAGTGACTAGTACTGTACTGCAGGGCTCAGTGCTTGGATTCCATCTATTCACAATACAGAGGAACTTCAACTGTCCGAAAGACAACGATGGCAGTATTTTGTTCGGTTAATCGAATTCCAAATAATCGAATGCCAGATAACATAGCTTAGCCAAGCATTGGGACCTTGTGATCTTGCCGGATAATCCAATATTCAGATAATCAATTGCCAGATAATCAAGGTTCCTCTGTATATATAAATGATTTAGATAAAGGGACTAAATGTAACACCTCCAAGTTTGCTCAAAGCTGGATAGAGAGGGTGAGCCATGAGTGGGATACAGACATGCTTCGGTGTGACTTGGACTAGACTAATTGATTAGGACTACATTCACCTCATAGACACCTATAAATTCCAATAGGACTAGTCAGTTCCTGTGCTTTCCCTATGTTCCCAAATACCCAGAAGTCCAGAACCAGGGGTCATAGATTACAGTTGAAGATAGATCATTTAAGGCTGAGCAGAGGAGAAATTTCTTCACCCATAGAGTGGCCTGCAGAATTCTTTGCCACTGGAAACAGTTGAGGCTGCAACAGTGAATGTTTTGAGTTAGATATCATTTCATTCCTTTAACCCTAAGAATTATATGATATGAAAGCAAGAACAAGGAACTAAATTGGACAATCGGCCATTATAATATTGAATGCTAGAGCAGGCTCGAAGGGCTGAATGGCCTGGTTCTGTTTTTTTTAAAACGCATACCCGCTCCTGACCTTCTCAACTGATACTCATGCTGTCACTCACACTCAATTTGGCAATTGCTAATAAGTATAACCTGTGCTTCAAAGTGAGTCACATGACACTAGATCGACAGCATGTTCACATTTTCTACAGTAGAGAGAGAAAAAAAAGAGGAAAATGGTTTACCTATATTGATGTGATAGGTGGGCAAGTAAGCATTCTAGGTTTTGTTCTCTCTTTTGATGGAGCTTAAGTATATGCTAATCAATGCAGGTGATATGCTTCCCCCTTGTAATTTGAACTCTAATTCATGTTTTAACACTTTTATTTGCCATATCTATCATTCTGTAGGATTCATGAATGAGTTGCGTGTTTTACTTTCTTGTCAGGGTATCAGGGCCCTGACTGTCTTTCAAATGACTCGACTGCAGCCGACGTTCATTTCAACAAGAACCATTTATTACCAGACTATTTACACATTTAGAATTCTCCATGCAATTGGAGTGTCACCTCCATAACAACTCTCTCCAGGCTCTCTCTAAATCTTACACAATGATCTCTTCAACCTCATGCTTTTAACCCATTACTCCAAATTTCCCAAGTCTTCAGTCCCATTATTTACATTTCTCTCCCAAGCCAATCTCCTCCAAAGTCTCAAACAGTCCAAGGGTTCGTCTACAAAACTATTTTACAACTCTCCCTGGTCTTATTCGGATGTTTTCCAAGGTTGGCAGTCTGGTACACAGTTTCTTCTATTTTCATTTTGGGTACTTTTGAGCTTTCACTGGTCTCTGTTTTTCCAAAGTCAAAGTCATATGTCATGTTTGCATTGGTTCCCTTTTCAAGGATAATGAAAGGTTCTTTGATTGCTTATGTATTGCTGAAAGAAAAAAATTTTGGTGCAACATTTCACCTTGCAGTTGTCAGGATAGATTACGAGAATACAAACAAAGTGAAAATCAACGCTTATACTGCGAGACAGGAAGGGACTGATCATGTTGCATGCAGACTGAGATTGGCAGGAGGCTTTGGCATGGAGAGTGCACCAAATAATGATACTGACAGTTAACTGACAGACGTGGCTTAAAACTTTAAACCATGGGGTTAACACCCATGTCAGAGATGCTGCTATTAAGCCAAATGGATGTTCTATCATACAAATGACTAATACAATATCATTTTCAGTGCCAATGTGATGCTAGATATTTAGGCCATATGCCTCAAAGACCAAATGGCAGATCCTTTCAGCGATTCACAACAAGCAAGGTACTGACTATATCTAATCAGCCTGTGTTACAAAACTCAACACAAAGATGCATCGCGAAATAAGATTCAATTACTAAACATTTCATAAATACTCCAGAATGTGAGATGAATTACACTCTTAGCCAATTTATATCAGTTCGGCATGAAGAGTGGCACGTGTGTACTGGAAACTACACATACAAATAAACAAAGGCCTATTCTTTGCAGAAAAAAAACGTGAATGCACTGTACCTGTTTAAACTCAAAATAGGTAGCAGCAAATTATTTGTTTCAGCATTAGTTAATTTTAGAGGGTAATCAGAGTCAATCTGTCTGTTTTAACATTTAAATAAAGTCTGGCAATTAACTGTCAATAATCATTGATTGATTGATACTTTCCAGATAGCACTACCTCAACTCCCCAACCAATCAGCAGTATGATGTTGGTTTTCCGTTTGAATTAATGTTTTTGGGAATTATCCTCCCGGGCAGAAGATGAAAGGCTTCAACAAAATCTTTTGTTTGAAATAAGCATTCAAGTTCTATACCAGCAGATGACTGTCTCTCATAATACCTTGTGATGCTCCCTCGAAACACAATCTTAGTTGTTATATTTCCTCAACAGTTCCTTCTTATTGTTAGTTTCCGATCCATACTCTTTCCCATGGCAAAAGAATTGGTAACTCCCTCACTCAATGGCAGATTCTAGTTAGCTTTTCTCTTTGGACTTCTCACTCTCATCTTGGTTTTCCATGGTAACAATGTTCAATTTATCAGTCAACAAATGGAAGCCAAGTTCAGAACCTTCAATTCATCACAATTCTGAAGATAATCTGTCTTGCAATGGTGATGATCCATAACTCAATAGAGTGAAATTAATGTCATCTATTTTTAAGAAGATCTCATGAGTCAGAAGGTCAATTCTTAAATGAATGAACCAATATTCTTTGGCAAATGCTCCAAATTCTCTTCTGCAAATAGTGGTTAAGCAGATACAACCATGCCAGGAATTAAAGATTTGTTTTAATAATTTTATCCTCATGTCCACTGCAATGCTATACAATATTCCATAATAAATATTTTCCCTTTAAACTCAACAATTCATTCCTAATTTTTCAAAATTCTTCATGGAAAGGATGAGATAATTATTATATTATGTTAACAGCACAAATTCAACAATTGGATATGAACTCTTCAACAGACTGAATAATCCCTTGCCACAAAATTGACTGTTGGACTCTAACATTTGGATACTCCAAGATAACCTTGAGGAATACTTTGGAGAATACCAATTCTGATATTTTAGGTAATTTCAAATCTTTCAATAAAGACAAACAGATCATCTGTAATCATGAGACATTTCTGTTGCAAAGGTATTGTCTTAATATAAAGATTGCTGCAGATATATGTCGGTTATCAGACTGGCAGCATTTCCTAATCTGGAGATATTCTTCATCTGTTTTGAGCTTCTCCAATTCCTTGGAATTTGTTTCCTCTGACGTTGACAAGTTTGTTACTGACAGCTATCCTTGTCCTACTATAAACTCAGAAGTCTTGCATTGCAGCCTCTTCAGACCACACTCTCGATAAAGTATTTGCCGTTATTTGACACTTCATTTGCACGTACTCCATGGTTGAATTTTAGCATTTCAAACCATGTTTGATGAGATGAATTACAGATGGCAGCTTCAAAAGTTCCTTCGTGATAATAAGAAAAAACAGTGGTGTGTAATCTGTTACAATATTAAACCTTTGCCGCCACCCGTCCTCCTAAAACTACTCAACTTCCAACAAACCTGTCTTGCCACAAAGGCTTCTTTTTCTATTGTGGCACATCTTTTCCCTGTTTTCATTAGAAAACTTCGAGCATAATTTAATCGGCCTCTGTTTCCATTTTAGCGATTATGCCACCCATTGATGGGAATTGTCCTCCCAGGCAGAAGATGAAAGACACCAGAATAAGCAGAATCTGAAAAGGTTATAATCTTTACACTATTACCTTATACACATGCAAATTGATATTGGGTAAATCAGATTAGCTGCATGACTAGTATGGGAGAAGTAGGCACTTGTTTGTGGGGCACTGATACCAGTATCAATGGGAGGTTTTCCAACTGAACCAGGCTGGGGCTGGTATTTTTGCTAACCATATAACTAAGGGGTGCAAGAGAACAAATCTGGAGTAGATGGGGTAAACTTAAGTTTACAGTCAAGAGCAAAGAGCAAGGTATTAACACGGGAAGGAAGGGAGAGAGAGTATAAATCTAATCAACAAACATATCACACTAGAATTTAAAAGCAAAAATAATCCATAACTAAAGGCTCAGTGTCTAACTGTGTTTAGCATTTCCAACAAAACAGATAAATTCAAGAGTTCAAACAAAAATAAGTATAATCTGGTTGCATTACAGAGACGTTCGCAAGATGACATGGATTGGGACCTCAATCTTAAAATGATACTTAAGAATTACAAAGAAAATAGGATAAGAGGGAGGGGTACTCTGTCAGCTCATGATGGCTTTAGCACAACAGACAGGGACTATCCAAGTTCAGGAAACCAGAACATGAAAACAGTTTGGGTAGAGATATGAAAAAACAAAAGCAAGAAGTCACTTGAGAGTGTGATAGGATTCCTGATGAAGGACTTTTGCCCGAAACTTCAACTTTCCTGCTCTTCGAATGTTGCCTGACCTGCTGTGCTTTTCCAGCACCACTCTAATCTAGACTCTGATCTCCAGCATCTGCAGTCCTCACATTCACCTAGAGTGGCATAGAGGCCCCCTCACTGTGGGCAAGAGCATAAAAGGAAGAAATACTGAGTTCTTGTTTGAAAGGCATGGTAATAACCATTGGACATTTTAATCTCCACCCAGATGGGAAATCAGAGAAGTAAAAGTAGCCTAGATGAAAGGCTCATAGAAAGCTTTCGGGATAATTTATTAGAGCACAAAGGTCTGGAGTTGAACAGACAGCAGGCTATACTAGACAAATTACTGTGCAACAGAATAGGATAACTTAAATAATGATCCCGCTGTGAAAACATTCCTAGGTGGCAGTGACCATAAAGCCATTATGAGGGCACAAAATCAGAGCTGAACACAGTGAACTGGCAAATTAAGTTGAAGGATGGGTCAAGTGATGCAGTAGTAAACATTTAAAAGGGATTTTTGAAAATATACAAAATAGATACATCCTGACAAATTTAAAAAACCTCCAAGTGACGGACCCACTATTCATGGCTCGCTAGCAAGTTAAAAATAGTATCAAACTTAAAAGCATAAACTGTCTAAAGGCAGGTGGCAAGTCAGAAGAATAAACGGAACATAAGAAAAGTGACCAAAAAAACCTAATAAAGACAGCAAGATTAGAGTAGCTAGAAATATTAACAAAGTGAGGACTGGTCCTACAGAAAGTTAGACTGGAGAATTAATAGTGGAAATTTGAAAGATAACAGGTGAATCGAACAAGTATTATCATAGAATCCCTACAAGCAAGCCATTCAGTTCATTGAGTCCACACCTATTCTCTGAAGAACTTCTTACCTAGAACCATCCCTACCCCCTATAACCCTGCATTTTCCATGGCTAATCACCTAGACTGCACATCCCTGGACATTACAAGCAATTTAGCATAGCCAATCCACCTAATCTGCACATCTTTGGACTGGAAACAGAAAACAGAGCACCAGAAGAAAACCCACACAGACACTGGGAGAATGTACAGACTCCACACTGTCACCCAAGACAAGAACCAAACCTGGGTCCCTGGCATTGTAAGGCACTTTTGCTAATCAGTGCTACTATGCTGCCCTTAACATTTGACAAAGAACACAAGCAACATCCCAGAAGCAGAAACACAAGGGAGAGAGGAACTCAAAAATCACAGACCACATAATAGTATTGAGTAAATTGTTCAAGTTGTGGGCTTATCTAGAACTGGGGTGACTATTTGGAACTCAGGAGTCACCCATTTGAAACAGAGATCAGCAATTCTTTTCATCTCAGAGGGTCATGGCACTTTGGAACTCTTTTCAGGAAAAGATGATAAAAGCAGAGTCCTTGATGATTTTTAAAAGGTATAAGTACATAATTTTTTGTCAAGGCGTTCAAACATCATCAGCGGTAGGCACATGGATTGAAGGTCACGATATGATCAACCATTGTGTTCTTGAATGGCAAAGCTGGCTTGAGGGGTTGAATGTCCTAACCATGGTTTGCATCCACAGATATCATGTTGCTAACTGGAATTTGTAATGGTATAATACTACAGATGGAGTCAGTTTGCTGGATGGACAGTTTGTGATGCAAAGTAATTCTAAAAGCATGGGTTCAATTCCCACACCAGCTGAGGTTACTATGAAGGACTCTTTCTCAACCCCTCCCTCCAACTAAAGTATGGTGATTGTCAAGTTAAAACCACTCTCTCTTGACAGCAGCCCTACGGTCAGGTAGGAATCATTCCTGATGAAGGGCATTTGCCAGAAATATCGATTTTCCTGCTCCCTGGGTGCTGCCTGACCTGCTGTGCTTTTCCAGCACCACTAATCTTGACGCTGATCTCCAGCATCTGCAGTCCTCATGTTCGCTCAGGTAGGAATATGGCAACTTGACCTTTTAATATCACAGAAGTTAACAACTTAATTGTTGAACAAATTTCTGATGGCCATTCCAGCAACGCTATTGGTTTCGTCTCAACAGCTCTCGGTCATCAGTTCATTACTTACTGACAGAGATTTTATGAATTCCCCCAACTAGGTGAACCAGCCCTAGGAATCTCTCACACTTGTACCTGGGTTGCTGAAGTTCTCCAATTACCTTTGTTTTCTGAGGATCAGCCATTGTTCCTGTGGTTTGCACTATGTGATTTCAAATTTAATCATTAGCTTTAGAAATTAACACTCATTACTTAGCGTTTTAAAATGTTTTCAGAACTTCTCTAACTCTACAATCATGCTCTTCCTTTGCAAAATCATGCAGCAGATTATTATTCATACAGTTAGGTGTTGTCCTCTGGATTATTTCAGATGCAGATGCTAAGTCAAAGGGTTGTCTGCTGAAGCAATAATAATCAAAAATGGTTGTTGGCATCCTTCACTTCAGCAGGTTTTCTGATTCTGGGTCTACAAATTGTCCAGACTCATTTTCCATTATGCCTCAGACTCTCTCCAAAATTTGACCTGATTTTGATTCCAGATCCCAATCTGCTTCACAAACTGTGCATCCCTTCACAAGGAGTAAATCCTTCTTTACTTGCATTAGATATTACTTCATTTATCACCCTAACAACAACGTACTCCCACATTAATTCATCTTTTACAGTGCAGTAAGCACAATTTACTGCTAATCAGTCATGGTAGTTGATAAGGAATCAATGGACTCCCATGGTCTCTGCCTTTCTGTTAACTTTAGCACATTCGATGATCAAGTTCTTACAACATTAAACTTTGCCAAGACTTCAGAACTTCCCTTCAAGTTGAATAAACTCTCATCCAGCCCTTGCCTGGTCAGTGTGTGTGATGATTCTAGCAGCATAGAGTAAAGTATTGACTTGATTTTTCTGGTCTTGTTATGTACCCTTGAGACTGTTTGAAGCTTGCTGAAAAACTTCCTTTAGTTAAGCCACTTTCAGCCCCCTTCCGCACACACAATCACCAGCCCCTCTACCTAAACCAACTGCCCATAGCCTACCTTTGGCAACTTCTCTTCTACCTCAGCCATCCAGCAGCCACTCGTCCCAATCCTAAATCGCTTCCTCATTTTTGTACAGCTGATCCTATTCCAAATCCCTGCTCTGGCTCTGACTGCATCAAACATAACAGCAGTCAACAGGAGGTGAGGTTTGTAAAAAAAAAACTGAACAAAATTCTTACATAAAAACTGGAATCCTGTGAAATAGCAGAGATGTCTCATCACTGGATTTATACAGACTTTTACATAAGATCAAGATCATGAGGATGCAAGTAACATCTCTTTTAGTTGTTTTGCTGTGTGCAGATCCCCAAAAGGTCCATGCATGGCATCGACTTTTTCAACAGAAGCCATTCATCATCGTATCTACCGATGCACAACTGCACAGTTTAGAGGGAAGGTGGGGGGCAAAATGATCCAGGACAACTTTGGAAGAGTTGTGTCTGGAGGTAACAAAGCTATGGACAAGATCTTTAAGAAACAGATGGGTTGAGAATGGTCATATTATGAAGGTGGCAATATGCATCATTGGTAATGGAAAGGATATGTCAGATGATCAGCTAGAGTTACACACAAAGATTGAAGTTCCAAACACACTGATTCAGGCGCAATTAATAATCAGAAATGGGTACAAAATCAGCAGCTAGGTAATAAATTTTATGGCAGTGACCAAAGATAATTACTTCAGTTATTATTATTACTTAACTTGAAGAAATCTTTGCATACCAAATACTGGTTGTTAGTTGACAGTATAAGAAATTAGATATAATACGGGTTGAGAGAACTCTGACGAGGTTGAGCTGGGTGTTGTGCATGAGAAGCTGGAAGCTGTGCATTCAGATGATGTTATCAAGTCACACACAAAAAATGGAACTGATAAAGATTCATAAAAGATGACCTACACAATGCCAGCAGATACTTCTATGTGCCACGCTGTAGCAAAAATTCAATCTTAAAATAATTCAACAGGTCTGCATTCTTCAGAAGTTGAATTGCGTAGTAAATTAAGGTTTTGGGAAAAAGTTTAAAATGCACTTCACAAATTTTGGAAAGACTTCCTAAAATCACTTTACGATTCAAAATTATTAATTTCTCAAATGCCACGATTCAAAATTATTAATTTCTCAAATGCCACACGAGGTACTTACCACTAAATCCCAATTATTCTGTTCAAGCAATGTAATAGCTTCATCAATATTTTCAATTCCAGTGCATGCCTAAAGAAAATGAAAAGTAATGTTTGAAAGTGTCTTATGTATAGCAAGCATAATATAATTTTGCACTGCACAATTTGTTTTTACCAATTTACATAATTGAATACAATGGATCTTTTGAACCTCAAAATTTAAAAAAAGTGTTGAGAAGCAAAGTGCATGAGCTGGAAGAACGAACTGAGAGTGGTTGAGAAAATGGTTGCAGCTTAGCCAACAGCTCAAGCAACAGAGAGGGTTAACATCACATAACTGTGTAACAAGTGCACACACATAAGTTGTTCATTCTTATGTGGGGAGAGAAGTGGAGAAAAATGGTGGTCTGTAAACAATTAGTTCACTTGAGAACATTTCAAATTCAGTATTATGCAATATCAACACATCCTTATGACTTAACCAGATGCAACAGTTGCATTTTACATATATTGTTTTATATTGTTCAGCATCTATTTGAGACAACCAAAGAAAATGGAAAATATATTTATAGCCTGTGAAACCTAATGAACTTAACTGCATTATTCAATCTCAAAGCATCAAAAATCCAACAATCAACATTCAATAAAAACATGGAATGACTACTCGATCACATAGCCCAAGCCTGTTACAGCTTATTAAAAGACAAGAGGACCATCTAACTAGTTTTATGTATGCTAGAGGATGCTTACAACTATTATAAAATTAAGGTCACATTATTTATATATAAAAACAATTATTTGGAAAAGCAATTCCTGATTCATACCACAACAAATTATGGAAGACTTCACAATTAAACAGAACTGAAGATACTCAGTTGCTTTCTATCAGGAGACTTGATGGCATATCATACTATAGACAAAACTACCTTGCCATTTTGAAAGCATTTATTATCTACCTCAACAATACTGGAGATAATCACACAGCCACGCATTTTTCACATAAACCTAATGCCCAAGGACAAAATTGGCAATGCAGATTGTCTCCCAAATATACAAATGGCCCAATTCACTTTTCCACCAATTCTAGTTTTACACAAATCACGAAAATCTACTTAATATGGATTCCACGTTTAGTAGGATAAATAATAATGCGATTATTTCAATGGATGATTCTGCTTAGAACAGGAAGGTGGTGCTATTGAGCACCACAACAGAACCAAACTGAAACACAACAGTGAGAAAATCAAACCTGGGAACCAATGTGCAGCTATGCACAGAAGTACAATAATGAATAGTGCTCTGTAATGTAATACAGATTAGGGAAAAAAAAATTGAATGGTATCATGTTCCTTTATTATTTATCAAAGCATAGTTTCAGTATCACCTGTACAGGAATGTCAGCCCACTCTTACTTCTGATGCCCTCATAGATCCTAACACCCTTCCAATCCTCATCTGCATGCAAACAGCTTTCACAATTTTACTTGAAACATCAGGTTAAGACAACATCCAGATTTACCACACCATCACATCTTGACTCCTCCATTATCAATGTTATCAGAATAATTGAACAGCATTCAGTACAGAGTAAGCCAAACCTTCCTCCAATACCAGCCACACTCAGGCCATTGCTTTCACTCCCACGATAAACTCCATTCCCGAGCAACAGACTACACCCCCTCACTGACAACCGAAGGCTGATCCAAACCATTAGCAACTCAATCTCACTTTGGACGTTACAGGTTTCCCACTACATATCCACACCTTGCTTCCCTAACATTGGGTTGAACCAAGGACTTCATTGTACAAAGAGTTAATCTGTGTTGACAGTGTATTCTTATCTTTCTCTGAAATAACAGCAGATTTCTGAAACCATATCTAAAGACTTCAAGCAGTCTTGAAAGATGATTAATGTAATTCCATCACTATTCTAGGAGACAGCAGCCAGTGGTAATGTCACTCAACGAGTAATCCAGAGGTCCAAGCTAATTCTCTGAAGACATGGGTTCTCATCTCCCAGACATGGGTTCTCATCTCCCAGACAGAATTTAAATTGATTAGTTATTCTGGAATTGCAAACCAGTCTCAGTAATGATGACCATGAAACTATCATCAAATGACACTGTAAAAGTCATCCAGTTCACTCATGTTCCTTCAGAAGGAAAACGGTCATCTTCACTTGGTCTGGCCTACATGTTAATTCCAGGCCTACGGAAATATGTTGACTCAACTGCACTCTGAAATAATGTGATAAGTCACTCAATTTAAGGACTATTAAGGACAAGCAACAAATGCTGGGTTTGATGCTGATACCCACAAAAGAGGTAATTATTTATTTTCCCATGAAGACAAAAATAAAATAATTTAAACATGATGAAAAAATGAGTTAAAAGTCCCTCAGAAATATACTTGCCACATACACTGCATCAAAGTAATGTCTAACTTGAAACAAAAGGATTCTAGTACATGAAACTATATCAGCTTTCCACTCTTAAAAATCAGCTCCATAACTTGGAATACCAAAAAGTTGACAAGGCAAGTAAAACAAGAATAAGAAACTCAGCAGGTCTGACAGCATCTGGGGGGGAGAGAGAGAGAGAGAGAGACAGGGCTCAAATTGGAGTCCAGCATGACTCTTCTTCAGAATGGTTCTAATTCAGTTTCTCTCTCCACAGATGCTGCCAGACTTCCTGAGTTTCTCCAGCATTTAGTGTTTTCATAAGTAATACAGGATGCTTGTCTTGGTGTAAAGGAATCTGGAATACAAAAACAGGGAAGTTATACGCAACTTTTAAAAATCACCAGTTAAATGTCAGCTAGGATGCAGCCTATAAATCTGACCACAATTTAGGGCAGTGAAGGCTAACAGACAGGTTTAACAACTTGACTCGTAGCACAAGGGATTTCAGTTATGTCAAAAGCATGCAAAAACTGGGATAATTCTCGAGCAGAAAAAAAAGGGAGACCTAACAAATACTTACAATCATAAAAAGGTTCCGCTAGACAAGTGGGAAGAAGTTGTTTCCTCTGGCACGAGGGTTGGTAACCAGATGCCATACATTTAAAACACTGACGAGAGAACTAGAAGGAAAATTGAACTTTCCCCCATAGAAGGTTATTAAAGATTGGAAATGCAAGACCAAGGAGATGATTGTAGCTGATTCCATAGGATGTTACAAAAGGGAACATAACTTAAGAGAACTGCAATACAGGGTTTGGGAGAAAGTACAGTTGGTTGTGTTTCATTTGCCCAGACCTGAAGCTCTGCATCTCCCTAATTCACGTTCCTTCTTTCAAAAGTAAAATCCTCAAAAAATTATTTATTTAACTAAAAATTGTGGGTCATTGACTCTAAGATCTTCTAATGTGGGTTTGTCATTTTGTTTTCCAATGCCCAAGATGTTTTGGGACGTCTTAGTACAGGAAAGGAACTACACAAACACATGCAGATGTAAATTTCAAAGATCTGGCACAAATGGGACAAGACTAATGCTCACAGTGTGTGCGCGCTACAATATTGAATAATTATCATTCCTTTTGTCACGTCCCTTCCTCTAACTTGGACTTCTCCATTCCATTATTCATGAGCACCATGCTGGGAGCCCCTCTTCCTTCTGCAATTTCCCTCCCTTCCCACTTGCCTGCATCTTACAACACTGTTGTCACTGGTTCCAACATTCCAGCTGCTTCCTCTGAATTCCTGACATGCTCTTGTCACCAGCATACTTGCGTCCTGTTTTATTTTGATCGTTCAGGTGTTTATGCAGATCAAGAACTGAACATCAGGGATCTTCCAAAGTCTGCAAAGGATCAATAGCTGATAAATTTATCAACATCAATCCACTGACAATATTTACTCATCTTGCAAACTGTTTGGAAGAGCCCTGTTGGACTGGGGTAGACAACATCAAAAATCACAATACTAAGTTATAGTCCAACAGGTTTATTTGAAGGCACTAGCTTTTGAAACACTGGTGTTGAGTGATTTTTAAAATCATCTTGCAAAAGCATTATAAAAGCTCCATATCTTTAAGGTAGGTTAAACTAAGTTCCTCAACAATAAAACTCAAAAATGAATCAGAGATATCCACCCACTTCGCGAGAGGAAACGCTGATTTGTTGCTATGTAACTGCAAGAAAGATAACCAGTTTGATTACAGACTGTTGTCAAAAATGTCTTGAAGTTGAGGACGAGAAGAAGAACTTCTTCTCTTATACATCTGGGGCAGCACCTTGTTCCAACTTTTATTTTCACCTGTTTTGACTCCCCATCTCATTAATCAATATGAGACATCTTGGTATTGGAGGCCACCAGTTGGTTCAATTAATCCATGACAGCTCTCTAGAGCACAGTTCAGTCAGTCCCATTCCCTGCTCTGCTCCTTTAGTGCTACAAATGTATTCCCCACAAGTACCATTCAAATTCCCTTTGAAATTATTAATTATCCACAAATCTATCACCTTCAAAAGCATCAAGTTTCAGATCACCAATATTCACTGGTTTAAAAAAAAACTTTTCATATCCCTTTGCATTCCTTCCCTCAAACTTGTATCCAAGTCCTCATGCACCTTCAGATATCAGGAACTGCTCTTCCCACAAATCAAAGAAAATACTAGACCTAATGGACCAATTAGCTTTCTTTTATACTGGAAAATGTAATTGGGTCTATAATTGACTTATTAAAAAATAAGTTACAACTTGCACAGAAAAGCTGATCATTTGACATTTCACATTCCTTCCAAAACATTAAAGACTTTTGTATTTGAACATGAATGTTTGCTAGTATCACATATGATGATTCTTTAATAAACCAGAATGGTCATTTTAAGGAATCAGGGCCAAAAATACAAGTTATTCACCACTTCATTTGGGGCAAGTTACCAATTCATTTTATGCTCTACATATCCAGTATCTTCATTCAACAAGTATTTAACATCAAAACAGCAGGTATATCAATACTTTATTTCACAGCCCAGTGGTAACATACCGAAATGGATCATTGATTTCGTAATGTGCAATATTTAAGTTTCCAAAGTTATGTGTTTGCTATTGAAAAAAATTAGCCTGTAAACGTGGGTTGGCTAAGAAAACACTAATACCTAATAAATCAAACATAAAACGCAGCAAATTTTGCACAAACCGTTTGATATGGATTACAAGAGACACTGAAACTTTCAAGATGGAGTTCTTAGGGCTAAAGGGTCAGATCTGAGGACGGGTCACTGGACCCGAAATGTTAACTCTTGATTTCTCTCCACAGACGTTGCCAGATCTGCTGACTTTTCCAGCAATTCATGGTTTTGGTTTCTGCTTTCCAGCATCGGCAGTTTTTTCGGTTTTCATTTAGGACTTTTTTTTTAATCCGAGTTGTTGTTTTCAGTTAATAAATTGTGTGAATTAAGAAACAAAAAGTCAGATTCTTTAAAATAAAAAGGTTGTTCCATCAAACCTGCTCATTCAAAAATAAAACATATTAAACGTAACTTTTTTTTAAAAGATACAGATAGCAAGGAATAAAATGAGCTACATCTTCCTATTCTACATTTAACAGCAGCAACATGTGGTCAATTAATTACATGACAACCAGGGACCTGGTGCATCATAGCCCCAATTTATTATAAAAAGGATGGTAAAGGTTCTCGTTCATCCACAGTTCGTTAAGCAAGACATAGGAAAAGTCTCTGTAAACATCGAATGCACCTGAAAATCAGCAAGAATCATCTCTCGGTCCATGGCCGCCATTCTGCTGCTTCTTTCAACTCTGTCCGGCTGCTCAGGACACTCACACACACGGAGGGAGTTCACATCTGGACAACTTTTACCATCGTCGGCAGCAATCGTCAATACCACTATTTAAAGAGCCTTCTCGGCTCTACATTAACTATTAACCACAGTCCAAAACAACATAAACGAAAATTTTGCTCTACTGTTTTTCTTCAAGAACTAAGTTAATAAACTCGACCCCTGGAAAGAATGAACGCTTCCACGTCACTTTACGGCAACGTCGTTCACTAATTTTGCTTGTCACGCTGTCGTGAAGAGAAATAAACATCGTCTTTACGGCCGTTCTTACACGTGATGCAGCTGTCAACTGGTCTGACAGCGGAGCGGGGAGAAGAGTTTCTCTCTCTCCCAGAACAGAGCAATTCCACCCCCCCTCACCCCATAGCACAGAGTAATCGCCTGTCTTCCCCCCCCCCCCCAACACACACACACACACACACACACACCCCTTCCAATACAGCAATTCCCCCCTCTAGACTGAGCAACACCATCCCTTTCCTCGAACAGCCACACCTCCCGGCACAGAGCAATCCCTCCCCAACACTAAGAAATACCACCCTCTCTCAGAACACAGCCATAACCTTCAGCAAAGCACAAAATTCCCCCTCTCCCAGAACCTAGCAATTCCCCCGTCTTTCGACATAACGCGATACCCCCTCTCCCAGAATACTGCAATTCCCCCCAACACTGAGCAATACCACTCTACCAGAACACAATGATTCCCCCCCCCCAGCACAGCAAAATACCCCCCAGAACATAGTAATCCCCCCATCTTCCAGCAGGGAGCAATAACCCCCTCCCAGAAAATAGCAATCCACCCCTACAGAACAGCACAATCACCCCACCCAACCAACACACAGCAACACCACCCCTGTCCTAGAAGAGCAAAAACACTCACACCTCCCAACACAAAGCAGTCCCTTGCCATCCCAGAAAAAAACAATTCCACCCCCAACACAGAGCAATACCACCCTCTCCCAGAACACAGCAGTCCCCCCCAACACAAAGCAATCGCGCCCCCTGCATAGCACAATAACCTCCTCTCCCAGCATAGCGCGATACCCCCTCTCCCAGTATAGACGAATACCCCTTCTCCCAGCATAATGCAATTTCCTCTCTCCCAGCAGAGACCAACACCCCCTCTCCCAAAACATCGCAATTTCACCCCTCCCAGCACTGAGCAATTGCCTTTCCCAGCACAGAGCAATTGCTCTGTCCCAGAACACATTAATTGCCCCCAGCTTAGAGTAATTTCCACCCCCACCACCTCAGCACAGAACAATCACCCCTCTCCAAAGATACAGCCAGTCCCCCTCTCCCTGAATAGAGCAAACTACCCACCCCCAAGCACAGAGCAATTTCTCCTGAATTTCCTCTCCCAAAGCAGGAGTTCTTAGCAGTCAATCCCTGTTCTCTATCTTAGCACAGGGTAGCAGAGCAGTTCCTTCATCACTCTCTCTCCCAGCGCACAGATATGAGCAAAAATTGGATCAGCGAGGAACAAAGGAGGCTGAGGAGAATTTAATTGAGATTTACAAATTTTTAAGAGACTGGGATGGAGTGAATGTGAAGAGCATATTTACCTTAGCTGAATGGTCAATGACAGGGGTCATATTTAAGGTGATCAATAGAAAGATTAGATGGGAAGTGAGGGTAAAACAAATTCATTCAGAATATGGTAGGGGTCTGGATATCACTGCCTGAAGGGGGTAAAGTGAGAAACCCTGAACTCGTTGAAAATGTGTCTTGATATGCATCTGAAGTTTCATAGCTGACAAGGCTAGCAGGAACAAGCTGTTGGAAAGTGGGATTAGGTTGGATGCCTTGATTTGGCCAATGTAGATATGATGGATCAAGTTGAAAATGTGTTACTGGAAAAGCGCCGCAGGTCAGGCAGCATCCAAGGAACAGGAGAATCGGCGTTTCGGGGATCAGCCCTTCCTGAAGATGCTCGAAACATCGATTCTCCTGTTCCTTGGATGTTGCCTGACCTGCGCTTTTCCAGCAACACATTTTCAGCTCTGATCTCCAGCATCTGCAGTCTTCACTTTCTCCTCCATGATGGATCAAGTGGCCTCTTTGTTTGCTGTACATTTTCTATGATTCTAAGGCCTCCTCCATTCTCTCTACCAGTGCAGACCTATCCTTCTGCCACACAGCTTTACCCAACCCCAGTCTCCTACATTCTTTCTCTCCCTCATCATTAGTTTCACTGGGGGTAGAGGTGTTAAAATCATTATTACTTTCCATTATAATTTTTCTTGAAATATATAACATAAATTTGTTCTAGTCAATCTGTTTCCAGTTATGTCAAAAGCAGACTTTGCGTAATATGAAATTGATGGCTGCATCAGCTCTGAGGAAGAATCACTGGACCCAAAACATGAACTCTGCTTTCTCTTTACAGAAGCTGCGAGACCTGCTGAGCTTTTGCAGCGATTTCCATTTTTGTTTCTGATTTAAAGCATTCACTTTCATAATTTAATCATCTGTAATACTCATGATAGAAGTGATACGATTCTGTAAGCAGGTTTCTTGGTATTTCGTTAGTTTAATATAGTCATTCTGTACTGAAGGACTATGAATTGTAACATAAGCAATGTAAAAATATTTTAAAATAATTTTAATTTTGAATTAACAAGAGGTATAAAAAAATTATTCTTGCATATTCAATTTCTATTCAAAGTTTCTTTTAAAGAAAATTAGTCTTGGAACCAAGCTATCAAAGTTGCAAATTGCTTTCAACTTCCTTTAAGTAAACTAATATGCATTGGTGTTCCAAACACTTTCCAAACACAGTACCAATCCGAGTCCTACAAATACCCAGTCCTCTGCCTAATGACCTCTGGATGGCACTATAACTTTACCAAAATAAACTACAAGTTTGGCAATAACTTTCTGGATTGCCCTGAATCTAGTTAAAAAATTACATTTAATAAAATGGATTTTAAAATGTAAGCTCTCAACCAAGGTGGTTGTTCCTTTGACAGGGCACATTAAAATAAAGAATCTTAAAACTTTCACCATAAAGTTTAAGAAGCAATTATTTCATTACTTTATGCGAGACTTCTTACCACTTCCCCCTCCTTCCTGATTTAAATGTAAAAATGAAGACATTTTTAGGAACACGGAAAGCATATAAACTTTAATAAGCCAATCACAATTAAATAATTTACCGTATCTCATCAGTTGAGCAAATATTTTTGATCAATTCTGTTGATACTCTTTAAAATGTTCTAAATCCTTTCTTCCAAGTTCTTCTCCAACTTGCTCAGCTATATCTTGGAATTCTGATGCCAAGAATACATTTGTTGTTTGCCTCTGCACCCATTCAAGGATAATACTGTAGAGTCATAGAGTTTAATAGCATGGAAAAAGACTCTGTAGCCCATCATGACCATGCCTGTCATCAAACACCTAACTATTCTAATCCCATTTTCCTTTCACAGGATCTGCGAAGATAATTCTTGTGCTGATCAGAAAACTGCTTCTCGATTTTCCTTCTCTGGATACTTACACTGGTTTGCAGGAGACACAGGGTGACTGGTTCACACTTATAATAGGTCTCCGACATGTTAGTTATCTTACAGAAACTGCTGAAGAAAAAAAAACAAACCAATTTTATTTCAAATTAGAGTAGCTTTTAATGCAGAGAGCTGAGAAAGAACCTGAGCTTGTGAAGATCTGATGGTTTGTCACTAACTTGTTCACTGCCCCAAGATGTTCAATTATATGAGAACTAATTGCATAGTTGTTCACAGGCAGAATGCCATTGCCATCCATATCCATTCACTAGTCCACAGACCAATTAGCCACTTGTTACCACTAGCTCCAGCTCATCTGCAACTTCTCCTACCACTGCTTGTATGAGCAGCTGTTCAAGCAGTGCTTACAATAAGTGTCAAGTTACTCACTTTCAAAAAATGCAATAATCCTTCAGCAATCCTTGATTTTTAAAACAGTTCTTTCCATTTCAGTTCACAATCAAAAATATAAGAAAATTAAAAGACATGTTCTTTAGACTATGATTAGATGATATCAAGCATGTGTCAGAAGACCAGTAAAATGCTTAAAGCTCTGCTTCAAAGATGTTTTGAAGCCTGCCCTGGAATGGAGACAAAACCTAATGACAGAAGAAGATAGTGACATCACTTGTGAGCTAGCATGCATCATCAGTCAATCAGTGACTACAACATCTTTGCAATATATGCAGAAAATTATCGAGTTGTTAAGGCGTCTTAATTATTTTCTATGTGGTGAATGTTACCTGATATTAAGTTAATAGGTGAAGTCTTGGTTAACTCTGACATAATGCACTTCTGATAATCCTGACAGTGTTAATATAACAGGATATCGGCAGGATCCCAGCTGGCTAGAATCCATGATGACAAACATAGTGCTGTACATGGTAAACAATCGTCGAGTTATAGATCCACAAACTCATGTAAGTAACAAATAAGTTATTTTACTGATTAAAAAAAATAGTTTGTAACATTAAGATAAGGTCGCGAGACTTATTACTTAGAGGAACAGACTGGTGTTTCTGCAGCCATGGACGTGACTCCAAGATGGTACAAAGCCTTCCTAGTGCCAGGTCAAAGATGTTTAGAGCAGTATAGGACATTGTGAGTCCTTACTTTCACTGTTGTGACTGAGATGGAAGGATGCAAGAAGCTACTACATTTGTTCTGGCCAAATCCTTCCTTAGAAGTAGGACAACTCCATCCATCAGCAAACAGCAGACAATCCTTGCAGTTACCATTCCAGACATAAGGTTACACTCCCAATAAAACCAATACAAAGGTATAGGTATATATTCCCCACCAATATTTATTTACTAAAACCTTGGCATCTAAAGTCCACACTGGTGAAAGTTGTGCCATTTCCCAGCAACATAGAGTGGGTGACTCCTTTATCCCTAGCATATCTCATTGTGCACCCCAGCATATCTCATTGGTTTATCCTACAATTTACAGGAATCTGCACAAAGGTGTCTGACTTTGTATCAATTATCTGGAATCATATAGTTTCCAAAACATGCCTTATTGAAGAAACAAGTACAAACCCAAGTACATAAAAAAGATTGAATATAAAGCCATGATGATATTTTTCTGGGGGAGGTTGCATGGTCCATATCTATATGAGTACCAAAGACATTGGTAGAAGAGGAATGAGGTTTTGAAAACAGGTTTTAGTGAGTTAGGAAAGAACATAAAAAGCAGAAAAGCAATAACGCAGGGTTACTCTCAGCATCATGTGCTGGTGAAGCTGGGAAGAGGAGGATGGAGCAAATTGGAACACATTGCTGCAGGAGGCAGAGTATTAGAATGATGAAGTATTAGGACTAGTCCTGGCCCTCAACAGGACCAGGATTAACATGCTTATCAGGAGCTTTACTAGTGTTGATGTGGTGATTGGCAAAAGGATAGGAACCTGAGAGGAAGCTCAGATCGAATGGAAGTAAACGTGATTACAATAATTAGAAAAGTAGTACACAGAATTAGCTGAAACAAAGGCAAGCAATAAATAGGATCAGAATATAGCGTAATAGTAAAAATACAAATTTAGTGTACTCTATCTAAATGCACAAAGCATTTGCAACAGGTTAGAGATTTGAACATGTAAATAGAGGTAGATGGATATAATTTAACTGCTCAGATAAAGGCAAGGAGAGGGAATTGAATATTCAGGTTGTATTCATCATTTTAAAAAGATAGACAAAGGGAAAAAGAAGGCCATGAAGCATAATAAGTAACAAGAAGAGTATATTAGTGAGAAAGGATCGTGAATTGAAGGATAAAGCTGTAGAATCATAGAATAAACATAGAATCCTTATCCAGTGCATAAAGAACCCATTTGGCCCATCAAGTCTGCACTGACCCTCCAAAGAGCATACCACCCAGACCCAACTCCCCCTTTCCCCCTCAACCTAAATCCTAGTAACTCTGCATTTTACCATAGCTAATCTACTTAACGTGCATTTCCCTGGACACTATGGAGCAAGTTAGCGTGGCCAATCAACTCAATCTTTGGACTGTGGGAGGAAACCAGAGCGCCCGACAGAAACCCACACAGACACAGGGAGAACATGCAAACTCCACACAAACAGTCGCCCAAGGCTAGAATCAAATTTGGGTCTCTGGCTTTGTGAGACAGCAGCGTTAACCACTACCAATCAGTTTGTCTGGTGCAATCAAGGGGCATCAAATATTGGTGGATGTTGTTAATAGACCACCAAACAGTTATTGGTAGTGTCGAGCACGGTTTAGAAATTAGAACTACATATAGCATATGCATCACAACAATAATGGACATCTTCAATTTATGTACAGATTGTGTCGACCTAATTAGCACAAGTATTATCAAAGATGAATTCCTGTCCTTTCCACAGGATAGGATTTGAGATCAACTCAAAATTGGACCATTTTAGATTTAGTTTAAGTAATGAGAAAAGGTTAATTTGTAACCTTGCTGTAAAGGAACCATTAAGATAATATGTTTTTTTATGTTTAATTTGAAAGTGATTTAGTTCATTCTGAAATGGAAGTCTTAAATCTGAATAAAGAAAATTATGAAGGGGTGAGTTGGCCACGATGGATTAGGAAGATACATGGGAGGATGTGAGACAGGCAATGGCTGGAATTTAAAGAAATATTATATGGTCGACAACAAATATAGAATTCTCTAAGACACAAAAACCCAACATGAAAGATAAATCAACTGTGGTTAACAAAAGCAGTTAAAGCATGAGCCTTTGTGTGAGGGGAATTTTAGATTAGATTAGATTACTTACAGTGTGGAAACAGGCCCTTCGGCCCAACAAGTCCACACCGCCCCGCCGAAGCGTAACCCACCCATACCCCTACATCTACATTTACCCCTTACCTAACACTATGGGCAATTTAGCATGGCCAATTCACCTGGCCTGCACATCTTTGGACTGTGGGAGGAAACCGGAGCACCCGGAGGAAACCCACGCAGACACGGGGAGAACGTGCAAACTCTACACAGTCAGTCACCTGAGGCGGGAATTGAACCCGGGTCTCAGGCGCTGTGAGGCAGCAGTGCTAACCACTGTGCCACCATGCCACCCACAAAGAGCCTGATTCCATCCATTCAACCATGTTTATTACCCACCCTCACACCCAATCCTGTTAAGACATGGGTTGCTTTTAACACAGCAAATCCACTTTCACCCACTCTCAGACCTATTATCATAATACATGGTTTGCTTTCAGCACCGACTACCCATTCTCTGCGACACTCAGCTTCTCTTATGTCCTAGCCTGTCACCCATGATCCCCTCATTTACCTACCCCTTTTGATGAAAAGGAAAAATTAAGAGTGTGTGGATGTGAAAGATGTCATGTATTTTTCAGAAGGAGAGTAAGAAGTTCTGTCAGTATCTTGGACCAGATTCTGCCTCACTAGCACAACCACTAATATGTTAACCCGCAAAAGGCTCATACTTTGGATGCTGGAAATGTGAAATTAAAACAGAAAATATAGAGGTCAAGCAGCATTTTTTAAATAAATAAACAATTAGTGAGCTGAATTTTAAGTTGTTGAGCAATTGATGTGTCTGCTGCCTTGTCCATTCCTACTTCAGCGGCACAGTGGCAGAGGATCCATCTGGTGGGCCATAATCCAATTAAAGCCATTAGTGAGCAATTAGATGGTGAAGGTTCCAAGAGCAAAGTGATAGGGAGTGTCAAAGATTGGAGAGGAAACATATAGCTGCAGAGTAAGTGTCAATGATATGTGTTAATAACAGAAAATAGTCTAGTGCTAGTGAGAGCTCACTATCTGTTTCACTTGCTCCTCCTCCTACTTTGTCAGCATCATAAAAAAACATCATTTTCTTGCCCCCTTCGGTTTCAAAGAAAAATGATATTGGACTCAAAATATTAACTATATTTCGTTTGCCACAGATACTTCCAAGCCTGTTGAGTGTCTCTGACACTTTTTGCTGTTGATTGATCTTTGATTGACAAGGGAAACAAGGACCACGAGGTAAAAAAAACAGGAAAATGGATTTCAGGGCACATGATCTTACTGAATGGAGAAGCAGGCTCAATGGGCAAGATAGCCTGTTCCTTCTCTAATTTATGACTTTACAAACAACACCAGACTTAAATATGTCTCTTTCACAAACACATCTAGTTGCTTTGAATATCAGCCACATGTCTGAAGTCAGGACAACCTTTAACAATGAAGCAGACCATTTGGATGGGCACCAGTGTTTGACTTCTCTCTCCCTCTTCAAGCAATTGCTGGGGGAGAATTTTGGCTGTCCACATCTTCTGGGGGAGAATTTTGGCTGCTTGAATTGGCAAATTAAAGCAATTTCACCACACAACAGAAGAAATAACTTTTGAGAGCACATCACCTCCAGCAATATGCCTCAAGGAAAATCATCCCTGTGTAACTATTGGAAAATTGCTCAAATTATTAAGGAATCACAAGATTTAAAATATTGTGATTGAAATCTAAAGTACATTTTTGGATTTCTTGAGTGTCCTCTCCCTATACAGCCTCAAACATACTGGTTTACAAGACACTTACCCCATTTCCTATATGCTTTGGAGACTTGAACAGCCTCAATGCACTAAATAAGTACCACCAGCAATGCTTTCACAAGATCTTCCAAATCTTGTCACAAAAGGTGATTCCACAACAGCATCATCTCTTAAATTAACGTGCAATATCAAAGTGTCAATCAGTCAAAACATATATCTTTGAATGAGAATGTTGTTCAAATGCCTGACCCACCAAACTCCTAAATCACCTATTATACTTCGAACTTAGTTGTAGCAGGAGGTTCCCGGCAAGATAGCAGAAACATTCTTCATGTGTCCTCAAAGCATTCCTGAAGACATCAAACACCCTTACGGACTCATGGGAATCCCTGTCTACAAAGGGAAAATGGCTGCTACCACTTCTATTTTTAACTGCATCTATTGTTTCAGTGAATAATTTTCAGCAGGTATTCTTCCTGACAGTGTAAGCATTTTGTTGCCAAAGCTATATGTCCCTGAGTGGTGCCAGATGAACTTCATTTTTATAAACAATGCAAATAGTCAGCCATTGTTGTCAGTTGCATTGCAGTTGATAGGAAGACACAGTTCCTTATGTACCCCAACCACTATTATGAAACTCCAACTGCCTTGAAATTTCTAATGTTTCTCATAGCTGTTTTTAAACATTCAAAAATCAATCAAATTCAAAGTGCTATTCTTTATTAAACTTTAACTTTAAATTTAAACTGCATGTTAAACATCAATTGATTGCACTGCCAGAGCCAAAGGTGCAAATTCTAAAAGTGACATTTTATATTGCATTGTTAGCAGGTCTGATTTCAAAGATAATGAGTAACTGCTGGAAGCCAGTGTTGGTAACATTCAGGTCTGATTTAGAAATATCATATAATTTTATGATTCTCGATTAGGCTACAGATGTTGTTTCCAGATTCAAGACCATGTTAATAAGACCATGAGACCATAAGACATAGGAGCGGAAGTAAGGCCATTTGGCCCATCGACTCCACTCCGCCATTCAATCATGGCTGATGGGCATTTCAACTCCATTTACCCACATTCTCCCCGTAGCCTTAATTCCTTGTGACATCAAGAATTTATCAATCTCTGCCTTGAAGACATTTAATGTCATAGCCTCCACTGCACTCTGTGGCAATGAATTCCACAGGCCCACCACTCTCTGGCTGAAGAAATGTCTCCGCATTTCTGTTTTGAATTTACCTCCTCTAATTCTAAGGCTGTGTCCACGGGTCCTAGTCTCCTCGCCTAATGGAAACAATTTCCCAGCGTCCACCCTCTCCAAGCCATGTATTATCTTGTAAGTTTCTATTAGATCTCCCCTTAATCTTCTAAACTCCAATGAATACAATTCCAGGATCCTCAGCCGTTCCTCATATGTTAGACCTACCATTCCAGGGATCATCCGTGTGAATCTCCGCTGGACACGCTCCAGTGCCAGTATGTCCTTCCTGAGGTGTGGGGACCAAAACTGGACACAGTACTCCAAATGGGGCCTAACCAGAGTTTTATAAAGTCTCAGTAGCACAACAGTGCTTTTATATTCCAACCCTCCTGAGATAATTGACAGCATTGCATTCGCTTTCTTAATCACGGACTCAACCTGCATGTTTACCTTTAGAGAATCCTCAACTAGCACTCCCAGATCCCTCTGTACTTTGGCTTTATGAATTTTCTCACTATTTAGAGAGTAGTCCATGCTTCTATTCTTTTTACCAAAGTGCAAGACCTCGCATTTGCTCACATTGAATTCCATCAGCCATTTCCTGGACCACTCCTCCAAACTGTCTAGATCCTTCTGCAGCCTCCTCACTTCCTCAGTACTACCTGCCTGTCCACCTAATTTTGTATCATTGGCAAACTTCACTAGAATGCTCCCAGTCCCCTCATCCAGATCATTAATATATAATGTGACAGCTGCGGCCCCAACACTGAATCCTGCTGGACACCACTTGTCACTGGCTGCCATTCCGAAAAAGAACCTTTTATCCCAACTCTCTGGCTTCTGTCAGACAGCCAATCCTCAATCCATACCAGTAGCTCACCTCGAACACCATGGGCCCTCACCTTGCTCAACAGCCTCCTGTGTGGCACCTTATCAAAGGCCTTTTGGAAGTCTAGGTAGACCATATCCACTGGATTTCCACGGTCTAACCTACTTGTCACCTCTTCAAAGAACTCCAACAGGTTTGTCAGGCACGACCTCATTTGAATAACTAGGTATTTTACTTCTGAGCTTAGATAGATGATGCAAAAACTAAGCAAGTGTCTTGCCGTAAAGCAGTGTCAGTTCCTTCACCTCAATAAAGTATGCAAATGAGAATACAACAACACAAATTTATCTCACAGTCAACATTACCGAACTTCTGGTATAAATTAGTTCTTTTTGGTGTATTGATGTATCAAGAAATATACTATTTTGAACTCTGTTCAAAATTTAACCTTTTGATTGAACAAGAATGCACGCATTTGTCAAAATAAATGCTGTGTTGATTGCAGACTTGTTACTCTTCCTGTTTCAACCACAACGGTTGTGTTATTTTATTTTTAATGTATTTCTACTAACCTTTTACAAAACATACAAGATGGAACATATTTATGATCAACAGGAATTACATAAATACACAAAGTTTTTCCATCACTCCAGAAAAAAGTAATATGGTTAAATACAGTTTCATTGGGGAAAAAAATGGGTAAAAATTCTAGTTTGTGTTGCTTTAAGATTAAATAGTCTTTCCTCCTTAAGCAATAATAAATGTCAAATAGGAATCAGATTATCACAAAAACTGTATTTTTCATACTTGTTTTTTATTTGATTTCTCCTATTTAACTTGGAAATGTGCAGGTTGCTTCCATATCTACTGAAGCCATACAGGATGCACCATGTAGAAGTAGGAGGAAGTGTAAGGCCAAGAAACTATAATGCATAAAGGGTATGTATGCATAAGTATTTGACAAAATGTTAAATTTCTTTTTTTTACAATGGCACATAAAACTAGCACCACTACTATATTTTGCTGATTATCATATTCCAAATATCAACTCTTCCTTTCTTTTTATTTAGCTGCATGTCATTATATGACAGGACTCTTTGGGTAGATGTACAATGGTTGTTTGAGGAGCAAAAAGACTGTATGTTTGACATGGAATGTTTATTGTAAAACATAACTTGTAACTCTAAGTGTAGTGAAGCACAAGAACAAAATATGACAATACAATAAACTGAACTCCATTATTCAGTTTATAATGCCAAATTTGAATCATTATGTAATGGGCTTTTATAGTTTATGAATACTGTATTTTTTGGTCAAAAAACACAAACAAATTTTCAGCCTTTTGGCTAAGATCAAGCATAAATTCCGAGTTGGTATTTTATTTTATTTTTGAGTACATTTCAATTTTGACTTCAACCCAGAGTTTTGACATCTCCTGTGGCTGACATTTATTCAGGCTGTCTTGAATGTGATGTTACAAATATGAGGGTATGTCATTTTATAGGATTGTCATGTTTTGGGGTTTTGTCTTTCATTTGCGATAATTTGAAGATTGTCAGTCTTTTTTGAAGCCCGTCAAACATAGGGCCATCAAAGAATAAAGGAAGGCTCAGGGTTTTTTGGTGGAAAGGTGTAAATTGTTGATACTGATACAATAGCAACAGCAGCTGTGTTTACAGTGGTTACATAGCAGTCTCCAAAGTCGAAGCAAGGTGTTAGGAATGTCAATTTGTAAACTGCTATGCTTTAAACTGTCCCTTTGCTTCCTAGATAAAGGACAGTTTGAGCCTCAAGAATAGTTAATCAGCATTCTTACGTGGAAACACGGTGCATGTGATACATGTTGCCGTGGTGATGAGAGAGGGCAAGGGTTGCATTATAAACCTTGTGGCTCTAACAAACGATGGATTCTAGTCGAGCATGGTTAATGCTGTGCTCCTATTGGAATATAGTATAATCCAATGATGGATTATTACAACACATGGGGTCCTAAAGTTACATGACACAGTATCAAGGGTCACCTTATAAAGTCATAGAATTGTTACATCACCAAGGGAACCTATTTGGCCCATTCAGGCCATGCCAGCACTCTGCATAACAATCGAGTCAGTCCTACTACTCCACTCTCTCCAAAAAAAAGATGGCAAGGCTTTCTAAGTCTAAAGTCTCAGACAGAAATTATGTGCCAGATTATGGGGGACAGGAAGTATTGGAAACTGAACTGTCTACAGCTCACTTCATTGGAATACTGGTGGTAGCTTGTGCTTGGATTGAAAAGATCAAGTTCTTGAGGATTTGTAAACGAAGTTAAAAGGTTTGCGTAAATTGCTGTAGAGGATGAATTGTCTGGGCGGCACGGTGGCTCAGTGGTTAGCACTGCTGCTTCACAGCGCTTGGGTCCCAGGTTCGATTCCAGCCTTGGGCGACTGTCTGTGTGGAGTTTGCACATTCTCCCCGTGTCTGCGTGGGTTTCCTCTGGGTGCTCTGGTTTCCTCCCACAGTCCAAAGATGTGCAGGTCAGTTGAATTGGCCATGCTAAATTGCCCATAGTGTTAGGTGCATTAGTCAGAGGGGAACTGGGTCTGGGTGGGTTGCTCTTCGGAGGGTCTGTGTGGACTGGTTGCCCGAAGGGCCTGTTTCGACACTGTCGGGAATCTAAAAAAAAAGACAGATCTGAGGTTTAAGGTTTCCAGGTGGGGAGAAGAAAGGAACTGGAATAAACCAATAGGATTGAAAATGAATTTGGATTGATTCCAAGAAAATCAAATAACTATTAATTGGATAGATTAAGGTAAACCTGAAGGTGTTTTTTTTTGTTGCAGTTGTGTTAAAATTATAAGGGACCTATAATGTTGTAGTTTAATGTGCAAATTGCCAACAAAAATAGCATTTGGCCAATATTGTATTTAGTTTGGTAGTTGTGCTAAAAGTCTTATCAAGTCTTGTCATGTCATCTGCTCAGTTATCTGTTTAATTTAAATTTTTTAAAATATTATTAATCTCTCTGGGGATCATAACATTGGTGACAGTACAGTGAAGATTCTGGGATGCCTTGAGGGACAGGTGCTTCCATGGGCTTTAGTGAGGACTACTCCCCATGACTTTGAAACCTGACTGCTTGATTGCTGCACATACAGTGTGTGTGCCAATAAGATGCCATCACATGGTCCGGGTGTGAGATTGACATAGCACACAGTTGCACAGCAAGATGTACACCTCTTGATGAAGGCTGCTGAGCAGCAAGGCAAGATACTTGATTGTGTAACAGTGCTAATTGACATAGCAAGGTAAAGTATGGCTAAGCAGGGAAGCTGTGAGCATGCAGGTGGTCACTAAGGGAACAAGTGATAATAAAACAAACAGCCCTGAGATGCAACTTAGTCCAATCTTTGAGCTGGAAGTCTGTCCCTGCAGGCAACATGTCCTTTCTACAGCCTTCCAATGCTAGTGACTAATGTGCCCTGTGATGTAAGTCTATGTTTCCAGAGTGCCCTGCCAACGTATTGGAGATATGCCATGATGGTTGTGAGGGGTTGGCATATACCATATGTCAGTGTCTGTGGATGAGGGCTGCATGCCAGTGGATTGTGTTCTGAACTGCAGTTAGATCGAACATAAGATGGCAGTCATTCAGAGCAAGCGGTAACCATCAGGTACATAGTCTGGTTTCCATGTCAAGTTTTCTCAATGTCCAGTTTGTTCAGAGCATTTGGCAAGGTAGGAAATTGAATATTAAGGAGATGAGTCTGTCGTCAACAAGGCGTTAAACAAACTATCACCCCTCTTGATTGGCAACTCGCTCCTGCTCAGTACAAAACTCACCACACTGCTTTTATAAAACATAAAAGATGGAGCAAGATGCACCCAACATCAAGACTGGCCACTCTGGACTGCTTGTCTGATTCTGCCACATATCCCACCATAGCCCACGTTGCTCAAAACCTTAAAAGATTCTTCTCAATGTGTTCATCTGGACTGAAGGTCCAAGTGATATTGAAAATGGATGCCAAGAGAGTCATCCTCTGTTGTTTCTCAAGCTATGCCATCAGAGGATACTGGGGAAAAGGAGACAAAAAATCCTTCCACAACCAAGAAACTTGGTAAAGAAAGCTTGAAAAAGTGGAGCAAGGTGTATCAAAAGAGCACTACACAAGCTGTCAAAGCCCAGCACTCCTAAACCTTTACCCAAGCAGAAGGCAGCATTTGAACAAAAGCCAGAAAAATAAACAAACCAGAGACAGATAGGTAGTCAAGAAGGAAAGCAACAGAAGAATATGATGTAAATGCAAATATTAACGCCAAGGTGATTGAGAAAAGATATTCCTGTTCCAGATGGACATCAGCACCTGTTGCTTGTTGGATAATGAAGAATGGGACAAGTCAGTACCAACATCAGTCCAAAACCAAATTGCCAAGAATGACAGAAAGGTCACCTCAGCTTCAGAAGACTATCTCTAAGAAATGATGAGTGCATCTCACCAACTCTGGAAAGCTGGAAGTAGCAGCATGATCAGTGCATCCAAGGTTATGGAAACTGGAAGCAGCAAAGCACACAGTCAATCCCAATACCAGGAAATTGGGAGGAGCAAAGTCCCAATAAATGAACAATGGTAAAAAACAGAACTAGCACAAAAAAGTTCAAATGTCTCTCCTTACACGACCACCTCAATGTCATCCCAGTTGAACAGCCCTCCCATGAATAACCAGGACAGCTATCTTAGTTCAGAAATAGTGCAACTTTTTATAAATGGTGCAACATAATGAAAATATCCAAGAGTCGGAACTATCATATGCAATTCTACAGGAAAACCATTACAGGTTAAAGTACATTAAAATTTGCTTCTATTAATGTCATTGAATTAAAGCCACTTGACATTGTGTTTTGATCATGCTATACCTTGTCAAGGTCAAAGCTGATTTATGACCACCTTGTTTCTTCCCCCACACCTCTTTTCTCTTAACTGCTGTGGATGGACCTGACAGACTGAAGACTGGACTAACTGGACAGGCCTGGATTAGAAGCTCCCAAACATCCAACTAGTGGTTGCACATCTCCCTGAGTTCATTAACCCTATTCATGAAAGGTCCACTGAGGAGCTAAAGGACTGACTGTGATGCACTCCCCAGACTGTAGAGGCACAGACTCCCTGACTGAGAACACCTAGACTGGACACCTGATGATCCTCTTGCACTGTATCAGAGACTTTTATAGTTATTGTGCTGGGATTCAGATAGGTGCCTACAGGACTTCAGTTAGGACTATTCAGCTAGGACTTTGAGATCTAGCTGGTTGCTTGCTGCATATGCAATGTATTTGCTACATAAGTTGCTGGTGTATGGTGCAGGTGTAAGATTGATAGTATGTAATGCCATATAGCAAGGTGTGGGCCTTGGACTACTGATCAGCAAGACAAGCTGCCTGGTTGTGTGATCGTGTAAATTGGCACAGCAAGGCATGGAAAGACATGAATGCTGCAATCATGCAGATAGGTGTTAAGTGAGCAAACACTAAGAAAGCAAGTGAACAACCCTGAGATGCAGTCTGATCCAATCAACAAACTGAATGCCTGTTCCTGTGTAAAGTGTCCTTGTCCTTCTAGATGATAGTGGCCATGGGTTAAGAAGGTGTATTCTAAGGAAAAGGAGCCTCAATGTGTTTCTACAGTGCATCTTGTAGAAAGTACATACTGATACTCCTGGGTGTTGGTAGTGGAGGGTCTGACTGATTGTGGATGTGGTGCCAATCAACTGGACTATTTTGTCCTGAATGAGTTTTGTTGAATCTGCACTTGCCCAGGCAAGTGGAGAATATTCCATCACTCTCCTGATCTATGCCTTGTAGATGGTGGACAAACTTTGGGGAGTCAGGGGTGAGTTACACACTGCAAGATTTCTAGCTCTAACCTGCTCTCTTAGCCATTGTACTTATATAACTAGTCTGGTTCAGTTCTGGTCAAGAGTAATTAATGCTGAAAATAGGAGATATAGGAACTAATTTTACTGTCATTTTAAATGAGATAAAGGACTTAAATAAGTCCCAAAATGAAAAAGTTAGAAAACCAAGTTGTCGGTTCATACGTTAATTTGTTTATTGTTAAAAAAAACTTAATCCCATTTTAGTGCAATCTAAATTCTGCTCTTTGCTTTTATTCCCTCTTCACAATATCATTTTCCTTCAGCTGCACATCCCAGCCAACATACTTTGTTCTTGTAACTCTTGACAAAATATGTGTCCGCTTCCTTCTTCTAATCTGCAACTGGTGATAGACCATTCAGAAATCATAGGCCCATCCTCTGTAAATCTATTTCAAGTGCTTTGGCCTTGCTTCATCTCTCTCCATTTTCAAAACGTTCTCTTTGACCTTGGCTTCAACTACTAGCTCTTCTCATAATTCCTGCTTGGTCTCTGACTAACTAAAATCGATTATCAAATGGTAAATTGATGTTGAAAGCAAGAATATAAATTGTTGCTTTAACCCAAAGAAGCTAATTAGGCTGAAGTCCAAAGTTCCAGTAAATTGTGCCAAATATACTTTATATATCCAAAACAAAACATCGCCAGTCATTTGAAATGATCCTTTTTAAATGAATCTTAATCCAGTATTAAATCATATTTTGTTACCTTTATGTTTGCATCAGAAGATCTAGACATTGTCATTCAGCATGAAAACAGACCCTTTGGTCCAGCCAGTCCATGCCAAGCATAACTCCAAACTAAACTAGTTCCACTTCCTACACTTACCCCTATCCCTCCAAACACATCTTATTCATATATGTATCTAAGTGTCTTTTAAATATTTTTAAACTGTACCCGCATTCACCACTTCCTCTGGAAGTTCATTCCACTCACAAATCACTTTCAGTGTAAAGGAATTACTCCCATGTCTTTTTTAAATCTTTCTCCTCTCTCCTTCAAAATATGCCCCTAGTCTTGAAATCCTCTGTCCTAGGGAAACGATACCTGCCATTCACCCTATTATTTCTTCCGACTGGATATATTCAATTCAAAAACAAGGCCAGAACTCATCAATTGATCTCTGATCCAACTATAAATTAGAACTGATTCCATTTGAACTAGTTGTTAGCAGTACTCAAACTTAACCTTGTTCACTTTTGACTCTGTCATCTAATTGTTGACTTCATTCCATAGCTAGTGTGGCTAGCTTGTGTGATTTTGATTTTTATACTGCTGTATGTTGACCTTTTAGTGCTTTGACTAACTGAATGTAGAAGCATTGATCACATCAACAAAGAAAAGTTTGAATATTAAGTATTGGCTTTATGCAGTCTTAATGTTATTACATTTCGGTAGCATTAAAAAGAGCAATGGTACTACAATACTTTACCAACATTCAATACATTTGTGACCTATAAGTTTTAAATAGTAATAGTGCAGAACTTAAATACTGCTGGAAAAAAAACATATTTTGTCATAGCTTCTTGTCTTTCTCCTATCAGGACATTTCTCAAGAAGACCAATTTAAGAGGAAAACTAACATTTGTATCGCTGAAGGAAGAGTACTGATTGGTTGGCAAGTGAACTCTGATTGGTGGAAGTGTTGCCATGGAGATTATACTCATTTAAGCTGATTGAGAGTTAGCAATTGGGCTTTGTTAATTTTTAAATGAGACATGTTGATGTTGATTGGTTAGAGAATTGCCCTGAGAAATCAACCAACGAATGGCTATTAGTATTTACAGGTGTATTCGCCATGGCAACACCTCTACTAATCAGAGCCCACTTGCCAACCAATCAGCACTCTCATTTCATGAATTACAAATGTTAGTTTGCCTGTGAATCCATATTCTTGTAACATGTTTTAATGAGTGAAAAATGAAACATTTTGACAAATTGTGTCTTTTTTAACAATGATATTATTATACTCAATCAATATTTTTAAAATATATGAATGCTTTCTAACCACAGTATGCAGAATTCAGCTGTACTTTATGAAATAAGATGAATGTGCTGATAATTCTTCAGGACAGTTACGGATGAAGATAAATGTTGACTTTACCAGTGACAGCCACCTCTGTGCATGTATAAAACAAACTCAAGGATTCTACAAAATGAAGAAGAAAAGCTCAGGAAAATGTGGAAAATCTTTGGTCCATCCTGAAGCACAAAATGATAACATCCTGGCCTGACCCCACGGCAGTACCTAGAGTAAGGATATGGTCACTTCTTTATCATTTTAGCTAATATTCCTGTATCTCATTAAACAGATTTTAGATATGAATGAAAAGGAGTGGGAAGTCACTACCCCTATAGCCAACGCAAACCACCATAAACATTTTGAAGACTGCAGCAATCGTTAAGGTAAAAGCCAAAATAGTTATCAAAATGTTAAACATCTGGTGGAATGTATGTCAGCTGCTTAAAAGGCCTGGTTCAATACAGCATCCAAGTTGCTCAGTTTTAGAGTTTTCAAGCTCAAACTTGGGTATTTCATTCCCCAGCCTCTCCAAAATCATTGACCAATTATGATCAAGTAATCTGGGTTGAAACCTGGCATATATGAGTCCAACTTTTTTTTGTGTTGCATCATGCTTCTGATAGCTGACATTAGAAAGTCAGCTCCATTAGAAAGTCAATATATTCCAAACAATCTTCAATCACGTTGTTGAAATTGACAAAGAAATGGCCAGACCAGTAACAAGAACAGAGAATGGACACAACTAGTCTGAAACCATGAAGAGATTTGGAAACATATAAAGTGAAATGGGGGTGGTATGAATTATTCTGAAGAGGTAGCCACACTGGAGAAGAGGCCATTGTCTGCCTCCTTCTGGACTATGTCTTAGGAAGAGATCTAGTGGTTAATATCAAAGTACATCCTGAGCAGCTCCATATGGATGACTCTGCACTACGAGTTGTTCCAAGAGATGCTGGAGGAACATTCACTCAACAAAAGATGCTTTACATGACACTCTCTCGCCATGTTACGCAGAGGGGCCAATGTAAACCCTTTGGGCTGCATTTACCTGAAGATATTGATATGAAATGTAAATATATATTGTAAATATAATTCAGGTATATGACTCATGAGATATTTCAGCATGCTACATAGTGTACTTGATGAAATCGAACTGTATGGTACTTCATGTACAGTCATATTTGAAATGTACTTCTATGTAGTTTTACAAATTTTGTGACTACCTCCTCTCCAAAATCTTATTAATTTACAACACTTAAAAGCAGATTGTAAAATAAATTTGTATATATAAAGAAAGAGATCATTCTTTTTCTATACTTTGCTCATTTGGAGAGCTGGTGCAGACATAAAGGGCCATGTGATCTGGTGCTTAATGCAATCGAATCATAGAAACCAAGTTGTGCAGAGAAATAATGTTATTGAAACGTTTTCTGTCAAATCATGTGAAATCTTCAGCAATGAATTATCAAAGTATATTTTCTGTAACTTTTTTTAAAAAGAAACAAGGATTATTTGATTTAATTCTGGAAAGTTTGCTGCCTTGTCTTGTTCCTAATTGTTGCCTAGTGTTTATTTATTGTACCATTGGCAATTTTATTTACTTTTCAATAAAAATCCACATTTCAAGTTTAGCAGACAACTATCATCACCATGATAAAAAAAGGTTTGTGACTTTCTTTTTCAAACAAAGCAATTATAAACAATTTTCCAAGTTGCTCACAAGCATTTCTGGAAAGTATTCATACACATCGCCAAATTAAAGAATAGAAATGCTATTGAAATTTAGCATGGGTGTCAGCATATATGGCAAGGGAAACAGGGCTATCATTTTGATTCTGTGTGGTTTCTTCCTCAGAATGGCATTTTCTGACTTTGTTTCAGATCTCCAGAATGCTCAGTGTTTTGTTTATATTGTAAAGAAAAATAAGTTTTAAATGACATCCAAAACTCTTTCCAAATCATGGAAATTGTTCTATTTTTAAAAAGTAATCTAGTGTAGTTTATCATTATTTTTGAAAATCCAGATGCTAGTGTTATTTTTTGGGAGATTTGGCAGTATATTTTATAACCTTTATAATTTTATATCAATGATTAACCCCCCATCCATTTCATTTAGAGTCATAGTCATAGAAGTGTACCGCATGGAAACAGACCCTTCGGTCCAACCCGTCCATGCCAACCAGATATCCCAACCCAATCTAGTCCCACCTGCCAGCACCCGGCCCATATCCCTCCAAACCCTTCCTATTTATGTACCCATTCAAATGCCTCTTAAATGTTGCAATTGTACCACTTCTTCGGACAGCTCATTCCATACACGTACCACCCTCCGTGTGAAAAAGTTGCCCCATAGGTCTCTTTTATATCTTTCCCCTCTCACCCTACACCTATGCTGTCTAGTTCTGGACTCCCCAACCTGGGTGAAAAGACTTTGTCTATTTATCCTATCCATCCCCCTCATAATTTTGTAAACCACTATAAGGTCACCCCTCAGCCTCTGACGCTCCAGGGAAAACAGCTCCACAAATCAACTTAATTTACAATTAAATTATTTTACTTCAATCAGATCTCTGCTTCAAAATTATTCACACAAAATTGTGAAAAAGGGAATGCTATTCTGTAAGAGCATACCAAGATTTGAAAATATTCTGTAAGATTCAATCTGTTTTACAACAACTTCAAGAGGTTAACTGAATGTTCTTGTGCAACACTGGGCCTTGTCTGAGTCTCCAAAGTCACAGTCCACAGTATGGTGACATAAATCATTCTTGTCAATTGTATTTTTTCATATTATCTTTTTATATGTGAATTTGCAGTTTGGACTCAGTGTTGTCAATTGTGAGTTATGAAGTTATCAGGATTAGGCTACTATTTGGACAACAAATGATAAAATTGGTAAAGCATGTCTGTCCCAGCTCCCTCATAGCAGAGGCATAATTCTAGTGGTTGCACACATTCTGCTTGATTTCTCAGCAGAAATGCAGATACTAATAGGAACTCCCTACATCAATGCAATAACAAACAGTGATATTATAGAACCAAATAAAAAATAGCAGTTGTGGTAAACAGGACATTTTTCACCACTTGAATCCTGATTAAAAGCTCAATAAATTCCTGAGGATCAGCCACAAGAGCGAACTAGATTAGATTATATTAGATTCTCCACAGTATAGTAACAGGCCATCTGGCCCAACAAGTCCACCCCGACCCTCCGAAAAGTAACCCACCCAGATCCATTTCCTTCTGACTAATGCACCTAACACTTTGGGCAAATTAGCATGGCCAACTCAACTGACCTGCACATCTTTGGACTGTGGGAGGAAACTGGAGCACTCGGAGGAAACCCACACAGACATGGGGACAATGTGCAAACTCCACACAATCGTCCAAGGCTAGAATTGAACTTGGGTCCCTGGTACTGTGAGGCAGCAGTGCTAACCACTGTGCCACTGTGCCTAAAGAACCATTAAGTTGTGTTCAAAAATTTAAACTCATTGAAAGCTATCTGGTGAGCTTTACTGTTCATTTGACTAATGTGGAATTAACTACTATATATGATACATAAACATAAGGCCCAGATTTAATTCCGAGTCAGTGGATTGGCCATGCTAAATTGTCCCATAGTGTTAGGTAAGGGGTAGATGTAGGGGGATGGGTGGGTTGCGCTTTGGCAGGGCGGTGTGGACTTGTTGGGCCGAAGGGCCTGTTTCCACACTGTAAGTAATCTAATCTAATCTAATCAAAAACCAAGGTGGCAGCATGAAATGCTACAATTGGTCTACAGAGAGAAAGAAAATAGTCAGTGTTTCTATTCCCGATGTCTGTCCAGTAAGTGCTGATCTAAAGAACATGTGCAGATACCTAAGTAGCCATGAGCGAATTTGATGGTGATACTTTTTATAGTTAAATAGTCTGCCATTCTACAGCAAATGCTGTAGCCTCTGTCAATATCTTGACACCATCCCAACTGTAGTACTTAAGATACCAATTAACTTTTCCAGTATAGGTTAAAACATTGATCGCTACACCACAGTGTGGAAAACGACCCCAGATATTTCCTGTCCACAGTAAGGACAAATCCAACAGGTCAATTGCAGTCCCAACAACCTATTCTTAATCATCAAAAATGTGATGGAAGGTATCACTGACAGTACTATTAAGCAGGATTTACTCAGTAAAAACCTGTCAGCTTCAGGTCTCATTGCAGCCTTAATTAAAAATGGACAAAAGTGAATTCCAAGATGAGGTGAAAGTAATTGTTCTTGACATCAAGGCAACATTTAAATGCATGTAATCTAAAAGTCTTAACAAAAATGAAGTCAATGGAAATGGGAGGAAAGTTTCAATCATTGGAATCACAACTTGCACAAAGGTGTTTGTGGTTTTTGGAGGCTAATCTCAGCCCCAGGACATTACTACAGGAGTTCCTCAGGGCTGATATTTTCCTATTCAACCTGTTCTTACACATCTCTTGAGCAGATGCGATTTGAACTAGGCCTCTTGGCTCAGATTCAGGGACACTTACCACTGTCTTGTAAGAGCCCTGACTTCCTCTCAAGGTACAATTTTTAATCAATCTGTTCAGAAATATTATAACACACCTCTTGACCAGGCGAGACTTGAAAACAGAACATAGATGAGAGGTAGGGACACTACCACTGCACAAGAGTCCTAGTTCTTCAGGATAGATCTTATCTAATTAACCTGTTCAGATATGTTATTACACACATGCATTGGGGGCGGGGGGCTTGGTGATTGAACCTAGTTCTTCAGGATAGTGCCTCCACCCCGCCAGCCCTCTCATCTTCAGTTGCTCCATAAATGATCTTCCCTCCACCATAAGGTCAGAAGTGGAGATTTCACAGATGACTGCACAATGTTCACAACCAGTCACAACCCGTCAGATTCTGAAGCAGTCCATGTCCAACATTTTTAAACGTCCACATTCCAAAGTTATTTTTACTGGAACATCATTGGTGTCTCCATAAAACATTCCCTAGGTGACCAAAGAACAGAAACCAGCATATCCCTTTACAAAAGATGAAAGTTTTAATCTAGGATTGCTTACTGTATCACATCTCCATGACACTGGACTCCTTTGGCTATAAATTCTGTGAGCATGATCTTAAACCTCCACAACCACCTGATGAGGAAGAGACGCTCCGAAAGCTAGTGCTTCCAAATAAACCTGTTGGACTATAACCTGGTATTGTATGATGTTTAACTTTCCCTCGGAAAGGTTAGCATCCTCAGGACATTGGATAAAAATGGCATTCAAATTAAGAAAAAAAGTTTTAAGTATCATAATTAGAAAGATAATGTCTGGGTTTTCGAAAAGCTTTCAAGGCTTATGATTGAAAGGTCGTTGACATGTGAGAAACATTTGTGGTCGTCTTATGTTTAATCAGTATTTCGACGGAAAGTTACTGCTCTTGCACTCTTGTTGACCTGGCTCTGGTCTGACCCGTGCAAGAGTAACACGTTTCACGACTGGTTCAAATGTCACATTCATACTTTTGAAACACGCTTTCCAAGTTTACATTCTTGTTGCTTCACAGCGGAATTCTGCGCCCAATTTAGAAGGGATCTGTGTCCTGCGACTGCTGTACGCACACAGTGATTTGCAGGATACCATCTTGAATACGAATTGGATTGAGCTATGTCAGGCATGGTTGAATTTGCTCCTGTAGTGACAGCTGCCTGCAGTGAGCCCAGCTGAGGGGACCAACACAGACCGGGCGATTTTCGATTGACAGCGATTGCATTTACAAAAACTGGGATTGTGAAACGGCGTGCGTTAGACAGGTGGCCGAAAGCCGAGCAGGCTCTTAAAAGGTGTAGGAGCTGAGTCCGTCCCCGCCGTGAGGGCGAAAGCGCCTGAAAACCCTCCAGTTCTGACACACCAAAGGCCCCGCAAGAGAAACCTCTTGCTCTGACCTTCGCACACAAAATGCAAATCAGTGGGTTCAGAAGTGGGGTGGGCGTGGGGATTGGCTCGTTTAACTTCGGTTTGTACAATTTAAAAATACGTCCACTGTCCGTTAGTGGATACCCGCCAGCACGAATTCTAACGGAGGTGGCTTTGCGGAGGTAAATGTGAGAGCAGAGCCCACGCTCAGAGGGCAGAAAGCTCTGAGCTCGGATCCGCGTACAGCGCTCCACTTCCAGCTCCAGACCGTGCCTTCCATTTCCGTTACGACGCACAGTGTGGGCGGCACTGCCAGAAGCCAAGAAGCGCTCATTTTTAAAATTTGATGATGTCAATAATTTTTTTCAAAACTGCTCTCAGCGATCAGTAATTGCGGAACCGCCAGGACTTTCATAAGGAGGAAAACGGCAAAGATCTCTGCTGCAAAAGCAACTGCTGGGAATCCTGTGACTCGGTCAAAAAGGACGACTTTAAACGTGAACATTTGCACATTCGCTGTGGCAATAAGTTACTCTCCAGTTTACAAGGAGCCCAGGATCGCAATGATCAGGAGCTGCCTTCCAAGTCCGGGACGGGAGATGCCAAAGCTGACGGATCCACTTCCTTCGAATCGAGCGGCTTTTTGGAATATTTCTGCGATTTAATTTAACTGAAAGAGTAAGTGGAACCAAAAAAAGGAAACCTACGAACCAGCCGGAGTTTACTGCTGAGAGCAGCCTTTCATTTACAGTGAAGTAACAGTTGCAAAATGGGCGGGAAAAGTGCAAAACATTCGAATATTGCATCTCTATCGGTATTACAGTAACTGTGGTTCAACTGTTACATTTTCCGAAATTGTTTTGACATTTTTTCGCAATCGTTAAGGTGAAATACTAAATATCCATGCAGTGGCTGCCATGATTTTAATCGTAATTTGATTTTTATGCTTTGGGGTACCATGGCAAAATCACTTAAAACTGTTAACTTTGAGATAGCCAAGCTATCATTGGACTTGTATCACGTGTATTATATTGATGAGAGAAAGGGGCGGACCGGGCAACGTCATTACTAGGGATCACACATCAATTACTCTAGTTTAGTAAATACTATACTGCAGAGCGGGACTAGATTCTTCATCTCCACCATACCTGTTGGCCGTCTGTGCTTATCGGATTTCGGCATTTTTGAGGTATTAATAATGGAAACAGCTGATGGATCAGACGGTGACAAATTAACAAGCGCCGCAGCCAAAGGAGACTCGAAAGAAGTCAACAATTTGCTAGAAAACGGGGTGAAAGTGGGTGCAATCAATAAGTTTGGCAGAACTGCACTTCAGGTCAGTCTTTTTTCTATTCTCCATATTGTATTTTCATCTGTAAAGAAAAATCTGTCCTTTCTAAAGGAAGTCCACCTACTTTTTGTCAGTGTGTGTCAGTATGAATCAGGCAGCATAGGTATAATAACTGACGCATTGCTTAAAAAGCTTTAAGCCATTGATTTTCAGAACACCTTCGTTAAAATAAATGCATATTGCTTTGATAACAATATTGCATAACTGTACGATTACCTGCATTTTTAGGATAATGTGGTTTTCCCACTTAAGGTAACATTCTCAGAAATGAAATAATGTTTTCAGTTGTATGATGTTTGCAGAAATGCAGAAGGATTGCAACGTGGACTGTCTTCGACAGTACGTTTTAATTTTGTAATATAACTCATTCAGGAGCATGCAATGTTTCAGATTGTTGCATTCACCGGTTTTCAAATAACTGAAGCAGTGACAAAAATACAACACAGCAGAAACGACACTGATTGAAAGCCTTTTTGAACATAAGTTACTTTGTTACGTAACCAATAAAGCTGATAATTAGCAAACTAAGTCAATTAATTTTACTATGAACAAATACGTTTTAGTGCCAATGGATGCATTATATTTTTACAAAACTTACCTTTTTTTTACATGTGGCAAATAATTAATGTCCTGTGCTAGTCTAATGTAGAACAGATTGCACATAATGTATCAACATGGCTTTATCTGCCTGTCTATCTTTATAATAATTAATTTTGTACTTCGATATATAATACATTCGTATAAATATTATTGGCCTTGCCAGCGAATCCTACACCCCAAAAACGAATAAAACAAATTACACGAACAGCGTTCGGATGAAAACAAATTATAAATTAGTTGTCACTTAATCCTGAATGAATAAAACTATTTGGTAACCCTGGATGCTAAAAATGATTGGAAAGCAGAATATGTTAATATTTTACTACAATAATACAAAACACTTTAGAATAAATTGGTTATTTTATTTAAATACGTTAATGAAGAACTTAACAAACGTACAAAAAACATCCCAATATCATTTTCATCCGAGATTTGACCGGGGACAGTCTTATGACAAGTACATATTGACGAAAAACCATTGAGGCCCTGAGCTGCAAACCGGTGCTTAAGCTCCAATAAGTCATTCACAAAAAAAAATGAATACATTGTGATTCGGTCACCGAAAATAAAGAAAAGCTTTTATTTTAAAAGTTATAATTGACTGCTCCGTTTAATACTTCATTTCAAATGGCATTTCAGTATTGAATATGAATGACAGCAAAATTACTACTTTTATTTTCTTTCAAGTGACAGTACCATTAATTTGACACTTGATACTCGTTTTTCGGAAAGCCAGTATAAACCTATATTCAAAGACACAGTAAACATATAATACACTCTGTAATGTTCATACTTTAATTGTTGTTGAATGACTCTTAAAATCCTCCATTAAAATTACCTTACACTTTTTACAAAATATGATACTAGTTCCTACTTAGAATCCAAAATAATGGTTTTCCTTGTGCATAATGTAAATATTATTGTTTTAGAAAAGTGGTAACTTTTTCCCTTTCTTATACCTAAATATTGAATGCTCTACATGTTATGAAAATAAGAATTCACGATGGGTTTATGCATCACTGTCTTGCCTATCGAAACTCCATGTGGTTTACCTCGAATCGCGTTTTAACTGTACAGTGAAAAAATACAGTGCCGTACTGAGACATTTGGATTCAAAACAATAAAACGTTCATTCCTTTTATAGATAAGCAGAAAATACCAAAACAATAACATTTCGTTTTATTTCGTATCGATATCTGGTGGTTGAAAGCAATACCTTGTTTTGAAAAATATTCAAATAAAATATAGAAACAACTTTGTTCAATCGGTATTTATTGCTGAAGGACCGACCTGGAGAAATGCTACCACGAATTCGTTCAATTAAATGTTAGTTGGAAACGTTGAAGGCACAGAAGCTGGGCTCATTCTGTTATTCGCTACACTAAAGAAATGTTATGAGAAAATGTGATTACATATTTTGCACTTTGCATAGTTAAGCGAGTTGAACATGCTTTGCTTCAGACTTTGAAATGGCACTTAAAGGTATAAAATGTCAGCCAGGCCATGTAACCTTCAACTCTTCAATATTAAAATGTGGTTTTTAGATGTGTATGGCAATGCATTTTTGCATTTCACCTTTTATTTCTTTCACACACTTTCCCTCCACGTTTCTATATTTTCAGGTGATGCAAATGGGTCATACTATAATAGCCAAGTCACTATTGAAAGCTGGAGCTAAACCAAATCAACAGGATCACAGTGGATTCACACCAGCTCATGATGCAGCTAGGGAAGGATTTCTGGACACTTTGATAACCTTAGTGGACTTTGGGGCAAACGTAAATATTGAAAATTCTGAGGGTAATTTGCCCATCCATCTTGCTGCACAGGAAGGTCACACCGATGTGATTATATTTTTGGCCAAAAAATCAAACCTTACACACAAAAATAAAAAGGGACAAACTCCCTATGAGCTGGCTCAGATGTATAAAAAGACGGAGGCAGTGCAATGGATGGAACAAAATTTATAGTAGAAACGTATTAAGGGAGTGTAGTCTTTTGTATTTATTGTATGTGTCAGCTAACATGTGTAGATTTGTTTCTCAGTTTCCAACGTTTGTATTTCCATATAAATAGTCTTTTATTTTCTAGTCTGTGTTTAATGTGTGTATGTATGTGTTGGCAAGAGTGGCGCTGTGGGGACTGGCATTGAATGCTTTTTAAAAAAACGTTTATATTTTTCATGACACCGTGCTAAATTCGCTTTGTATGTTGCAAATTAGTATTAAAATTAAATCTGGCAAGTGTTATTGCTTAGTGTTCCATTGGTGCACAAGATACCGTGTATTAAGAACATTGTTTAACGACGCAATGCACCATATTTGCCCTTTTATTACATTAAGCAATGAAGCTAACACGAAGGGTACTTTCCAATTAGTCGCTTGAGATCATGTCCTGTATCTTTATGCAGCTGTTGAAAGTTTGCCCTTTGTGGGAAACAGGGATGTGTTCATATTCATATCACCACGCTGTTTCCATATACTTACTGTTTTGTTTCAATGAATTTGTTTATCTTTTATTTTCAATAGACTGGTAAGGAAACATTGCTTCCTGTCTTCCTACGTGAAAAAAACAGACATATGTAGTTTATAAACATAATTTAATAGGTTTTGATTCTTTTAATGAAATTAAATTAAGCTTTTCATTTACTCGATGTATATATTGCGTTGCTTTCGTGGTGTTGAAATGTATCAAATAGATTATATAATTTATAAACGGTTTAACTGTTCTTTTGTTCCAATAAATACTTTCTTGTAATTATTAAAAATGTATTTATTTTAATGCTGTGAATGGCGTTGCGTTTCGTGAATTAATTTATTATCGTGGTAGTTAACATAAAAGGTACAATTTAACATTTGGCTTCCTCTACAAACCGCATCGTGTAATAATTGGTGTTTTATAACAGATCTGAATAATACAGCGTGTCATTCAAAAGGAACTGTGTGTGGAATAAAACATGTTTATCTTGATGGCTGTTCAGTAATTTGTTAACAATTAACACATCGTGTGCGTTTTTCCTCACGTACTAATTTTGTTATAAATGTAACTTTTTGTAGTTTTCTGTTGTCCAAGGTCCATGCTTAGTCATAACCAATATTTTTACCGAAAAATCTATAACTTGAAAACAGAGATGGAAATATGTTCGACATTAGAAATTCAATCCATGGTACTATGTTTTAAGCAAATCAATATTTTAATGTTCAAATATGACTTTATTCAGATTATTTTTATCGAAAAAAGGCTTTTGTCAACAAAATGATTTTATCTTTCTGGCGTAACAAGTATTTTAACGAAAGATCTTAAACAACGGTGTTTACAAGCTGGAGTTATGTCGCTGTAACAAGCCACAAAGTTTCTTAAACACTGACAGTTAAAATTTAAAGATGATGACGAAGTGGTGTTGAAGCTAGTATTTGGATAATCTCACAAATGCTGTAATGTAACTTCACGTTAGCGGATGCACATATATAAACTCTTACCAATAATTTATTATAAATGCAAAGGTTTAATTATCCTTTCCAATTATATCACGTGTATGCAATAACGGAAAATCACGGCCTATGCCTATCTTTTTTTATAGCAGTCTGTTCAAACAACAGTATTTGTTCCCACAAAAATATGAGTTTCTTGACTGTATCTTAATGAAGAAGCAAAAACTGTAATATCATAATTGAAGCACTTCGTTTATAATTAGATAAGTAGAATAGAAGAGTTGTCAGTTCTTCGTTGTGATAAATGGAAAGGTAAATTCATCATCATACTGTGTCAGTACCAGTGATCCGAAAGGTGAAAACATGAAAACTGTTGCAATATGAAAACGGAGAACATGGTTACATGTCTGCAATGGCAATCAACAGAGGCCAATATTTCGGTGGAATAAAGCAATATTATAAACTAAGGGTAGACTTCTGCAATTTGCCTCAATCTATGAAAAAGTTTTTAGACTTTTTAAAAATAAAACAGCAGAAATCCGAAAAACCGTTACAATTTGTGCCGAGTTTATTTTCCCTTTTATTGTCTTGTTTGAATATTTCAAATATTTTTCCCGCCGCCCAATCGGATCGGCAATTCTCCACTTCAAATGATTGATTTTTCGGTGCAGTTTTCGGAACCTTTTATTGCAAAATTTGATTTCGAAAAGAAAACGTTGAAATGGTGGGGGGGCGGGGGGGTGGTGCTGGATGGGGTGGGTGGGTTCATGGAGAGAGGGGTGCGTCAACATTCACCACACCTCCCGGCGTCTTACGTGAAACGTTGTGCTTCCTGTTACAGAAGTGTCCGCAAAACAAAACTAGGTTAACAGTCTTTCTTTGCAAAATAAGATTTTGGTGACTTGTTGGCAAATGTTCATAAGGTGCTGAATCCTCTGTCTAGAAACCGCTTGCCTCAGCGCTGGGCGAGTGAGGTGACGTTTCGGATACAAGGGGTCATGTTGAAACCCTGTCACTTCAAAGTGAAGGGAATACTTGCATATCACCGTCATAACGAAAGCATCGCATATGTGCTCGCTGCAAAAGAACAACTGATGGACAGCTTTACAAAACTCCAGTGAAAGAAACCCCTTCCTGACTGACTTACTTCCCCACCCACTGGCCGTTCGGTCACCGCACAATAAAAAGCCCAAACGCAGGTTTGTAATGACAAAACGAAGTAAACAAGTGTTGCAAATACTGCAGCTCTCCGCCGTCCGCTGATTTTCCACCCAATGGATGCTGATTTTCCCGAGAGCTGTGGTGATATTCATGTTAACTTTGGATCACTTGTCCAATCTGTTAACAACTTGTGGCTAATGTAAAAGCTGCAATATTACATATTTATTTTCTAAATTTAAAAGAAGACATACGATCTCTTTCCGTGTTCGCAAGACGACAGCGCGTTATGTGCATTCTAACTGTTTTTGTAGCTTGGTAAAATGGGAAGACAAAAAACGGAGAGCAGTTTCTATGTTTGCTTTTAACCGTTACTACAAGTAAGATAACCAAATTTTACAATGTGGGCGTGGTGCTGGAGAGGCAGAAATCTCCGTTAGATTGGCCGATTGGAATGTCCACTCCAGTCTAAGAGAAGCAAGCAACAGCAACTTGGCACAACACGACAAAGGTAAAAACAATGACTGCAGATGCTGGAAACCAGATTCTGGATTAGTGGTGCTGGAAGAGCACAGCAGTTCAGGCAGCATCCGAGGACAACACGGCAAAGGATGAGGAACATCTCCGAATCGTTAGTGTGTGTGGGGGAGTGGTGGGCAGGAGCTCCTCCGTGAGCTAACATTGTTATCTGTTTCATTAAAGTATTCCTAACTGCTAGAAAATTGCAAACTTTGTGAAAAGAGGCGTGCAATATTTTGCATTAATTGTTGGTAAACAAATATATACCGATTTACTTGCACGCAGAGAATTTTCCACTTAAAGTACAATGTGATTTTTAAAATTCATTCATGGCAAAACTGAATACAGTATCAGGGTGCGAGACCCCACCGAAACTCCCTGTAGAAATGTTAACTCTGCTTTCTCTCCACTGATCTCACAGCAATTTCTGTTTTTGTTTCTGATTTCCAGCTCCCACAGTTTTTCATTTTTTTACACTGAAACTCTCTGATGAGCGTCACGCAGTTCAGACGTTGTCAAAACGCAAAGCGAATTGTAAAAGGACAAGTGAGAGCAAGCTGACAACCTGCACAGCTCCATTAACCAAGTGCTGAAGTTGTGAGAAGGTAATTAACAGGCCTCTGAGAAGCAACTTAAACTTTCAAATAGCAGGAATGGGCAATAGGTATTCTCTGGGGCATTTTTGGGGGGCATTGTCGCGAGTAAAACAGGGAGCCATGAGAGCAAATGTATAAACTTGCCAATAGATTTGAGAAATACAGAACTGCTCAACCAATGGCATGGTGTTGCCACTGCTGCACTGACAAGTTTGTATTTCTGAGCAGTGAGTCAGAGGACTTCTGAGAGGGGTGAGATTACACTTGGACAGCAGAGGCTGATAGAGGAAACTCAAGTGAACAAATGAGTCTGCTGAGGGAGTAGAAATTGGGAGCAGGCTACCCTGACACTTGGATTGCATAGTTTGAGGAGGAGCTTCAGCAGACACCTCCTCTAGGTTGTGAGGAAGTCAACTGAACATAAGGAGGGGCTGCACAGGGAAGAAGATGCTGCCCTTGACATTTGTTTAGCTGTAAAAACAATGACTGCAGATGCTGGAAACCAGATTCTGGATTAGTGGTGCTGGAAGAGCACAGCAGTTCAGGCAGCATCCAAGTAGCTTCGAAATCGATGTTTCGGGCAAAAACCCTTATTCCTGATGAAGGGCTTTTGCCCGAAACATCGATTTCGAAGCTACTTGGATGCTGCCTGAACTGCTGTGCTCTTCCAGCACCACTAATCCAGAATTTGTTTAGCTGGTCAAGAATCAATGATCTGCATGTCAGAGAATGCACTGATCTGAGCATTTAGTCTTTGATATTTTCATTCTGGACCTCAATGACCTGAAGCCAGAATGATCCCAAGACAGCCCCTTAACCTGCAGCTACCAAGCTCACCACTGCCATGACATTTTAAGCTTATGGAGTTTTCAAGGATCAGCTGTGTATCTGGGTGATACCTCAAAGAGAAGGGATCTCTTCACCATCAGGCCAGATTATCCGAAGGTGCTGGGAATATGGCAACAGTGTGCACTAAAACATGAAAGGAGCATGTTGCCAAGGTGAGGCAGAAACTGGGCAGACAGGAGCACTGCTCCCTTTCCATTGCAGACAAAAACCTGGTCATCAGGTTTGAGGTACTCTTGATGTGTTGTGTGTGGTCATTCCCTGAGCCTGTGCCACTGCAGTCACCCAAGTCAACTTCCACTGGATGACATTCACAGGGACACCAAGTACAAAGCTCGGGATAAGGGTGTTGTGGGGGGTGGGGGGGGGGGGGTGGTGAAGATGGGTCATGCTTTCCAAAATGGTTTTTGGAGAGGAAATCTGCAATTGGATCCAACTGCTCTACACCATCATAGTTTGTGCAGGCTCAATCAATGGTGGGAATCAGAAAGCTTCCTGTTCAAATCTTGAGTCAGGCAGGACTGCCCACTCTATCCTGCCTTGTTTGTGAGTTGCACAGAACTTTTTTCTGAGTTCATCAGGAAGAATGTAAGCCTGAGTGGAGTGTCTATTCCAGGCAGAAGAGCCCTGCAGGTCCAAGCTTTCCTGTACACGGATGATATCTCTGCTTTCTGCATTGGACCCTGTCTAGATGAGGGCGGGAGCAGATGAAGAATGTGACCAATGCCACCCTTATCCTGATGGCCCACATGCTTTGTGTGTGGCTGCATCAATCTGTGCATAGACCCCCAGTACACAAACACTGAGTGTCACTGAGGTTCTACCTCTCTCTGGTATTACAAAGGATGGGCCTGGCTTGGCGTCGCAGAACACTCCAAATGGATTAGATTCCCTACAGTGTGGAAACAGGCCCTTCAGCCCAAAAAGTCCGCACTAACCCTCCAAAGAGTAACCCACCCAGACCCATTTCCCTCTGACTAATACGCCTAACACTCTGGGCAATTTAGCATGGCAAATTCACCTGACCTGCGCATCTTTGGATTGTGGGAGGAAACCGGAGCACCCGGTGGAAACCCACACAGACACAGAGAGAATGTGCAAACTCCACACAGACAGTCACCCGAGGCTGGAATCAAACCTGGGACCCTGGTGCTGTGAGGCAGCAGTGCTAACCACTGAGCCACCATACCACCATAGTTGGACTGTTCTGTATCACCTGTTCTTTGTGGAGAAATTTGCAAAAAAAACTTTGACTACATTTCCATCAGGAAGTGTTTGGCATGTGGCATCCTCAAGACCCTGCGGGAAAAGGAGAGGGTGGATCCTTACAGGTTGTTCCCTGAGCAGACTGTCAAAGAAATTTAGCAGAATGCCTCATCACCAGAACTTTTCAACAAGCACCAAGATGTCATTTGGCTGGTGGTGAGACAGAAGTATCCATCAGATCCTTCATGTATGCCTGGACTCTCTCCACTACTGCACACTGCCCTCAAAGCTGTTACAGGAAGATCCTGTCACACACCTCCTTTTGGAATGTATCTTTGCAATGAAGGTCTGGAGAGAGATGCTGTGGTTCTGTGGATGTCAAATTCCAATATGTCATTTGTGATTTTCCTTTCTCTCCAGGAAGTCTTCATGGAACAGATTAAGAATCCTTTGTATGTAATTATAGATTTTTTTTATGAATATATATTTTCAATAAGAAAGAAACTCTGACAGTGCAGTACAAACTGGATGCAGGAATGATGTTTCCCGGGCTGTGGGGTCCAGAACTAAGGGTTACACAGTTTCAGGACATGAGATCAGCCATTATGTTCTCAATGGGCTGAATAGGCTACTCAAGGTTTTTTCTTCTGTGCTTCACATACAGCAGTTCATCAAGCCATCAGGCAGGTTACAGATACCCTATTCCAGAGGTCAGAGGACAACGTTCTTGTTTAGACAGATGTACCAGTGCACAAATAGAGGAACTTAGAGTTGACTACTGTCAATGGATTCTGTCAATTCAGGGAGCCTGTGATGGCACCCATCTATAAGCAAAGACATTGTAAGATCAGACAGTGAGATTCCTCTCTCATGTGTTATAGTGGTAGAGCTCATGGTTGCTAACCCCAGTGAGTTCTTAAGTGGGTATTCTTTGTTTCCAAATTTTAGGATAGACAGAAAACATACAGAAGTTGGAGATGGTCTAAGAATGAAGGGGTCATTTCAATGCTATGGATATTTGGTAGAGACATGCATGATAACTTTGCAGTTGATAGTTATAAATTAGCTGAAAATTAAGGGAGTGGAATGCTTTACAATTCAGGTACCTAAATAATTTGAGGGTGCCTCAATTTGCCATGTGCTGGGGACATCACTCCTACAAACTGCACCGGTTTCTGCTTCTTACTGTCATTACTGGAGATGCTGATTGTATTGCTTATCTTAAGAGATATAAGGTACTGCTCATACATTGCAGTGAGAGGGGTGGTGATCTCAACACGAATGGGAAAATGCTTGGATCGCAATCCAACCTCATGTTTAAGGTATTTAAACTTTACATTTTCTCCTTGCCTGTCAACATTTCCTGCATGTGTTCAGTTCGAGAATGGTACCAGATATGCATATAATTATGTGGAGAAACTTTGGTTTATTACTTGTGTTGCTAAAGGCAGATCAGATAACAAAGTTGAATGCATGGCTCAAAGATTAGGTGGGATTGATGGTTTCTTCTACTTGGGACACTGGCATAAATCTGGCAAAGTGAATCAATCTGAGTTGTCCTAGGGACAGTATTCTTTCAAGGTACATAACAAGGGAAATAGTGAGGAGTTCAAATTAATTAATGGGAGCAAATATTCAAATCGGAGAAGATGTGGTTAATCAGAGGCCAGAGCAGAGTCCAAATTTTGCATTGTATTTGTAGTAATGCAAAAAAAGATACACAGACCATGATAAGAAAGGATAAGGAATACAAATCCAAGATTAGCACTTAGCATTTGTAACAAACAGATGAACTGAGAGTGCAAATAGAAATAAATAGGTACGACCTGGTAGGTAACTATTGCTGAATCATTGCTGCAGAATGAGATGGATAGGAACCTGACTCTTGAAAAGTAGAGCTAGACAAAATTGGAGGGATGCTTTGTTATTTAATGATAATATCAGCACATTCATAAGGGTGACCCTAGTCTAGGATACCAGAATGAGGAAACATTCTGGGTGGAGATGAGAAATAACACCTTTATCATTATCAAATCATTTCTACTTATTAGGGTGGAGCATAAAGGATGAAATAAAATAATGGGAGATTTTTAGAAAGGTACTGCAATAATCATGGGAGACTTTAATCCACATTTAAATTGGAAAAGTCAAATGGACCAAGGAAACCTAGGTGAAGAGTTCATAGAATGTTTTTGTAATAGTTTCTTGGAACACTATATTCTAGAGAGCAGGTTATACTTAGACCTGATACTGTACAACAAAATAGGATTAATTAATGATCTCATAGTGAAGGCACCCCTGTTTGGCAACAATGATAATATGACTGAATTTACAATTAGTTTGAGAAAGGGAGGAGGGGCAATGGCATACATTTAGAGTCATAAGAGTCAGAGAGATGTACTTAAAACAGCCTTCCTCCACCTTGCAAAGAGGTGTTATTTTGTAAAGGCTGCTGCTGCACACCATCCACTTTGATTCCTTTATCTGCCGCCCAGACATACCTTGGCGTTCTTATTTACCACTGAACAGTGGGGATCTCCAGTGGAGGGCTCTCTCAATGAAATCCTCCTATTTTGCATAGGGACCTGGATTGGAGGCTGTTGTGTGCAGCAGTCCCATACAATTGTGGTGAATCATGGACTCCCAGATCAACTGTTCATTTTGCAAAACTCTGGAGTCTCCAGATCATGTATATATTGGTTCGAGGTGATTGCACTCCCTTTTTCATAATTTCAAAATTATTTTCATAATTTCAAAATTAATTTCACTTTAAATCTAAGGTCCCTTTTCATTGACCAATCTTCCAAGATGGAAAGTTTCTCCAGGTCTAAGCTCCACATAATTTTATACATTGCAATCATGTCTCTCCTCAGTTTCCTCTGTTCCAAGGAAAACAACCCAAGTTTATCCAATCATTGTTCATAACTGAAACTCTCTAGCCCAGGCAACATCTTGGTAAATGTCCTCTGCACCCTCTCCAGTGTAATCACATATATAAATGCAAGATTCATCAGCCATACCCACAAGGTAGAGCAAAACATCACCGGCATCTCCAAATCACATCCCTCCCATAAGAGGGCTTTTGCCCGAAACGTCGATTTCGCTGCTCATTGGATGCTGCCTGAACTGCTGTGCTCTTCCAGCACCACTAATCCAGTATTCCCTCCCATAAGTGTGGATCCCAAAATTGCTCACCATATTCTAGCTGTGGCCTAACCAACTTTTTGTTACTTCTAACAAACTCCCTGCTCTTAAAACTCTATGCCTCTGTTAATAAAGGCAAGTATACCATATGCCTTCTTTATCCACCTGAAGGGACTGGTGGACAAGCACACTAATCTGATCCTCAGTGCATCCCAGGGTCATATTGTTTATTGTGTTTTCCTTTAACTTGTTTGTCTTGCCAAAGTGCATCACCTTACACTTATCCAAATTGAATACAATTGACCACTGATGAGGCCATCTGACCAGCCCATACTAAGGCTAATCTCCTGTAACCAACACTATGCACCAATGTTCACATCGTCACTTTCTGATCAATCCTCCTACAATCGAGTCTAAATCATTTAGATGTACCACAGACAGCAAGGGTCTCAACAATGATCCCTGTGGATCTCTACCAGACATAGGCTTCACTCACAAAAACACCCCTCAGCCATCACCGTCTGCTTCCTGTCACTCAACCAATTATGGATCCAATTAGTCAAATTTCTTTGGACTTCATGGGGTCTTACCTTTGTTATCAGTCTTCCACACAGGATCTTATCAAAAGCCTTGGTGAAGTCTAAGTTTACTATAGCAAATGCATTTCCCTCATCTACATATCTGGTTACCTCATCAAAAAAAATTCAATCAAGTTGATCAAGTATGATCTTTCCTGAACAAAACCATGCTGACTGTTCTTGATTAAGTACAGATTAAGTCCTTCAGAATTGCTTTCAATAGTTTCCTCACCACTATTGTTGGACTGTAATCCCTGATTTATCCTTTGTTCCTTTCTTGAATAACACTACCATACTGGCTGTCCTCTGGCCACAGGACAGTAGCCAGAAAGGAATTGAAAATTATTGCCAGTACTCCTTTGCCTCACTCAATAGCCTTAGATACCTTTCAGCCAGCCCTGGAGATTTACCTAGTCTAAGCCTGCCAAACTGCTCAGAACCTTATTTCTGCCTATACTAATTTCTTCAAATACATCACAGTCATGCAAATGTCTTCAAGTATTGGTCTTTTTAAATTGGCAAGGTATAATGAGTGAAGTGTCACAAGGATATATGCTGGGACCTCAGATGCTTACAAATTATATACATGGCTTGGCTGAAGGGACTAAAGGTATGGTTGCCAAATTTGTTGGCAGCACAAAGATAGGTAGGAATAGGTAAGTTGTGAAGAAAACATGGAAAGGTGCAAAAAGATTAAGCGAAGTGAAGTGAGTGAGCGAGCAAATATTTAGCAGGTGGAATGCAATGTGGAAAAATGTAAAATAGTCCATTTTGGCAGGAAGAATGAAAAAAAGCAGCAAGTTATCTTAATTATGTGATATTGCAGAGCTCTGAAATACAGAGGAAGTTGCTTATTCTGGTGTATGAATCACAAAAGGTTAGTATGCAGGCATAGCAAGTAACTGGGAAAATTAACATAACATGATCATTTATTGCAAGGGAATTTAATACAAAAGTAGTGAGCTTTACAGCGCACAGTATTGTGGAGTATTGTGTTTAATGTTGGTCATGTGTTTACAGAACAACGTAAATGACTTGGAAGCAGTTTAGATCAGGTTTGCCAGAGCAATATCTGGAATGGTCAGGTTATCTTATGAAGGAAGATTGAACAGGCTAGGCCGATATCTGCCGAAGAAAAATAAAAGGCAATTTGAATGAAACATAAGAACCTTGAGAGCACTGACAAGTTAGATATGGAGAAATGTGTTTTCCATAGGAAAAGCAAGAACTGGGGCTCACTGTTTTAAAAAGAAAGGTCACCCATTTGATATGTACGGGGCATTTTTTTTAACCTAAGGGTCATAAGTCTTTGAAACTCTCTTGATGTAGAAAGATGGAAGCACAATCCTTGAATATTTATAAGGCAGAGGAAGATTCTAGTACAGCAGAGGGTGAATGGTTACCTGCAGTGGGCAGGAATGTGGGTTTGAGGTTACAATCAGTTCAGTCATGATCTTATTGAATAATGGTGCAGGCTGGAAGGGCCAAATTGTCTACCCTTGCTCCTTGCTCATTTGTAAACCTCAGTAAGGCAGAGAAATTAAAGGTTTTAGAGATTTGGGCATAGAAGTTTATCAATTGACGTCATGACATAATTGGTCCGTCTTTGTGAATGGAACCTAACTCCACGAACAACATGTCTGAAATTCGTTCTTTACTAGAGCAAACCAAATCAAATCATAATTATTTGCCCATTTCCAAACTCCCTATCAGTTATAGAAGGAGAATGGGATCAAGCATGCATTCCACCAAAGGAACGAGTCCCAGTTAAAACAACTAGGACTTGATTCAGAAAAGCTCACAGCACTTGGATATTTCAGTCTTCAACAACTATATTATTGGAGAGGAGATCTGGGAATGCTGTCCCACATGTCTCACTCATATGGAGGCTCGACTGTAGGATTTCATGGTGCTATAGTAAAATGAACTCTCCCAAGGATGGAAACAACTTATATTTGTATAGCATCTTTAACGTAATTAAACATGCCAAGCAAATGAACCATAAGGAGAGACTACATAAGGCTTGGTTTGTTTCCTTTAGCAGACTTGGAGGGGGAAATTGAGGTGTATAAGATTATGAAGGGTATGTACAGGATGAGTAGGGAGCAGCTGTTCCCCTTGAGGGGGTCAATCATTAAGGGAATAGTTTCAGGGGAAGGGAAAGGGGCTTCAGAAGACCATAGAGTCATACAGCATGGCAATAGACCCTTCATTCCAGTTCATCCAGGCCAACCAAGAAGAAACATTTTCACAGAATGGTGAGAATCTGGAATGTATTGCCTGGGAAGGTAATGGAGGCTGGAAACCTTAAAACCTTTAAAACATATTTAGATGAGCACTTGAAATAACATAACATTCAAGGATACAGGGACAAGCGCAGGAAGTTGGGATTACCATGCCTTTAGTGGTAGTTATTGTCGGTACAGACTCAATTGACCAAAGGGCCTTTTCTGCACTGTATGATTCTAGAAGATGATACACAGAAACATTATGAGAAAAATGACACTGGGTCATTAAAAAAAAAATGAGATCAGATGATCAGGACTTTGGTGAACATGTCTCCCTTTCCCCCAAGCAAGGAGTCACCCCCACGCCCCCCCCTCCCCCATATTGGCCAAGGCCCTAAACTGTGTTTCCAGAAGTGTGATAACATCCCTTATTTTCATTTTCTACCCCACCAGCCTCTGAATTCAAAGATCATCTGATAATATCTTTGCTACCTCCAGCACAGTACCAATACTAAGACATTTTCCTCCTTCTGTGCCTCATCAGCATTCCATAGGAACCATTCTCTCAATAACATCCTGATTCACTCTTCTATCACTCCCAATATCTCATCTATTTCCCATACTACCACTTGCCATTTTACCCATCCCTTCTCACTGTCTGGGCTTTAAACACAAATTATAGGTGAAGCAGTGATTTACTTGTATTTCTTTTAATCTCATTTACTGTATTTGCTGCTAACAATGCAGTCTCCTCAATGCTGGTGGGACCCAACTTCGTACTGGGTACAAACTGGGTGACTGCTTTGCAGAACACCTTCACCCTGTATGCAAGCATGATTCTGATCTTCCAAATGTTTGTCATTTTAGTGTGTCATCTTGCTCCAAGGTCACATTTTGGTCCTGGGTCTGCTGCATGTTCCAGTGAAGCCCAATGTTTCCTGGAGGAACAGTTGCTCATGTTCCATTTAGGCACTTTACACTCTCTACACTCAACACTGAGTTCACCAGCTTCAGACCATGAATTCAGTCTTTTAATTTGTTACTCTCACACCTTTCAAATGAAGGCAGCACACAACTTTAGGCAGAGGCAGAGACATGAATGTGGTTGATTTCCCTCCAAATTGTAAGTACCTTGTCAGCACTGGCAATGCGTGGCAATGTGGTGTACTGTGGAGGCATCCTCACTCCAGGGAGGTGATGGCCTAGTAGTTAATCCAGAGATCCAGATAACGTCTGGGGACCTGGGTTTCAATCCTGGATGGCAGATGGTGGAATTTGAAGTCAATAAATTTCTGGAATTAAGAATCTAACGATGACCATCAATCCATTGTTGATTGTCAGCAAAACTCAGGTGGTTCATTAATGTCCTTTCAGGAAGCAAACTGCCATCCTAACCTGGTGTGGCCTACATGTGACTCCTGAAACATCAGCAATGTGGTTGACTCTTAACTGGCCCCTGGGCAATTAGGGATGGGCAATAAATGCTCCCTAGCTAGTGACGCCCTCATCCTGTGAATGAAAAAAATGTCAGCAGCAAACAACTGGGAGACCTTGAGGCTTTTGTGGAGATGTCAAAAGAGCTGATCATCTGCTGTAAACCCTGTGTTGGGTGTGTCACCTCCTTCCAGTTGGATTCTGTTTCATTTGCCCTTTGGATGTGCATGTGGCTTAGGAGAAATCAGCTGGTGCTACTGCTGGTATTAATTTTGTTACTGCATGGGGAAATTGGAGCTGATATGAGTTCTACTCCTGATCTTCAGGTGGACAGCAGAGCTACAGAGACTGTTCTGATGCCATGCAGAAGGCTGACAGCAAGGCAATGAGTTCTGGATTAGTGGTGCTGGAAGAGAACAGCAGTTCAGGCAGCATCCAACAAGCAACGAAATTGACGTTTCGGGCAAAAGCCCTTCATCAGGAAATGAAGGTGAGTAACACTAGATAGGTGAAGTGCTTTCAAATAAGTTAGCAATCACCTGTCAAGCAGTGAAAATGCTATCTGAAAAGTGCCTTCAACAATAGACTAGCAATTGTGTGGACTGAGCTCGTCAGTGAAATAGCAAGGTGATTACTCATTGAAAAACATTCCATTTCCGAAATTTCTCAACTTGCCTTCAAGGTGAGTCCTGGGAAAGTAAATGCTAGTTTCAGGCCTTCTCAAATCCTTATCCTCCAAGGCAACCTCCAAAGCACTGATGAAATTCTGCCCATCAGATCTCATGGTAATTCCTTACCATGCACATTTCTAACAGAAGTTGGCTCAGTTTAACATACCTTTCATCAATTTAACACATTTATGTTTGTAAATTGTATTTTGCTACACTTGCCTGTTCGGATGTGTGACAACACACTTCTGCAGCAGGTAGATCTTGAACCCAGGTCTCCTGGCTCAGAGTTAGGGATGCTACCACTGTACCACAAGAGCTCCACATTGTTCCATCCAAGTATATTTGGCCAGGAAGGGCAACGAGATTTTCAAAAGTAATTTTTAGTGACTTAATTTGTTCTGCCTGTCCTTGCAACTTGTTTGTTGGTGATTGTTTACTCAGTACTGAATTTGTAGCTTTGGGTTTTCTTGTTACTAAGTCATTGGTAGGTACTCTGAAATTAACATTTATGGTTTATTGCTGTTTTGTGAAGATAGTATTTGAGCCAAATGAATCCATGTGACCTGAAGTTTGCGTATGCAATAATTCAAAGTTGTTGGATATAGTTGTTGGATGATATTTATATAAATAGATTTTTAAAACCTTGTAAATTAATTCAAACAACAAACTAGCAATGAGGGAGTTCATTTTTGTAAATTGTATTTTGCTACACTTGCCTGTTCAGATGTGTGACAACACACTTCTGCTGCAGGTAGATCTTGAACCCAGCTCTTCTGGCTCAGAGTTAGGGGTACTACCACTGCACCACAAGAGCTCCGCATTGTTCTACCTGAGTATATTTGGCCAGGAAGGGCAATGAAATTTACAAAAGTAATTTTTAGTGACTGAATTGGTTCTGCCTGTCTTTGCAACTTGTTTTGTTGGTGATTGTTTGCTCAGTGATTGTTTACTCAGAATCCATGTGACCTGAAGTTTGCATATGCAATAATTCAAAGTTGTTGGATATAAACTAGAGGTAAGGATGATGTTTATATAAAGAGATTTTTAAAACCTTGTAAAGTAATTCAAACAACAAACTAGCAATGAGGGAGTTCACTTATGTGGAGAGATTTCGTGCAGTTGCTCAAGGTAACCAGATGGCACAGATTTAAGATAATTGGATAAAAAAACTAAGGCAGTGATAAGGAGAAATGTCTTGTTATGATCCAAGTGTAGAACAGAAAGGAAGACAGAAGTAGATTCAATACAAATTTTCAAAATGGGAGTGAATATATACTTGAAAATAAAAGATTTTACAGAATTCTGGGCAAAAGCAGGTTACTGGATAATGTTTTTGAAGAGCTGGCACAGGTGTGATGCACTGAGTAATCTCCTATTGTCCTGAAAGGGTTCTACTATTATACCAAGACATCTTCCAGATTCATCAACTATGAAACAAATTCCAATGCTTGCTGTATTCATCATCAATTGCAACAATTATCACAAACACAAGGACTCAAAAATGAAAGTTATTGAGGTATTTCACTGAGCTAAACAAATTCTTGAACCTCACAATCACTGCTGAGTGTTGTATTTATGCTACAGCAGTGAACTGAAGGGTGACTAAATGAAAGTGGAAATGTTACAACCAAAGCAAACCCATTTTAGTCCACAAAGCTGCAACTTGCATTTGCATAGACATTTTAAAATAGTTTGTGTCACAAGGAGCTTCTCAGAATCATTATCTGACAAGATTTGACATCAATCCACATTTGGTAATTCTGTAAATCAGGTTGGTATCTCCTTATTGGTCCAAGCAAATCCCAACCAATACACACATGCAATACTTACCTGAGAATTTTAAATTTCAATGGGCAGAGTTATGCTGCCGTGATCTATCCGAGAATGCCTCTGTTATTGACTTAAAGGCAAACATTTTGGCTTCGTGCTCTGTGTTAGGGCAGGAATTTACTCAAGAATACATTTAGTTAATGACAGGTGTAAGACTTGAGTAAACAATGATTACTCTGAAGAACTAAAAAAAAATTAAACTTGAATATTTAACACCCACCCTACCATCATTCACACAAAGGCAGAATTGGCAGAGTACCCAAAGTGCTTCCTGCTATAACCCTGACAGTCTGCTACTATGTCAAATTCTGGTGTCGAACTCATGTCCCACCCAGTAGAGCTGGTTCTGAGTGATTACCACCTTGATGATGGGCAAGTTTTATTGAGTGAGGATGCTGTTGTTGGACCACTTTTCATGCCAGCAGATTTGAACAATCTTGCAAAGGCGCTCCTGGAACCACCACAGTACTTTGAGATGCCTGCTATAGGTCAGCCGAGACTCTGAAACATTATAGGAGGTCGGGGATCAGTGCTACCTGGGAAACTTGAAACTACTCCAGTTCTGAGACCCTCATTCTCAAATAGTCTTTCTCCTCAGTTTGACCAAGGCTCAGCTGGTACATTGGAGAATATGATAAATTCCATGCTGCATGTCTACCTTCTTTGAGAGGAGGCTCTCAAGATGTTTCTTTACTCAGATAGTGCTGAGCCTGTTGAACTCTGTGCCACAGAAGGCAGCTGAGGCCAGCACATTGAATGTTCTCAAGAAGGAGTTAAACATAGTTCTTAGAATTAAGGAGATCAAAGGATATAGAGAGAAAGTGAAAGGAAGTTATGATGGAACTGTTTATAATGTTAGTTAGGCCATCGCTGAAGTACTGTGTGCATTTCTGTTCACCACACTGCAGGAACAATATGATGACAGTATAGAAACTACGGAAGAGATTCAACAGTTTGGGCTGGAGCAATTCAACTGTGAAAACAGACTAGATAAGACGGCGTTGTTTTCCTTAGAGCAGAGGGGTTTGGTATCTGATGTATAAAAAGTTCCAAGGAGAATAGCAGGATAGATAGGGAGAACCTTTTCACTCCAGAGAGGGGTCAATAACAGGGAGCACAGTTTTAAGGTAAAGAGCAGGAGGTGTAGAGGGGAAATGAGGAAATTATACTTCACCCAGAGTGTTGCAGGTATCTGGAATTCACTGCTTAAAAGGGTGGTAGAGGTGGGAATTCCCAAGATATTTAAAAACTATCTAAATGTAAAATTGAAATGCAGCAGCATACAAGGCTATGGGCTAAAAACTGGAAAATGGGATTAGAATAGATAGATGTTTGATGGCCTCAAGGGACTCTTTCCATGCTGTAAAAACTCTATGACTGTCTAACTTTCTCCATCACATCACTACTCATAGAAACATAGAACAGTACAGGCCCTTCAGCCCTTAATGTTGTGCTGCCCTTTTATCCTACTCTAAGATCAAACTAATCTACACACCCTTCATTTTACTATTATCCATGTGTCTATCCAAGAACCAATGTCCCTATTGTTTCTGACTCTACTGCCACTGCTGGCAGTGCATTTCATGCACCTACCACTCTCTGTGTAAAGAACCTACCTCTGACATCTCCCCTAAACCCTCCTCCAAATGGCTTAAAATTATGTCCTGTCGTGATAGCCATTTCCACTCTGAGAAAAAATCTCTGGCTATCCACTCTATCTATGCGTCTCATTATCTTGTACACCTCTATCAAGTCGCTTCTCATCCCTCTTCACTCCAATGAGAAAAGCCCTAAGCTCCTTCAAACTTTCTTCAGAAGACATGCCCTCCAGTCCAGACAGCAGCCTGGTAAATCTCCTTTGCACTCTCTCTAAAGCTTCCACATCCTTTCTAGAATGAGGTGACAAGAACTGAACACAATATTCCAAGTGTGGTCTAACCAGGGCTTTACAGAGCTGCAGCATAACCTCAGTAACACACCGTGCGCCTTCTAAACAACCTTATCAACTTGGGTGCCAACTTTGGGGGATCTATGGTGTGGAGTCCAAGATCCTCCACATGGCCAAGAATCCTGCCCTTAACCCTGTAATCTGCATTCAAATTCAACTTTCCAAAATGAATTCCATTTGCCTCTTCTCAGCCCAGTTCTCATCCTGCTTACTTTCTCAATGAGCTTATCACGGAGAACCTTATCAAACGCTTTGCTAAAATCCATGCGCACCACATCCACTAGAATCCCTTACCTCATATGACAGTGTACTTCTCTGACATCCATCAACTTCTATTACATGCACAAATGCCCCAGTGAAACTGAAAGATATGAGATGCACTTCCTCACATCCCCATGTTTCTATCCACCACTGACACTCACCCCATACTTTGGCAAAGTAGTCCACTTGGGGAATACATATGATAACATTAAATGATCATTGTGTTTTTTTCCTCTGTTGTAAGAAAAAAGGAACATAGAACACAAAGGAGAGATGAAGACACAGAAGTGGGCTTCCATAAATTTTGCTATTTACACTGCAGCTGAAGAGTCGAGGGATCAGTGACTGCTTAATACTTTTGAGCGCTGGAGGTGGGAACTGGGAAATACCCAGCTATCAGGTGATAATTAAACATCAACAACATGCATGTCATACAGTATTCAGTCATATTGACTTGATTTGAACACTCAATACAGTGAAATCTGAACGCCAATGAATTGTAAACTTTGATGGCCTTTGTAGAGTTAATTTGCAATGTTGTTATCTATTAGAGCCATAGTCATAGAGATATGCAGAACGGAAATGGACCCTTTGGTCCAACTCATGCCGACCAGATACCCTATATAAATCTAGTCCCATTTGCCAGCATTTGGCCCATATTCATCTAAACCTTTCCTATTCATAGAGCCATCCAGATGCCTTTTAAACATTGTGATTCTACCAGCATCCACCACTTCCTCTGGCAGCCCATTCCACACACGCACCACACTCTGCATGAAAAAGTTGACCCTTAGATCCCTTTTATATCTTTCCCCTCCCATCTTAAACCTACACCCTCTAGTTCAGGACTCCCCCACCCTAGGGAAAGTACCTTGCCTATTTACCCTATCCATGCCCCTCATGATTTTATAAACCTCAATAAGGTCACCCCTCAGCCTCCGATGCTCCAGGGAAAGTAGCCCCAGCCTATTTAGCCTCCCCCTCCAATCATAGCAACACACTTGTAAATCTTTTCTGAACCCTTTCAAGTTTTACAACATCCTTCCAAAAGGAGGGAGACCCGAATTGCATACACTCCTGTACACAATGGATTGACCAATAAAGGCAAGCATACCAAACACCTTCTTCACTCTCCTATCTTCATACAATCCAGTTTTAAGGAAATATGAACCTGCACTCCAAGGTCTCTTTGTTCAGCAACATTCCCTAGGACCTTATCACTAAGTGTATAAGTCCTGCTTTAATTTGCCTTTCCAAAATGCAGTACCTTGCATTTATCTAAACTAAACTCCATCTGCCACTCCTCGCCCCATTGGCCCATCTGATCAAGATCCTGTTGAACTCTGAGGTAAACTTCTTCACTGTCCACTAACCTCCAATTTTACTGTCAGCTGCAAACTTACTAACTATATTTGCATCCAAACCATTTATATAAATGACAAAAAGCAATGGAGCCAGTACTGATCCTTGTGGCACCTCCTATGTTCACATCCAAACCATTTATATAAATGACAAAAAGCAATGGAGCCAGCTCCGATCCTTGTCGCACACTGCTGATCTCAGTCTGAAAAACAACTCTCCACCATCACCGTCTGTCTTCTACCTTCAAGTCAGCTCTGTATCCAAATAGCTAATTCTCCCTGTATTCCATGTGATCTAACCAATCTACCATGAGGAACTTTGTCGAATACCTTACTGAAGTCCATATAGCTCACATTCACCACTCTACCCTCATCAATCCTCTTCATTACTTCTTCAAAGAAAACTCAATCAAGTTAACGAGACATGATTTTCCACACACAAAGCCATGTTGACTATCCCTAAATCAGTCCTTGCCTATCCAAATACATGTAAATCCTGTCCCTCAGGATTCCCTTCAACAACTTGCTCACTACTGATGGCAGGCTCACCAGTCTATAGTTCCCTGGCTTTTCCTTATGACTTTTCTTAAATAGTGGCACAATGTTAGTCAACCTCCAGTCGTCTGGCATTTCACCTGTGACTACTGATGATACAAATGCCTCAGCAAAGGACCCAGCAATCTCTTCCCTCACTTCCCACAGAATTCACAGGTCCCCTAATCAGGTCCTAGGAATTTATCCACCTTTATGCGTTTTAAGATGTCCAGCACCTCCTCCACTGTAATACAGACATTTTTCAAGATGTCGCTATTTATATCTCCCAGTTTTATTTCACCCATATTCTTCTCTATAGTATCCATCTCCTGCAGTTCCACATGTGGGTGGCCTTGCTGATCTTTAAGGGGTGCTATTCTCTTCCTAGTTACCCTCTTGTCCTTAGTGTATTTGTAGAATCCCTCTGGATTCTCCTTAATCCTATTTGCTAAAGCTGTTTCATGTCCCCTTTTTTGCTCTCCTGTATACTCCTACTTTATACTCTTCTAGAGATTCACTCAATCCCTACTGCCTCTACCTGATATATGCTTCCTTCTTTTTCTTGACAAAAACATCAATTTATCTGGTCATCCAGCATTTCCTACACTGACCAGCCTTGCTGTTCATCCTCAGGAACATACCATCTCTGGACTCTTGTTATCTCATTTCTGAAGGCTTCCCATTTTCCAACTGTCCCTTTAACTGCGAACATCCACTATCAATCAACTTTTGAAAGTTCTTGCCTGATCCTGCCAAAATTGGCCTTCCTCAAATTTAGAAATTTAACTTTTAGATCTGGTCTATCCATTTCCATCACTTCTTTAGAACAAATAGAATTATGGTCACTGGCCTCAAACTGCTCCCCCACTGATACCTCAGTCATTTGTCTTGCTTTACTTCTCAAGAGTAAGTCAAGCTTTGCACCTTCTCTAGTAGGTACATCCACATACTGAATCAGAAAATTGTCATGTGCACACTTAGCAAACGTCTCTCCATCCAAGTCCTTATCACTATGGCAGTCCCAGTCTATGTTTGGAAAGTTGAATCCGCTACCATAAACACACTATTATTCTAACAGATAACTGAGATCTTCTTACAATTCTGTTTCTAAATTTCCCGCTGACTATTGAGGTTTTAAATTACAATCCCATTAAGGTGATCATCCTTTTCTTATTTCTCAGTTCCTTCCAAATAACTTCCTTGGACATATTCACAGGAATATCCTTCCTAAGTGCAGCAGTAATGTTATCCCTAATCAAAAATACCACTCCCCGTCCTCTCTTGCATCTCTTTCTATCTTTCCTATTGTACCTATGTCCTGGAACATTAAGCTGCCAATCCTGTCCATCCCTGAGCCATGTCTGTAATTGCTATGATATCCCAGTCCCATGTTCCCAACCATGCCCTGAGTTCATCTGCCTTACTTGTTAGGCCTTTTAAATTGAAATAAATGCAGTTTAACAGTCCTACCTCGTTCTCTGCTCTGGTTCTTGACTGTTTGACTTACTCCTTTTCCCAACTGTATCTGTTTCAAACTCCTCTCTTTCCTCACTATCTTCCTCCCCACCCCCACACCCACCTTACTAGTTTAAATCCTCCTGAACTGCTCAAGCAAATCTCCCTGCCAGTCTATGAGTTCCAATTCAGGTGCAATCCGTCCTTCTTATACAAGTCATTTCTACCCCAGAAGAGATTCCAATAATCGAAAAATGTGAATCATTCTCCCCTACACCAGGTCCTCAGCCATGGCATTCATCTGCTCTATCCTCCTATTCCTACCGTCACTAGCTTGTAGCACCAGGAGTAATCCAAATATTACTACCCTTGAGTAACTTCTTTTTAAATTCCTGCCTAACTTCCAACATTCTCTCCTCAGAATCATGTCCTTATTTTTTCCTATGTCATTAGTTCCAATGTGAACAACAACCTCCTACTGGTCCCTCTCATCTTTGAGAATATTCTGCACCCTCTCTGAGATATTCTTGATCCTGGCACCAGGGAGGCAATACACCATTCTGATGTCTCACTGTCAGCTTAAGAAATGTGTGTCTTGTGCTTCTGACCAGAGAGTCCCCTATCACAATCAACCACTTGGAACCTGGCATATCCTAATTACATTAGAGCCAGTCTTGGTACCAGAAACCTAGCTGTCAGTGCTACATTCTCCTGAGTGTCCATCATCACCCCCTACATTTTTCCAAAACGGCATACTTGTTTGAGATGGGGATAGCCACAGGATACTCCTGCACCACCTACCTCCCTCTCCTACCTTTCCTGAAGGTCACCTGACTGTATCTGCAGTTTTTCCTCCCTTCTTGCAACTGCCATCCACCATATCCCCAGCTCCTGTAAACTACTCATTGCCTCTAACTGCCGCTCGAACTGAGCCATGCAATCCAATAGGATTTACAACCAAGCATACTTACTGCAGATATAATCATTACTAACATGGAAACTCTCCCTAATCTCCCACATCCAACAGGAAGGGCACATAACTCTATTAAAGGCCATCTTTGCACCTTAGTTGTCTCATATCTTGCATCTTTGCTTTGGCCTTTGTCTATTTTGCAACAATTGAAGGATGTTTTGGATGTCATATCCTTAGACAAATTGATTCATTTTCATGCTATATGAAGTTTTCTTGTTTGTGGGATGTGAATGCCATTATCCAAGCCAGCATTTAGAACATAGAACATTATAGGCCCTTCAGCCCTTGTTGTTGTACTGACCTGTGAACCCAATCTGAAGCCCATCCTGTCTAAACTATTCCATTTTCATCCATATGTTTATCCATTGACCATTTAAATGTCCTTAAAGTCGGCGAGTCTACTACTACATTTATTCCCCACCTCAAGTTGCCTTTGACAAGCTGGTGCTGAGCTATCTTCTTGAACTAATGCTAATTGTGTTGTTATAGAGCTAATACGTACAACTGGACCAAAGTCCCTCCTTCTGTGTTGTAACCGGTCCATAATTTTATAATCATATAATTAGCATATGCCAACTTAGGCACTTGCACTCCAGTGAAACGAGTAAAGTTGAGTTTTCACTTGGTGACTCTCAAATCACGAGAGAGCAAGAGCAAAGGATAGTGGCAAGAGAGAACGAGGAATCTACATCAAAAGGTGCACCCCTCTAGGTTGGACTCAAATCCTGTCTCCCAAGTATCATGAATAAAATGGACAATCATTGAGTAGCAGCAAAAATTATCTAATCCACTGAGAAACCTTTTTGAATTCAAGGACTATGAATGCAGAGTTAATGAGGTGTCTGTCTTCAGAATGAGTGTGTTGCCCCCAGTGCCACCTGTGTATGCTACCTCATGTTGCATGGCTTCAAGTGCCTATGTAATGATGCAGTCTTTGTGGAGTTCTTAATGGTTCCAAATCCAGATGAAAACATCTTGGTAATCAGAAAAGAGGTCTGTGTAATCGCTTTTACCTCTTCTCAAGTCTTAGTGGTTCTCCATTTAGGAGTGATAGAAAGGAAGCTTAAGGTTTTGTAATTGAAGTTTCTATTCTTTAGTTGAGTTGATAAATTTTGCTTTTCTAGAATCCCCATTTTCTTAGCAATGTGGCAAGTCATCTTCTCACCTATTTGATAATGAATAGGAAGATATAAATTGACAGGGATCAACGTAAGGATGGTTGGATATTGGCAGGACTTCTTTGTATCATTGGCATAATGGGGGTTTAGTGGTAAGAAAGAATCAATATTGCATATGCTTTTGGTCAAGCGGAGTGAACCTTGCATTAAAAAGAGTCGCAATGTGAGCAACTGCTGGTGTGTTTGCCTCCTCATCTCTCTCCTCCCAGTCTTTATTCCTCATTTCAGGAAACTCTAAAGAGGACCTATCTTCTTACGCCTACAGGTCCAAATCTCACTCTTGCACAATGTTGTGAAGAGCACAGTGCACCACAACCACTTTAGGTAGTGTGTACTGAGAAGAGTCACTCCAGATCTGTTTAGACATGTGAAGCATATATTTACTGTGCCATTGGTTTTTTTCAGTCACAGATGTGGTGGTCGTGTGGCACTCTATTGTTAGGTATTACTGATCAGTTTCCTGACAGATGTCATCAGCCAAGCAGAAACAGTTATCCCTTGTCTCCTAGCAGTGAAGGAGATTGAAGGGGTATGGTCATCAAACATCATGGCAGTTCCTCTTGTATATGTACATAGTACACGAGTTGTACAATAATGGAACGGAATCCTTTGCAATTCATTAATGATCTTGGTTGATGTGGCTATGACTGGATTGCCATGTGTGCGCAGTTAATGATGCCCTGCACCTATGAGAAGTCTTTCTCCTATGAGAAGTCTGCCAGACATGCAAATCTGAGCACCTGCTCATTCTGGCTGGCATCACTGTCAGCAAAATTCACCTAATTAAGGACCTGGCCTACACCCATCAGTAATCTGGGTCATAATTTGTCATGCAAGCTTTTACCTTTCCATTCGGTTCCAATGGTGATCCTAAGTCCACAGATGCAGTTACAATTTGTCTTGAATTGTTCAATTAATGGCCAAAAGGCTACCTCATTTCTAATTTATTACAGTGGATGAGCTTTTGAAGCCAACATGAGGCTGTCCATCTAGAAAGCAGCGACAGGATGCCATTGCAGACATGTCGCAGGGGGGTAGGGGTGGATATTTCTGAAATGGAATTGCTCATTCCAACATTTTAAGGTAAAAAACATGCTGAAGCAGCTATTGATTAATCATTATCAGGTGAAGAAAAGTGGTGGGAAAGAAAATTTCTCCCCAGGGTGAGCTACAGCGGAAGCTTGGCAGGCTCAGATGGCCTGCAAAGTCTGCCTGGACAACTCTCCAAACTGCCATTTTAAGTCCTAAGGCTCTTCAAAATTAAAACTCTCCCATAGCACGAGAATTTTATGTTTGCAATACCAGAGGAGGTAATCAGGCAATAAATATATGCTTATTCTTAGCACTCTTTTTTTCTTTATAGAATGCCAGAGTAGGAAGGCATTTTTTAACAGCACTATGCATTACTGTTCACTCACCAAACCAGATCCGATTTGGAACCTAATCACAGGACATTTAGCCCGTGAAGAATGAATCATTGTAAGGTATAGCTCAAGTCTTACACAATGAAGGAACATTTCATATTTTAAAAAACGCTTGGTACAAGTTGAACAGAATTCCACAGATTCAGGGGTCAAGCAAAATTGATAGTCAATTTTGGCATCTCAAGACGTGTTTCAAAAGAAGAATAAGAAAGATACTGCATAAAAACTGAAGCACAATAAATGATATGTTTGGAAGGAGTTCAGGGTAGTGTTAAGCAATTATTGAACATTCAGTTTTGGAGTAGAATACCTCAGTCATTAGCAGTGAGGCTTTCATAGTTTTATGGGCCATCACTCTTGAGTGTATGACAATTGTCTTTTAGTACCTTTGAAGTGAGGAACAATACCTGTATGTGGTTTCACAGATCTTGTGAAAGGCTAACATACTTTGATTCATGTGATCAAAGACAACCTTTGCTGTCCACATTTTGTTACTGAATCATGATGTATCCTACACAAATGAGTATAGAGCATTTGTTCACCATATGAGCGACCAACATGAATGGTAACATTAAATGCAAGGCTTACCCACAGATATCAAATAAAACCTCTGTATATTTGGAGGGTTTATAATAAGCCAAACTCGTAAAACATTGCAGGCATGCTGTCAATGGACATTCTGCCAATTCAGACAGATGAAAATCTCATGGCACTATTGGAAGTGAAAGATATTGACCTGCTTTATTTCTGAATTAATATGATCAATATGTTATTTGATCTTTCATCTCTGATGTTTGTGGTATCTGGCAACTTGCAAAATAGTTTGTTTAAAAATAGCAATCATTGACTTTCAAAGCTTTGCACGGAATATGAGAATTTAAAAAGATAATGTGCTTTGTGAAGATTGATCTTTCTTTTAAGCAGAACATAAGGTATATCAATCAGCACTTCTATGAGGATAAAAGGTAGGCACAGTGGACAATTATGAGGCACACTACCTGTTAGATAAATGAATTGAATATGAAAGAGTGACTATGTTACTAGAATGTCTTTGCATGTACAAAATCAAATCATATCTTCAGGTCAACACTAACTGCATCAAATGTGTTACTGAAATGGGATCTTGTACTTCATTAAAGTGTACAGAGATTTATCATTACAATGAAAACACAAAAGTTGCAATTACAGGAGATCTGAACAAGAAACAGAAAATGCTGTCATTTTATTTGCATGCTAACAGAATTAAATCGTTTTTGGTGGCATAACCACTGGTTTGAAAATCAATCTCCAGATTATTATGAGAGCCCAAACAATAATTGTCGACATTTTTGGGAACTGAGCATTTCCTTCATCTGTCTCTCTTTTTGATTTGGTTTGCAAGCAAATTGAGTAATATTGCAGGTATGATTTGTGAGAGAGTGAAATGTGTTGATAGAACTGTGTGGAATATAGTTGCAAATATATTGTTGTGGTTCTGTTCGCCGCGCTGGGAATTTGTGTTGCAGACATTTCGTCCCCTGTCTAGGTGACATCCTCAGTGCTTGGGAGCCTCCTGTGAAGCGCTTCTGTGATCTTTCCTCCAGCATTTATAGTGGTTTGCCTCTGCCGCTTCCGGTTGTCAGTTCCAGCTGTCCGTTGCAGTGGTCGGTATATTGGGTCCAGGTCGATGTGCTTATTGATTGAATCTGTGGACGAGTGCCATGCCTCTAGGAATTTCCTGGCTGTTCTCTGTTTGGTTTGTCCTATAGTGTTGTCCCAGTCGAACTCATGTTGCTTGTCATCTTCATGTGTGGCTACTAAGGATAGCTGGTTGTGTCGTTTCATGGCTAGTTGGTGTTTATGGATGCGGATCGTTAGCTGTCTTCCTGTTTGTCCTATGTAGTGTTTTGTGCAGTCCTTGCATGGGATTTTGTACACTACATTGGTTTTGCTCATACTGGGTATCGGGTCCTTCGTTCTGGTGAGTTGTTGTCTGAGAGTGGCTGTTGGTTTGTGTGCTGTTATGAGTCCTCGTGGTCGCAGTAGTCTGGCTGTCAGTTCGGAAATGCTCTTGATGTATGGTAGTGTGGCTCGTCCTTTGGGTTGCAGCATGTCCTCGTTCCATTGTCTTTCCCTTAGGCATCTGTTGATGAAATTGCGCGGGTATCCGTTTTTGGCGAATACATTGTATAGGTGTTCTTCTTCCTCTTTTTGCAGTTCTGGTGTACTGCAGTGTGTTGTGGCCCTTTTGAACAGTGTCTTGATGCAACTTCTTTTATGTGTGTTGGGGTGGTTGCTTTCATAGTTCAGGACTTGGTCTGTGTGTGTGGCTTTCCTGTATACCTTTGTGGTGAATTCTCTGTTCAGTGTTCTCTGTACCATCACATCTAGGAATGGGAGTTGGTTGTCCTTTTCTTCCTGTGAGTATGGTGTTGATGATCCGGTGTGTGTTCTCTATTTCTGTGTTATTAATGATTTCAAAGGTGTCATGATAAGCTTAGATTACTTACAGTGTGGAAACAGGCCCTTCGGCCCAACAAGTCCACATCGAACTGCCACCCACCCAGACCCATTCCCCTACACCTAACACTACGGGCAATTTAGCATGGCCAATTCACCTAACCTGCACATTTTTGGACTGTGGGAGGAAACCAGAGCACCCGGAGGAAACCCACGCAGACATGGGGAGAACGTGCAAACTCCACATAGTCAGTCGCCTGAGATGGGAATTGAACCCAGGTCTCTGGTGCTGTGAGGCATCAGTGCTAACCACTGTGTCACCATGCCGCCCAAATTCCTCCGGCATTTATAGTGGTTTGTCTCTGCCGTTTCCAGTTGTCAGTTCCAGCTGTCTGTTGCAGTGGTCGGTATATTGGGTCCAGGTCGATGTGCTTGTTGATTGAATCTGTGGATGAGTGTCATGCCTCTAGGAATTCCCTGGCTGTTCTCTGTTTGGCTTGTCCTATAATAGTAGTGCTGTCCCAGTCATCCACATATCTGACCCAAAGTCTGGGTTGAATTTGGGTTGAACAACTCACCAGAACAAAGGACCCGATACCCAGTATGAGCAAAACCAATGTAGTGTACAAAATCCCATGCAAGGACTGCACAAAACACTACATAGGACAAACAGCTAATGATCTGCATCCATGAACACCAACTAGCCATGAAATGACACGACCAGCTATCCTTAGTAGCCACACATGCAGATGACAAGCAACATGAGTTCGACTGGGACAACACTACTATTATAGGACAAGCCAAACAGAGAACAGCCAGGGAATTCCCAGAGGCATGGCACTCATCCACAGATTCAATCAATAAGCACATCGACCTGGACCCAATATACCGACCACTGCAACGGACAGCTGGAACTGACAACCGGAAGCGGCAGAGGCAAACCACTATAAATGCCGGAGGAAAGATCACAGAAGCGCTTCACAGGAGGCTCCCAAGCACTGAGGATGTCACCTAGACAGGGGACGAAACATCTGCAACACAAATTCCCAGCTCGGCGAACAGAACCACAACAACGAGCACCCGAGCTACAAATCTTCTCACAAATCTTGCAAATATATACCAGCGGAACACAATTTGTAATGGCATTCTGAAATATTTGACCTCAGGTAGCTTTTATGCACTCATTAGATGGAATAATAGCACATGTGCTTGGTGAATTTTCAATGAAGCTTGATTTCAAAACTACTCTCCTTTCCCAGTTCCATTAAGTATTTTTTTCCTCAGTTGCCAGTAAAAGATGCTGTGATTATTATCTTAAACAAGCAGCACAGAGTTTGTTCATGTTTTATCTTACTTTATAGTATTTTGCTGTCAAATACATCTTGTGGGCTGATATAGAAAATCACCAATAAAGTGGGATTGGAGGCTGAGGGGTGACCTCATAGAAGTATCTGAAATCATGAGAGGCATGGATAGGACAGATAGTCAGAATCTTTTTCCCCAGAGTGGAAATGTCGAGGATTAAGAGGTATTGGTTTTAAAGTGAGAAAGCTTGGTTAAAAGTAGATGTGTGAGGCAAGTTTTTTTTTACACAGTGGGTGGTAGGTGTCTGGAACATGCTGCCAGAGGAGATGGTAGAAGCAGATATGATAGCGACATTTAAGAGAATTTAGACAGACACATGAACAGGCAGGGAATACAGGGATATGCAGGCAGATGGGATAGTTTTAGGATGGCTTCCTGGTCTCTGCAGACATGGTGGACCAAAGGAGCTATTACTGTGCTGTGCAGTTCTATCTGTTCGATGAAGGATGGTGGTTTTGTTGTTAAAACTTAACCAATTTGTGAATGTTGTCGGAAGGGACCTGCTATCCTTATCTAATCTGCATATGTCTCTGGTCTACTAATATGTAATTGATTTAAGGTGCCTTAACACAAAGAAGCCACTCAAGTTTATTTTATCAAACCCTTCATAACTTTGAACATCTCAACCTATCTTTTGTAATGAACTAAGTCACATTTTGTCTATATTTCCACATAATGAAAGCCTCTCATCCCTAGTGTTAAATATCTTTATGATTATCAGCTATCTTGCCAGTCTTACTAAGGTGGCATTCATAATTCAAAGGCGCTCAAATTAAATAGCTATGATTTAGCTGGAATATTATCAAATGTATCATTTTCTGTTTGCTTTTGTTCTTGTTATAAAGCCTGGGGTTATCACATGCTTGTTTTCCTGTTTATTGGTTTTTGCTTCCATTTTCTAAGATTCATGTACCCATACCTCCCAAATCTTTTCCTTCTCCTTTTCTTTTAAAGTTTCAATAGTTAAATGTATATTTCCTCTTGTTCTTCTGAAAATATATTAGCTTTCATTAATTGGCACTAAATCTTCCCTGTAATTGAACTGTTCAACTTTACATCTTGTCTACTTTAATTTACCTACTGTCTTCTTCAAAATTAATTGTGCTCCCTATTTTTGACATTGTCCTTGCAACTTTCAACAATAAAATCACTCAGGCAGTTTTACTGCCAATTTGTATTCAGGCAAGTCATATGTATCACATGATTAATTAGGAGGAATTTTACAGTTGCTCTGTGGGAAGTTTGAAGGCAGGGGCCAGCTCATGAATGCAACACATAGCTGCACACTGCATCCCAAAGTGGGGTGCTGTGGAAATGTCTGCCTATTGAGGTCTGGAGGTCATCAATAATGAGGTCACAAATGCCTTATCATATCCCTGTCATTATTTTATCTGGGTCAGGGCAAGTGAACACCAGATCTGTGGTCTGGCAGATTTTGCAAGGTGAGCTAAGGATAGTCAAGGGATGAGGTACCTCCTTTGGGATCCCATGTGTGCCCACTGGAGGCATCCTTGCAAGGTCCTATCCCTTTATCCCTCCACTCGCTGGTTTCTCAAACAGTGCAACTGAGCCCCCCTCACTGGAATCTACCAATGCCAGCCCAGTCCAATCATACCTCAAAACTGTTTGAAGTCCTGTTTCTATTTCTGCTTTTCTTTGGATACTGTCTGTGTTCTGAGCACTTCAACCTAATAATCAGACTGGCCAGTGGTTCTCTAAGGAGTGACTTTCTCCCAGGTGAGGGGCAGAAGTTCAATTTCCAGCCAGTTAAAGCTCCATGAAGGATTAAACGGCAGCATAGCAGTTGGCATTGGCTGGGATGTGTTCCCAGCAATTCTTTGGGTGATGTGATAATAGGCAGCACCACTGAGAATTCTTATCCATTAAGCAATGGACATTTTAACAAAGTGGCTTAAATGCCCATTAACAAACAATTAACCATCTTATTTGTTCAGCAACTGTCACAAAAAAGTTGAATATCTGGCTGAAGGCTAGTTACAATTAGTGTCCTTCAGGTTTGATGATTGATTTTTGTACCCTACCAATTTCAAAACTATCACGTGAGGACCACTGATGAAAAGAAACTGTCGCATTAGATCTTTATGCAGTGGAAAACTAGCTTTCATTCAGCAAATAATGTAATACATTAAGTATGTCATGCACATAGATAAAGGCAATGCCTACATGGTAGAGAACGAGAATCTATGGAAAAGAAAATATTTCTCTTGAAATTTTCTTAAGCTTTGTGCAGCACTGTGAAGCAACAGCCAAAGTAGTTTGAATATTGGATTGTATCACTAGGAAAATTCAATGTAAACCAAAAGGCATCACACTGTCTTTGAGTAAAATCTTGGTTAGGACATATTTAGAATACAATGTTTTGATCATCTCATAAGAAGAATTATATATAGGCGTTTGAAAAAATAAAGAGTCAGAAGACCAATAAAACAACACAATTACCATGACAGTTTTAAAACTAAGTCTGTTTACTTTAAAAAATGAAGTCTCAGCAGATGTGAGGTGCTTAAAATAATTAGCTTTGATCCACCGAAAGAATCGAAGAATAACTTTGCAAATTTGTTACTTAAGTTGGCTTTAATTTTTAAAAATTCGGCATTTATTTTACTCCTGCATGGAAGTTAGATGACTGCTGTGAGAGGGAAGGTATTTGGAAACAATGTTAAAGGTAACTTACCTGTACACAGCAAGTTCACAAGCCAGCTTGTTCTTATCTCCTATTCACCATTTTTGATTTTTTAAAATTTCACAGCAGAAGGCAATCTGTTAGTCTGCACATACTAATATTCTGTAATAGAAACTTAAAGTTTACACATTCATAGGTTCCATAAACATCAGCGTTTTAGTAAATTTTTTTAATTGTGTGGAATCTTTTGGAAAAATTAACCAAATTAAATGCTGTAATTTGAGCTAATTTGCAGACATGATTCTTGAATAATAGATTAGAAAAACTGGGAGGCAAAGGCCTAGTGATATTATCACTGGACTGCTATTCCAGAGGCCAAATAATGTTCCACGTGCTTGAATCCTGCCATGGCACATGGTGCAATTTGAATCCAAGAGTCTAAATGATGGTCATGAATCCATTGTCTGAAGAAAACATCTGGTTCACGAACATCCTTTAGGAAAAGAAACTGCAATCTTTATCTGATTGAAACATCATGACATTCCAGACCACAGCAATGTAGTTGCTCTGAACTGCTGTCTGTGCAATTAAGGATGGGCAATAAATGCTGGCCCACACCGCCCTGTGGCCCAACATTTCAACTCCCCCTCCGACTCTGCCAAGGACATGGAGGTCCTGGGCCTCCTTCACCACCGCTCCCTCACCACCAGACGCCTGGAGGAAGAACTCCTCATCTTCTGCCTCAGAACACTTCAACCCCAGGGCATCAATGTGGACTTCAACAGTTTCCTCATTTCCCCCTCCCCCATCTCATCCTAGTTCCAAACTTCTAGCTCAGCACTGTCCCCTTGACTTGTCCGACCTGCCTATCTTCTTTTCCACCTATCCACTCCACCCTCCCCCCCCGACCTATCACCTTCATCCCCTCCCCCACTCACCTATTGTACTCTATGCTACTTTCTCCCCACCCCCACCCTCCTCTCACTTATCTCTCCACCGTTCAGGGTCTCTGCCTGTATTCCTGATGAAGGGCTTTTGCCCAAAACGTCGATTTTACTGCTCCTCGGATGCTGCCTGAACTGCTGTGCTCTTCCAGCACCACTAATCCAGAATCTGGTTTCCAGCATCTGCAGTCATTGTTTTTACTTAATAAATGCTGGCCTAACCAGTGATATCCACATCCCTTGAGTGAATAAATAAATAGCCATTTAGAATTTCTTCTTGAGCTCAGTGCAAGAAGGTACACATTATTTTTCTGATATCAATAAATTTTATTTCAAAGTCTGTGCTTTTAATGCAAGGCATACTATTTACACATATATAAATATCAAAATAAACAATGTTCACAATTTGATGCCTGCAATAATACAAATATACCGCAATCAGTGAGTGAGAGGTCAGCAAGACATTAAGTATATCCATATATGTGGTGCACCTAAGATTGTAGTTTCCTGGCCATTTCCCAGGCATACTCTTGCATTGTAGACACACCTTGAATGAAGAAGGAATGGCAGTATCCAGAGAATTGTATGTTATGCACTGATTTGCTTTGAAGTACTTACTGTAGATTGAAACTTCCATAACAAAGAGAAATAATATCTTCAAAAACAGAACAGCATTTGATGTGGGAGAGAATAATTGTTTAGCAAATGCGAGTGCCTGTGACCTTTGTGGGAGCTGCATTTTATGCCAGCACCAGTCAACTATGAAGCAGGTTGCTGTTTGAACAGAACTGGAAGCAGGTGTTGACAAATGACACCTTGTTGCTGTGCAGGAATGAGTGTGAAGACGAGAAGATAAAATTCATTATCAATGTGATTCAGTACAGATTATTAAATATTTTGTAACATGCTGTTGGAAAAACTGTGAGCCTATTACTTTTCACTGCCAAGATATGAAATATTATAGAGAAACATTTTTATTGTGCTGTAGTATTACAGGTACTGGGTCAAGTACGGTGGTCCTGCTATACAGCGATTGAATGCTGTATGGACTGACAAGGATTCTGTATACGTTTATCGGCGTGCACGCATAACACTTTAATCATTGCTATCCAAATACTCATTCAATTATGTTAGTAAACAGAAGGCATTGAAAAAGCACAAGAAGTTCAAGGCATATATATTGAACTATACAGTTTTTAAAGCTATTTTGCACAGACTAATGTTTCACTTACCAGAACCAAATAAACAAACATTAATTCTTGTTAAACTGCAAATTTTAAAACAACAGTTCAAAGTTGTGTTAAATAATGCAAAAACTATAATATTGTTGGAATAATCTTGGCTACATAAGAAAACCTATGAAACAATTTTCTAATTTCATAATGAACTGTCCAGCATTTAGCATGCGCCTGTAACATCTCAAAGCACTCCACATGCAAGGTACTCATTGCGCTTAAGGTCCAAGTGAAAAATGTTTAAGATCCTTCAAGTTGTCACATGGGAAATGTGCATGTTATGTTTGCTTCTGATTTGCTCAAGTTTTTTTTAATAAAACCAATTGTTCAATATATTAAACAGTTCAGTTGTAAGAAATATACCTAGAAAAATGTAATTAGGAAAATACCAGTTAAGGAACAAAAAAATCCAATAAAGAACTGTAAATTAGGACATGCTGAACTAACAAAAATCAATTTTTTTTTCATTATTTTCACATACTATTCCTATTTAAATGTGTTCAGATAAAATAAAATTTACATCAAGTTTACATCATTTTTTCCTGGGGTCAGGGAGTCCAGAACTAGAGGGCATAGGTTTAGGGTGAGAGGGGAAAGATATTAAAGAGACCTAAGGGGCAAATTTTTCCACACAGAGGGTGGTACGTGTATGGAATGAGCTGCCAGAGGAAGTGGTGGAGGCTGGTACAATTGCAACATTTAATAGCCATTTGGATGGGTAAATGAATAGAAAGGGTTTGAAGGGATATGGGCCGGGTGCTGGCAGGTGGGACTAGATTGGGTTGGGATGTCTGGTTGGCATGGACGGGTTGGACTGAAGGGTCTGTTTCCATGCTGTACATCTCTATTACTCTATAACAGCTTTACGTTACATTTTTACTCTAGTATAGCCACTACAAGATACTTCACGGGCATGTTATCTAATAAACCATTACAAATAGCCTTTTATTTTAGAAATACCTTATCCACAAAGGCTATTCCCTACTTTGTGTCTGGCATCGATTTCAGATTCATTTTCAGTTTTATAACTTCAATCTGAGTATTAGACAGTTGTGATTTCTAGTTGTAATAGACAATCACTGTGCCTGTGGTTGTGTTGGTGTATGGGCATGTGGGTGGGATTGGTCAGGTGGGGTGGAGTTAATGGTTATAAGGAGGACACAGGGACACATCTTAAAAGTTAGTTTTCACTCTGTTCTTGTGGAATAGTATTAGCCAGAGTGAACTCTGACAACCTACGTTACATAGCGCAAGGATGAAACAAAAGAATACTGCAGCTGGCTGGGGGAGGTGCAAGGGAGAGAGGGTTGCAGTTTCTGTTGAGGATCAGAGTGATGTCATGTGGGAGTTGTTTTTAACCTACTGTTAAAAGAACTGACGAGTCATAATGTATGACATGAAAATCAGAGGTAAATAACATAGTAGAAACAACGTTTGATGTGCAATTTATACCATGAAATAAATTCGGTTTATTTTTGCGCCATTAACAGATTTTTTGCAGCAAAAAATTGTGTTTAATGACTAGCTGGATGGAAGGTGAAATAACTGCACAGATACCAGAATCCTGTCACCCTTTCATTACACATACACCGTACACTGGCTGTAGCCAGCCAGCTCAGAGTCAGCCCATCAGGTGAGGAGATTCTGAATCTCAGTTAATATCAGAAAAATAATGTGTACCTTCTTGCACTGAGCTCAAGAAGAAATTCTAAATGGCTGTTTTTTTTATTCAAGGGATGTGGATATCACTGGTTAGGCCAGCATTTATTGCCCATCCTTAATTGCACAGACGGCAGTTCAGAGCAACTACATTGCTGTGGTCTGGAATGTCATGATGTACAAACCAGGTAAAGATTGCAGTTTCTTTTCCTAAAGGATGTTCGTGAACCAGATGTTTATATATATTTTTTCTATTTTACCAACCAGCTGTATACAAACATGAACAGCCGTATACAAAAAACAGCAATCCACAGGGGAAAGGGGCGGCAAAGCCAGACCCCAAACCCCACCGTTCAACCAGTCCTAGGGAAATGAGGACAAACCTCAAATCCCACCTCAGCCATCACAAAAGCGACAGCAACAAACAGAAACAAGACAATCCAATTAAATAAGTACATGCATAGAATACAGACCCCCACCCCCAGCAAGCCACCTGTCCCTCCCACCTTCCAGCCACTCTAAGGCAGCCCACCCCAACGCCCCTTCCGGCTCTCCATCCGCCTCATGTCCCTTCCAGTTCTCGCTTGCCCTGACACACCTTCCAGCCACCTCTAGGATAGCCCATCTTATTTTGCCAACTCCCCCAGGGAAACAGCAATCAGGACGTCTTACCCACCTTCGGACTTCCCTAACTGCCCTTGGCACCTTCTGGCCGCCTCTAGGACAGCCCACCCGGAACCTGCCCGGGATGACAGTGCTGAGAACTGCCTATCTGCCTTCTGGGTCTCGGTCTGCCCCAATGTATTAACTGGCTCTCGCCCACCCCGATACGCCTGTGGACTGCCCTGACACCTTATGGTCACCCCTAGGACTGCCTGTCCACTTCCCTGGGATGACGACGCACAGGGCAGTCCACAAGCCTTCTGGATCTCCGCCTACCCCTACACACCTTCTGGCTCTTAGCCACTCTGACATACCTTCTGACCATCTGTAGGACAGCCCATCCTGATTACCCCTTCTCAGGATGACAGCGTTCAGAATGGACTACCCGCCTTCCAGCTCTCAGGGCGACTGGAATAGCCTAACCACCCTCCAGCTTTCGGTGGCACAGTGGTTAGCACTGCTGCCTCACAGCGCCCAAGACCCGGGTTCAATTCCCGACTCGGGCGACTGACTGTGTGGAGTTTGCACGTTCTCCCCGTGTCTGCTTGGGTTTCCTCCGGGTGCTCCAGTTTCCTCCCACAGTCCAAAGATGTGCAGGTCAGGTGAATTGGCCATACTAAATTGCCTGTAGTGTTAGGTAAATGTAGGGGTATGGGTGGGTTGCGCTTCGGCGGGTCAGTGAGGACTTGTTGGGCCGAAGGGCCTGTTTCCACACAGTAATGTAATGTAATGTAACCTAATCTAATCTAATCTTTCAGGGCAGCCTACCCACCTTCAGGCTTACAGGGTGACAGCTTTCAGGATGATCTATGAGCCTCCTAGCTCACATTAAGGCCTGCCAGCCCCAGAGACACAAGATAGTGCAGGTGATAAACCCAACAAGCAACAAGACAAAAATCAATTATGAATAAACAGAATCCCTTCTGGTACAGAGTCCATTACCATAAACAGTTCTCTTCAAAATGTAGAGTCCATTGCCAAAAACAGAGTCCACAACTGAATGGAGAGTCCACTCCTGAAGGCAGCAAATGCACACCCCACAGCATTCAGGTATTCAGTCTCCATTGAATCCTGGCCCACCCATACAGAACCATGTCCACTCACAGGAACACAGTACATTGTAAAGGTAGCTCACAGTTAGCTCACACGAGTTGGGGCCAGTCCCAAACTCCAGGACCTCTCAGCACACACACAGATGTTTAGTCTTTACAGAGGCCTAGTCCACCAACAAGGGCCTGACCTATCCGCAGGAACAGCTCATCTGGAAAGATGTATTTTCTCACAAGGGCTCAGTCCAAGACACCAAAATAGTGAAAACACATACAAAAGACAAAGAAAACCAGAATGCAAGGGCTAAGCCCTGCCACAACATTAACATTGTCCTTTTCTCAAAGTGAATGAGAAAAAAAAGAGTAACACACAGGCTGAAACCAGCCAGTGAAACAACAGTTCCCTAATGAGAACTGAGTTACACCTGAAACACACTGACTGTGTAGATCAGGCAGTTTAGAAGTCAGTCCTCAGTAAAAAAGGAAAAACAATAAACAAAGGTGGTTTTGTAAACCAGCCAGTTGAGGAATCAGGTTGTCCCAAAAAAAGCAGAAAACAACAGCAGCAGCACACACTGGCTGTGGCCAGCTAGCTCCTGAAATGAGGAGATTCTGAATTCCCTTTTTAAATTATTAAACAGTACAAAATACAGTTAACAATGAACAGAAAGCAGCAGTTCACAAAAAAAAACACTATGTACAGGGAAAAGGACAGCAAAGCCAAACCCCAAATCCCACCATTCAACCAGTTTTCAGGGAGATGAGGACTAACCTCAAATCTCACTTACATTCATCACAAAGATAACAGTAACAAACACAAGACAAGACAGAGCAATCAAATGAGAAACAGTGCATAGAACACAGACCGAATATAGCTATAAAAAAGATACCTGACACCCGTCTGCACTACATATTGATCAGACCGTCCTTGGCTGGCCTTCCTGCAGGACAGTCAGCGGCCTTCTGGTCTCTGGCCGCCCTGCGAACTGACTGACCCTCCTCAGGCCTGCTTTCCTCCAGACGACTTAGCTCCGTTGCTCCGCGCACTGGTTGGACTACCCTGGGCAACTTTCCTATGAGCTGGTTATCAACTGCCCTGTGTACTGACTGACCCTCCCCACCCCACTTTCTGCCGGGATGGATGTTGGCCACCGGCTCCCGGTCACTCTGCATACTGACCGAACCATCCCTGACCTGTTTTCATACAGTCGGGCTATCGGCCTTCCAGCACCCGGCTGCCTGACCCCCCTCCTGGCCTATGGACCAGCCATTGGTTGTCCAGCTCCCAGCCTCCCTTCGTACTGACCGGTCCTCCCCTGGTTGGCCTTCTGACAGGCTGCCATTGGCCGCTTGGCTCAGCCTCCCTGCGTACTGACCAGCGTGCCATACACCGACCTTCCTGCGAGTTGTTTTTGACACTATCAGTTGCCTGGGCCCACCCGCCCTGGGTACTGACAGGCTCCTCTTGACCCACTTTCCTCCAGGATGGCCATCAACCCTCCTGCCCCCAGCAAGCCCGCGTTGTGGCTGCCCCTCCCCTAACTAGCTTTCCTACGGCTGCTTAGCCCCCAGCCACCCTGCGTACTAACAGAACCCCCCCCCCCCCCCCCATCCCTCCGGTTTCCCCCAGGCCAGTCATCGATCCTCCAGCTCTTGGCTGCTCCACTACTGACTAGCCTGCTCTGGCCTGCACTTAAACACAATTATTTACAAAACCCACATATATTAACAGAATTCACAAAATCCTCACAATACAGTTTCGAGTACCAAGGCAGAGTCCACACCCTGCAGGTGTTCAGTCTCTATAGAAGCCTGGCCCATCCAGAGAGAGCCAGGCCTACTCGCAGGAACACAATACATTGTGAAGTTGCAGTTAACTCACAGGGGTTTGGTCCACTCCTGAAGGCAGAGTCCATAGCACACACACAGGTGTTCAGGCTCCACAGAGGCCTAGTCTATCCAAAGGACCAGGCCCACTCACAGGAACACAGTACATTGTAAAGGCACAGTTAGTTCACAGGGGCTTGGTCCACCCCAGAATGCAGAGTCCAGTCCTGGATGCAGCAATTGCTCATCTCCTAGTGCATGCACATACGGGTGATCAGTCTTTACAGAGGCCTAGTCACCTACAAAAAGCCAGGCCTACCCACATAGGACCAGCTCATCTGTAAATATGTATTTCTCACAAGGGCTCAGTCCAAACACCAAAAAAGTGAAAACACATGCAAAAAACAAAGAAAACCAGAATACAAGGGCTAAGCCCTGCCACAAAATCAACATTGTCCTTTTCTCAAAGTGAAAGAGAAAAAAAAAACAGGAACACACAGGCTCTAACCAGCCAATGAAACAATAGTTCTCTCCTGAGAACTGAATTACACCTGAAACACACTGACTGTGTAAATCAAGCAGTTTAGAAATTAGTCCTCAATAAAAAAGGAATACCAGTTAACAAACCTGGCTTCGTAAACCAACCAGTTTAGGAATCAGGTTCTCCTCAAAAAAACAGAAATCAACAGCAGCAGCTGGCTATGACCAGCCAGCTTGGAGCCCAGTCTCCTGAAGTGATGAGATTTTAAACCCCCTGTTTAGATATATTTTTAATTCCTTTTTTTTGTGTGTGATGAGGAGACTCCTGTTATTTTTTTAAAAAAGAAAATTTAGTGCTTATTTTTTCACAGCACTTATATCATGTGTGTGCAGATATCAGGCACAGTGAAACTCCCCTGTTTATATTTTTCTTTTTTTTTTCTTTTTTTTTCTCTTTTCTTCTTTTTCTTTTTTTTAGTGACAACATCCTGTTTATTTTTTTTTTTCCCCAATTTCCACCACCAGGAAGATAGGAAAAACACCCGAGTGGCCAGTGACAAGCACTGCCCTTCAAACCACAGGGCAATGCTGTGTGATCAACTCCCCTGTTTATATTTTTTTTTCTTTTTTTTTCTTTTATTATTTTAACCCCCACACTACCGCCTAAGTGCGGTAGTGCTTATTTTTATTCCCCAGCACCCATGGTGTGTGTGTGTAGATGTGAGACACAGTGAAAAGACACAAAGTGCACAAATCTTTATTCAATTTCCACCACCAGGAAGATAGGGAAAAACACCCGAGTGGCCAGTGACAAGCACTGCCCTTCAAACCACAGGGCAATGCTGTGTGATCAACTCCCCTGTTTATTTTTTATTTTTTTCTTTGTTTTTTTTTATAGAGTTGGAGTGGGAAATAATGCACTCCACTCCCTGCGGTGCCCACCTCTCCCTGAACAACTCGAGGGTGTTGGTGGACACCGCGTGCTCCCTCTCCAAGAACACCCGGGCATGGACGTATCCCCTATTTATATTTTTTTTGTTTTTTTTTGTTTTTTTTTGTTTCTTTGTTTTTTTTTCCTTTAACCCCCACACTACCACCTAAGTGCGGTAGTGCTTATTTTTATCCCCTGCACCCATAGTGCGTGTGTGCAGGTGTGAGACACAGTGAAAGACACAAAGTGCACAAATCTTTATTCAATTTCCACCACCAGGAAGATAGGGAAAAACACCCGAGTGGCCAGTGACAAGCACTGCCCTTCAAACCACAGGGCAATGCTGTGTGATCAACTCCCCTGTTTATATTTTTTTTTTTTTTTCTTATTTTGACACCAATTTATTTTTTTTTTCTTTTTTTTTTCTTTTTTTTTTCTTCTTCTATCCCCACACTACCGCCTAAGTGCAGTAGTGCTTATTTTTTTCCCCAGCACCCATGGTGTGTGTGTGCAGGTGTGAGACACAGTGAAAGACACAAAGTGCACAAATCTTTATTCAATTTCCACCACCAGGAAGATAGGGAAAAACACCCGAGTGGCCAGTGACAAGCACTGCCCTTCAAACCACAGGGCAATGCTGTGTGATCAACTCCCCTGTTTATTTTTTTTTTTTTTTTTTTTTTTCTTTTTTTTTTTTTTTTTCTTTTTTCTCCTGGTTATATTTTTTTTTTCTTTTTTTTTTTTTTTTTTTTAACCCCCACACTACCACCTAAGTGCGGTAGTGCTTATTTTTTTCCCCAGCACCCATGGTGCGTGTGTGCAGGTGTGAGACACAGTGAAAGACACAAAGTGCACAAATCTTTATTCAATTTTCCACCACCAGGAAGATACGAAAAACACCCAAGTGGCCAGTGACAAGCACTGCCCTTCAAACCACAGGGCAATGCTGTGTGAGCAAAACAGTGAAGGGGAGGGTAGGGACTAAATCAAAATAGAGTTGGATGGGGAAATAATACACTCCACTCCCTGCGGCGCCCACCTCTCCCTGAACAACTCGAGGGTGTTGGTGGACACCGCGTGCTCCCTCTCCAAGAACACCCGGGCATGGACGTATCCCCTATTTATATTTTTTTTGTTTTTTTTTGTTTTTTTTTGTTTCTTTGTTTTTTTTTCCTTTAACCCCCACACTACCACCTAAGTGCGGTAGTGCTTATTTTTATCCCCTGCACCCATAGTGCGTGTGTGCAGGTGTGAGACACAGTGAAAGACACAAAGTGCACAAATCTTTATTCAATTTCCACCACCAGGAAGATAGGGAAAAACACCCGAGTGGCCAGTGACAAGCACTGCCCTTCAAACCACAGGGCAATGCTGTGTGATCAACTCCCCTGTTTATATTTTTTTTTTTTTCTTATTTTGACACCAATTTATTTTTTTTTTCTTTTTTTTTTTTCTTTTTTTTTTCTTCTTCTATCCCCACACTACCGCCTAAGTGCAGTAGTGCTTATTTTTTTCCCCAGCACCCATGGTGTGTGTGTGCAGGTGTGAGACACAGTGAAAGACACAAAGTGCACAAATCTTTATTCAATTTCCACCACCAGGAAGATAGGGAAAAACACCCGAGTGGCCAGTGACAAGCACTGCCCTTCAAACCACAGGGCAATGCTGTGTGATCAACTCCCCTGTTTATATTGGTCAACCAGGACTCCCTGAGTGGCCCAGGTTAACAACCTCAATCAAGGATCTTATAGTCAATAAGATCCACCTGGTTCTAATCACTACAGGAGACATACATGTACAGTGGAGGCAAAAGGAGTTGGGTAAGAAGTCTGTGTGTTCCTACTGCCAAAAGATGTTCTCAACAGAAGAAACAGTAGTGGTGTGGTAGACCACTGACCAGAGGCAGGCAGCCATTTTAATTTATTATGCACTGATTATCTGCCACCATCACACTACAATACTTAGGTTAGCTGCCATAACATAAGGATCAGATGTGGATCAGGTAGTACTTAAGAATTCAACGAACTTTTCTTACAGCTCCTGGTATATGTGATTATAAACACAGGCAACGTATGTATGGGCTCAAATTAAGTAATTCAGATGTAATGAAGCATGCTTCTCTCAGTGCAAGAGAATCAAGTTCAGTAAGATAGAGATATAATGTGCCATTCACACAATTGTTGCCACTGAAGATTTCTTCCTCACTCTGCATGCATGAGTGGCATATCATACATTGGTTTCTGTTCCTTTACAGTGTAGCTCTAAGATCAGCCATAAAATTACACAACCTAGGCTGTTTGCATATCTTATAAATTTTTATTGATATCCAAATATTTGTGATGGGATTTTTGACTACACTCTGTTTCTGTGTACATATGATAATTTTTTACTGGTGTATCTGCTCACTGTCTCTGTCTTTGAAGAGGAACATCTTGAGGCTGTCTTGTTCTCAGTACTGTGGGAGTGGTTTGAATCTCGTGAATGGTCACAATACTCATAGTCCTGCCACAGTTGGAACATTGGTATCTACCTGGAAGAATATTTTAGGAATCTAAGACAAATATGCATATTAGCACTACAATGTGATCATACCACTGTACAGAATTGATTATATGCTATGAGATAATATTTTGTAGGTTGTACCAAGGAGCGCAGTTGTTGGGCTAGGTGGGGACACATTTTTTAGAATCAGTAGAGGTGATATGTTGGCACTAGCTCCTGTATAAATTTTGGATTTTAAGTAATTTTGGGTAGGCTTAAATAGCTATAGCTCAGTGAAGACATCATTTGCTGACTCATCCATATCAAATGCTTGCCTTTCATTTATTATTAGTGGCTGTTGCTTCTTGTTTTTTATTAATACTGAGTGCTGGGTTTGTTCATTCTTTTCATTTACTTGGTTGACTCTTCTGTTCGATTTTTTCTTGTATTTTACTTTATTTTTCGGGGATGCAGCCTTTGTAAGAGGTTTTCCTGAGTGGCAATCTTAACATTTAAAAAATACAAGTCTGTTCTGGAAGATTTCAGTGACCAGGGAAATTCTGCATCAAATAACAAGTGATAACATGACACAACTGGCACTGAACTGAAAGAAGCAAACTGATGGAACCAACTGACCATAACACACAAGTTCTGTAAGTTAGAAAACCGCTTTTTCGAACTTAAAATAATATTTTTGAACAGGAAGCTGTGTAGTTAAACTGACAGTATTCTTCACCGAACAACTTTTGCTTTCAGTCTGTAAGAAACCTTTAGCTGTGGAAATTTAATTTAATAAGAGGTCTTTTAAATGCTGCATTTTAACTTTTATATCAGAAAACAAGCTGTAATTTCATATTTTACTTTAAAGAAGAAAAGATAGAAGGCTTCAAGCTTGAGAGGTCTGAACATTTAAGTAGACAGAAAGTAAGTCTTCCTCCCAGCTATTTAAATTGGAAATCAGTATTTATGTAAACTTATTGTAATTGTTCTGATTTTCAGTGAGGATTCTCGAATAAGCAGTTACTGGTGCTTACTAGTATTTTGCAACCATGACATGAAGTGGTGAGGTATATTGACAATCTGCTACTATCATACTGTGATACATTTTTTTAGTTCCCATAACATAAGGATGCGATGTAATCATCTTGAACTGAAGAGTTCAATGAATCTGGTGTTTACATTTGGATTTACAAATACAGGCACTTATGTGCCTGGGCTTAAGCTAAGCAATGTGGATGTGTTTTAGCATGCTTCCCTTAGAATATGTCATTCTATGAGAGAAGCAAGCTCATAGGGTGAAGACTGACACCTTTATTCCGTTGGGATATATGCTCTGATACAGTGATGATATCATGAACGTGTCTCTGTCAGATACATTGCACACTTCCTGCAAGACATAACACAGGTGGCCCATTACTGGTCTTGGGAGAGGTCCCCGCCACAGGCCTTTAAATGGGTCTCTGGGAGCTTTCCTTCGTGGTTGCTCCATGACTCATGGAGAGGCACCTGGTGATACAGGCCAGTCCTTGACTATAGTACCACTGCTGGAAGGTTCACCTTTCATTTGCTAATGTCTGTTTACCTGGTCCAAGGATGATAAATCAAAAAACTTGTCTGGAACTCTAAACAGCCTTAATATTGAGATACCCAATCTCCTTTCTGTAGCCTCGGCAGTGACCACTTTGATTGTTGGCATTGCAGTGGCCACCGACTTGCCAGTATTCTGATTTGGCTGGCAAGATAGCAGCAGAGTAAGATGCTTCAACTGGAGTTCCTCTGCTTGCCAGTCCCTTTTCCTTTTTCTTTCTTTTTTCCATCTTTGCTGCACTTTTTCTTTCCCCCTATTCCCCAACTTTTAACTTCTTAAATTACCTGATGTGGAAGGAATGGAAAACGGAGTCCCAGACTAGCCTGGCATGGAGACAGGTTGCAGACCAGGCCAGCATGGGAAGCAGGTTGTGGCTGGAGTGGGAGCAGCCCGAGCCTGGGCCGATCTGGGAGGTAAGTCCTGGAAACAAGTCGCAGCTGAGCTTAGAGTGGGGAGCAAAGCAAAACGTGGGTCAGGTCCTGGAAGTGAGTCACGGCCAGAGCCTCATAGCAGGGAGCATGGGTCAGCCAGGGGACGAGTCTTGGAGGCATGTCTGGGATATAGGCCAGTTTATGGAGGCAGCGAGGACTCGTATTTTGAAGCCCAGCAGGCACGAACTCAGTGCAAGAGGACTGTAACTTAAATACTTCAAATATATTTTTCATTATCATTCTGGAATTTTTAAATAACATATTTTTATTGAAAAATAGATTTTTTAATATTACAACAAATACAAAACAATACAATTCAAAACAATACAAAGAAAGAACACCAAAAAATACTTTAAAAACCCAAACTGCCCTCACGTACAAATGTATAAGTATATATATATTTTAAAAACTCCAACTAACTACTTAACTACATAAATAATAACTAACAATAAATTAATAAATAATAATAACACAGCTCAGCAAAACAAAACACTCTCGAATATCGCAGTTTTCCCTCTCTGGATATTGGACTCGTAAAGCACAATTGTTATGGCTATATAAAAGCCCTTATTTGTGGAGCAGTCAAATCTGTGTCCAGGTTGTCCGAAAAGGGCTGCCATGTCTTATTGGAATTCTCAGTTTTGTGGTGTACCATATTTGTCAGAAAATCCAAGGGGATATGCTCCACAACAATCTTACGCCAACCCTACAGGCCTGGGGGATTTTTGGACACCCAACCTAACAAGACATTCTTTCTTGTGCAGGAAGTGAGGATGTTGAAAAATTTTTCTTATACACATCTACAGGGAATACAATGGGTAGGCCTTCTCCACCCTTACACCCAAAATCCCCTCCATTGTACCTGACATAGCGCTCCAGTATGTTTGAAGCCTACCACAGGACCAGAGACAATGGGTAAGAGTGCCTACACTTGGAGCATGTTGAAGATACCCCTGGTTTAAACTTTGACAAATGATCTGGACCCAAGTGGACCCTATGGAGAATCTTCAACTGTAAAGCATGGGTCCTATTGCAAACTGATATCTTTCTTGTGTTTTCCCAAATATCTTCCCATGCCTCTGAGGAGACCTCAACACCTAGCTCTCTCTCCCACACCCTGCAAAGTTGATCGAAATCATCTGAGGGTCCGCGCCCTCCAATTGATGATATAAAGTGCTGACAGAAAGTGTATTCTTAGCACTGGGCACCCTCCTCTCTTTGTCGGATTTGTAGGGATCAGTCAAAACTGTAGTTTCTTTTAAATAAAATCTCTAACATGAAAAAAAACGAAAGAGGCCCCTGCTAGATAGCTCGTATTTCCGCACTAACTGATCAAAGGACATCATTATGTCTCCCTCAAATAAATTGCACATGCAAGACACACCCCTAGCTGCCCAATGTTTGAATCCTGAATCCATCATCCCTGACTGAAATCCCAGCATACCCACTATAGGTGTAAGAAAAGATGTTTTGCCAATATTGCCCTTCCTCTGCTGAATTGCCCTCCATGCTTTAACAGTATTGATAACAATTGGGTTGTGGCAATATTCCTTAACTGTCCTCATTTTGTCCATTCTGGACTTTTTGAACTCTGTATTCCCATGCTAGTCTATTTACTTTTTATTATTTCAATTCTGTGACTAGGTTCCCTGTACCAAAGTTGGCACCAAAAGGCAGCATTACAAACTTTTCACTGCACTCATTCGAGTGCACATGACAATAAACAGTATTCTAACCATGAGACTCAAGCGGATGGTGATTGTCATGTTAACTTCTTAAGCAACCAATCCTGATGATATCCTACCCATTGCACCACTGTCTCTCCACTTCAGCTCAATATCCATGCTTTGCTCTTGTGGTACGACCACTTAAGTATTGGAAAATTCTGCACAGTCAGCCAACCTTCAATCAAGTTCATTGATCAATTTGTTGAAGATCCACTAAGCGTGCATTTAGTAACAGTCTTCCTGGTGCAATGCTCCATCATTTAGTTGTACACCTAGTGTGTTCCATTATTTGCAGGTGGAGGGCATGAGAACAGCTTGGGTGGTTGATTTACATGTGTATGCTTGTAATGTTTCATCATAGAAACAAATGTTGAAACCAGTAAAGATTGGCTCCAGCATCATCCTTCACCACAGATTAGAACATTACAGAAAACTGCAAATTTACCAAAAAAGGTATTTCTTTTTAGAATTATGGACATTGAAAAAGATGAAGAGGAAATGTAATACCAGCAACTTAAGTATCCATTTCCAAGTTAGTAAAGCAAAAATTGAAATCTATTACTTAGAATAAGATATTTAGAGGAATGAAGGGAAAGTTTCATGCCTATGAATTCAGCAGGGCAGTGCATGATTCTCATAAACTAGTTGACGAAATCCTTAATCTGACAAACGTGATGAATACTCATGTTTACTGCCAGAAGCTATGTTCCCTCCAATCTCTCCAGCCACTCATCTGAGGTCTGTGTGGCAGTGGCTGGGGAAAGCAGAAGTGAATGTGTCTGCATTGTGTGTGGACCCTCAGTGTGGCTGCATAGCCACATAACTTATAAGGAATGTTGGCTAGAAGTGTACTATAGCCATTTGGCGAAATAAAGGCGAAATAAATAAGTACTTTTTATGCACACCTACAGCATGCCTATGTTTAGTTATGTCTTTGCATATATAGGCAAAGAGACATATACCTATCCATTGTCCCACTTCAAAGCTACTTTTTACAGTGGTAATTAGTATTGAGGCTGGTTGCATTCAGAAGAAGGACATTAATATTTACTTGATTGATTCTAGAGCCAGGAGGAATGAGCGTGTGCCTCTTGACCTGATATTTAAAGAATATCTATTGCTGACAGATCCCACTTCTGATCACCACCACTTCTGACTTCTATCCAATTGCAAATTCTCTTTAACTCCAGTCCTCCACCTGTTGTGTGTGTTTGAAAGTTTTAATAGTTGAGTGCAGTAAGCACTCGCCACTATAATGATGTTGGATAGACTTAATGAGAAAAAAAGAAGCTTTAGCAGGAAGCCTTGGGGCAACTGCCATCCTAACAGTCTTTGTGGTAATGTAGGTTGCACTCCTGCAGCCTGTAAATAGTTACAAAAAGCTTCAAACTGTTTACTTGACAAGACTCCTTTTGTTCGAATCGACCAAAAAAGGTGAGCATCCCAATCTTTGAGATTGCTTTCGGGTTAAACTAACCCACAAGCAACATAATGGCTATGATGGGTTCTTGCCACAACACTGTGAGCAATGGGGACAAACACCTATTTTGAAATGGTGCCAACTAGGAGAAATGATAAATTATATCTTCAAGAAAAAAACCCAGGATACCAATGCCGGTAACCAGATGACATTAACAGGGTTGACTACTGATGACAGCAAACCCCACAAACCTTGTATCAATGCTCAATAACACTTCAAGGATACTTAATAGAATGACACAATCCCTACCAAACCCCAGTCTCCAACCTGTGTAACTCCAAACTGTCTGCTACAGGATTCAAGCCGAATATTACCTCTGGCCCCAATTCCAGATGAGTATATGCGAGAGCTGCTGTATACTAGCAACAACCAATCGCGCCTTTCCTATTCACTGGCGGGTTGTTGTTTCTTGCTCATTCCATTATAATGAGGCAGAAGATCAGATATCAGTGTCACCTTGGAGCTCACTACTGGTTTTCCAAACTATCTCAGGCAATGTGCCTAAAACTAAATGTAGCCATACTTTTTGACATTGTATCAGCAGCAATTTTTGTATGTTGGGGGTAAACACTATTGCAAGCATTATAGATGTCATAGAGTCACACAGAACGGAAACAGATCCTTTGGTCCAACCAGTCCATGCCAAACATAATCTCATTTGAAACTAGTACCACCTGCCTGCACTTGGCCCATCTCCCTCCAAACATTTGTTATTTACGTACTTATCTAAATGTATTTTAAACATTGTAACTCTACCACTTCCACCACTTCCTCTGGAAGTTCATTCCACACACGAACCACTCTCTATGTAAAAAACGTTGCCCCTCGTGTCTTTTTTAAATCTTTCTTCTCTCACCTTAAAAATATGTCCCCTAGTCTTGAAATTCCCCACTCTAAGGAAAAGACACCTGCCATTCACCTTATCTATACCTGTGCAAGATCATTTCTCAATCTCCTATGCTCCATTGAAAAATGTCCCAGTCTATCCAGCCTCTCCTTTTAACTCAAACCCTCAATTTCCAGTAACATCCGGTGTGTGAGGCCTTGTACTTTAAAACTATTATGGATGTTTAGTAACATTTGTCAAATTTCTAATGTGATATATTCCTTCAGCTTTTTTTGTGTGTTCTGACAGTGGGAATTCAGTTTATACCAAAACTGCAGTAAATATCAGAAACCATCAATTAGCTTTCAGACTACTCTTAGGCAATGGAATCTGTAGTCTATCAGTATTTGCAAATTTATAGTGAAGCCTCAATCAGCTTACTAGCTCTTATTTTTGTTGAACCAGAAGTTACTTTCAATCTAAGTTACTGCTTTTCAATATTCTGTAGGGTACATGTATTTACAAAGCATTTCTTCCAGAAGCTGAAGATTAGGAGGAATACCATTATGTATTAAAGTGCAACCTGTCCAAGTCTGGGATCTATTGCTGCCAGCTGTGGTAACACCAAAGGACAGCTGCAACATTTGCAAAAAATATAAAGAAACCAAACAGGCAGTTGATAATATTTGGTATTGCATATGCTGCACTTACGTTTTAGAAGAATAATTGGTTGTAAAAGTATCAAATTCTCCCAAATAAGAATAACATCTAGAATATGTTAGGAAACCTAAATGTTGATACAAATTATGTTGCCAGGATTGCAGGGTTTTAGGGAGAGACTGTTATAGGCTGGGGCTATTTTCCCTGGAGCGTTAAAGGCTGAAGGGGTGACCTTATAGAAATTTGTAAAATCATGAGGGCATAAACAGGGTGAACTGCCAAGGTCTTTCCCCATGGTGAGGGAATCCAAAACTAGATGGCATAGGTTTAAGGTGAGAGAGGAAAAATTTAGAAGGGACCTAAACGGCAACTTTTTCACGCAGAGGGTGGTGCATAAATGGAATGAGCTGCTAGAGGAAGTGGTGGAGGCTGGGACAATTGCAACATTTAAAAGGCATCTGGATGGGTATATGAATCGGAAGGGTTTAAAGGGATATGACCCAGAAGCTGGCAAATGGGACTAGATTAATTTAGGATATCTGGTTGGTATGGACGAGTTGGACTGAAGGGTCTGTTTCCATACTGTACAGCTCTATGACTCTATGTGACTGAATTTCTCTTTATGATTTGGAGGTGCCAGTGTTGGACTGGGGTGTACAAAGTTAAAAATCACACAACGGAGATCCAAGATGGCGGCGACTCAGCAAGTCTGAGTCTATAATGCTCCTCCCAAGACCTAGGCAAAGTGGGCCACCCTCCTCCACCACACTCACCAAATCATTTAAAATAGTTTTTACTTAATGTAATTAGTGGTTCAGTACTAAATTTAAACAGTTCAGTCTCCTGTAAAAATGACTAGGGGGAAAGGAACCCGCAGCTCTCAGCAGGCAGGAGTCCCTCACCCACCCTCCCCAGCTGCAGCAGAGGTGTCCGCAGCCACCCCGGGGGACTTACCTACAGTGGCGAGCCTCACAGAAGTAATCTCCAAACTCGATGCGAGTCCCGAAGTCAATGGAATTCACGGCCGAGGCATCGAAGAAAATGAGTGCCGAGTTGGAGGGGCAGAGCTAAAGGCCGTGACCTCTGAGGCCATTGCAGAATCGGCCATGGATTGGGTCCAGACTCTCGAGCAGCAGGTCCGGACCTTAGAAAATCACATTGACAACCTCGAGAATCGAGGTCGTCGAAAAAATATTCATTTGATGGGCCTTCCTGAACGGGAAGAAGAAGGCCAGCTTACAAGGTTCCTTGAACAGTGGCTTCCACAGCTTTTAAATCTGGAGGCTGCATTAGGCCAGGTAAGGGTGGAATGGGCCTACCGGGTTGCAATACGCTCGAACCAGCGCCCTCGCTCGGTCCTGTTCCAGCTGCAGAGCTATAAGGTGAGGCAGATGCTCTTGGAAGCCTCCAGAAATCTTGGGAAAGATCCCCAAGCCATGACTTATAAAGGATCCAAGATTATGTTATTTCAGGACTTTTCCCCAGCTCTGGTCTGAAAGAGGAAGGTGTTTGATGAAGCGAAGAAGCGTTTAAGGGATTTAAACATTCAATACTCCTTGCTACCCAGCTATACCACGCTTCAGCCATGAAGGGTCCATGTATAACTTCGGATCACCGGAGAAGGCCAAGGAACTTTTGGACTCTCTTAATAAATCCCTTTTTTAGATTAGAATCAGTCTGAACATTGAGGCACAGGCAGCCTCACACAGGGCACCTCACACCTTCAATGCATTATCTGGGCCAACATGGCACCTGTTGTTAAAGTTCACTTGAGAATGTAACTTTAAGAAAGTTCTGGAATTTACATATGAAAGAACAGAAACCAACATGCCCATTCTAACAAATGAGAGACTTGACAAACAATCCAAGTCTTATTCAACATCTAATTTTAGTTACATCACACTGTAAACTTTTGCTATAAATTCTGTGTCCTACGATCTTATACTCTACAATCACCTGATGAAGGAGAAGACCTCCGAAAGCTAGTACTTCCAAATAAACCTGTTGGACTATAACCTGGTGTTGTGTGATTTTTAAATTTCTCTTAACTTAGTTGCAATATTCTAACGATAATTTGGCCTATTTTTTAATAACTTAATGTTCTGTCTGAGCTAACATACGGCTTATTCGCAGATATCTGCCAATATTGTCTTGAACCACCAGCTGGACTCATCGAGAATGCTCTTTAATTTTCCTCAGTACAGACATGACCAAAGCTTTACTCTGTAGCTCCACCTATGGCACAGAAGAGGTTAAGCAGCTACCATGTTAAGAATTGCAGCAATGGCTGCAGAGCCTCCAATTCCAAGGCAAAAGACATAAAAGTCGCAAGTGGGATAGACTTTGAGCCAATCTAGCAACATAAGACTAGGCATCCATGAGAAGCTGTAAGCCATCAACAGTAGCAGCAGAATCATGGCCCAGCAAATACCCCCACCCTAGCATTACTATCAAGCCAGGAGATGAACCTTGGTTCAACGGTGAGTGCAGGAGGGCACACCAGGAGTAGCACTAGGCACAACTAAAAATAAAGTGTCAGCTTAGTGAAATTACAAAACAAGACAACTTGCACACAAACTACATGCACACAGAAGAGCATGGGCAGTAAGTGATAGACAGAGAAAATAAATCCCATAACCAATGGATCACATCTAAGCTATGCAGTCCTGTCATATCTAGTCGTGAATGGTGGTATTCAATGGAACAGCTCACTGAAGGAGGAGGCTCCAGAAATATCCCCATCCTGAATGATGGAAGAGGCCAGCAAAAGACAAGGCTGAAGTATTTACACCAGTCTTGAGCCAGAGGTGCCAAGTGAATGAGCAATTCTAATCTCTTCTTGAAGTCCCCAGCATTATAAGTGCTAATCTTCAATCAATTTACTTTACTCTGTGTGATATCAAGAATTGGCTGAAAACACTGGGTACTGCTATGGGCCCTGACATGATTCCACTAATAGTACTGAAGACTTGTGCTCCAGAACTTGCAGCACCCCAAACCAAACTCTTCATGTACAAATAAAACACCAGCATCTACCTGAAATGTCCTGTATGGAAATGTCCTGTAAGGACAAATCCAACCTGAACAATTACTGTTACATCAGTCTACTCTTGATCATCAGTAAAGCCAATAAAACCACCATCACCAGTGCTATCAAGCAGCACCTGCTCAGTGACGCCCAGTTTTGGTTCCGCCAAGGATATACCTCTCATGATGTAATTACAGCCTTGGTTCAAATGTGAACAATAGAGTTGATTTCCTGAGGTAAGGTGAGAGTGACAGCCCTTGACGTTAAAATCCTATTTGGTAGAGAGGCAAAACTGGAGACAATTCTTCATTAGTTGGAGTCATACCTGACACAAAGGAAAATAATTGAAGTTGTTGGTATTTAAAACATCAGCTTCAGGGCAACTCTGCAGGAGTTCCTTAGGGCAGTGTCTAAGGCCCAACCATCTTCAACTGCTTCATGGATGATCTTCTTTGTATTGTTTGAGCAGAAATTGAGATGTGAGCTGATTATGACACAATGTTCAGCACCATTCATGACTCCTCAGATACTGAAGCTGTCCATGTCCAAATGCAGTAAAACCTGAACAATATCCAGGCTTGGGCTGAAAAGTGGCAAATAACATTCATGCCACACAAATCCAAGCTATGACCATTTCCCATATAAGACAATCTAACCGCTGTCCCTGGGCCTTTAATGGCAAGGTTATCAATGAATCCCCCATGATCAAAAATCCTGGAGATTACTATTGATCAGAAACTGCACTGGACTAGGGGAGTGGCTTAGACTGCTAGATAGAGTTTAACATGCATAAGTGTGAGGTTATGCATTTTGGTTGAAAAAATGGGAAGGCAACTTTTCTTCTAAATGGGGAGAGACTTTGGGGTGCTCAGTGCAGAGGGATCTGGGCATCCTCATTCATGAGTCACTGAAAACTCGCATACAGATACAGCAGATAATAAAGAAAGTGAATGGAATGTTGGCTTTTATAGCTAAAGGAATAGAATATAAAGGGAAGGAAGTATTGATGCAACTATACAAGACATGGGTGAGACCATACCTGGAGCATTGTGTGCAGATTTGGTCCCCTTATTTGAGAAAAGAACTGGTGCCATTGGAGGCACTTCAGAGGAGGTTCACTAGATTGATCCCAGAGATGAGGGGTTTGTTGTATGAAGAGAGATTGAACAGTTTAGATCGATACTTTCTGGAATTTAGAAGAATGAGGGGGGATCAAATTGAGGTATTCAAGATGTAAAAGATGTGGATGAAGTAGATGTGGAGTGGATGCTTCCTCTTGTGGGGCATTCCAGGACAAAAAGGGGTAGCAAATTTAAAACAGAGTTGAGGAGAAACTACTTCTCCCAAAAGGTTGTGAATCTATGGAATTCACTACCCCAAAGTGGTTTAAGAAGGGTGGTAAGGGCAAGCCAGGGAACTATAGACTAGTGAGTCTGACCTCGGTGGTGGGCAAGTTGTTGGAGGGAATCCTGAGGGACAGGATGTACATGTATTTGGAAAGGCAAGGACTGATTAGGGATATTCAACATGGCTTTGTGCGTGGGAAATCATGTCTCACAAACTTGATTGAGTTTTTTGAAGAAGTAACAAAGAGGATTGATGAGGGCAGAGCGGTAGGTGTGATCTATGTGGACTTCAGTAAGGCGTTCAACAAGGTTCTCCATGGGAGACTGATTAGCAAGGTAAGATCTCATGGAATACAGGGAGAACTAGCCATTTGGATACAGAACCCGCTCAAAGGTAGAAGACAGAGGGCGGTGGTGGAGGTTTGTTTTTCAGACTGGAGGCCTGTGACCAGTGGAATGCCACAAGGATCGGTGCTGGGTCCTCTACTTTTTGTCATTTACATAAATGATTTGGATGCGAGCATTAGAGGTACAGTTAGTAAGTTTGCAGATGACACCAAAATTGGAGGTGTAGTGGACAGCGAAGAGGGTTACCTCAGATTACAACAGGATCTTGATTAGATGGGCTAATGGGCTGAGAAGTGGCAGATGGAGTTTAATTCAGATAAATGTGAGGTGCTGCATTTTGGGAAAGCAAATCTTAGCAGGACTTATACACTTAATAGTAAGGTCCTAGGGAGTGTTGCTGAACAAAGAGACCTTGGAGTTCAGGTTCATAGCTCCTTGAAAGTGGAGTCGCAGGTAGATAGGGTGGTGAAGAGGCATTTGGTATGCTTCCTTTTATTGGTCAGAGTATTGAGTACAGGAGTTGGGAGGTCATGTTGCAGCTGTACAGGACATTGGTTAGGCCACTGTTGGAATATTGCGTTCAATTCTGTTCTCCTTTCCATTGGAAAAATGTTGTGGAACTTGAAAGGGTTCAGAAAATATTTACAAGGATGTTGCCAGGGTTGGAGGATTTGAGCTATTGGGAGAGGCTGAACAGGCTAAGGCTGTTTTCCCTGGAGCGTCGGAGGCTGAGGGGTGACCTTATAGAGGTGTACAAAATTATGAGGGGCATGGATAGGGTGAATAGGCAAAGTCTTTTCCCTGGGGTGGGAGCCCAGAACTAGAGGGCATAGGTTTATGGTGAGAGGGGAAGATATAAAAGAGACCTACGGGGCAACGTTTTCACGCAGAGGGCGGTACGTTTATGGAAAGAGCTGCCAGAGGATGTGGTGGAGGCTGGTACAATTGCAACATTTAAGAGGCATTTGGATGAATATATGAATAGTAAGGGTTTGGAGGGATATGGGCCGGGTGCTGGCAGCTTGGACTAGATTGGGTTGGGATATCTGGTTGGCATGGACGGGTTGGACTGAAGGGTCTGTTTCCATGCTGTAGATCTCTATGACTCTATGACTAAATTTAAGGAGGAGTTAGACAGATTTTTAGTGGTAATAAGTTGAAGGGTTAGGGGGAGAAGACAGGAAAATGGGGGTGAGAAGCACATTAGCCATACTCGATGGGCTGAATAGTCTAATTCTTCTTTGATATTTTATGAATTTGTGGACTAACTGTATCAATACAGTGGCTACAAAAGCAGATCAAAGGCGAGGAATACAGCATTGAATAACTCACTTCTTGACTCCCCAAAACCAGTGCACCATCTACAAGATGCAAGTCAGGTATGTCTTGGAATACTGCCCACTTGCCTGGATGAATGCAGCTCCAAAAGCATTCAAGAAGCTTGACACCATTCAGGACAAAGCAGCCCACTTGATTGGCATCACATTCACAACCTTTATGACACTCTGCCGAAGCTCAGTAGCAGCAATGTATATCCTATTTACAAGATGCACTGCAGGAATTTGCCAAAGATCCTTAGATAGCACCTTCTAAATCCACTACCATCTTGAAAGGCTGGGACAGCAGATACATGGGAACACTACCATCTGCAAGTTGCCTTTCAAGCAAAACACCATTCTGAGTTGGGAATATATCACTATTCCTTTAGTGCAGTGGGTAAAAATTGTAGAATTCCCTCCCTAACAGCATTGAGGATCTACCTACTGTCACGTGGATTGCAACGGCTCAAGAAGGTAGTCAATCACCTTCTCAAAAGCATTTAGATATGGGCAATAAATGCTGGCTCAGCCAGCGATATCCACATCCCATGCGTGAATAAAAGAAAAATGGTATCCACATTGTTTAAAGGGATAGTTATCCAAATTGCAGCTGAAGTACTGTACTTTTGACCTTTCCCATAACAGAGTGGATGGAAACAGTCGGCTGGTTTTGGAGGTTTTCTGATCAGTTGATGCATCCATTCAGGTAAGGCAGAACATGTAATCACCTGTACATAGTAAGTCTTAAGAGGCATGCAGTTGTAATTGCAGTGCCTCTGTTTATGGAAGATGACCAACAAATCAAGCAGAGTGTGCAGAGAATGAAGGCTCTGGAAAGAAATTGGAGGAGGAGAAGGAAGGTTCTCTGTAAAAACCCTATGCATCACAGGTTTTCAAAAAGCACTTCTTGTAACTTGACTTCAACTCGGAGCAATGTCTTTGGTGGCTCAGGTTCAAAAAGTGGGTGGTCACAGATCTGCATCATTTCCTTCAAGAGCACTTGTAGCTTCCCATCACGGGGAGGACAGTTCTGCCAGTGGACATAAAGTTGCTGTTATGCCAAACTTCTCCATGGCCAGGGAATTCTAAGTGGTGGCAGATGCCATTATGAATACCCCATCCACCTGGACACCCCGTGCTGGCCTCTTACCTGCCCTCGATCTCTTCATAGCCAACTGCCGCCGCGACATTAACCGCCTCAACTTCTCCACCCCTCTCACCCACTCCAACCTCTCACCCTTGGAACGTGCAGCCCTCCACTCCCTCTGTTCCAACCCCAACCTCACTATCAAACCAGCAGACAAGGGAGGCGCGGTAGTAGTTTGGCACACCGACCTTTACACCGCTGAAGCTAAACGCCAGCTCGCAGACACCTCCTCCTACTGCCCCCTTGACCGTGACCCCACCTCCCACCACCAAACCATCATCTCCCAGACCATCCAGAACATCATCACCTCAGGGGATCTCCCATCCACCACCTCCAACCTCATAGTCCCACAACCCCATACCGCCCGTTTCTACCTCCTGCCCAAAATCCACAAACCTGACTGCCCCGGCCGACCCATTGTCTCAGCCTGCTCCTGCCCCACCGAACTCATCTCTGCATACCTCAACACGGTCCTGTCACCCTTAGTCCAAGAACTCCCCACCTATGTTTGGGACACCACCCACGCCCTCCACTTCCTCCATGATTTTCGCTTCCCCAGTCCCCAAAGCCTTATCTTCACCATGGACATCCAGTCCCTGTACACCTCCATCCCCCATCATGACGGACTTAAAGCTCTCCGCTTCTTCCTTTCCCGCCGTACCAACCAGTACCCTTCCACTGACACCCTCCTTTGACTGACTGAACTGGTCCTCACCCTGAACAACTTCTCTTTCCAATCCTCCCACTTCCTCCAAACCAAAAGAGTAGCTATGCCTGCCTCTTCGTAGGATATGTGGAACAGTCCATCTTCCGCAGCTACACTGGCCCCACCCCCCCCACCTTTTCCTCCGCTACATCGATGACTGTATCGGCGCTGCCTCATGCTCCCACGAGGAGGTTGAACAGTTCATCCACTTTACCAACACTTTCCACCCCAATCTCAAATTCACCTGGACCGTCTCAGACTCCTCCCTCCCCTTCCTAGACCTTTCCATTTCCATCTTGGGTGACCAAATCGACACGGACATTTACTATAAACCGACCGACTCCCACAGCTACCTAGACTACACCTCCTCCCACCCTGCCCCCTGTAAAAACGCCATCCCATATTCCCAATTCCTTCATCTCTGCCGCATCTGCTCCCAGGAGGACCAGTTCCAAAACCGTACCACCCAGATGGCAATTTCCCCCCAGACGTAGTCGACGATGCCCTTCACCGCATCTCTTCCGCTTCCTGCTCCTCCACCCTTGAGCCCCGCCCCTCCAACCACCACCAGGACAGAACTCCACTGGTCCTCACCTTCCACCCACCAACCCCCATGTCCAGCGTATCATCCGCCGTCATTTCCACCACCTCCATACGGATCCCACCACCAGGGACATATTTCCTGCCCCTCCCCTATCAGTTGTTCCGAAAAGACCACTCCCTCCGTGACTCCCTCGTCAGGTCCACACCCTCCACCAACCCAACCTCCACTCCCGGCACCTTCCCCTGCAACCACAAGAAATGCAAAACTTGCGCCCACATCTCCCCCCTTACTTCCCTCCAAGGCCCCAAGGGACACTTCCATATCCAACGCAAATTCACCTGCACCTCCACACACATCTATTGCATCCGCTGCACCTGATGTGGCCTCCTCTATATTGGGGAGACAGGCCGCCTACTTGCGGAACGTTTCAGAGAACACCTCTGGGACACCCGGACCAACCAACCCAACCACCCTGTAGCCCAACACTTCAACTCCCCCTCCCACTCCACCAAGGACATGCAGGTCCTTGGACTCCTCCATCGCCGGACCATGGCAACACGACGGTTGGAGGAAGAGCACCTCATCTTCCGCCTGGGAACCCTCTAACCACAAGGGATGAACTCAGATTTCTCCAGTTTCCTCATTTCCCCTCCCCTCACCTTGTCTCAGTCAAATCCCTCGAACTCAGCACCGCCTTCCTAACCTGCAATCTTCTTCCTGACCTCTCCGCCCCCACCCCACTCCGGCCTATCACCCTCACCTTGACCTCCCTCCACCTATTGCACTCTCAACGCCCCTCCCCCAAGTCCCTCCTCCCTACCTTTTATCTTAGCCTGCTGGACACACTTTCCTCATTCCTGAAGAAGGGCTGATGCCCGAAACATCGATTCGCCTGTTCCTTGGATGCTGCCTGACCTGCTGCGCTTTTCCAGCAACACATTTTCAGCTCTGATCTCCAGCATCTGCAGTCCTCACTTTCTCCTCCATTATGAATATCTCCTTGTATATCGCTAATTGCCATACTTGGGATGTGGTGAGTATGAAGAGAAATTATTTCATCAAGTTCTTTTTGTGCAGAGGGAAGCAGGACGAATAGGCACATTGATTTTCTGGGATTGTAGGACCAAACGCCAACTCGAGGACACCTCTTCCTACTGCCCCCTCGACCATGACCCCACCCCCCATCACCAAACCATCATCTCCCAGACCATACAGAACCTCATCACCTCAGGAGATCTCCCACCCACAGCTTCCAACCTCATAGTCCGGGAACCCCACACTGCCCGGTTCTACCTCCTTCCCAAGATCCACAAGCCTGACCACCCTGGCCGACCCATTGTCTCAGCATGCTCCTGCTCCACTGAACTCATCTCTACCTACCTCGACACTGTCCTATCCCCCCTAGTCCAGAAACTCCCCACATACGTTCGAGACACCACCCACGCCCTCCACCTTTTCCAAGACTTCCGTTTCCCCGGCCCCCAACGCCTCATCTTCACCATGGATATCCAATCCCTCTACACCTCCAACCACCATGACCAGGGCCTCCAAGCCCTCTGTTTCTTCCTCTCCAGACGTCCCCAACAGTACCCTTCCACTGACACTCTCATTCGTTTGGCCGAACTGGTCCTCACCCTTAACAATTTCTCCTTTGAATCCTCCCACTTCCTCTAGACCAAAGGGGTAGCCATGGGCACACGTATGGACCCCAGCTATGCCTGTCTCTTTGTTGGCTATGTAGAACAGTTGATCTTCCGTAATTACACCGGCACCACTCCCCACCTCTTCCTCCGCTACATTGATGACTGCATTGGCGCCACTTCGTGCTCCCGCGAGGAGGTTGAGCAATTCATCAACTTCACCAACACATTCCACCCTGACCTTAAATTTACCTGGACCATCTCTGACACCTCGCTCCCCTTCCTGGACCTCTCCATCTCCATTAATGACGACCGACTTGACACTGACATTTTTTACAAACCCACCAATTCCCACAGCTACCTGGATTACACCTCTTCCCACCCTATCTCTTGCAAAAATGCCATCCCGTATTCCCAATTTCTCCGCCTCCGCCGTATCTGCTCCCAGGAGGACCAGTTCCACCATAGAACACACCAGATGGCCTCCTTCTTTAGATACCGCAATTTCCCTTCCCACGTGGTTAAAGATGCCCTCCAACGCATCTCGTCCACATCCCGCACCTCTGCCCTCAGACCCCACCCCTCCAACCGTAACAAGGACAGAACGCCCCTAGTGCTCACCTTCCACCCTACAAACCTTCGCATCAACCAAATCATCCACCGACATTTCCGCCACCTCCAAAACGACCCCACCACCAGGGATATATTTCCCTCCCCACCCCTTTCTGCCTTCCGCAAAGACCGTTCCCTCCGTGACTACCTGGTCAGGTCCACACCCCACTACGACCCACCCTCCCATTCTGGCACTTTCCCCTGCCACCGCAGGAACTGTAAAACCTGTGCCCACACCTCCTCCCTGACCTCTATCCAAGGCCCTAAAGGAGCCTTCCACATCCATCAAAGTTTTACCTGCACATCCACTAATATAATTTATTGTATCCGTTGCTCCCGATGTGGTCTCCTCTACATTGGGGAGACTGGGCGCCTCCTAACAGAGCGCTTTAGGGAACATCTCCGAGACACCCGCACCAATCAACCAAACCGCCCCGTGGCCCAACATTTCAACTCCCCCTCCCACTCTGCTGAGGACATGGAGGTCCTGGGCCTCCTTCACCGCCGCTCCCTCACCACCAGACGCCTGGAGGAAGAACGCCTCATCTTCCGCCCCGGAACACTTCAACCCCAGGGCATCAAGGTGGACTTCAACAGCTTCCTCATTTCCCCTTCCCCCACCTCATCCTAGTTTCAAACTTCCAGCTCAGCACTGTCTCCTTGACGTGTCCGGACTTGTCCGACCTGCCTATCTCCTTTTCCACCTATCCACTCCACCCTCTCCTCCTTGACCTATCACCTACATCTCCTCCCCCACTCACCCATTGTTCTCTATGCTACTCTCTCCTCACCCCCACCCTCCTCTAGCTTATCTCTCCACGCTTCAGGCTCACTGCCTTTATTCCTGATGAAGGGCTTTTGCCCGAAACGTCGATTTCGCTGCTCGTTGGATGCTGCCTGAACTGCTGTGCTCTTCCAGCACCACTAATCCAGTATTTGCTCATCAAGTGCATGTCTATGTTTCTACGAACCTCACATGTCAACAGGGCAAGGTACACAAACTGCCACGGCTAACATTGCAATGTGCATTTGGCGCATAATGCTGCATAAATTATGATGTTGACAGTGTGTACTCAGACATAGCCACCGTGATCCATCTGTGCATGTGCACTTTCACCTGTGATATCATGCTAGCATATCACGACTGATTGACCTTTTCATGGTCTGAGCTTCAGTTTTGAATTTTAGTTAATCTAAGCAGGTTTAACTGGACTGAGATTTTTCAAACTTGCAATATTCAGAACCAAAAGCTTTGCAACACATTTTCACATGTGAAGACTCAAACCTCTGAACTGAGGGTATCTCATGTGTATTAGTAGAGATGAAAATTGAAGTCACAGAAGGAATGTATTTATTGAGAAGTATGGAAAACAAGACAATTTAGGAGACTCCTGGGTTAAGCAAGAAGATTACTAATTTTTCAAAGCTGCATAGCAATGCTTAGCTAGTAGTGGCATTGTTTATGCCACGAAGGCCTGCCATATCAGTGAGGCTACAATGTCTTCATGATGTGGCCTTTTGCTGATCCCACCACTTTTGGGTATCCAAGAAGAATTAGACTGTGGCTTGTCGAGACAAGAGCTATCTCCTGTATACATTTAAAAAATCGTCACTTTCCACCAAGTTGACAATAAATACAGACAGTCTATCCAATACGAGGAGGTATAGTTAGTAAGTTTGCAGATGACACCGAAATTGGTAGTGGACAATGAAGAAGGTTACTTCAGATTAGAATGGGATCTTGATCAAATGGACTAATGGGCTGAGGGGTGGCAGATGGAGTTTAATTCAGATAAATGTGGGTTCTGCATTTTAGAAAGGCAAATCAGGGCAGGACTGAAACACTTAACGGTAAGTTCCTGGTGAGTGTTGCTGAACAAAGAGACCTTGGAGTGCAGGTTCATAGCTCCTTGAAAGTGGAGTCTCAGGCAGATAGGATGGTGAAGAAGACATTTAGTATAGTCTCCTTTATTGGTTCAGAGCATTGTGTATAGGAGTTGCAGCTGTACAAGACATTGGTTAGGCCACTTTAGGAATACTGTGTGCAATTCTGGTCTCCCCCCTGTTGGAAGGATGTTGTGAAACTTGAAAGGGTTCAGAAAAGATTTACAAGGATGTTGCCAGGGTTGGAGGGTTTGAGCTATAGGGAGAGGCTGAATAGGCAAGAACTATTTTCCCTGGAGCATTGGAGGCTGAAGGGTGACCTTATAGAGGTTTATAAAATCAAGAGGGTCATGGATAGGGTAAATAGATAAGGTCTTTTCCCTGGATTGGCGGAATCCAGAACTAGAGGGCGTAGGTTTAGGGTGGGAGGGGAAAGACTTAAAAGGGACCTAAGGGGCAACTTTTTCACGCAAAAGGTAATGAATGTATGGAATGAGCTGCCAGAGGAAGTGGTGGAGGATGGTACAATTACAGCATTTAAAAGGCATCTGGATGGGTATATGAATAGGAAGGGTTTAGAGGGATAAGGGCCATGTGCTGGCATATGGGACTAGATTAATTTAGGATATCTGGTTGGCATGGATGAGTTGGACCAAGGGTCTGTTTCCGTGCTGCATATCACTATGACTATGACTCCTCTTTATCTGCTTCTAGTCACTGAATTTCCCCCTTTTTTTACTATGGGCTGGGTAATATTTTCTTCCTTATGTCATAATGATAATTTGTATTAAAGCTGTTGTAAGATAAATAATGCCAATAGTGGCATTATTAGCTGGGCTGTGATTGCAAATTAGTTTTGTTAAGTAGTGGCACAACTGTCATGGTGTTCATTATAAATTGCAGCATCATAAGGCACTGCCCCCTTTGATACATTTAGGCATGCATACTTCTGCTCATAGATTCTGGAATAGCAGTATATTTAGAGAGTGTACAGAGTTTCTGGTGAAACCTGACCTATCTAGTGACCAACTTTCAACTCCAGTATTAGTATTTAGTAAAGGTGAGCTACTGGAGCTAAATGGGAATAAAGAGAGTACTACAACCATTAGAGCATCAGATATAGGAGCAGAATTATGCTATTCTGCTCCACCATTCAATCATGACTGATACATTTCTTAACCCCATTCTCTTGCCTACACCCTGTAACCTTTGATCCCCTTAGTAATGAAGACCCTATCTATCGCCATCTTAAATAAACTCAATGACTTGATCTGCACAGTCTCTGTGACAATGAGTTCCACAGATTAACCACCCTCTGGCTGAAGAAACTCCTCTTCATCTTAGTTCCAAAGGATCATCCATTCACTTTGAGGCTAGGCCCTCAGGCCCTAGTCTCCCCTACTAGCGGAAACATCTTCTCCATATCCACCCTATCCTGGCTGCTCAGTATTCTGTCAATTTCAATGAGATTCTCCTCTCAACTTTTTATTATCCATTGAGAACAGACCCAGAGTCCTCATGACAAGCTTTTCATCCTAGGGTCATTCTTGTAAATCCCATCGAAACCTCTTCCAACACCGGTATAGGGAGCCCAAAACTGTTCACGATATTCCAAATGCAGTCTTACTAAAGCCTCATATAACCTCAGCAGTACATCTCTGTTTCTGTATTCTAGCCCTCTCAAGAGACTTTGCCTTCCTAAATGCCAACTGAACCTGCGTGTTGACCTGTAAAGAATCCTGAACTCTGACTCCTTAGTACCTTTTTGCTTCAGAGCTCTGAAGCCTTTTCCTATTTTGAAAATAGTTTACACCTCTATTCCTCCTACCAAAGTATACAATCTCACACTTTCTCATATTGTATTCTATTGCCCAGTCTCCTTGCCTGTCCAAGTCTTTCTGCAGCCACCCCACTTCCTCAAGACGACCTATCCCCCTACCTATCTTTGTGTCATCTGCAAACTTAGCAACAATGCCCTTAGTTCCTTCATCCAGACTGTTAATGAGTAGTTGTGATTCTAACACTAATGCTTGAGGAGCTCAACTAGTCATCAACTGCCATCCTGAAAAAGACCCCTTTATTTCCAGTCTCTGACTTTTTCCAGTCAGTCAATTCTTCATCCATACCAGTATCCTGCCCCTAATACCATGTGCTCTTGGATAGAGATGTACAGCATGGAAACGGACCCTTCGGTCTAACTCTTCCATGCCGACCAGATAGCCCAACTCAATCTAGTCCCACCTGCCAGTATATGGCCCATATCCCTCCAAACTCTTCCTATTCATATGCCCATCCAGATGCCTTTTAAATGTTATAATTGTACGAGCTTCACCACTTCCTCTGACACCTCATTCCATACACGTACCACCCTCTGTGTGAAAAGGTTGCCCCTTAGATCTCTTTTATATCTTTCCCCTCTCAATCTAAACCTATGCCTTCTAATTCTGGACTCCCCCACCCCAGGGAAAAGATTTTGTGTATTTATCCTATCCATGCCCCTCATGATTTTATAAACCTCTATAAGGTCACCCCTCAGTCTCCAACGCTCCAGGAAAAACAGCCCTAGCCTATTCAACCTTTCCCTACAGCTCAAATCCTCCAACCTTGGCAACATCCTTGCTCTACTTGTTGATCAACATCAATCTCAACAACCTAGTCTAACCTGGCTCTTTCATAGTTCTTTCTTGTTGGATAGTTCAGGATATTCTCCTGAAGACAATGCAAGTACGGTTGTCCTACTGCTCTTTACACTACCATTAACATCGTCTATATTTGGTCATTAAAGTCTCACATTATAAATACGCTATGATATGTTTGCACTTAATTACAGCTTCCTTGCAGATTTATTCATCTACACTCTGCCCATGTGGTCTATAGATTACACTGAACATTGTAACTGCACCCTTTTGGTTCCTTACCTCTAGGGAGATTGATTCTGTTCCTTGAATCCTCTGGGACATCCTCTTACTCCAGTGTTTTCTCCAAAAAATACTCTCCTTTTCTTCTTTTTATACCTTTCCTAAACACCTTGCAACCAGCCACTGTTAATTGTTATATCAGCATTGCCACAGCATTATAATCCCACATGGCAACATGGCTATAATTCCCTAATCATATACATGTAGCATAATGATTTAGACTTCATTACTCTCTCTCGTGTTCTGACTTAATATTCTCGATTCTAGTTCTGTCTCTCCCACTGTTTTGTGCACTCTAGTATTATTTTCTAATTTTCTCTGCTTATTCTTACACTCCTGTTGAGTTAGTTTAAACCCTGAGCAGCCTTCTGTGTGGTACCTTATCAAAGGCCATCTGGAAATCCAAACAGATCACATCTACTGACTCTCCTTTGTCTATCTTCCTCATTAACACCTTAAAGAATTCTAACAGATTTGTCGGGCATGACCACCCCTCGACAAAGCTGTGCTGCTGACTCAAGCTTATTTTACTGTGCACTTCAAAGTACTCTGCAATCTCATCCTTAATAATGGACTTTAAAATCTTACCAACAGGAGAGGTCAGGTTAGCTGACCTACAATTTCCCGTCTTCTGCCTCCATTCCCTCTTAAACAGGAATATTACAATAGCCATTTTCTGTTGTTCTGGGACCTTCCCTGACTCTAGTGGTTCCTGAAAGATCACCATCAACGCCATCCCCTTCAGAGCCCTCGGCTATACTCCATCTGGTCTGAGTGATTTATCCATCTTCACAGCTTCCCTAGCAGTTTCTTGTTAGTGATGACTGCTTCATTCACCTCTGCCCTCTGACTCTCTTCAAGTTCTGGTGTGCCACTGGAGTCTCCAACTGTAAAGTACGACAATATATAAAAAGGCTGTTTAATATCTAAGTGACATTAATAAAACAAAAAATCTACAAAAACAATTGACTCAATATACAGATTACCACAAAGAAGCAAATTCAGTATTCCTGGGTCACTTATGCCATTGGATTCAGCCAAACTAAAGAAAATTTCAAAACTAAATTTCTGCCAACTTTGAAACTCCTTCTGAATAGTTTGAGAGAAAGATCTTTGTGCAATTACAGTACTACAGTGCAGCAACATTAAAACATGCTCTCATGCAAAACATACTTCACTTGCTGTGTGTAAAGAATTCTTAAATAATTTGCATTCAACTTCCAATGACAGTTTTACAAGAGCCCTGTAGAATTTTCCACCAAACATAAATACTTTAAATGCGCAAATGATCGTGTACATGTGGGAGTGAAACCATTTTGTGCACAATACAGGTATGCTTTCTCTTTGTCCTTTCTTAATTCAAGATTAAATTTATAGCCTGTAGCACACAAATGACTGTTTTGTTATATAATCCTGATAAATCGTGGGAGCTCTTTATTGGTATTTTCCAATTTAACTGAAAAAAACAACAAAAAGTCAAATGTTAATTATAAAAAAAGCTCAGATTATATTATTTTCCATAGTTTTGCCCCATTTTGAAGGTAATAAGCAGTGACATGTCATCAATTTGAAAGTGCTTTAGTACCCTTAAAAGATTTGTAAATTCAAACTAACTGGAATCAAGCATACAGACAGGCCAGCAAAATTACCACAAAAAGATAAATTTCAATTCTTGGCTTTGTGGTGGTTGACCAGTAGTAGGCAACCAACTTATCACAACACGCTAATTTTTGCACAAATATTTGAATACCTTTGTTTTGTTTTCTCTCAGCTCAGTAATTAAACCAAATTTTCAAATTTGAACCGTGATTTTAGCTTAAACTGTACAAAGAAAAATCATGTTTTCAATTTTAGTCAACGGTTCTTTGACAGTAACTTCACTAGTAATTAGAAAAACCATTTTGTCAGCAATAGCAGAAAACTTAAAATAACAATTATGTTCACGAGCTAGCTCAAAGATTGTTGTTTTAAAGGAAAATTGAAGGTACACAATCACCTCACATTCACTATAATGACTGTTCAATTTGAAAATTCTAAACAATTACAATTATTTAAACAAACCAACATAATCACTGGAAGATAATGAATAAGAGTCTTTCTCTTACTTCATTTTAGCCAAGACTGCCCCATATTTGGAAAACAGCTCCGGTGACCATGACTATATAAACCATCCAAAATAACTACCTGAAACGAATCAACAGTTCTTTGGACATCCACCAGAACCATTTGTTTTGCTAATAAAGGGAACAATGTTTTTTTTTCTCTCTATATCCTTGTAATGATAACTGCAGTTTTAGTTTCAAGCTAAAGATTTGATTTCATTATTATCATACTGAATATTAACTCATTTGTGTTAACTGAAAATGTCAACATTGTTAGTCTTTTAAAAATAAGTTATAGTCTTTTAACAGAATTAGCCAATGTGTACTTTAACATCACCACATGAAAACTCAGCCACACCTCCTTCTATTTCTTTATAGCTGACTCCTCAAAAAAGCCAACAGGTTGTTCACATTCACTGAAAGATTTTCTTGGTTCGTTTCAAGAAAATCACAGACAAGAAAGTATCAATAGCTATGGATTCATACCCAACTTTGTGTCACCCTCTGTTAGAGGGAGAACTGGAATGATAACAACAAAAAAATCCTTCATTATTCTGAGAGGTCTTTACAACTGCAGCTACAGTGAGGAGTTTCCAGGCCATATCTGATAATTTTGCAGGATTCCCACCAAATATTGTGTGATCATTAAAAATAATAGTTGGTTTCTTGTGGTAAGATTCATATTTCAGGAGTTCATTGCTTTGGGGGAGGTGATGGTGGGAGAGGCAGCATGTAAGAATTTTTACAAGACTGCAGCATTGATATATCTGTAGCTGTTTAAACCCACTGATTTAAAATCTTGAAGCAAAATCCCAGAACTGTGTCATAATAAAATACTGCCTCAAAGTGCCACAGTAGGACAGAGTGCCAAATTTTCTGAACTCCTCTGTTTGAATTAATTAAAAGGAGGATCAAGTGATTGATGCAAGGGGCTGAATTTTACAGACCACCTTCCTGAGGAACAACAGGTGAGTGGACTTGTATAAGGGTGCCATCTCTAGTCCTCCTGCCCCTCCCTGATTTTACATACAAATGTATAAATTAGATGCAGGACTACGCCTTTGAACTAGCTTTGCCATTCAATAAGGTCATTCTTGCATACTCTTGAATATTCATTTATTTCCTTGGGTAAGTGTTCAGAAATCTATCTCTTTTAAAAATGTTCAAGACCTGTGCTTCTTCTAACTTTTCAGGAAGAGAGTTTCAAAGACTCATGATTCTGAGAGGATTTTTTTTTGCCTGAGCTTGGGTTTTCATTGGGCAGTGACCCCTAGTTCTTGTTTCTCTCATTAGAACAAAAAATTAAACAGGACAGGAACACGCCCTTCAGCTCTCCAAGCCTGCACCAACATATTTTGCCATTCCATATAAAACTGGCTTCACTTACAGGATCCGTATCCCTTTATTCCCTTCTTAGTCATGTATTCATCTGGGTGTTTTCTTGAATGCTGCAATTGTGCCTGCTTCCATCACCTCCTCTGGCTGCGCATTCCAGCCACTCAACACCTTGTGTGAAAAATTTGCCTTGAGCATCTCTTTTAAACACATACCAGATGACATCTTAGTAAATCTTTCCTGTACCATCTCCAAAGCATCCACATCCTTCTGGTACTGTGTTGACCAGAACGCAATATTCCAAGTGGGGCCAAACTGAAGTTCTATAAAGCTGCAGCATAACTTGTCTATCCTTGTATTCAATGCTCCTTCCAAAGAATGCAATCATGCCCTATGCCTTTTTTACTATCTTCTCAATATGTGTTACCACCTTCAGTGATCTGTGGACCTGCACACCTAGACCCCTTTGCAAACCAATACTCCTAACAGTTCTGCCATTCACTGTATAGTTTTCACCTGCACTTGACCTTCCAAAATGCATCTCCTCACATTTGCCCAGGTTAAACACCATTTTTCTGCCCATGACTCTAACTGACCTATATCCTGCTGAAACTTCTGACGGCCCTCCTCACTATCTGCGACTCCAAAATTCTTTGTTTCATCTGCAATCTTACTAATTGGACCAGCTGCATTTTTCTCCAAATCATTTATATTGACCACAAAAAGCAGAGGTCCCAGCACTGATCCATGTGGAGCACCACTAATTACAAACCTCCATTCCAAAAAGCATCCTTCCACCGCTACCCTCTGTTTCCTATGACTAAAGTAATTCTGAAACCATCTTGCCAGCTCACGCCTGATACCACGTGACTTCACTTTTTGTACCAGTCTAGCATGAAGGATCTTGTCAAAGGCTTTACTGAAGTCCAAGTAGACAACATCAACCACTTTTCCCTCATCAATCAGCTTTGTCATTTCCTCAAAAAAATTCAAAAAACTAGTTAGGCGCAACCACCCGTGCACAAAACCATGCTGTCTATCACTACTAAGTCTATTTGTTTCTAAATAATTTTAGGTCTTATCCCTGAGAATCTTTTCGAATAATTTGCCAGCAACTGACATGAGGCTTACAGGCCTGTAATTTCCACAATTATCCCTGTTATCCTTCTTAAACAATGGGTCAACATTGGCTATTCTCCAGCTTCTCTGTGATCTCAGCTGTGGCTAAAGACAATACAAATATGTCTGTCAATGCTCCAGCAATTTGTTCTCTTGCCTCCCTCAATATTCTGGGATTGATCTCACCAGGACCCGAGGATTTATCTACCTTAATAATTATAGGACACACAACACCTCTTCCTTTTTTACAGCAACTTTGCCTAGAGGTTTGACAGTGTTTTCCCTGAGATCATCCTCCACCAATGCTTGTCTTTTGTGAATATCAACACAAAGTATTCGTTTAGGACCTCACCTCACTCTTCTGGCTCAATTCCCCCCTTTGTCGTTGAGTGAGTCAACTCCTTCCTTGGCTACTCTCTTGCTTTTCATATAAAAAGCCTTGGGATTCTCCTTAATCCTGTTTGCTAATGTCTTTTCATGACCTATTTTAGCCCTTCTAATTCCTTGTTGAAGTTCTTTCCTACTTTCCTTATATACTTCAAGGGCTTTGTCAGTTCCCATCCCCCTAAACCTTACATATGCTTCCTTTCTTGTTTTGACCAAGGTCATAACATCCCTTGTCATCCAAAGTTCATGTAACTTCCCATACCTATCCTTCATTCTTGCAGGAACATGCTGCTCCTGAATTCTTGCCAACTGCCATTTGAAATACTTCCACATGTCCAATATGGATTTACCCTCAAACTGCCACCTCCAATCAAATTCTCCAATTCCTGCCTAATATTGTTGAAGTTTGCCTTCCCCAATTTAACACCTTCACCCTGACTGCTGTTATCCCTATCCATGAGTATCTTAAAACTTCACACACCTGGCGTGGCTCACTTCTCAAAGCCAGATCCAGCATTACGCCTTCCCTGATTGGACTGTTTACATACTGTGTCAAGAAACCCTTCTGAATGGTCCTTACAAATTCTGACCCATCCAAGCCCCTAGCACAAAGTGAATGCCAGTCAATACAAGGGAAGTTAAAATCACCCACCATATCAACGCTGCTGTTTTTACATAGAGTCATATAGCAAAGAAACAGAGTATTTGGTCTAACCAGTCTATGCTGAACATAATCCCAAACTAAATAGTCCCACCTGCCTGTACCTGGCCCACAACCTTCCAAACCTTTCCTATTCATGTATGTATCCAAATATCTATAAAAAGTTGTTGTTGTACCCACATCCACCATTTTCTCAGGAGATTTATTCTGCACACGAACCACCCCCTGTGTAAAACATTTGCTTCATGTCTTAAAATCTCTCTTATCTCGCCTTAAAAATTTCCAGCTCAGCACTGTCCTCATGACCTGTCCTACCTACCAATCTCCCTTCCCACCTATCCACTCCACCCTCCCCTCTGACCTATCACCTCCATCCTCACCCCTCCATTCACCTATTGTACTCTTTGCTACCTTCCCCCACCCTCCTCTCTGACCTATCACCTCCATCCCCACCCCCATTCACGTACTGTACTCTTTGCTACCTTCCACCCAGCACCCCCCCCACTCCCATTTATCTCTCCACCCTGGAGTCATCCTGCCTCTATTCCTGATGAAGGGCTTTTGCCTGAAACGTCGATTTTCCTGCTCCTTGGATGCTGCCTGACCTGCTGTGCTTTTCCAGCACCACTCTGATCTAAACTCTGGTTTCCAGCACTTGCAGTCCTCACTTTTGCCTTAAAAATGTGTTGCCCAGTCATGAAATTCCCCACCCTAAGGAAAAGGCAACTACCATTAACTCTATCTATACCTCTCATTATTTTCTATGAGATCACCTTTCAATCTCCTACACTCCAGTGAATCTTTCCAAAATCTGTCGATATATTCTTTCTATTTCCCACTGGTTGTTTGGACGCCTGTAGTATATCCCCATCATTGTGATTTTATCTTTCTGATTCCTCAGGTCTTCATATATTGCCTTGCTGCATGAGTCTTCTGATGTATCCTCCCTCAGTACACCAGGTGAGATACTCCTTTACCAGTAATGCAACTCCCCACCCCTTTTACATCCCTTTCTATCATACCTGAAACACCTAAATCCTGGGACATTCAGCTGCCAGTCCTGTCCCTCTTTCATAATTTCCTGTCTCCATAATTGCAATAGTGTCATAGTTCCAAATACTAACCAATGCTCTGAGTTCATCTACTTTGCTTATTATAATTATTGCATTGAAACACATTTTTTCAGACCAATTCCCCTGCTCTTTTCAGTAGCCTGCCTGTTCTTGTTCTTAATCATGTTTGCCTTGGTTTCTACCTCTCTACCTTTTTCTGCATTTACTATCCTACTCCTATGGTTCCCATTCCCCTGGCAAACTAGTTTAAACCCTCCCCAATCACTCTACCAAGTACCCCTTCCAAGAACATCTGCCCCGGTCTTGTCCAAGTATAACCCGTCAAGTTTGTACAGGCCCCATCTCCCCTAGAACTGATCTTAATGCCCCATGAATCTGAAATCCTCCCCTTCACGCCATCTTTTCAGCCATATGTTCATCCTATATATCCTGTTGTTTCTACTCTGACTAGTTTGTGACACTGGTAGTAATCCTGAGATAATTATCTTTGAGATTCAACATCTCAACTTTCTTCCTAATTCTCTATATTCTGCTTTTAGGACCTCATTCCTTTTTTTAAATCTACGTCATTAATACCAAAGTGTACCATGACCACTTGCTGTTCACTCTCACCTTCCAGAATGTCCTGCAACTGCTCCAAGACATCCAGGACCCTCGCACCAGGGAGGAAACAGACTATTCTGGACTCTTGTTTGAGGCCACAGAAATGTTTATTCCTGATGAAGGGCTTTTGCCCGAAAAGCTGATTCTCCTGTTCCTCGGATGATGCCTGACCTACTGTGCTTTTCCAGCACCACACTTTTGACTTATTCCCCTTCTGCCTATTTCTCCCTCCCTCTGAAGCACAGTCAACCATGGTACCATAAATTGGCTGCTGCTGTTATCCCCTGAGAGGACATACCCCTCAACAGTATCCAAACTGGTGTATCTGTTTTGCAGGGGAATAGCCACAGGAGATTGCAGTGCTGCCTGCTTAGCCTTCCTGCTCTGCGTAGTGGTCACCTATTCCCTTCCTGTCTGTCGAGTCTGAGTCTGCAGACTCTTTATATCACCTTTCTATATGTGCTATCCACAATACTCTCCGCTTTGCCAATGCTCCACAGTGTCCCCAGACAACGTTCCAACCCTAAAATTTCAGGCTTCCAGAAGTTGCAGGTGGATATACCTATTGCACACATGCAGCCCCAGTCACTGAAAATGTGCCTGACTTCCCACATTGAGCATTGGGGCAGATGATGATTTGGAGCTCTGCTGCCATGTCTTACCCCTTAAGTTAATGAATCCTTACAATGTTAAATACTTTTAATACTAAATTGAAACTTCTGATACTCTTCTATCAAAGATCAATTTCTCAAAACTTACTTGTTGTTCACCAACAATAGTTTCCAAAATATTTCCTATTTCCTAAATATGTTTACACTTCTTTCCCCACTGGAACTCTTGCGACCAACCGTCCTTGTATAATGTTCTGCTTCTTTTCCTCTGAACCCTGTCTCTCCCTTTTTCTTTGGTTAGAGAAAGAAGGTGGGATAGAAACATTACAATAATGTTTGGGATGACCATTCATTAACAGCATGTTCTTCTACGATACCCTTCACACCCACGCTGACTGCGAAGTCCACTCCCAGAATTTCTTTTGTTTCAAAAATATACTTTGTTCATAAAAAAAATCTCTTTGTATACATACATTGACACAAAAGCAGTTCAGTTCCATACAGCTGCATATCAAATATCAAAGTGTTGGAGTCTGACTATCCACAAAACCAAAGACCTCTCTTGCACATATAACACTAATATTTATATATATTTGACACACTAGGAGGGTCCAATAACTGAATGGATTCCCATTTATCTTCAGCAGGAAGACCTCAGACTGTGATCTTTCCCCAGTGCACCTTGCAGCAGCAGCCCCAAGCTTTAGAGTGTCCCTCAGCACATAGTCCTGGACCTTGGAATATATCAATCTGCAACACTCAGTCAGGGTCAACTCCTTATTCTGGAATACCAACAAGGTTTGGGCAGACTAAACAGCATCTTTCATTGAGATGACGGTTCTCCAGGTGCAGTTGTTGTCTGCCTCGGTGTGCATCCTGGGTAAGAGGCCTGAGAGCACAGAGTCCCACTTCACAAAGCTGCTCAGGACGAACCACGATAAAAACTCACTGTATCTTCTTCCGGTCTTCCTTTGCAAAGGCATGTTCCAGAAAGAAATGAGTGACAGTCTCTACCCCTTCGTAGGTGTATCAAAGGCAGTGTGCGGTGATGCAGGCTGACCAGGTATGCATTAAGGATCTCACAGGTATTGCCTTTCTCACCACCATCCAAACAATGTCTTGGTGCTTCTTGGCAAGTTCTGGTGATGAGGCATTCTGCTAAATGACTTTGACAGTCTGCTCAGGGAATCATGCAATGGGAACCACCCTCTCCTTTTCCCTCAGGATCTTGAGAATACTGCATGCTGACCACTTCCTGATGGACTTGTGGTCAAAGGTTTTATCTTTACAAATTTCTCTATGAAGGACAGGTGATACAGAGCAGTCCAACTATTTGGGGTGCTCTACGACAACGAGGCCAGTCCCATCCTTCACAACATCGGGGACAGGTAGAATCTCAGTACATAATGACGCTTGTGTTTGTGTACCGAGGGTCTATGCACAGCTTAATGCAGCAACACACAAAGGTGACCACTAGGATGAGGACAATACTGGATACATTCTTTTCCCCCCTTATCCAAAATTTTCCATGTGGAGTCACTGCAGACTTAGTCTGTGTAAGGCGTTCAGATGAAACAGAAGATGGTTCGGGTGACTGAAACAACACATAGTGGGGGACCTGTGCTACATATAGCAACAGAGAGATTGTCTCACATCTGATGACCATGCTTTTAGCCACAATGGAGAGGGAGCAGTGCTCCCAAAGGACCAGTTTCTGTTTCACTTTGGCGATGCGCTCCTCCCAGGATTTTGTGCATGCCCCGGCCCGTCTGAACCATATTCCCAGCACCTTCAGGTAATCTGTCCTGACGGTGAAGGGAATGAAGAATCAGTCAGCCCAGTTCCCAAGAACTTGGCCTCGCTCTTGCTCTGATTAACCTTGGCATCCGAGGCCTGTTTGGACTGGCTGCAGATGCTCATGAATCTGTGCACTGACAGCGGTTCTGAGCAGAAAACGGCGACATCATTAACGTACAGGGAGGCTTCAACCTGCAGGCTTCTGCTGCCTGGAATAGTTACCCCTTTTGGGCTTGTATCCTTCCTGATGGACACAGTAAAGAACACTATACAACACAAAAACAAGGCAGGAGAGAGTGGGGAGCCCTGCCTGTCTCCAGATCTGATTGGGAAGTTTTCTGATTCCCACCTATTGATTGACTGTGCTAACAATGTTGGTGTAAAGCAGTCAGATCCAATTGCACATTGAAAGACCATTTTGAACAGCACGTCCCTCATATAGATGTGCGATATCCTGTCAAAGACCTTCTCCCAGTCCAGGCTGATAAGTCAGGCATCCAAGCCCTGTCCTGCACGTAGGCAATCGTAACCCTGAGGATCACAAGGTTCTTAAAGATTGTCCTGCCAGGTACAGCACAGGTTTGGTCAGGGTGAATCACTGAACCTAGAGCAGATCAGACCTGGTTGGCGTTGACCTTAGATAGAATTTTGTCGTCTACATTCAGCAATGATATTGGCCGCCAATTTCTAATTTCCTCCCTTTTCCCCTTCCACTTGTAGATAAGGGTGATGATACCTCTCCTCATGGATTCCCTCATGGTACCTGCCAGAGGTATACTGTTGTACACCTCCAGCTGATCCTGGCCAATCAAGTCCCAAAGAGCCGAATACAACTTTGCCAGTAAGCCATTGCTTCTGGGAGTTGTATTCTTTCTAAGGACCCAAGGGCCTTGGTCAGCTCACCCAAAGATACGGGCTGGTCCAGTCTCTCCCGTGTGCTGTCACCTAGGACCTCCATGATAGAGGACAGGAACAACTGGGAGGCCCACTATCAGTGAGCTTGTGTCATGCAGTCTCGCATAAAAAGATTTGCTGATCCTCAGGATGTCAGACTGAGGTGATATTACTAAGTCATCTTCTTCCTTCAGGCTGCTGAGCATGGAAATCTCCATGTGAATCATCTGGAAGAATAAACGCGAGCACATCTCATCCTGCTCCACAGTGTAGATGCTGGACCTGAAGATTATCTTGGAGGCCTCCTGGCTCTTCACCTCCTGCAGATCCTTTGTGACACTGACTCCCATTGTCTGCAGCAGGATTAGGTTCTGCATGCTTATCTGTAGTTTTGACAGTTTTGTCACCTCTTTCTCTCCATCTGAACACCTTTGAGGATAGAAAAAAACCTCTTGATGTTCCTTTTGACTGTTTCCCACCAGTCCACTGGACACTCAAAGAGGGGCTTCACAGTTCTCCAACCTGTGTAATCCCTTTGAGCTTCTCAATGTTTTCTGGGGTCAACAACATCATGTTCAGTGTCCACATCCCCTTTCTAGCCTGTTGATTGTCCTGTATCTGACAGTAGCCAGCAGGAGACAGTGGTCAGAGAAGAACACCAGTTTGACCATGGTGGATCTGACCAAGAATATGCGGGACACAAACAGGAAATCTATCCTTGCAGATAGGCCCGCCTGGCCGCAACCAGGTGTATCTACACTGCGCTCCATTTTCCGGGGTGCTGAAGATGTCGCGCAGCTTGACAACATTAACTGTTTCCAACGTGGAGTCCAGTTCACTGTCAGCTCCTCCAGATTGGCCATCCTTATCAATGATGCAGTTGAGGTCTCTGGCCAGAATGACTGGCAAGGACATAACCACCAGCAGTAGGAGCTGCTGCAGGGTGGCCAACCGCTCACTCTGGATCACTGGGGCAAACACAATAATTAATCTCAGGGAGGCATTTCTGTATGTAACGTCTGCTACAAGGAGACGCCTGCCCATCACCTCCTTAACCTCTGTGATGGCAAAATTGCCTCCTCACAACAGAATACCCAGGTTGGAGGAACAACTATCATTTCTCCTGACCAAATTGAAGGCCCGGGGCCCATAAGCACGACCATCTCCTGTAGCTGCTGGGATGTGGTATCATGTCTGCTTTGACACTGGCCAAGAAAGCCAACATGGAAACACACTGCGTATTAGATTTAACACTATCCACATTAAATCTGACAATTTTAACATTCATTTTAAAAGTTTATAGAATTACCCAATGTCTAATCATCCACAGTCTTGTCACTAGGGGATCTCCATGCATCCCTGTAGTGTGGGCAAACTGTTGGACGCTCTCCACACTGAGGTAACTGTCCTGTTCCTCCCTGGAGGGATTACCCTGATCTGGTGTTGTAAGGATGGAAACAAAGCTAGCAGGCTCCAGTTCTGAGTCTGACAGAAGGATGCCACTCCCAGAATGCAAGTTAGTGATGTCACATCAACTTCTGGTTAGATGCTCTTCCTCCCGTTCTTCACCAGGGATGATTTTCCATGATATCCTTCAAGCCTACACTAACTGCAAAGTCCACTTTCAGAATTTTTAAAATATATTTCAAAAATGCACTCTTCATATACATGCACTGTCACAAAAGCAGTTCAGTTCTGTCCAGTTGCATGTGAAGTAAATAAACAAAACATTGTACTTTGACTCTATCCAAAAAACCAAAGACCTCTCTTAGATATACAATACTAAAATTTACATATATCTGAGATACTGGCCAGGTCCAATAACTCATCAGACTTCCATTTACCTTCAGCAGGATGACCTCAGACTTACAGGGTTTTTTTTGTCAGTTAACAACATTCCAAGTTATTTAGATTAATTTACCTACTCCTGGTAATGCAAGTTAGTAACACACAGCTTCTTCAATTACTCCAAATACAAAAAAATTAAGAAAAAAGCAACAAACAAATTTTGCAAATTATGCATTAACTTTAAAAGCCATAGAAACAGAACTACCATAAACGTACATACACAAAAGTCAAATATGAGATTAAGTTTAGTTATGAGCCAGATTTTTAAAAACATTTTTGGCAAAACCATGATGAATTGTGTTCATCCTCTGTGAGTAGAATGATGGAATGCCTTTATCAAAACAGCCGAATTTCAAAAATAACAAAATAAAGCCTTTCCCACAGTCAAGTGGAATCATTGCAGACTATGCAATAAAGTCCCAAGTGAATTGTTTTGTAAAAATATATATACAAATCTACATTCGGGATTCTTGCCAGATGTCACCAATTAGCAAGCAGCAGCCAATCAGATTAAAGGTTAATCTGCATTTCAAAGTCAGTTCTGATAACCCATCATTCATTTTAACTGAACCCCTAATGGTCTATTTCCAATGTTGCCCATAAGTAGCCTGATAAAACTTGCGGATGTTCTCACATTTGTAACCATAGTTACCAGAATAATCACCACCTTGGAGTGGTGGCTGAGCATTAGGTTGTGAGCCCCAGTTCTGATTTTTTTTCTGTCTGGCATTGCTTTAAATCTGGCTGGTTGTACCTGTCAGCTTTTTTGTTTGAGGAGTTCAAAAGGGATTACACAGGTTAGAGAGCCATGAAACCCCTCTTTGATTTGCCTGCGACTGGTGGGAAAGATTCAAAGGGAACATCAAGAGGTTGTTTATCCTGAAAGATGTGCAGAAGATGAGAGAGAGAGAGATGGAGAAAATTGTCCAAACTCCAGAAAAGTATGCAGAACTTAATCCTGCTGCAGACGATGTCACGGAGGATGGGAAGGGCCAGCAAGCCTCTCTGCCTCAGAGATCCAATACAATATTCTGGTCCAGGGTCCACTCCATGCAGCAGGAGAGATGTGGTCACATTTCTTTTTCCAGAAGGTGCACAGAGAGAGCTCTGTGTTCAGCAGCCTGAAGGGAGATGGTAGCTTGGTAACATCACCTCAGGCTGACATCATGAGTATTAGCAAAGCCTTCCATGTCAGTCTGTATGACATGTAGCCAACTGACAGCGTGGCCTCCCAGTCACTCCTGTCCTCTACCACGGAGGTCTTAGACAATAGCATGCAGGAGAGGCTAAAACAGCTGTTATTTCTGGATAAGCTGTTCAAGGCCCTTGAGTCCTTTGAAAAGAATAAAACTCTCTGAAGTGATGGCTTACCGGCCGAGTTCTATTCTGCTCTATGGGACTTGATTGGCCAAGACCTGCTGGAGGTTTATGTCAGTGTGCTTCTAGCAGGCACCATGAGTGAATCCATGAGGAAAGGTATCAACACCCTCATCTACAAGCAAAAGGGGGAGAGGGAGGAAACTAGAAATTGGCAACCATTCTCACTGCTAAATGTGGATTACAAACTTTATCAAAGGTCATTGCCAACCAGGTCAAGTCTGCTTTGGGATTGGTGATTCATCCCAACCAAACCTGTGCTGTACTGGGCAGGAAGATCACTGAGAGTCTCAAACTCCTCAGGAGTACAGTCACCTATGTGCAGGACAGAGGGGTGGACATCTGCTTCATTAGGCTGGACCAAGAGAAAGCCTTTGACAGGATATCGCACACGTACATGAGAGATGTTCTCTCCAAAATGGGCTTTGGGAAGGGAATCTGCAATTGGTTCTGACTGTTCTACACCAACATCATTAGTGCAGTCTCAATCAACAGGTGGGAATCAGAAAACTTTCCAGTCAGATCTGGAGTCAGGCAGGGCTGCCCACTCTCTCCTGCTTTGTCTGGATGCTGTAAAGAGTCACTTGCCGAGTCTATCAGGAAGGATGCAAGCCTGAGAGGGCCTACAGGTTAAGGCCTCCCTGGACATGGATGACATCACCGTTTTCTGCTTGGATTCACAGTCAGTGCACAGACTCATGTGCATCTGCAACCAGTTTGAATGGGCCCTGGAGGCCAAGGTAAATCGAGGCAAGAACAAGGCCTGTTTCCTTGGAAACTGGGCCGACTAATCCTTTATCCCCTTTACCATCAGGCCACTTGAAGGTGCTGGGTACTTGGTTCAGATGGGCTGGGGTGTGCACCAAGTCTTGGGTGGAGCATGTCACGAAGGTGAGACAAAAATTGGGCAGATGGGAGCTTTCTCAGGTATGAGGAAATCTCAGTGTTGTAACATGTGGTGCAGGTCTAGCCTATTCCCCAAACCTGCCCCGCCGCAGTCACCCGGGCCATCATTCACTTCGTGTGGCGATTTATGATTGATTGCATCCAAAGGGGCACCATTTATAATGACCTGGACAAAGGGGGGAAGAACACACCCAACACTACCCTCACCCTGATGGCCACCTTTGTGTGTGGCTGCGTCAAGTTGTGCATGGATCTCCAGTATGCAAACACCAAGTGTCACAGGTACTGAGGTTCTACCTGTCCCTGGTGTTGCAAAGGATCGTCTTGGCCTTGCTGCTGTGGAATGCTCCAAGTAGTTGGACCATTCCATATTACCTGTCCGTCATGGAGAAACTTATTAAGGAAAACACCTTTGACCACAAGTCCATCAGAAAGTGGTCAGCACATCGTGTCCTTGTGACCCTTTGGGACAAGGAGAGGCTGATCCTGTTGAGCAGTTCCCTACTCAGACTGTCAATACCATTTGGCGGAATGCCTTGTCACCAGGACTTCCAAACAAATATCGTCGCTTTGCTGGTGGTGAGAAGGGCCCCTCACTGAGAGATCCTTTATGCATGCCCAGCTCTCTGCGTCACTACATGCTGCCCTTGAAGTGGCTGTGGAGGGAGAAAGTCTGGAGAGGAATGCACTGGTGTTTGTCAAGGTTTGTCCTGAGCAGTTCCATGACATGGGACACTGTGCTCTACGGTCATTCCCCGGGATGCAATACCAAGGTAAACATCAACTGTACCTGGAAGATCATCAACTCAGTGAAAGACACTCTTTGGCCTGCCCAAAACTTCCTGGTCTTCCATTTGAAGGAATTGACCCCGACTGAGTGTTGCAGACTGGCACATTCCAAGACCCAGGACTATGTGCTGAGGAATGAGCTGAAGCTAGGGGCAGCTGCTGCCAAAGCACAGTGGGGAAAGACCATAGTGTCCTTCCACCGTAGAATAACGGGGGTCCATTCAGTAATTGGGCCCTGCTGACACCTCAGCTAAATTCCAAGAGATTGATTGTAAATATAGAGAATGGTGAACATCAAAGACTTAAATTTGTTCTGTGTAAGTAAACAGAATATAGATCTGAATGGCTTCATTAACTGTACATGTATCAAAGATTTCTTTCTATTAATAAAATATATTTTTGCAATTTTAAAAAAATCAGCTTTTTGTTTGCCTCCTACATTTCCATTGCAGCCACTCCTCACACCATATACCCTGTGGCCTCTCTGCTGTACGTGAGCATCTCTTCCTGCCATTTGACCATAAGGTGCGAATCCAGATCTTCCATGTGGTTCAGGAACTCCAAGAACCTCAACAAGGAAGCACCCCTTCCACTTCTGTCATCTTTTCTTCTAGTACTTGTCTGATAATCATCATAATAGTTGTTTTAATTTCAAAAATATACTTTATTTGTTATTCATAAAAAATCTCTTTGTATATAGACAATGACACAAAAGCAGTTCGGTTCTGCACAGTTGCATATCAAGTAAACACACAAATGCTGGAGTTTGACTATCCACAAAATGAAATACCTCTCATACAATATTAATATTTATCTATATTTGACAGGCCAGGAGGGTCCGATAACTGAATGGACCCCCATTTATCTTCAGCAGGAAGACCTCAGACTGTGGTATTTCCCCACTGTTCCTTGGCAGCAGCTTCCCCAAGCTTTAGTGTATCCCTCAGCACATAGTCCTTGACCTAGAAGTGGGCCAATCTGCAACACTTGGTCAGAATCAACTCCTTTTCATGGAAAACCAACAACGTTTCGGCAGATGAAACTGTGTCTTTTACTAAGTTGATGGCCCTCCAGAAGCAGTTGATGTCTGTCTCAGTGTGCATCCTAGGGAACAGACCGTAGAGCAGAGTCCCACATCATGAAGCTGCTCAGGGTGAACCTCGACAAAAAACACTGCATTTTCTTCCTTTGCAAAGGCATATTCCAGAAGAACTGTCACACCCCTCTGCAGCCGCTTTGAGGGCAGCATGTGGTGGCGCAGGTTGACCAGGCATGTATGAAGGATCTCACAGGTAGTGCCCTTCTCACCACCATCTGAATGATGTCTGGTGCTAGTTGGAAAGTTCTCGTGATGAAACATTCTGCTAAATGACTTTGACAGTCCGCTCAGGGAACCATGCAACAGGATCCACACTCTCCTTTTCCCTCAGGATCTTGAGGACACGACATGCTGACCACTTCCTGATGGACTTGTGGTCAAAGTTGTTTGTCTTTACAAATTTCTCATGAAGATTTAGATTAGATTACTTAGTGTGGAAACAGGCCCTTCGGCCCATCAAGTCCACATCGACCCTCCAAAGAGCAACCCACCCAGACCCATTCCCCTACATTTACCCCTTCACTTAACACTACAGGTAATTTAGCATGGCCAATTCACCTAACCTGCACATTTTTGGACTGTGGGAGGAAACCAGAGCACAAGGCCAATTTTGACAGTACTAGGCAAGAACGTTCAAAAGCTGATTGGGGCAGATGTTCAGAGTTAAAAGGGATAGCTGGAAAATGAGAAGTCTTCAAAAATGAGATAACAAGAGCGCAGAGACAGTACATTCCTGTCAAGGTGAAAGCAAAGGCTAGTACGTATGGGAAATGAAAAAGAAAACACATATGTCAGGTATAGAAAGGATAGATCAAGTAAATCCTTAGAAGAGTATAAAGGCAGTAGGAATATACTTAAGAGGGAAATCAGGAGGGCAAAAAGGGGACACAGGATAACATTGGCAAGTATAGAGTTAAGGAGAATCCAAAGGATTTTTACAAATACATTAAGGACAAAAGTGTAACTTGGAAGAGATTAGGGCCCCTCTAAGATTAGCAAGGTGGCCTTTGTGTGGAGCTGCAAGAGATGAGGGAAGATACTAAACGGGTATTTTGCGTCAGTGTTTACTGTGGAAAAGGACATGGAAGACATAGAATGTAGGGAAATAGATGGTGATATTTTGAAAAATGTCTATATTACAGAGGAGGAAATACTGGATGTCTTGAAATGCATAAAAGTGGACAAATCCCTGAACAGGTATCCCCTAGAACTCTGTGGGAAGCTAGGGAAGTGATTGCTGGGCCTCTTGCTGAGATATTTGTATCATTGATAGTCACAGGTGAGGTGTGGAAGACTTGAAGTTGGCTAACATGGTGCCACTGTTTAAGAAAGGTGGTAAGGACAAGTCAAGGAACTATGTATGTGTATTAACTTCCTTGCTGTAATATGATTTCAGTACCTCACCAAAGTGATTGTCTTCTAAGTTTTGTATGAGCCTTATTTTGTTTCACCCAACTTCCACAAACACAAATTGAATACAACTGGACAACATTCAGGAGCCTGAACTCAATTTTTACTTTCCCTCACTTATTGTTACCAACTCTGGTGCTAGTTTTGCCACAGAGGATATTATCAAGTAATTGCAGAAATCAACAAAATGATCAAATTCGGAGGAATCATAGATTTAGGCAAGAAGGCAATAGCAATACAACAGTACTGGGAAGGAAAAGGGATGTAAATAATGCAGATGAAAAGTGTAATTAGAGATGTGGGGAACTCTTCCACTGCTGATGACATTGTCATGCCTCTGTGCCCTGCTGCCCAACTCCACAATTGTTGCCACTGCAATCTTCCCCACCAATCAATGAACCTTTTGTTTTCCATTCTTTGCTGCCATGAGCTTCTCTACTGCTGGTTTGCCTTTGGGACCTATCCATTTTCTATTATCAGGTATTATTTGCATGGTGGCTCAGTGGTTAGCACTGCTGCCTCACAGCGCCAGAGACCCGGGATCTATTCCTGCCTCGGGCAACTGTCTGTGTGGAGTTTGCACATTCTCCCCATCGCTGCGTGTGTTTCCTCTGGGTGCTCCATGGTTTCCTCCCACAATCCAAACATGTGCAGGTTAAGTGGATTGGCCATGCTAAATTGCACATAGTGTTAGGTACACTAGTCAGGGGTAAATATAGGGTAGGGGGATGGGTTACTCTTCGGAGGGGCAGTGTGGACTTGTTGGGCCAAAGGGCCTGTTTCCATACTGTAGGGGATCTGACCTAATCTAATATAAAAACCGGCCTGTTCTTGGCATCTCACTGGCCCTGAAAGGCATTGCTGCTTTGCTCTTCAACAGCACTTTTTGGTAATATCCATCCTTTTCCAAGGATGTTGTTGGTGTTGGGCCTGCAGCTTGTTTCATGCTGCCAAACATCACCTATAATTATTACTTGCTGGTTTTTAGAGATCAAAGTAAATTACGCATTTGTTTACAATAATTACATTTTAATATATTTTGATAATAGATGCTATAGGTAATTTATAACAGCTTCAACTAGATTAATACATTTGATATAAAAAGAAAACATTTGCAGATATATCATTACATGTATGACTAAGTTCAACCACATAATCTGACATTTATCAGAGACATTGTGGTGAGTAACCCCTCAAAGCATGTCCACCATCTACAAGGCACAAATCAGGATGGAATACTCCTACTTGCCCAGATAAGTGCGGCCCTAACAATATTCAAGAAGCTTGACACTAAACAGGACAAAGCAGCCCACTTGATTGGCACAATATCCACAAGCATCCACTCCCTCCACCACCAACACTCAGTCACAGCAGTGTGTACTATCTACAAGACGCACTGTGGAAATTCACCAAAGATCCTCAGATAGCATCTTCCAAACCCACAATCACTTCCATCTGGAAGGTCAAGGGCAGCAGATATATGAGAACACCACCACTTCAACTTCCCTCCAAGCCACTCACCATCCTGACTTGGAAAGATATCGCTGTTCCTTCACTGTCACTGGGTCAAAATCTTGGAATTCCCTCCCTAATGGCACTGTGAGTCAACCCACAGCAGGTGGACTGAAGCGGTTCAAGAAGGCAGCTCACTACCACCTTCTCATGGGCAACTAGGGAGAGGCAATAAATGCTGAACAACCAGAGATGGCCACATCTCACAAACGAAGAACAAAAATATTTTATTCTGAGAACCTTAATCGTATAAATCTGTGGAAACAAGCACAGCTCGAACTGAAACCCTCTTGTCTAGCTACATTGATCAGAAAAGATCCTAATTGAACTATCAGTCCAGCAACCATATTCAGAATGCTATTTGACAAAATAGAAATAATATTTTTAATTGCTTCCTTCTGACAATACATGTGTCAATCATTGATTGGCCAGAGTAATTAAGCCTAAAACAATATATTTTATTAATCTTGTCATTATTTTATGTGTAGAATTATAAATAATGTCTCCATATCTCAGAATAATCACCTTATGATTTTAATGAACTTGAGTCATTCACATAAAAAAAGGAGGAAAAGGCAGAGTGAATTTCTATTCTTCAAGATGCCTTAAAGAATCTTGCATTAAAACAAACATAGAAAATCAATAAGTCTTTCAACAAATTTACAGCTATGTCTTGCACATTGCAAATTAATCCAAATTCATTCTCTACAGAAATAGATGTCTGAATTCTGTGCTCCCCCATAGCAAATTGGAAGTAGGGGAAGGGGCAAGTACTTAAAAGCCTCATCTGACTGCAGATGGTGTTCTACCCAAGAAAGGAGGAGGCCTACATTATGAAGGAAATCCAGCAGCTTTAGCTCTGTGGGCTGGTGTCACATTGCGTGGTGCACTCTTCGGTGACAGGAAGGAACCCTATGCAGGGGTCATTCCTGTCAGTTTGAGTTCCTCAGTATTTGTAATTCCAGGGAAGTTATCAGGAACACGGTTGGAACTAGAGACCTGCCAATTAATTGGGTTAGCCGGCAACTCTGTAAAGTAGGACTCCCTCTTGAGAAATGGATAGAAATCCTGCCTTTAATAATTGAATATTGCATTAAATTGCAGCCCTGATTCAGACCCTAATTCCTGAGAATAACTCCTGCTAAGGTGTGGTAGACTGAGGCTAAGAACGTTAACTCCCAATTATAGTGATGCACTAAATTAGAATACATTTGGCTTGGTCAGATCTGGGCAGGCCGTCATCTCTGATGCTGTCCATCTGTCCAAGACATTTAAGGAACAGAAATATTGAGTACACTTGTAGTATGAATTTTCTTGGAATGTACAGTACTTAGTCATTATTGGATTAAAAGCTGGAGGAAACTCACATCGAACATAGTATGCCACTTCTGTTCCATACATGCAAAAGATGCAAGTTTCTTTGATTTTCTTTGGTTTTCAGGCAGCTTTGATTTTGTGTTTACCCACGTTCATGGGGCTCATGGCATATTTTCATAGGAATAACATTTACCTCATGCCATTTTGCTAAAAAATATACTTCTTTTACAGCTCATTGCCACCTTACTCCAATGGAGATGAGGACTTCAAGAGCTTTGAAAACTTCCCAAACTTTTGAACTTTAAAGACATTTACAAACATAACTTTGACAGCTTTTTCTCAATGACCCTATCTTCTTACCCCACTGTGACAATGTCTCACACTATCTATACAAACTTTGAAGCACATTCCGTCCTTGTGAGCTGGGTGGTCTTCATCTTGAAAACTTAACAGACCTTTTGAAAAGATACTGCATTGCCAAGGAAACTTTTGGAACGAACTGGCTCTGAAGTTTATTGTTCTGGCAAGAGGTCCTAGAGATGAGCATGATAGTTACCATGAGTAAGTAAAATGTAACAGGATCAAGCCAAAATTTCCCTGTAATCTGCCCTTCATTGAAATACTTTTTAAAATTAGATTATTTACAGTGTGGAAACAGGCCCTTTGGCCCAACAAGTCCACACCGACCCTCCAAACAGCAACCCACCCAGACCCATTCTGCTATATTTACCGCTTCACCTAACACTACAGGCAATTTAGCAGGCCAATTCACTTAACCTGCACATCTTTGGACTGTGGGAGGAAACTGGAGCACACCCACACAGACATGGGGAGAATGTGCAAACTCCACACAGACAGTTGCCCGAGGCAGGAATTGAACCCTGGGTTTCTGGTGCTGTGAGGCAGCAGTGCTAACCACTGTGCCACCATGCCACCCCATTACAGGACCAGACTGGGATTTTCATTTGGCAAGCACAGAATGTCTGGAAAATGTCAGGGTGAACCTGGCTCACTGGCAGTGCAAATCCAACAGAGCTAATGGAGACACGAGTCAATTCACATAAAAGATGGACAATCATGCTTAGCTGCTCAACTAGTAGCAGATTTGCTATTTCTGATGCAAGAGACGTGCATTTCTCAACAAAGACAGTCTGGTGTCCTGACAGTCTTTTTCTTGGGCAATAGAGGTTAACAAAGGAAGTACTGCTGTTCTAACCAACCGTAGGTAAGGGACTAGATATGGAAATAGGCACCCCTGATATTGGATAGAAAAGCAAAAAGCATAAAGAAGCCTCAGTAAAGATATCCTCTTGATCAAGTTAAAGGGACACAGAGACGAAGATATCGCTACTTACGACATTGGGCGTTCTAACCAAATATCAGGTGCCTGTAGATGTCAAAGTACATTTAACTAGTCAGTTATAGATGACGATTTATGCGATGGTCCATGGTGAAACCGATGTCTTTTAATCCATTAAGAGTCCTCTGCCTGTAATAATTAAGGTTCCTATTACCATGCATTTTGAAGCATATGGGTTGTTCAAGGGATCAGCCATTGGGTGACATTTTGCAGGTGATGACAGATAACACCATCAGACAGATGACTTGCCCTGCAGGACAAATGTATCCACTTTACACAGACAGACCTGTGCAGGCTCAGAAGACATTCAGCTTTGCTGCTATAAATGGATTTCCTCAGGTCAAGAGGTCATCAATCGTACCTGCATTGCTTTCAGGGTCCTGATGGATGGGTCAGTCAGATTCCTCAACAGAAAAGGAATTTATTCATTGAATGTCTATTTTTTCTGTGACCACAAGAAGCACAATGGGGCTGCATTCACTTTCTGTGCAGCTATCATGTTATTGTGCAAAAAACACAGATGCTGTGTTTTCAGATCAACATTCAGATTCTATGGATGATTGTTGGGCAACAGGGATTATCCTCTGAGGAGGTGGCTCCTGACCCACATTTGGCACCCATACATAGAAACAAAATGGCACTTCAACCTCAGACATTACTTACATAAGCCTCCAGTGAGCAGACTATCAGCATGTTGAATAGTTACTCCGTTACCTCAACTGTTCACACTCTCGACAACATGTCAACTTAAAAAGGACAGGAGTTGAATGAAGAGTGCCACTTTTAAATCCAACCCTGGATGTTGTCCATGTCTTGCTGCAAATGAACATGAGCTGCTTAAGCGCCTGAGAGGTTGTGAATGGTGCTGAAAATTTGCAATCAGCAGTGAATATCCCCACTTCTAAACATTTGCTCAAAGGAAGGTCATTGATGAAGCAGCTGAAGACAGTTGATCTCAGGATAATACACTGAAGGCCTTGTGCAGTGATGTCCCAGAATTAGAGGGTATTGCAAAGTAAACGTATTTTTGTAATTTCTGCTTTTGATTCCTGTTTGCATTAAGAGCACAGAATACAAAGTCATGAGGAAGGTTACTCCTTTGAATTATGAACATTTTATCTTCATGATTCAGATGAGAAGGAAGAACTTCTGAGGAACCAATAAATTCAGATGTAAAGACCTTTCACTATCCTGAGGTCCATTTTCATAGATCTCTTGTTCTCTTGCTATGTGCACTTTGTAAGAACTGAATTTCATGGACTAGTTTCATTTGGTAGAGATTATCTTACATAATACAGTCATAAAGATGTACAGCACAGAAACAGGCCCTTTGGTCCAGTTCGTCCATGCCGACCAGATATCCGAAACTAATCTAGTCCTATTTGGAAGCATTGAGCCCATATCCCCATACATATACCCATACAGAAGGCTTTTAAACATTGTAACTGTTCCAGCCTCCACCACTTCCTCTATAGCTTATTCTATACATGTACCACCCTCTGCATGAAAAAGTTGCCCCTTAGATCCCTTCTAAATCTTTCCCCTCTCACCCTCAACCTGTGCCCTCTAGTTCTGGACTCCCTCAGAACAGGGAAACAATCTTGTCTATGTAGCCTATCCATGTCCCTCACAATTTTATAAACCTCTATAAGGTCACCCCTCAGCCTCTGACACTCCAGGGAAAACAACCCCAGCCTATTCAGCCTCTCCCTTTTGATCCAACCCTTCACTCTTGGCAACATTCTTGTAAATCTTATCTGAACCTTTAAGTTTCACAATATCCTTCCAATAGGAGGGAAACCAGAATTACATACAACATTCCAAAAGTGACCTAACCAATGTCTTTTCTACTGCTGCAACATGACCTCCCAACTCCCATACTTGAAGCTCTGACCAATAGAGGAAAGCATATCAAATGCCTTCTTCACTATCCTGTGTACCTGTGACTCCACTTTCAAGGAACTATGAACCTGAACTCCAAGGTCTTTATGTTCAGCAACACTCCCCTGGATCTTACCATTATGTGTGCAAATCCTGTTTTGATTTGCCCATCCAAAATGCAATTTCTCACATTCATCTGAATTAAACTCCACCTGCCATTCCTTGGTCCATTGGCCCATCTGATCAAGATCTCATTGTACTCTGAGGTAACCTTCTTCACTGTCCACTATACCTCTAATTTTGGTGTCATCTGCAAACTTACTCACTATATACTCTATTACATAAGATGGCTCATTCCGTAGATATGACTGATCAACAATAAAAGCTAGGAGCTTTCGCAAGATAGCAGCTGTCGCAATGAAACCGTGTGCATCAAAATTTTATTCTGTAGCATCATAATAAAATATCCCAAGGCAATTCAAAGGGACATTATAGGGTTAACTAAGGTTATCAAAACTGTTTCAGTACAGCTATAAGATTGATAGCAACCCAACAATGAGTTGGATTGTTCTTTCACCTCAGTAAGTATTGTCTGATTTGCTTTGTGTACCCTAAAGTTAGGTTTCAGAATCTGAATTCGAACAGGCAATTGGCTTTGGACAACTGTGATGTCAGGGAAGCAATCGTTTCCTTCTCACTCTGTGGGAGCATTCAAAAACATGCTATTTTTTATAATCATGGAATTCTACAGTACAGAAGCAGGCCTTTGGTCCACTGAGTCCACACTGACCCTTCAAAAAGAATCCCATCCACACCCACCCATATCCTTGTAGTCCGGCATTTCCCATAGCTAATCCACCTAGGTGGCATATCCCTGTTCATTATGGGCAATTAAGCATAATCAATCCACCTAACTTGCACATCTTTGAACTGTGGGAGGAATCTGGAGCACCTGGAGGAAATCCATGTTGACACAGGAAGAACATGCAAACTCCAGACAGTCATCTGAAAGTGGAATTGAACCTGGCTCCCTGGCACTGTGAAGGAGCAGTGCTAACCGCTGAGACACTGTTCTGCCATGACTCTTATTTTTGTACTCCCAAACACTAACTACCTTGATCAGATGGGCCAATGGATCAAAATGTGGCAGATGGAGTTTGATTTCGGTAAATGTGAGGTGTTGCATTTTGTTAAGGCAAATCACATATACAGTTAATTGTATAACAGTTAAACTTGGGAGTTTGTTGAACAAAGAGGCCTAGATGCACAAGTGCATAGATCCTTAAAAGTAGAATTGCAGGTAGACAGGGTGGTGAAGAATTTGTTTGGCATGCTTGCCTTAATAGATCAGTGCATTGAGTAGAGGAGTTGGGATGTTAAGTTGCGACTGTACCAGACATTGATGATGCTACTTTAGAATACGGCATTCAGTTCTGGTTTCCCTGCTATCAGAAAGATTATGTTAAACTTGAAAGGTGATTAATGACTTACAAAGATATTGCTGGGATTGGAGGATTTAAGCTCCAATGAGAAGCTGAATAGGCTGAGGTGTCTTTTTCTTGCAGTGTCAGAGGCTGAGGGCTGACCTTGTAAAGGTTTATAAAATCATGGGGGACATGAATCAAGTGAATAGCCAATGTCTTTTTCTTAGGGTGGGGTAGTCCAAAACTAGAAGGATTGGTTTGAGGTGAGAAGGGAAAGATTTAGAAGGGACCTGAGGGGTAACCTTTTCAAGAAGAGGGTGGTAAATGCTGGATGCAAATACAATTACAACATTTAAGAAGCATCTGGATGGGTACATGAATATGGGCCAAATGCTGGCACATGGGACCAGATTGGTTTAGGATATAGAGTCAGCATGATCGAGTTGGATCGAAGTGTCTGTTTTCGTAATGTACAACTTTATGACCCTATGACTAGCACAGTGATGCAAAGAATCATCACTAATGGTCTCTGTTGACACCCACTCACTGTTAATATGTTGACCAACGCTCAAGTTCAGTGTTTCCAATTACTACATGGCTCTGATCACAGCACCACCTTAGCAATAAATGCCAGAATAGAGTTCAAAACAGCAGGTCTTGAAGCTTAAGACAGCCTTTAACCAAGGAATGCATGAATTAGCCGCAGTAAAACTAAGGTCATTCGAGATGATAGACCAGTCACAGCAGCCATATTTGATAACATTAGATACTTGTGTTTGTCAGAGAAAAATCATCACCATAGACATTTCTCAAAAAAAGTTTGTTTTCTACCTATCTGTCCACTTTTACTTAGAAGTGTCAGTTTAGAAAATAATCCACACTTCCTTGTGAATTTCCATGCAAACTAATATGATATAATTGCAGTGAGAGCAGTCTTAATATTTGGAGTACTTGTCAGCAATATTTCATTAATGATCAAATTAATTAAAGCTAACTCATACTGGAAAAATGGTATTCTGCACCCTTACATGTCTAAATAAAAACTTATAGCACAGATTAACAGATTGACAGTGTATCAACAGGGGTCAGAAGACAGAATTCCAATATTTTTTGGTTTATTTGAAATGTTATATGGATGTGTCATCATTTTGCTATGCTTCCTGCTTGCAGCATCTTGAACGAAGCATTCTCAAGTCTGAATGCCAAAAACAAAATCTCATAAACCTAATGGATTTATTGGAGAAGACATGGAACTTTTTTGCTCCTGAATATGAGCATAAAGGAGACTGACAAAACACCTCATCCAGAGTGTGCAAAGTCACTGTTCTTGCGTTCCCTGCCCAAATTCATTGCAAGTATAACTGATGGATTCAGCTACAGGTGTTACCTTTGCTGTTACTGAGGTGTAATGAAAGCATAGCGAAATGGAAACAGTTGCACAAGCAAGTCCAGAACCAGTGGAAACCTTCACTGAACAGCCCTTACATCAGGAGGTGAAGGCCCCTCGACTGGAATCTTTCGCACTACATGTCATTTCCTCTAGATAAGCCAGTAGGTATGCCCGATGTTAGTGCACATCAAGGATGTCCTGGGACTGTCAGGAGTTGAAATGGGACCTATGACATGATGGATGGGTGGCCATTTTATCTAGGTATCTGTCAAAATAACAGATGCATTGAACTTTTATGCAACTGGCTCCAAGGAGAAAATGAGGACTGCAGGTGCTGGAGATCAGAGCTGAAAATGTGTTGTTGGAAAAGCGCAGCAGGTCAGGCAGCATCCAAGGAACAGGAAAATCGATGTTTCGGGCAAGGAACCACTGGAGATCTGTGTGAGATCTTTCAATATTTGACCATCAAATGTATCAAAACTCAAAAATAGAATTTGATGGAATAACTCAGCAGTTCTGGCAGCATCTGTGCAGAGAAAGCAGAGATTCTTTGGGTCCAGTGACCCTTCTTCAAATGTATCAAGGCTGTTACCAGTGAAAATTGGATCAGATCACACTATTTCATTTTGTTTTCGTTATGAGATTAATGCTGCTACCTGGGAAGTAGCCTTAACCAACACAGCGGACTTTCCCCAGGTGTGGGGCTTGACAGACTGTACACGTTGCACTGAGAGGGACATTTCATAACACAGTTGAGTGCATCAATGGAAAAGGCTTCCATTCCATCAATGTACAAGTCATCTGTGATCAGTGATACCACATCTTAAAAGTCTGCACCAGGTACCCTGGAGCTAATATGATGCCTCTATCCTTCAGAAAGTATAAGGTTCCTGCTGTGTTTCAAGGGCCAGATACTTTACAAGGATGGTTACTAAGGACCGTGATTTATGATTTGATTTTGATTTGATTTTTTCTTGTCACATGTACTGAGATACAGTGAAACATAGGTCATGGAATTCTTATAGTTTGGAAACAGCCCATTAGGCCCAAAAAGTCCTCACCAACCCTTTGAAGAGTAACCCACCCAGACATGCGAATTTCCTTATCCTTCTGAGGAGGTACACGTGTTGGTATGCTTTCTTGATCATAGCATTGACATAGATGGACCAAGACAGAGTGCTGGTGATATTCACTCCGAGGAACTTGAAGCTCTCCACCACCTTCACCTCAGCATCAGCGAAACAGACAGGGACATATTCTCCACTCTGTTTCCTGAAGTGGATGACCAGCTCATTCATTTACTGACATTGAGGGAGAGATTGTTGTCTTTACACAATGCCATTAAGCTCTCTGTCTCCTTCCGGCACGCTGTCTTGTCATTGTTTAACTTCCGACACACTACATTAGTATCATCAACAAACTTCTAAATGGATTTAGAGCAGAATTTGGCCATACAGTCATAGGTGCATAAGGAGGATACTATGCAACACCCTTACTGAGGCAAATAGATACAATGCAGTCTATTGTTCAATCAGTCACTTTGAAGCCTCCTTAAATTGAGGTTCTGTTTCTTTGATTGGTTTGGATGTCCTAGCAGTATACTCCAGACAGAGTGTGCCACATAATCCTAGCATGCAGTGTTCTGTACAGTGCAGCAAATAAACAGGGTGATGGAAGCTGCAGAACTGGCAGAGCAGGATGTTAGAATGGTGCCCAGTCAGCGGGATGTGCCATATGACAGGGCATGAGCACATCCTCCAGTTAATACATGACTGCTGCCTTTGTGTGGGATGTTAAACTGTTTTTCAGGTTTGAAGTAAAACATCACATTTCACAATTTGAGGAAGGGCAAGGGATTCTGCTATAATCTGTGCTGATTTTTCACTTTTGATTAAAATTGTGAAATCAAATCCATCAGACATTTGTCTGATTTGCTGTTTGTGCAATTTGGTAACATACAATCTGCTGCCACAACAATAATAACATTTCAACTTGTTGCAAAATGTTCTTAAACTTGATTGTTTTTAGAAATTTGCTAAGTTCTATAGAGCATCTGCCCGACAGCTCAACCTTCCAGCATCCTTGTAAATCTTTTCTGAAGCCTTTGACGTTTCAAAACATCCTTCCTATAGCAGGTAGATCAGAATTGAACGCAGTATTCCAAAAGTGGCCTAACCAATACAGCCACAACATGATATCCGAACTCCTATACTCAATGCACTGACCAATAAAGGCAAGGATACCAAATGCCTTCTTCACCAACCTGTCTATCTGTGACTCCACTTTCAAGGAACTAAGAACCTGTACTCCAAGGTTCATTGTTCAGCAACAGCCCCCAAGACCAGGTCTCATTTTTGTAAATCTATCTTGTACTGGCTCCAAACACAGATCCCCTGACAGTTCTCCAGAGTTATGAGATTGTCCCTTGCTATTTTTCCTGGAGCACCAAAGGCTGAGCGGTGACTTTATAGAGATTTATAAAATCATGAGGGGCATGGTTGGGTGAATAGTCAAGGTCTTTTCCCCAGACTAGGAGTCCAAAACTAGAGGTTTATAAAATCATGAGGGGCATGGAAAAGGTGAATAGCCAACGTCTTTTCCCCAGGGTAGGGGAGTCCAAAACTAGAGGGCATGGGTTTAAGTTGAGAAGGGGAAAGGGGATCTAAGGGCCAACTTTTTCATGCAGAGGGTGGTGCGTGTATGGAACAAGCTGCCAGAGGAAATGGTGGAGGCTGGTACAATTACAACATTTAAAAGACATCTTGATGAGTACATGAATAGGAAGGGTTGAGAGGGACAAGGCCGATGTTGGTAAATGGGACTGGATTTATGTAGGATATCTCGGCGGCATGGGTGAATTGAGCTGAATGGTCTGTTTCCGTGCTGTACAGTTCTATGACTTTAAAAAGCAGCCGGTTCTTATATTTTAGGATGAACTAAAGTGTTCTTGACTCATGGGCCGGAATTTTATACTCTACCTCAATACTTCCATCATTCCCGAGCATGCTGGAAGGCATTTTGGGGGTAATATTTTGGAAGGATGGTTGAAGTGGGAGGAAGAGGGTTTGCTATACCCATCACATATCCACCTTTGCCGGTATTTTACCAGTGGGTGGAGGTGAAATCAGAGGTGTGCGATTCTGCCTGTTCAAGCATCCTTTACCAAATGGAGTCTTGCACATTTACAGTAATGGCCATCACTTTTGAACACTCCCATTGTCCCCCATTCCATCCATCCTCTAATCACACCTTTGACGGAGGCACCTGACCAGCCTGCAAAGCTGCCCAATTAACCTTCCAGCAATGCTCCTGCTTGGAACTGTTTGCAGTGCCAGAACCGGCTGTGATTCCTGATGGTATTGCTGGATTGAGTAAGAAGCAATGTATCTGCGCAGGGCACCTTGTCTCAAGAGGTCCAATACCATGACCTCAGCCAATTAACTGCCTGAGATTCAAATTTGCAACGAGGCTTCTTGGCCAGCAGCGCTGGGCTCTACTCTTTCCACAAGTGCTGTTACAATAACTTTTAGGTTTTATCAATAGGTGGAAAGTGTTCAAGCTCTTAAGAGGTTATGACAAATTTGAACACGCCAATGGGTTCTCAGGCTATAGCTCAACACTATTAGTTTCTGATTATAAAAGGAACTCAAAGCCAATGGAGAAGGCATACATTTGCTAAAGTTTTGCCAAGGATAAAAAACATGGGAATTGGGTGAGTATAAATGACATGAGATGCTGGAACTATTACACTGGAGTAAAGAAAATGAAAAGGAGGTTTTGTTGGAGTCTTTTAAAAAGATTTGTTTTAATTTCAAAAATATACTTTATTCATAAAATATTTTGATGATCTGTACAATTGGACATGCCATACATATGTAAACATCCCATTTCTTTGCATACCGAAACAGAGTAATAATTCATATTTACAGGTCTGTACGATTACATTTTTAGCTGAGGCGTGAGCAGAGCCCAAATGACTGCGTGGGCCCCCTGTTCTTCTTAGGCAGGCAGATGTTACACGGTGGTCTTTCCCCACCGCGCCTTGGCGGCAGCTGCCCCAAGCTTCAGCGCGTCCCTCAACACGTCCTGGACCTTGGAATGTGCCAGTCTGCAACACTCAGTCGGGGTCAACTCCTTCAGCTGGAAGATCAACAGGTTTCGGACGGCACAGAGAGCGTCCTTCACCGAGTTGATGATCCTCCAGGCACAGTTGATGTTCGTCTCCATGTGCGTCCTTGGGAACAGGCCGTAAAGCACAGAGTCCCGCGTCACGGCGCTGCTCGGGATGAACCTTGACAAACACCACTGCATTCCCCTCCAGACGTCCTCTGCAGAAGCACATTCCAGAAGGAGGTGTGTGACAGTCTCGTCCCCACTGCAGCCGCTTCGAGGGCAGCGTGCGGTGCGGCAGAGAGTCCGGGCGTGTTGGAAAGTTCTGGCGATGAGGCATTCTGCCAAATGGCTTTGACAGTCTGCTCAGGGAACCGCTCGACACGGTCTGCCCTCTCCTTTTCCCAAAGGGTCTCAAGGACACTACATGCTGACCACTTCCTGATGGACTTGTGGTCAAAGGTGTTTTTCTTCATAAATTTCTCCACGAAGGACTGGTGGTACGGAACTGTCCAACTACTCGGAGCATTCTGCGACAGCGAGGCCAGGTCTATCCTTCGCAACACCGGGGACAGAACCTCAGTACGTAGTGACACTTGGTGTTTGCGTACCAGGGATCCAAGCACAGCTTGAATCCGCAACACACAAAGGTGGCCATCAGGGTGAGGGTGGCATTGGTTGTGTTTTTTTCCCCATTGCTAAGGTCTTTGTACGTTGTGTCTCTTCGGACCTGGTCCATCTTTGATCTCCACATGAAGTGGAAGATGGCCCGGGTGACTGCGGCCGCACAGGTTCTGGGGATAGGCCAGACCTGTGCCACATATAACAATACTGAGAGTACCTCACACCTGATGACCAGGTTTTTCCCGGCGATGGAGAGCAACCGTTGCTCCCATCTGCCTAGTTTCTGTCTCATCTTCCTGATCTGCTCCTCCCAGGTCTTGGCACACGCCCCAGCCCCACCGAACCAAATACCCAGCACCTTTAGGTGGTCGGTCCTGACAGTGAAGGGGATAGAGGATTGGTTGGCCCAGTTCCCGAAGAGCATGGCTTTTGCTCTTGCCTTGGTTTACCTTGGCCCCCGAGGCCCACTCAAACTGGTGACAGATGCACATGAGTCTGTGCACGGACAGCGGATCCGAGCAGAAAATGGCGACGTCATCCATGTACAGGGAGGCCTTAACCTGCAGGCCGGCACTGCCAGGAATAATGACCCCTCTCAGGCTCGCATCGTTCCTGGTGGATTCGGCAAATGACTCGATGCAACACACAAACAAGGCAGGAGAGAGAGGGCAGCCCTGCCTGACTCCAGATCCTTACAGGGAAGCTATCTGATTCCCACCCATTGATTGAGACTGCACTGACAATGTTGGTGTAGAGCAGTCTGATCCAATTACCGATTCCCTTCCCAAAACCCATTTGGGAGAGAACATCTCTCATATACCTGTGTGATATCCTGTCAAAGGCTTTCTCCTGGTCCAGGCTGATGAGGCAGGTGTCCACCCCCCCTGTCCTGCACGTAGGCAATCGTATCTCTGAGGAGTGTGAGACTCTCAGCGATTTTCCTGCCCGGTACAGCACAGGTTTGGTCCGGGTGGATCACCGATCCCAGAGCAGACCTGACCCGGTTGGCGATGACCTTTGACAAGATTTTGTTGCCTGTGTTTAACACTGAGATTGGTCTCCAATTTCTAATTTCCTCCCTCTCCCCCTTCTGCTTGTAGATGAGGATGATGATTCCTTTCCTCATGGATTCACACATGGTACCTGCCAGAAGCATACTGACATACACCTCCTGCAGGTCCTGGCCAATCAAGTCCCACAGAGCAAAACAGATCTCGACCGGTAAGCCGTCGCTTCCGGGAGTTTTATTCTTTTCGAAGGACTCGAGGGCCTTGGTCAGCTCATCCAGAGATAGTGGCTGGTCCGGCCTCTCGTGTTCCGTCAGCTAACACCTCCGTGATAGAAGACAGGAATGACTGGGAAGCCGCGCTGTTGGTTGGCTTCGAGTCATACAGACTGGCATAGAAGGATTTGCTTCCTCATGATGTCAGCCTGAGATGATGTTACCGAGCTATCTTCTTCCTTCAGGCTGCTGAGCACGGAGCTCTCTTTGTGCACCTTCTGGAAGAAGAAACGTGAGCACGTCTCATCCTGCTCCACAGAGCGGACTCTGGACCGGAAGATTATCTTGGAGGCCTCCGAGGCAAAGAGCGAGGTTTGCTGGCCCTTCACCTCCTGGAGGTCCTCCGTGACATCGACTCCCAACGTCTGCAGCAGGAGCAGGTTCTGCATACTTTCCTGGAGTTGGGACAGTTTTCCCTGCCTCTCTCTCGCCTCCTGAACACCTTTGAGGAAGAAGAACCTCTTGATGTTCCCTTTTACTGTTTCCCACCAGCCCGCTGGAGACTCAAAGAGGGGCTTCACGGTTCTCCAACCTGCATAATCCCTCTTGAGCTCCTCGATGTTTCCTGAGGTCAACAGCTTAGTGTTCAGTTTCCACGTTCCCTTACCAGCCCGCTGCTCGTCCTATAGGTGACAGTCGGCCAGCAGGAGGCAGTGGTCAGAGAAGAACACCGGCTTGACATCGGTGGATCTGACCGAGAGCGTTTGGGACACAAACAGGTAAATCTATCCTTGAGCGGATAAACCCGTCTGCCCGTGACCAGGTGTATCTACGCTGCGTTCCGTCTGCAGGGGTGCTGAAGACGTCGTGCAGCTTGGCATCTTTGACCGTTTCCATCAGGGCTCTGGATGTGGCGTCCAGTTTACTATCCCCCACGTCGGATCGTCCATTTGCATCAATGATACAGTTGAAGTCCCCGGCCAGAATAACCAGCCTGGATGTAGCCAGCAACAGTGGAAGCTGTTGCAGGACGGCCAACTGTTCACTCTTACCCACTGGGGCGTACACGTTGATTAGTCTCACGGGAGCATTTCTGTATGTAACATCAGCGCTGAGGAGGCGCTTGCCCACCACCTCCTTAACCTCGGAGATGGTGAAGTTGCTTCCTCGCAACAGAATATCCAGGCTTGAGGAGCGGTTATCGTTGCCCCCCGACCAAACTGATGGCCCATAGGCCCACAAGGTCGACCATCTCCTGTAACTGCTGAGGTGTGGTATCCCACACACCTGCAGAAATTGGCTTTGACGTTTGGCGAGGAAGGCCAGCATTGAAACACATCGCGCAGCAGATTTTATGCTGCGCACATTAATACTTGCAATTCTTATCCCCATTTTTAACAGGTTGTGAGGTTACCCGTGTCCATTTGCTGCTGATCCTGCCCCTCTGCGGAAGCTGTCTGCATCCCGATGGTGAACACGAACTGCTGGACCCTTGCGGGGCTGAGGTAGCTGTCCGGCTCCTCACTGGGCCCATTTGCCCGCTCCGGTGTCATCGGGCCGGGACCAGGGTCTCTGCTGTCTGCTTCTTTTTCTGACAGCGGGGCTGTCAGAGGGTCGCTGCTCCCAGTGACCTGGACCTGTGTGGCGGGGGGGCCCTCCTGGCTTTCATCTGGTGGGGGGTGGTCGTTTCCTATTGCTTCAGGAAGTTCGTCCCTTGTTTGGCAAGTGCTGCCCTCCTTTCTCGCCGCAGCGCTCTGCCTCTTCTTTTGGTGACGACCCTCCTTGCGCCCGTCCTCACCCTCCGAAGAGCTGTCCGTGTCTACCCCATGCAGCTGCCGTTTCCCTGTTTTCTGGGAGGTTTTGGCAGCCTGACGGGTTTTCTTCTTCCTGTTTTGTACCAGGATCCATTCCTCTGCCTCCTTCTTTCCCTTCTCCTCCTCCTCCGCCTGCCCTGTCGGAGCTTCGCTTGGCAGCTGTACCACTCCGCTAGCTGACATCTGCTCCGCTCTGGCCTGTCCTTCCTTTTGCGTGCCCCCAGACACCGTTCCCTTGCTGGTTAGTGGTGCCTTGCTGTCCTTTTGCGGCCCACCCCGGCCATCTGCGCGTAGGTGGCGGCCCCTCGTTTTGGGCAGGCCTTGTACATGTGGCCCGCCTCTCCACACTAATTGCAGTTCTTGGCCTCCTTGCATTCTTTGGTCGGGAGACCCTCCTTCTTGCAGTTCCGACAGATCGTGACCTTGCAGTCCGCCACCATGTGGCCTGACCTCCCGCAGGTTCGGGACACTTTCGACTGCCCTGCGTACGTCAGGTACCCTCTGCTCCCTCCAATAGCAAAGCTGGAGGGTGGGTGGAGGATGTTCCCACTGGCATCAACCCTCAGGGTTACCTTGACCTGTCATTTGCTGGTCCAGATCCCGAAAGGGTCAACCACATCCATGCTTTCTCCCTCAACCTGCACATATCTTCTCAGGAACATCAGGACTTCGGTTGCTAGAACATAGGGGTTGTACATGTGGATCGTAACAACCCGACTCCTCTATACAGGAAGCACACACAACGGGACCGCCGACAAGATGGAGAACAGCGGCTCCCCTTCCTTTTTCTTGAAGACCTTCAAGAGCTGCTCACATTGCTTCATGCTCCTGAAGGTGACATCAAAGTCGTCTGTCCCAGGGAAATCCTGCAGGCAGTACACGTCCGCTGCGGTGAACCTACAGCACTCGAGCAAAATCTCCTTGACAAACACCATCCAATCGACTGGTGTACGCTCCTCCACCTTCTTGACAGTCACCCTGACTGTGTTGCGATCGCCCTGGCCTGGGGTGCGGGCAGCTGTTGAGGCCATAGCTCTGAGGTTGGCTGGTCCCTGAATTGGCGTTAGGCCGAAGCCAGCATGAAGATCCACCAATAGCAGGTCAGCACAACTAAACGATCCTCCAACATCTGATCACGATCCAGCGATGATCTCCACTAGCTCTGATGACTCACAACTCGACCCCCGTCCTGATAAGAACAGACACTTGATCTTAGCCAAAAGGCCGAGAATATGCAAAGTTTTGATAGAAAAAATGGAAATGATTTGTCTGCTTGGGGAGGAAGGGATACGCAAAATATCTGTAATTTGCTTTTCTGTGCATATGATTAGTAGAGTTTGATTTTATTCTTTTTAAATTATGAAATTTTCTCTTCACTCATTTTGTTCACAATATGCGCCATGACTTTACCTTTAAAGGCTGGTCTTCTATTGAAAAGTTGATGATCAGACCCATTATTGTCAGCATTGCATACAACCAATCGTGTAATTGAGCTGAAGTGGGACATTTATGATACCCTTTGACATTAACTTCAGGTAGCATAGCCTGAAGCATAGCATAAAAATCTTCATGATGCTGGTTATTAAACATTAAATATGAGAAAATTTCAATGATTTAGTGCTGGAACAAGAAAAATATACAAACTTATGAATTAGGAGTGGGCTGTTCAGCCCATTCAGCCTAATGCATTATTTAATAAGATCATGAATGTAAGTTTGCTCGCTGAGCTAGAAACTTCATTTGCAGGCATTTCATCAGCATACTCAATAACATCATCAGTTAGCCTCTGGTGAAGCACTGGTGTTAGTGACCCACTTTCTATTTATGTGTTTAAGTTTCCTTAGGTTGCTGATATAATTTCCTGTGGTGATGTCATTTCCAGTTCTTTTCTCAAAGGATGGTAAATGGGGTTCAAGTAGATGTGTTTGTTGATAGAGTTCTCTTTGGAATGCCATACCTCTAGGAATTCTCGGGCATGTCTGTTTGGCTTGTCCGAACATGGATGTGTTGTCCCAGTCAAAGTGCTGTCCTTCTTCATCTGTATGTAAGGATACTAGTGAGAGTGGGTCATGTCTTTTTTGTGGCTAATTGATGTCCATATATCCTGGTGGTAAGTTTTCTGCCTGTTTCTCCAATGTAGTGTTTGTTACAGTTCTTGCGAGGTATTTTGTAAATGACATTAGTTTTGATTGTTATCTGTATGGGGTCTTTCAAGTTCATTAGCTGCTGTTTTAGTATGTTGATGGGTTTGGAAATGACTGCCAGACTACTCAGACCTCTTGGTATCATGGTAGCCAACAAATCCACCAACACATTAAAACACACAAGAATTCCTAGAGACATGGCATTCCAACCAGAACTCTATCAACAAACACATGTGCTTCGACCCCATTTACCACCCCGAGAAAAAGAACAGGAAATGGCATCACAACAGGAAATGACCGAGCCAAGGAGATCTAAACTTATAAATAGAAAACGTGCTTCACTGCAGGTTCACTGATGATGTTACCTAGTATGGTGACGAAACATCTTAAAAAGAACCTTCCAGCTCAGCAAGCAAACTTACATCCAGAACCTCAACCTGAACTACAAATCTTCTCAAAACTCACTTGATGAGATCATACTTGATTTAAATGTGACCTCAATTTCATTTTTCTGCTTTCTCCTACACCCTCAGATTCTTGACTGATAAGAGAGTCAATCTAAAACAAATTGAGAAACTCAGTAGATCCAGCAGGATCTCGGAAGAGAGGAATAATGTTATTAGCCAAACATGACTTTTTTTGGAATTCAAAGGGCTGGAAACTGACAGTTGTTATGCTGCTGACAAAGGTGGAAGTGGAGCAAGTGGAATACTCCTTCTCATTTAACCTTGAAAATATTCAATGACCCTGCCTCCTCAGAACCCTGGGGAAGAGAATGCTACAGACTAGCTAACACAGACGTCACAGAGATTTTACAGCACAAAAGAAGGTGTTTGATATTTTTGACCATTATGCCTGTATAGCTCTCCAAATGAGCATTATTACCAATATTCTTCTTCTCCGCCACAGTCTTGCAATTTTTTTAAACTAGATAATCTATCCTTAGTAGCCACACACACAGACGACAAGCAACATGAATTCGACTGGGACAACACTACCATTATAGGGCAAGCCAAACAGAGAACAGCCAGGGAATTCCTAGAGGCATGGCACTCATCCACAGACTCTATCAACAAACACATCGACCTGGACCCAATATACCGGCCACTACAGTGGACAGCTCGAACTGACAACCGGAAGCGGCAGAGACAGGCCACTATAAATGCCGGAGGAAACAGCACAGAAGCGCTTCACAGGAGGCTCCCAAGCACTGAGGATGTCACCTAGACAGGGCACGAAACGTTTGCAAGACAAATTCCCAGCTCGGCGAACAGAACCACAACAACGAGCACCCGAGCTACAAATCTTCTCCCAAACTTTGATTCACTTAACCTACCTCCACCCACACATTCAGACATTCCATACCATAACTACTTGCCAAGTGAAAAGGATTTTTTCTCATATCACCCTTGTTTCTTCCGCAAATCACTTTAAATCTAAGCCTTCTTGTTCTTGTTCCTTTTTACAAATTGGAACAGTTTCTCCCTACCTACTCTACCAATCCTGCTCATGATTTTGAAAACCTCTATCAGATCTCCTCTTAGTCTTCTTCTCTCCAAGAAAAACATCTCTATTTTCAAGATCTCTAATTTATCCTCATAACTGAAGTTTCTCAGCTCGGAAACCATTTTTGTCAATCGTTCCTGTAGTTTCTCCACTATGTTTACATTCTTTCCATAATGTAGCACCCAGAGTTCAACATCACCTTCTAGCTCTGTACTCTATTCCCCAATATAGACATGTGGGAAACTCCAGTCCAAAAAAAAAACCATTAACCATGACTCTCTGTTTCCTATAACTCAGTCAATGTATCTCCATTTCTACCTCTGGAAGAAACCCCTCCACTAACTGTGCTCCAGTGAAAAGGTCCCAGCTTATCCAGCCTCTTCATATAACTCAAACCCTCCAATCTTGGTAATGTCCTTGTAAATCTTTTTTGAACCATCTCCAATTTAATAATATCCTTCTTATAGCAGGGTGACCAGAACTGTACTGTATTCCAGCAGTGGGCAGACCGAAGCCCAGTACAACTCCTAAATTCAATGGCCTAAGCAATGAAGGCAAATATGCCAAATGCCTTTTTACGACTCTGTCTACTATTATGCAACTTTCAATGAAATATGCACTGAACCCCTAGGTTTCTCTGTTCTACAATACTCTCCAGGGCCCAACCATTAACTGTATAAATCATGTCTTTGTTCGTCTTACAAAATGTAACACCTCGCATTTATCTGCATTAAACTCGATCTGCCACTCCTTGGTCCATTGGGCCAATTGATCAAGACCCCTTTGTAATCTTAAATAACTTTCCTCACTGTCTACTATTCCATCAATTTTGGTAATCCACAAACTTACTTGGCCATGCTTCATGCTTCTTCTATTCTCATACAAATTGTTTATATAAATGACAATTAACTCTTGAAACAGTTCTAACATGGACACCAAAACATTCATATTTAATAAATAATAATGACGAGGTTGAATTTATTTTTGATATAGTCTCATTACAATTGTCTACCTTCTTTTATTCACTTTGGCACTGTGGGTGGCCATCATTTATTGCCCAAACCTACTTGCCCTTGAGAAGATGGTGGTGAGCTGTCTTCTTGAACAGCTGAAGTCCATTGGTTGAAGGATAACCCACAAAGCCCTTAGGGAGGGAGTTCCAGGACTTTGATCCAGTGACAGTAAAGGAATGGAGATATATTTCCAAATCAAGATGTTGAGTGGCTTGGAGGGAAACTTGCAGATGGTGGCATTCCCAAGTATCTGCTACCTTTTTCCTTCTAAATGGACATGGTTATGGGTTTGGCAGCTGCTGTCTAATAACCTTTAGCAAGCTTCTGTAGTACACCTTGTAGAAAATGTATACTACTGGTACTCTTCATTGGTGCTGGGGGGACTGAATATTTGGAGAAGCGTGAAGAGTGTTGTTGGAGTTCCTCCTATCCAGGTAAGCAGAGAAGATTTCATCACACACCTGATTTCTGCCTTGTAAATGGTGGGCAGGCTTTGGGGAGACAAGTGGTGAGTTACAGTATTCCTGCTCTTGGAGCCACTGTATTTATATAATGAGTTCAGATGAGCTGCTGATCAATGGAACCCCCAGGATGTTTATAACGGGAGATTCAGTGATGGTAACCCCATTGAATATCAAGGGGTCGTGGTTATATTGTTTTTTATTAAAGATTGTCATTGCCTGGCATGTGTGTGGTAAAAATGTTACTTGCCACTTGACAGCCCATGCCTGGACATTGTCCAGATCTTGTTGCATTTGAACATGAACTTCTTTGCTTTGTAGATAAGTTTAAATATGTCTAAACATTAAAATGAGTCAGGAAGACAAATCAGAACAAAGTTATATGAATCTTCAGCAGGTGTTGCAGAGCATCAAATAAATAGTCTTCCAATTATTATGTTCATGAGGTCTGCACCTTTTTTCATGACAAGATGTGTTTTATGTTTACCTTGTACCAATAAAATTATTTGCATTGTCACAACCGATATGAGAAAGTATGCTGAAACTCAAACCCCACCACTTCCAGTAGTCAATACAGGAGTTAAAGATTTAATTAAATGACTCAAACTCTGCAATTTTTCTGTCTGATGAACTCAGATTGACAGAAATTGAGAGGTCATCTCGTTGAAACATATAGGATTCTTAAGGAGCTTGATAGGGTAAATGCAGAGAGGATGTTCTCCCTCATGGAAGAACCTAGGACCAGAGTGCATTATCTTAGAATAAAGGGGTGCCAATTTAAGACTGAGATAAGGAGGAATTTCTTCTTTCACGGGTTGAAAGTCTTTGGAACTCTTGCCCAAGATGGTTGCAGGAATATTGTGTATATTTAAGTCTGAGGTAGTTAGATTCTTGATCAATTGGGGAATGAAGGTTTATGGGGAAAGGCCAGGAAAGTGAACTTGATGAATGTCGTTTCAACTATGAGACCAGTGAATGGTTAAGCAGGCTTGAGAGTTTGAAAGGTTTACTCCTACTTATGGTCTTATTAAAGCACTGACCTGGTTTTTGTACTTTAATAAACCATTACAAAGAAATTACATCTTACCACAGGCCTACAAAACTATGAATTGTTAATAGATAACTCTATTGGCTGAAACTCTAACACCCTTTTTAAACACCTACACACATAGACACAAAAGATATGGAAATAAAAGCAAAATACTTGGATGCTGGAAATCTGATGTAAAAACCATCAAGTGTTCTGGATAATTAGCAAGTTTGGCAGCAACTATGCTAACAGTGTGACTCCAATTAAGTTATCTATTTTGGAGTGGATCATCTATCTTGGAGTGTAGCAAACTCAAACCATATCCTACACTAATTCAAAAGATGTGCTGTTGCATTTCAACGCTTTCAGAAAACCTGGCAATTAACGGTTTAGCACCTTGCAGACGGGGGATGATGTACTCAGAGTAGGAGAGTTCCAAACATTTGTTGTGAGGCTTGTGAGGGTCGGTGTCCGCAAAGAACAGCGAAACCCTTGTAGGCTACGATCGCTGCTTGATGATCTAACAGATTTTACCAGTTAAAACATTGGTTAGAATTCCCACCTAAGCACCAAACTGCATAGCTTACATCATTCACGAATGAATATTTCGATACCAGCGACTCATGGTTTGTTAGACTAGTGCACGTACAGTCTGAACTAGCAAAAATACAAATCCTTCGACGGAATCTAAACATTCGCGATATTTCGCCCTGTTACGTCACAAAAGGTGCGGTCCGCTGATGCAGTGGCCCACGTGCAGAGACCGTTGGCCTTCCATCATGGTGGCAACCTGGGAATTAGCGGGATGGATGGGAACACGACCTCATTTAATATTGTTGATTAATGGACATTTGTAAATAACCTATAGATGTTACGGAGGGAAGCAGTCTCTTTCTGCGCTCAACTTTGAGACTTTTGGAGGCTCCATGTTAACGAAAAACCGAAGACTGAACAGGTTTAACAGGGCAGGTGAGAAGTTGTTGCGTTATCTGAACCTTGTACCTGTGGTTTTTGATGATTATGCTTCATTCATATGGACTGATCATTGTACAAAAGTTACCTATTATTTCTGTATCTGATTGAATGCAAATATTTACCTGAACAAATATTGAAAAAAGACATTGCTTGTACTGTTTACTCCCTGCGCGACTATGGATGAGTTCTTCTTAGTTTGTTGATTTTGAAACGATGGTGCGTTGTGCCCAGTTTTGTTGGTATCGACTTTTGAATTGTGGCATTTTGAATTCAGCACATTTTCGTGATTGTGTCTATACCTTCCGAATTGAAGGGGAAGGCATTACTTTTCCGAATATGATCGCCACAGTCACATGAGCCATATGATTTTAAGTTTAAACATTCTTACATATTTAATTTTTTTTTCACTTTGTACCCTGTCTTTATCATTCTTTTCATAATTGGAGACTTTCCCTTATTCTATTTTTAAGCTACACACTTTATCCAAATGCTATGATTGGTACCATAACTGACAGCAGAACCAAATTAAAAGAAATATATACTTAAGACTGTGCGCCCAAAGCTGTGATATCTGTATAATGTCGAAGCGCAAACAGGTGGCTGATGGAAATCTGAAATAAAAACAAGTTGCGACAAAGATGCAGCAAATTTGAGTGTTTATGGCCCACTAATAGAAAAGTGACAGAGAATTGCTTATATGGCTAAAGAAAAATAGTGGAACAGTTGATTGAGCTAAAGGCTGATGAACTGTCTGGATTTGATGGCGTTCGAGGGTCTTAAAGGTAGTCGATATATTAGTTGTAATGTCCCAAATGCTGTAGTTTCTTGAAAAGACCAGTAGGTTCAAATACTGCAAATGATTATCTCTAATCAAGAAGACAGGAGACTGTACAACCAAATAAATAAATATAGAAAGAAGGGGAATCCAATAGATTTAGTCTATTTAGATTTCAAAAAAGCAGTGAGGAAAGTTCCATACAAAATGCTTTCTATGTGAGGCAAGAGCTTATGATATAGCAAATAATTTATAAGCCTAGACAGAGGATTTGTTAACAGGACAGAGACTTGGAATACATAGGTAAAAATCACACAACACCACGCTATAGTCCAACAGGTTTAATTGGAAGCACTAGCTTTCGGAGCACTGCTCTTTCATCAGGTACATCTAATTAAGCCTGTTGGCCTATACCCTGGCGTTGTGATTTTTTTTTACCTTTGTACACTCCAGCCCAACACCGGCATCTCCAAATCTGGAATAAATAATACCGTGAAGTGTTATATGGACCAGTGGAGCCTCGACTGTTCAGAATGATTATTAATGATTTGAAGGAAGGGACAGGGTATATTGCATACAATAGAAAAAGCTGAAAAAACTCAGCAGGACTGGTCACATAGAGTCATAGAGATGTAGAGCATGGAAACAGACCCTTTGGTCCAACTCATCCATGCTGACCAGATATCCCAAACCAATCTAGTCCCACCTACCAGCACCTGGCCCATATCCCTCCAATCACATGTTCATCCAGATGCCTTATAAATGTTGCAATTGTACTCGCCTCAACAATTTCTTCTGCTAGCGCATTCCACGCACTCTCCACCCTCTGCGTGTAAAGCTTGTCCCTTAGGTCTCTTTTTATATCTTTCACCTCTCACTCTAAACCTATATTGTCTAGTGGACTTCCCCCACCCCAGGCAAAATACCTTATCCAGTTACCCTATCCATGCCCCGCATGCTTTTATTAACCCCTACAAGGTCACCTCTCGGCTTCCAACGCTCCAGGGGAAATGGCCCTAGCCTATTCAACTCTGTGTAGTTCAAACCCTCCAACCCTGACAACTTCCTTGTAAATCTTCTCTGAACCCTTTTAAGTTTCGCAACGTCTTTCCAATAGAAAGGAGACCAGATTTTGCATGCAATATTCCAACATTGGCCTAACCAATGTCCTGTACAGCTGCAACATGACCTCTTAACTCCTGTACTCAGTACCCTGACCAATAAAGAGAAGCATACCAAACGCCGCCTTCACTATCCTATCTATCTGTGAGTCTACCTTCAAGGAGCTATAAGCTTGCACTCCAAGGTCTCTTTGATCAACAACACTCCCTAGGACCTTACCATTAAGTGTATGTGTCCTGCAAAGATGTGCCTTCCCAAAATCCAAAACCTCACATTTATCTGAATTAAACTCCATCTGCCACTCCTCAGCGCATTGGCTCATCTGGTCAAGATCCTGTTGTAATCTGAGGTAACCTTCTTCGCTGTCCACTGCACCTTCAATTTTGGTGTCATCTGCAAACTTAGTAATCTCTTAAGCCCACATCCAAATCATTTAGATAAATAGCAATAAGTAGTGGACCCAGCACCGATCCTTGTGGCACTCCACTGGTCACAGGCCTCCAGTCTGAAAAACAACCCTCCACCACCACCCTCTGCCTCCTACCTTTGAGCCAATTCCGTATCCAAATGGTTAGTTCACCCTGTATTCTGAGATCTAACCTTGCTCACCAGTCTCCCATGGGGAACCTTGTCGAACGCCTTACTGAAGTCCATATAGATCACATTTACTGCTCTACCCTCATCAACCCTCTGTTACTACTTCAAAAAAACTCAATCAAGTTTGTGAGACATGATTTCCCACGCACAAAGCCATATTGACTATCCCTAATCAGTCCTTGCCTTTCCAAATACACGTACATAGTTCCTTGGCTTGTCCTTACCACCTTTCTTAAACAGTGGCACTATGTTAGCCAACCTCAAGTCTTCCACACCTCACCTGTGACTATCAATGATACAAATATCTCAGCAAGAGGCCCAGCAATCACTTCCCTAGCTTCCCACAGAGTTCTAGGGGATACCTGTTCAGGGATTTGTCCACTTTTATGCATTTCAAGACACCCAGTATTTCCTCCTCTGTAATATAGACATTTTTCAAAATGTCACCATCTATTTCCCTACATTCTATGTCTTCCATGTCCTTTTCCACAGTAAACACTGATGCAAAATACCCGTTTAGTATCTTCCCCCATCTCTTGCAGCTCCACACAAAATCCTTTGGATTCTCCTTAACTCTATACTTGCCAATGTTATCCTGTGTCCCCTTTTTGCCCTCCTGATTTCCCTCTTAAGTATATTCCTACTGCCTTTATACTCTTCTAAGGATTTACTTGATCTATCCCATCTATACCTGACATATGTGTTTTCTTTTTCATTTCCTATACCTACTAGCCTTTGCTTTCACCTTGACAGGAATGTACTGTCTCTGCGCTCTTGTTATCTCATGTTTGAAGACTTCCCATTTTCCAGCCGTCCCTTTTAACTCCAAACATCTGCCCCCAATCAGCTTTTGAAAGTTCTTGCCTAGTACTGTCAAAATTGGATTTGTGCTCTGGTTTCCTCCCACAGTCCAAAAATGTGCAGGTTAGGTGAATTGGCCATGCTAAATTACCTGTAGTGTTAAGTGAAGGGGTAAATGTAGGGGAATGGGTCTGGGTGGGTTGCTCTTCGCAGGGTCGGTGTGGACTTGTTGAGCCGAAGGGCCTGTTTCCACACTAAGTAATTTAATCTAATCTGATCTATCCTTTTCCATCACTATTTTAAAACTAGTAGAATTATAGTTGCTGGCACCAATATGCTCCCCCACTGACACCTCAGTCACCTGCCCTGCCTTACTTCCCAAGAGTAGGTCAAGTTTTGCACCTTCTCTTGTCGGTACATCCACATACTGACTCAGAAAATTTTCTTGTACACACTTAACAAATTCCTTTCCATGTAAACCCTTAACACTATGACAGTCCCAGACTATATTTGGAAAGTTAAAATCCCCTACCATAACCACCCTATTATTCTTACAGGTACCTGAGATCTCATTACAAGTTTGGTTTTCAACTTACCTCTGATGATTAGGGGTCTATAATACAATCAGAATAGGGTGATCATCCCCTTTCTTATTTCTCATTTCCACCCAGATAACTTCCCTGGATGTATTTCTGGGAATATCCTCCCTCAGTACAGCTGTAATACTATCCCTTATCAAAAATGCCACCCCTCTCCCCCCACCTCTCTTGCCTCCCTTTCTATCTTTCCTGTAGCATTTGTATGCTGGAACATTAATCTGCCAGTCCTATCCATCCCTGAGCCATGTTTCTGTAAATTCTATGATATCCCAGTTCCATGTTCCTAACCATGCCTTGAGTTCATCTGCCTTCTCTGTTAGGCCCCTTGCATTGAAGTAAATGCAGTTGAATTTATCAGTCCTGTCTTGTTCTCTGTGTTGTCCCTGCCTGTCCTGACTCTGTGGCTTGCTTCTTTTCTGAACTGTATCAGTCTCTGATTGATCTCTTTCCTCGCTATCTCCCCTGATTCCCCCGTTTTGCTCCCCCCTCACCTTACTAGTTGAAATCCTCCCAAGCAGCTCTAGCAAATCTCCCTGCCAGTATATTAGTCCCCTTCCAATTTAGGAGGAATCTGTCCTTCTTGTACAGTTTACCTCCACCCCAGAGACATTCCAGTGATTCAAAAATGTGAATTCTTCTTCCATACACCAGCTCCTCAGCCCTGCATTCCTCTGCTCTATCCTCCTAATCCTACCCTAACTAGCTCATAGCCCCAGGAGTGATCCAAGTATTACTACTTTGGAGGACCTCCTTTTTTGAATTCCTGCCTACTCTCTCTATTCTCTCTTCAGAATCTCTGCCTTTTCCCTTCCTACGTCTTTGGTTCCAATGTATACAATGACCTCCTGCTGGCCACTCTCCCCCTTGAGAACACTCTGCACCCTTCTGAGACATCCTTGATCCTGGCACCAGGGAAGCAACACACCGTTCTGATTTCTTAGGAGAGAGAGCAGAATTAATTTTTCAAATCCAGTGACCTTCAGAATGCATTGATAATGAGTCACTGGACTCAACATTAATTCTGTTTTCTCTCCACAGATGCTGCCACATCCGCTGAGTTTTTCCAGCAATTTGTTTTTATTTCTAATATCCAGAATCTGCAGTTCTCTTTTTTTTGGTACTGCATGCATATTTGTTGACCGTACAACGATCGCTGAGAAAGTAAACTGTTAGGCGGGCCCAAAATCTATTGTGGATACATTGAATGGTCAAAAAAAGTTGCAAGTGGAGTATAATGTGAGGTTATTGAATTTAGTAGGAAGAATTGAAAAACTTGACATGAATTTGTAAAGAAGGGCTCCAGAATTCTGCAGTACAGAAGTTTGTTTGTTCTCATAAATTAATTTTTAAAAAAAGCAGCATGCGAATGAAGCAGGTAATGAGGAAGGCAGATGATTAGATTTCCTAGAGTATGGAAACAGGCCCTTCGGCCCAACAAGTCCATACTGAACCTCCAAAGAGTAACCCAATTCACCTGCACAGGATTGTGTGAGGAAACCGGAGCACCCAGACGAAACCCACATAGACCTGGGGCGAATGTGCAAACTCCACACAGTCACCCGAGGTGGGAATCGAAACCGGGTCCCTGGTGCTGAGGCAGTAGAGCTAACCACTGAGCCATCGCCCCTGTTGGCTTCTTTGCATGGAGTATCAATCAAAACTGGGGAAGTCTTACTACAACTGTGCAGGATATGGTGAGACCACACCTAGATTACTGCATACAGTTTGTATTCCATTATTTAAGAAAGACTGGAATTGCATGAGAGGAAATTCAGGGAATGCAGTAGATTGATTCCTGAGAAGGGTTGAACATTATTCGTCTTTTACTTATTGGAGTTTAGAATCTCATTGAAATGTGTAACATTCTGAAAGGTTTTGACAGGATCAATGCCAAGATGATGTTTTTCCCCTCACTGAGGAAATCTACATCTGGGGGCACAATATCAGAAAATGCTATCTCACCATTTAAGAGGAATTTCTTCTGAGGGTCTATGACTTTCAGAATTCTATACCCCATAGAATCTTGGAACCTCAGTTGTCAAATATATACAATATTGAAATAGACAACCTCTTGATCTATAAGGGAATCAGTTATGTGAAGCAGACAGAAATGCGAAGTTGAAGCTGCAGTCAGGTCAGCTGTGATCTTATTGTGTGGCAGTGCAGGCTCGAGCCAAATGGCATTATGAAAGAAACAGAATGAAGATTTCAGGCTGATAACTGTCATACAACCTATAAGCAACTTTCATGCTTTTGAAGTTAAATTGGGTGTCTGATTGGCAGCAAGTTCTTGAAACTCTAATCAATTTAATATGATTCATGCCTCATGAGGAAATGTACGAAAAAAGTAACTTTTAAACTTTACTGAGAGAAAAAAATCAGTAATGTTTCATAAACTTAAGATGCATATGTGACCAGTCATTCTGTGAATTTAAAAAAATTATGCTAGACTTTCTAAGAAATATATTATTACTGGAATGTTTGTCTCAGGAACATTGTGTTTCCTCAAAACATGAGGGACAATAGATTCCTTAAATTGAGATCAACCAAGGAATGGAAGGAGATTTTCTGCATCACAGCAAATAAACACAGATGCCTGAACAAAAATAAATTATACACAAAATAGATTCTATGCTCAAGAAAAGTTACATTCCCAACATTTGACTGTTTAGATTGGAGTATGTGTTCCTGGAAGCGACGAAGCCAAATCCCCCTCCCTGCTGTGAAACAAAACACACTCCTCTCGCATGGATCTGTTCCTTTTTATAGACCAAACTCTTTAATGGCTTAATCTATTAAACAGAACATGCTGCAGTTCAAAGAATGTCTTGGATCTGTGACTGTTGTCGCAAAACAATGATCAAAAAGCTCCCACAGCCTCTTCGCACTCTTGTTAAGAATTGGTTTGCCCCTTAAGCACGTGTGAACTCAGCATTCCATATTTGAAATTTTCACTGTAGGATGAGATCTGATGTAACTGTCACATTAGGAACTAGCCTTCTGCAAATGTAGACAAATCTCTAGATTAAAACAGAGGAAAGATCATTAGAAACATCTTGATTCACATCAAAGACTTATTTGGCATGATACCTACTTCAATTTGAATGCAGTTTATCAAAAATAAGAAGTTTTGGTCTCGGAAGGAATGAAACTAACTTTGAAGCATTGATGGTCAGTCTCCAAAATCAAGTATATTAACAGGGACAAAGTGAAGGTGCAAGAAGATCCAGGGAGATGAGCCACATCATCTTTTTTGAGAAAGTCCAAGGGAAGAACAAAGACTATTAGAACTGGGACCACAAAGACAACCAGTGATCACCAAAAAAGACTACAGGCCAACTGGGACGTGGGAATGTGCTGCTAACAGAATGGTTCTGGGATCAGTAAAATGTTCTCATCTGTCACAGGTTATAGATTTTAGTTCTTTGCCTGATTAACTACTGTGTCATGTCTAAAGTGCTGCTTCTCTTCAAACTATCAGAAAATAGCTATAAATGCTACACAGAGGACTAATGGCATCAACTTCATGGTGCTTTGAATTTGCAGCACTTTTCCAAATCTTGTTTTATTGTATGATCCTTCACTGCTCGTTTGCAGTTGATTTGCTCCCGACAATGGAATTAGGTTCGCTTGCTGTCTGTTAAAATATCTATATTTACAGCATTGTGTGAGTAACTAACTATGTGAACAAAGATGTGCATTTATAAAACTTTGCACCTTTCTGTTTTATAATACTGTGAAGTTTCAACTGGTTGTTTTGCTTTACCAATTTAAAATAATGTTTAGATTGATCATTCACACTTTGTTTTTCTAATATCAATGATAGCTATTGCTGTCTATTTAATTTTGATTTGTAGTGATTCATTTTTGTTCTTGCAAGCTTCTTTTGGTTAGTACATTAGAATCCTCTTCAACTGGGATTTTCTGCTGTTCCATAAATACTAAATTGATCTGGTTCAGTGCAAATGTTGACACTAAAGTCTTGCATGATTAGTGTGAAACCATGTTTTCTGCTAGCTGAGACCAAGGTGCTGATATACTGCTGTTAATTCTTTTTTATTATCTGATTTCTGCTCAAACACGTCTTGGATAAAGGATATCATGTTAATATTATGGAAATTGCATTGTATACTCAATATATTATTAGACTTTATATATAATGACTGAATAAGTCAAATTGAGTACTAACTCTAAGATCATTATTGGTTTTATTGCAGAGGGAATTGCATGACTTCCTTTTTTTTTGAAAACTCTTCACTTATCTCCAAAGTAGTACATGCCATGTCCCATCTTGATTGTATCCTGGGCTTTGAAGGAAAGAAAATGCTAAAAATTAAATAGATTTAAAACAATAATGAAAGCTATTAATTTCCATTTACCCCTGTACTTTCAAAATTCTTTGCAGTTTCCATAGTGCAGATTTCTTCTCTCCAACAGCAATTTAATTCTGGAGAAAGGACTGTATCTTTTTGTACTTTTTAAATCTTGTGACATGAAATTTTAAAAAACTGTTTTAAAACCATTGTTTGAAGGGGTGGCAGCATGTTTTGAAAGCAAGTAACCCATGCCAAGCAGCATTATTTAAACAATTCTTTGAGCCAGGAGCAATTGAAGTTTGGGTCACAGACGGTTTGGAATCAGTTTGGCAACATGAATATTATTGGTCTATGAACTGGTGACCACTTATTATGGTCAGAGACTTGTTGCCTGTCAACAACTGTGAGATTAGTTTTCAAGTAACTGAACAGCTTGGAAGTGGAAACAAGTTACACACAAGGTGTCTAATTCTTCCTTAGCTCAGGAATGGTCTGTCTGTTCTGTGGTGAAAATTAACTTTTAAACCTGAAAAAAAGTAAGCTGTGAGTCAGAGATTTTGTAAGTGCTGGAAACACAAATTGTTGGAAAAACTCAGCAGATCTGGTGGCATCCTCAGAGAAATCAGAATTAATGTTTCTGGTCCAGTGATCTTCAGAATAGGACTTCAGAACTAAGTAACTGAACTCCAGTATTAAAGAAGGGTCACTGGACCCAAAATGTTAATTCTGATTTGTCTCCTTGAGTGTTGCCAGACCTGCTGAGTTTTTCCAGCAGTTTGTTTTTGTTTGTCCTATTGTTAAAACCTTTTAGCCTTGTTTCAAATCTGCTGTAAGAGCTCACGTTTTCAAGTTCTCTGTAGTCTTCTTGGCCAGATGGGTGTTCGGCATATACTCATCCAATCTGCCCAAATGTGCTTTCATCTGTCTAAGTTCAGGAACTCCCTGGCCTAAATTTTATCACTCATTAAAATGGAATTTAAAAGCTACCTCTTTAACCAAGATTTTGGTCATTTGTCCTCATAAGGCATTGAGCCATACAGTAGCGCCTCGACATACGAACGACCCTGTTCACGAACAAATCAGTTTACGAACAGGATTTCATGTAAAATTTTGCTTCAATGTACATACAAAATTCAAGGTCGAGTGCAAAAAGCCCATGTGCGACCACGTGGTTTCATTGCTCTGCTTTGCCAGGTGCTTGTTGAACGCAAAAGCTCTCGGGCCCCACGTGATCTCATTCAGTTCGTCTTTGGTGCATGCGCTGTGAACAGCGTTCGTTGCTACATCCAAGCATTCTTACCCTATCTGAACAACGGGAAAAATTGATTCAGATCGCGAACCGGGTCCCGGAACGGATTAAGTTCGTAAGTCGAGGCGCTACTGTATAAGGAATTAAATTGATCTAACAGTCCTTTGAAGCTATGAAACTATGTTAAAGATGCAAGTTGTTTATTGAAATGCACTTTTGAATGAATGCAATTTCAGCAGCCTTTTCAAAATGTTTTGACAGCATCTGCAGTATTTTGCTTTAGTATTCATTATCTGATTCAAAACTTTGCCTGATTCTTGACTTAGGTTTGTGACACTTTCAGTGTTGTGGGATGAGGTAGAGGGATGTGGCAAAGTCCCATCTAGTCTCCATAATTATGACTCTTCTGTATAGTACTTAAAACATGGATGATTCATCTTCAGTCTAATATTGGCCCATGTGTCTCTGTCATCAAATGTCAGTGAAACATGTTATCTGATCATTATAACATTGCAACGTTGTAGATCTGTCTCCCCTCTCTGCCCCCCCCCCCCACTCTGTGTCTTCCTTTCCTTCCCCTCCCTCCCTTCCCGCATTTGTCTCTTCAGATTACAGAGGAGGAAGTGCTGGATGTCTTGAAATGGTTAAAGGTGGATAAAACCCAGGACCTCATCAGGTGAACCTGAGAACTCTGTGGGAAGCTAGAGAAGTGATTGCTGGGCCTCTTGCTGAGATATTTGTATCATAGTCACAGGTGAGGTGCTGGAAGACTGGAGGCTGGCAAACGTGGTGCCACTGTTTAAGAAGGGTGGTAAAGACAAGTCAAGGAACTCTCGACTGGTGAGTCTGACCTCCGTGGTGGGCAATTTGTTAGAGGGAATCCTGAGGGACAGGATGTACATGTATTTGGAAAGGCAAGGACTGATTTGGGATAGTCAACATGGCTTTGTGCATGGGAAATCATGTCTCACAAACTTGATTGAGGTTTTTGAAGAAGTAACAAAGAAGATTGATGAGGGCAGAGCGGTAGACGTGATCTATATGGACTTCAGTAAGGCGGTCGACAAGGTTCCCCATGGGAGACTGATTAGCAAGGTTAGATCTCATGGAATACAGGGAGAACTAGCCATTTGGATACAGAACTGGCTCAAAGGTAGAAGACTGAGGGTGGTAGTGGAGGGTGGAGGCCTGTGACCAGTGGAGGGTGGAGGCCTGTGACCAGTGGAGTGCCACAAGGATTGGTGCTGGGTCCACTACTTTTTGTCATTTGCATAAATTATTTGGATGCGAGCATAAGAGGTACAGTTAGTAAGTTTGCAGATGACACCAAAATTAAACCTGTTGGACTATAACCTGGTGTTGTGATTTTTAACTTTAGACACCAAAATTGGAATTGTAGTGGACAGCGAAGAAGGTTACCTCAGATTACAACAGGATCGGGACCAGATGGGCCAATGGGCTGAGAAGTGGCAGATGGAGTTTAATTCAGATAAATGCGAGGTGCTGCATTTTGGGAAAGCAAGTCTTAGCAGGATTGATAAGGATTGGCAAATCTTAATGGGAAGGCCCTAGGGAGTGTTGCTGAACAGAGACCTTGGAGTGCAGGTTCATAGCTCCTTGAAAGTGGAGTCGCAGGTAGATAGGATAGTGAAGAAGGCGTTTGGTATGCTTTCCTTTATTGGTCAGAGTATTGAGTACAGGAGTTGGGAGGTCATGTTGCGGCTGTACAGGACATTGGTTAGGCCACTGTTGGAATATTGCATGCAGTTCTGGTCTCCTTCCTATCGGAAAGATGTTGTGAAACTTGAAAGGGTTCAGAAAAGATTTACAAGGATGTTGCCAGGGTTGGAGGATTTGAGCTGTCGGGAGAGGCTGAACAGGCTAAGGCTGTTTTCCCTGGAGCGTCGGAGGCTGAGGGGTGACCTTATTTAGGTTTACAGAATTATGAGGGGCATGGATATGGTAAATAGGCAAAGTCTTTTCCCTGGGGTGGGGGAGTCCAGAACTAGAGGCCATAGGTTTAGGGTGAGAGGGGAAAGATATAAAAGAGACCTGAGGGGTAACGTTTTCACGCAGAGGGTGGTACGTGTATGGAATGAGCTGCCAGAGGAGGCTGGTACAATTGCAACATTTAAGAGGCATTTGGATGGGTATATGAATAGGAAGGGATATGGGCTGGGTGCTGGCAGATGGAACTAGATTGGGTTGGATAGCTGGCCGGCATGGATGGGTTGGACCGAAGGGTTTGTTTCCATGCTGTACATCTCTGACTCTGTTACGTTGTGTTTGTTGGATGTTGCTATATTGGGGAGGTCATGTATGTTAATCCAGAAACCTTGGTAAGGTTCTGGAGGCCTGGGTTCAAATCCCACTGCAGCAGATGGTGGAATTTGAATTCAATTTTGGGGCGGCACGGTGACTCAGTGATTAGCACTGCTACCTCACAGCACCAGGGACCCGGGTTCAATTCTCGCCTTGGGCAACTGTCTGTGTGGAGTTTGCACATTCTCCCTGTGTCTGCATGGATTTCCATCAGGTGTTCCAGTTTTCTCCCACAGTCCAAAGATGTGCAGGTTAGGCGAATTGGCCATGCTAAATTGCCCGAGTGTTAGGTGCAGGGGTAAATGTAGGGGAATGTGTCTGGGTGGGTTGCTCTTCAGAGGGTCTGTGTGGACTTGGTGGGCCGAAGGGCTTGTTTCCACACTGTAGGGAATCTAATCTAATCTAATCAAATGGCTATCGGGCAATAGAGCTGTATGGCACGGAAACAGACCCTTTGGTCCAACTCGTCCGTGCTGACCAGATATCCCAACTCAATCTAGTCCCATTATCCCTCTAAACCCTTCCTATTCAAAGACTCATCCAGATGCCTTTTTAAGTGTTGGAATTGTACCAGAATCCATCACTTCCTCTGGCAGTTCATTCCATGCACACACCATCCTCTGCATGAAAAAGTTGCCCCTTAGGCCTCATTTATATCTTTCCCCTCACACCCCCTAAACCAGTGCCCTCTAGTTTTGGACTGCCCCACCCCCACCCCAGGGAAAAGACTTTGTCTATTTATCCTATCCATGCCCCTCATGATTTTTATAAAACTCCAAGGTCACCCCTCAGCCCTCGCTCCAGGGAAAACAGTCCCAGCTTATTCAGCCTTTCCCTGTAGCTCAAGCCCTCCAACCCGGGCAATATGCTTGTAAATCTTTTCTCAAGCCAGAATTGCATGCAATATTCCAAAAGTGGTTTAACCAATATCCTGTACAGCTATAACATGACATCCAAACTCTGATATTCAATGCTCTGACCAATAAAGGAAAGCATACCAAATGCCTTCTTCACTATCCTATCTAGCTGTAACTCTGTTTGCAAGGAATGATTAACCTGCACTCCAAGGTCTCTTTATTCAGCGTCACTCCATAGGATCCTACCATTAAGTGTCTAAGTCCCGCTCTGATTTGTCTTTCCAAAGTGCAGCATTTTAGATTTCTCTAAATTAATCTCCATTTGCCACTCCTCAGCCCATTAGCCCAACTGATTAAGATCCTGTTTTAATCTTGGTATTGGAATACCAGCCTCTGTGGAGATATTTCAGTATGTACTTTGGGAGAAGTATTTCCAGAACACACAATATATGGAATTCATGGTGAGAAGATTTGTTATTCATTGTATGAGGTGAGATTGAAGAGTCCATTGAGAACTGGTGGTAGGAGTAATAGAGAAATTCTCTATACCGAAGGTGCAACTTATTCTTGGGAATGATATAGCTGGATCTTGGGTGGGAGTGATGCCTACTGTGGTTGAAAATCAGTGGAAATTCCAAGAACTGAGATGTTGCAGTAAGTATACCCTGGGATATTTCCTGATTTTGTGGCAATAAGGTCATGAAGCCATTATTTAAAACAGGAGGAGAAATCAAAGAACACCGACAAGGAAGTTGAAGTTCAATTATCAGCAACTGTTTGATTAAATGGTTGAGAAAATACAAGAACAGGTGGAGGACAAAGTGAATATTTTTAGTTCAGAGAGGTTAATTCAATAATAACAAAATGGTGAAAAAATAAAGCAGTTGTATCAAAAAGGATATACAGAAAAAATGAGTGTATCCCATAAGGTTACTATCTTAAAAAATAAGTCTTGATGAGGAAATGGAGACCATCAAATATTCTGGCAGATGAGAAATGGGCAGAAGTTAATCAAACTGTATTACCTATAGGTCATAGAGAGGAGATATTGCGGGTAGCACATGAGGCACTGCTAGGAAGTCATTTGGGAGTCAGGAAAACTCGAGCCAAAATACAAAACCATTTTTATTAGCCTGGACTGCATACAGATGTGGTTGAATGTCAAGTAATACGAAAACCTCAGGCTGTAATAATAACCAGCACAGTTAATACCTATTCTAGCATTTGAGAAACCTTTTACAAGAGTCGTAATTGTTGCATAGGACGCCTTCCTAAAAAACAGTAATGGATGTGTCTACTTGATTTCTGGAGGTCATTCTATTACATAAGATCACAGCTGGAAGGATCGTGGAAGAGTTACTCAATTTTGTTTTACCAGATACTGACTTGCCACAGAAATACAGTCAGATCAAAGGTCAAGTTTTACATGAAAACTATTCAAGGAAACTTTGGATAGTTAAGGAATAAAACAGTTCAAATCAGCTACATACCATGAAGAATTGCATGGACTATTTGAACAGTGATATCAAACTTTAAAGGCCATGTTGAGGGCTTGTTGTCATGTGAATACGCTCAAATCGTACTTTCATAGGGAAGGAAAGCAAAAGGTGAATATGGTACATGTTACAACTCAGAGTGAAGAAATAAATGTGGATAAATTATAATTTTATATTCCTAAAATTAAGTCGGGTAACGAGGACATTCCCAAAATTGGATGAAAATTGTTAAATTTACAAAATCGAAATGACCTGAAAGCATTATTGCAATCATATTGAGAGATGTGTGGGAATTAGCTGGGAAGTACGAAGATGATTACAGGTGATGTAGATATGCTGTTTCAATTAAGCACCATCCTTAAAGACTTAACTTTGAAAAGAGATTGAAAGCATGCTCAAATGAGATGTAATCGAAATGAGTTGGAGTGAATGGAACTCTCACGTGGTGATGGTACCCAATACCTATGTATTAATTATCACAAGTCAATGCAGTTACAAAATCTGATGCATATTCTGTTCCATGACTGGAAGACTGTATTGAGAAGGTAGGACAAACAACTTACATTTCGAAGTTGAACTTACTCGAAGGATATAGGCAGGTATCTTTATACAAGACAGTGAATGAAATTTTGACTTTTGT